>NC_071573.1:47959153-49159153 GCF_024509145.1 Vidua macroura
AGGAAGGAAGGAAGGAAGGAAGGAAGGAAGGAAGGAAGGAAGGAAGGAAGGAAAGGAAGGAAGGAGAAGGAAGAAAGGAAGAAGGAAGGAGAAAGGAAGAAAGGAAGAAAGGAAGAAAGGAAGAAAGGAAGAAAGGAAGAAAGGAAGAAAGGAAGAAAGGAAGAAAGGAAGAAAGGAAGAAAGGAAGAAAGGAAGAAAGGAAGAAAGGAAGAAAGGAAGAAGGAAGAAAGAAGAAAGAAGAAGAAAGAAAGAAAGAAGAAAGAAAGAAAGAAAGAAAGAAAGAAAGAAAGAAAGAAAGAAAGAAAGAAAGAAAGAAAGAAAGAAAGAAAAGAAAGAAAGAAGAAAGAAAGATCCCCCAGGAATAATGGATGCCATTCCAGGTAGTGTTTTTCAGTCATAGCCCTATGCCTGCTCTTCTGTAGAAAATAATTTGCTCCCTTTTTTACCAAATATAAAACGATTTCTAGCTTTTCCTCTGCTATACATGTCACTATTGCATCTCAGTTTACCCATCTGTAACACTGTAACAGAGACAATAATTCTATGTATCTCTTTCAGAAAAGCTTTATTTTTTAGAGTCACAGTTGAAACCAGCTATTGTTCACACTATGTATTACTATATACCTGCACTGTTTGCCTTTCCACAACCCTGTGAGAAAAGTTTTAAAGTATGTTTAAAAAGTAAATATATTCGGCTGTTTACTTTGTTCTTTCTATGCTAGACCTGGGATTTTTTTTTTTTTTTTAATAGCTAGTGGCAATCAAGACCAAAAAGTCAAAAGTCAAATCCTCAGCTGACCATTTTACTGTGGAAATTAAGCCAAATTTCTTCTCTTTAGCAGCTTTTACAAACTGATTTGAAGAAGTGGGTGTAGTGATTCCTATACTAAAATTTGCAACATGCCTTCAATTGGTTTGAGATTCCTGAATTGGGAAATAGCGTATTTTAAAAAGTTGTATGTACATGGAAGTATTTTATTGTATTTACCATTATAGCTCATATCAGTATTTGGTCAAATACTATGATATGATAGAGATTACTATAAAAATTCCTGCAGTCCACAAAGAATGTTTTAAGCCTGAACTGAAAGAAAACAAAACTCCAAAACAAACAATTTCTGCCTCAATATTTCACGTCACTCTCAATAGCATCATTGTTTCCATAGCTACAAATGTAGACTGCTTCAAAGGAAAGAAGCAGAGAAACTGGAAAATGACAATGCACAATCAAAACAGGCAGATACATTTTTCAGACAGCACATGTGGGATGGAGAAAGGAATTAACATGGTGGCACAGAATGCTGTGAGGTTTTTGCATTTGACAGTAATGCCAGTGATGTGAGCACATCACGCTCAGAACAGTAAGCAGCAGTAAACCTCTCACTGCAGTATCACTTGATGTATTTCTACACCTAGTGGAAGGAAGAGGAGAACAGAAAGAATGGAAAATACCAGCAGGAATCACCAAAACAGGGCAAGTGCCCCTCTCACCGATCTCGGCACCTGCAGACTCAGATACAATTTTTTAATCAAGTTTCCTTGGAATTTCAGTCATTCTGTGCAGTTGTAAAGACAATCAAATACTTTATACTGCTTTTTATCACAAATGATTTAGATACATGCTACACCAAGTACTAACTATAATCATGCCAGGAGAGGAAAGAGCAAAGTGAATCTGCACAGAGGATAGATACAAAACATGAGGGTGAGAGAATACAGGAAAACAAAAGGCACTCCACAGCATCTATCAACTATTCTGTCCATCTCTATTAAGTTCCTGCTCCCTAAATTTCCCTGTGCAAAAGCTTACTTCACTATCAACCAGCTATTCCAGGACTACAACTTCCTCATAACTTAGGAATGTAAATTCTTTTCTTCCTACAGCAGGAATTCCCAAGGTTCACAAATGTAGACCCTTTCCCATCAATTCTATAATGATGAGCGTTGGAATACCAAGACCATCAACCAGACTCACACCAGTGCCACTCTTATTCTCAGAAGAAGAAACAGCATAATCTAGAGGTATAATGAAATTTAATACTTTTAAAAAAAATCTATAAACACGCTAGGAAAACCACACACACACACAAAAAATCCCCTCACAATTTATCTGTAGTACCTTAGAGCACCCTGACTTTTCCAAAGTAGTAACAAACAAGATGCCTTCATAGAATGTCATGGCATATGCAGAAACATGTAGTACCAGAGTGGTTCTTCCCTTCTCAAAGTGAGTGACGGCACTCAGAAAAATCCACCTAAAGTGTCCTTCCTCAATCTTACAGGCTCTAAGGAACACAGTCATCCATGATACCATTTTCTTCCAACAATCTTTTTAAGGAGCAGTTGATAAAGGTCACATGAGAACACAGCACTATCTGCAGTCTACACTGGAAGTAATCTCTGGTGGAAGCGGAGATGGAGAATGGTTATTAGAAGATGGTGTCGCTGTTTCCTCAGATGTTGTCCCTGCAGCTACTGCTCCTTTACAACAACATTGGAAAGTATCACGCTTTGGAGGTATGGTTTCTGTGGAGAATCATGATAAACTAAGGAGTTTGAGATTACAAAGTCAGCCCTTGTTATACATGAGTACTGACATATATGACCTTCCACCACTGTCACAGAAACAGAACAAACACCTCATTATCTTTATTAGATAATAAAAGCCCAACTGTCAGTGATTTTAATCAGACTTGGCAAAAGCTATTTTAATACTTGGGGCAGTGAGGAAGGTAGAGAGCCAAAATCTCAGTCACAAGAATATTGCCTTTCAAACAAGGATAATCTTATTGCTACAAACTAAAGCTATCAGCTCTCAAATGAAATTACTTTGGGCAGCAATACAATAACCATTAAACTTGCAAATCAGAACTCCTAATAGTTGCAGCATATGTTTGACTGAAAAAATAAGCAAAGCACAGACCAGAAAGATAAAGAAAGGTTTAGCAAGACCAGCAGTAGGTCTAAAATAGAAGTTCCTATACAGAAAATTCTTATTTTTTTAATTATGTACAAAGTTTTAAAACTTAAAAAAAAAAAATTAAGGGAAAAAAAAAAAAAAGCTGGTCAGACTCTGAAACTTAGAAAAACTTCACAGTATGGGCCTTCTACTACACTACTACATCTCAAGTTTCTTCCCTAAGACCTAGCTTGCAGCAGCAAGTTAGTGCTGCCAAAATATGAGATTTCTGCATGAGCAATTTGTGATGTTAAAGTACTATGGATTTCAGTCTCTTATCTCTTTTAATTGCTGACTGGAATGGACTCCAACAGAGAAGAAATGAAAGGAGGGGTTTTACATTTTTCATATTTGCCTCAGGCTACCAGCAGAAAAATTCAGGACTTTTTCTAAGGTATGTCAATGCCAATGATGTGTCACATGTCATTACTTTACAATTAGGCTGATAGACAAAAAGAATAATGCAGCTGACATTCTATTAAAATAAAAATTATTTCCCAAGGCATTAAAACGCTGACACAAGCATCTTAAAAGGCAGAGTAAAAATTATATAGGGAACTATTTATCTGTGCTGCTGTCTTTTCCTGATTCAAATAAGTTATTCTTAGTTATGCATGTATTGAATATTGAATTATACTATGCTGATTATTTTTTAATTCTTTTTTGAAAAGAAATGAAATGAAATGTAATGAAACCATTGTTCAGCTAGGAATAAAAGCTACTATGAGAATAAGCGACTACACTTATATTACTTGAGATTACAATTTGATTACCAATTGTTCAATTCTTCAAATAAGCAACTAATCAAAAAACAAATACATTTAAAAAAATAGAAAGCTGGCCTTTTTTTGTCAAGAGTTTGAAACAATTAAGCCTTAAAAACTAAATTTGAAAACACTAGGACTTCATTCTGTATAATTTTTTTTATAAAACGCTCCTGACAGAATCAAGATTTAGGCAATACAGGGCTGTAACTCCATGTAGTTCAGAACATATTTAGTTCAGATTGTGTCTGGAAGTTAGACAGGCTGGAAGAATTACCAAATTACAAAACTGTGGTTTATAGCTAAAATAACAGCCTTCACAGCACAGCCAAATTTCAACTTTCCATTAAAGTAAGTAAGAGATGTCCCATCTACTCTTCACCGGTACAGATATCACAAAATGTGTGTTTTTCCATCTGTTGATGTATAAACTACTGGAAGAAAGCATTTCCACCTTTGTGCATTTCAGCAACATTATTCAAAATATCAGACTTCAAATTCAGTTCAGACTGAACTCAGCCAGTAGCATGTTTATATTTTTTTCTAAAGACTGCTAATATGTTTCCAATTGGCCAAAAAAGAGAGTCCTTCACAAAACTGTCAGATCTAGTTCTTTGTTCATACAGTGCTTTCATTCCCAATGCAATGACAGACAGAGAAGTATTGTGTTTTCAAATGTATTACAAGAATTTCTGTGATTTAGTTGTTCCTATTAAAGAATTATACTCAGAGATTATATACTCTAAAGTGACATGATTTCCACTTGACTATCTTCCTTTTATGTTCCAGATCCAAAATTGAGAACATGCTTGCTTACACCAATATTCTATTTCAAGAAAAGGCAGATGACTTCTTGAAAAGTTATCTATTATTTTGTTGCCTGTTTATTGAGTACTGTCAAAGGAATGGCTACTTAGTTTTCTCTGTGTACTCTAACACACTGTGCATAATCTGAAATTATCTTTAATTCACTGTGCTAGAAAAATAAGTAGGCAAAAAAAAAAAAAAAAAAAAAAAAAAAAAAAAAAAAAAGCCCAAATAGGGCAGGTAATGCTGTAGGTCAGTACTTTTCAAAGTTTAATACTCAGAGCACAACTTGTGCTCTTAGTGACTTAGTGACAACAAGGGAAGGACCACTGCGGCACGGAAGGACACAAATTCGTATCATCCCTTTACAGATGTATCACAGAGAACAAAAGAGGTGTTTGATGTCTTGACTTGCTGAGCATACACCTGAGGTGGTGTTATTCCCATTCCTCATTTTCAAATCTCCTGTGCATCACCAGGACTCTTGTCACTTGCCTCAGCTGTTCCATTCCATCCAGATGCTGCTCAGAGGTGAAGCTGCCCAGAGGCCATGATAAATTTTGGCATGAGGTCATACTAAACACCATAGGTCACAAATTTTACCCAACTCACCAAAGGAAGAGAGAAACAGTTTCTCTGTGTTGTCCCTCTGAGTCCTAAATAAGCTGAGAAAAGACCTTTTTGTCAGCATTGAAGTAAATGGCAAATGTGGAAAGATTCTGTTTAGAAAGATCAAAAACCTATAATGAACAGTATAAGATCTGGTATATTGCTTTTCATATGTGCAGCATATTTTCATGTATGCAATTGCCTTTTGAAACACATTGTGGTGTTAATGGCAATGTAATCTTGTATTTTTCTAGATGTGCATTTGTAGAAGGATAACCACAGTTGGGTTCATAAATTCATTCAGTTATGTAAAGGGAGCCTAATTTCACAAAATAGCTGATACAGCAAACTAAATGAAATCAGCAACGTATCTGAAAACAGGAAGAGAAAAAAGCATGCATCAGACTTCAATTTGAGACTATTTTTTAATTTCTGGGAAAAGAACACTTACCACAGTTACTGTTTATACTTTATACTTATATATAAGTATATACTTATGTATATACTAAGACTAAACTGATTATATATCAGATGTTTTCTGCTACAGTTAACTTGTAAGAGGAAAAGTCAATGCCTCTAACAAAGTAAAGTATTGATTTTTTTTTTCCACCTGGTAGAAATAACCACAAACAAGTTAGGAAGCGCTGTGTTCTAAGATTAAACAAGCAGTTGTATAATTACTTATTTCAGTTTGCAACAGATTTTTTTTCTCCATTATTATTAAAATTTATTTTGTTATTCTTTTTTCATAGATGCAATTAAGGCTTTTTAAAAAATATGTATGCATAGAGGCATTTCAAAATCTCCAAGCATTTACTCTCATTTAAATTAAAGCATAATCACTAAATAAGCCTCACTATTAGAGTTCAATACCTGGAAATTTAATGTATTGATGTTCTAAGAATAACTACACTAGAAGTCTTCCCAGAGAAAAATTCTAAAGTGTACATTTTTGAGGGCTTTTTGACTTGTGGTGATCACAGATAAGTGAGATCTTTAATCAGTTTTCCCCCTCATATGAAATAATTTAATGGTTCTGACTTCTCTGCACAAGCCAGAAATATTGTATTGTACAGTTGATATTTAGCTTTAATACATATGAAATCATTTTACAAATAAACTTTAAAAGTGAACATTTGACCTCAAAACATGATCCAGTCTCTGACACATCACCACCATCACATATTGTATGCATCAATGCAGAAAGTGACTGAAATACGTCAAGTATCTCAAATTGAAAAGCAGCTGCTTCTGAACAAGATGCAAAGTTGATATGTGCAGATTTTACCATTTCAAACCATTCAACAGATACAGTCATTTCTGTATTCAAGAAATTGGAGAGAAACAGCAAAAATAATGACTTCACTTGCTAGGCAAAAAAGTCCAGGACTTCACCTTCCTCAGCTTCTGAAAAATACAAAGGCTTACCTTTCTGTACACCAGCATGTTTGGGGACTCATCAGCCACCCCATTGCTGCTTTGCCCATAATTATTTCCTTGTGCCATGTCCCACAAATTTGATCCGCTTTTGGATATTGCACTGTAAAAAGTAAAAGTGGTTTCAATAGGGCATCGCCTCAGGTCTCCTTGCTTCCCTGATGATTAATGGACCTGACTTGCTACCAACATGTTACCAAAATCAGTGTATGCTCTCACTCCAATAGATATTTACATGGGAGCGAAGCTGCTAATTCACCATTTACTGTCATTACTCTCTTCTGCCAGTAAATTATGGATGTAACGTGTTGATCTAATTTAAACGTTAATGAATTGTCACTGGGAACAGCTCTCTGACACACCGCTCACCACCACATCACACAGACGCCTCCTCACAAAGCGCTTCTTCCTCCCCTGCACGGCGTTCACCAAGGGACGCTCTGCACCTTCCAGGCCAGTTTTGGGAGGACTGACTCGGCCCGTGACGTGTATTCAGCAGTGCCCTCCGCTCGCAGCTCGGGTCGTAGCAACTTTCACAACATTCAAACGCACGAAAAGCAAACCAGACGCTTTGAACCTCCCTGTAATTCACTAGCACATCTGTGTTCGTACATACGCGGGGGCAGGGGAGCAGGTGACGAGGGAAAATGAAGAAATAAGCCAGAAATCTGTTCCGGTTGCTTTCACCTACTTTCATCGCACTTTACCGCCAAACACCGGCTCCCTGCCAGCCCCGTCTCCTCCCCGCCCTCCCCCGGGTCACACGGGAGCTGCACTAAGCAAGAGCTCGGATCATGCCGTAGCTCCGGCTTTGCACGCAGGTGTAAGAATGTGCTCCATCTACAGACCACACCGGCGGGTGCGGAGAGCCCGGAGAGCCGCCGAGCCCTACTCCAAGCACTAACCTCCCGAGCCCTCCCCAGCCCCCGAGACCCCTCGCGTTCGGACTTAGCTGCCCCTCGTCCGCCCGCCGGCCCGCGCTGCCCCCGCAGCGCCCGCACGGGGTGCGCGGCTCCGGGCGGCCAAAGGCCGGGCTGACCGGCTCTCCCGCGGGCAGCCCGGCGCGGAGCCCGGCGCGGCGCCCGCAGTTCCAGCACCGCGGACAGCGGCGGCAGCGGCGGCGCCGCCCGCGGGGCCCGGCGGCAGCGGGGCCTCGGCTCCGCCGCAGGAGGCGCGGGGCGGGGGGCGCGGGGGGGTGCGGAGCCCGCCCGCTCGGTTACCTCCTGGGCCAAGGTCACTGCGCGCTGGCCGCGGCTCCTCGCCTGCTCCTGCTGCTCCTGGCGCGCCCGGCGCGGTGGCTGTCAGCCGGCAGCGGGCGGAGGGACGCGGCGATCGCTCATCACACACACGCACACACACGCACTGCGGGCGGAGGCACTGCTGCCGCTGCCGCCGCCGAGGCTGCGGCTCTCCCGTGCTCTGCCGGAGCGGCGGCAGCTCAGCTCCCTCCCCGCAATGGAGCGGCCGTCACGTGGGGGACGGGCACGTCAAAGGTGCTGCCGCCGCTCCGCCACACAGCAGCAGCCTTCCTCCTTCTCCTCCTCTTCCTCGGTGCTCTAGGCTCCCTCACCGAAAACAGCGGCCAAGAAACTGCAGCTGCCAGCAGATCTGGCAGCAGCCTCTGTAAATGAGATTAGGCATCACCGGTGGGCTGGGCAGGAAGAGAATGTGGGATAGGGAAGGAAAAGGGGAGTTGTTGGGGAAACTGTGTCACCTCCTTCGTATTTCTTTACAGACAGCAACAGGGAATCTGCCTCATCCTCTGTCTTATGCTGGACACCTCATGTATATTTTTCAGTGAAAACTAAGGAGAGCCTGTGCTCTGTTGGCACTGCAGACTTCCCTGAGCAGTGGAACAAAGAGAGCAGAGAGTGAACCTGTTTCAGGCAGATAGGAAGAAACCCTGAGGGGACACCTCAAGACACCCACGGGACTGTTTTGCCATGTCCTAGGCAACTGCCTAATTTGTGAAGGCCTCACAATTAGCTACGATAAAAGAAAAAGACCAGGTCTCTCAGTCTTACTTCCCTATCACATGCAGACAAGAATACTTTTGCAATACTGCTTTTGCAAGGGGGTTGAAATGCCCAGAACTCAACATCCACAAGAACACAAGGTACTTAATTGGTAATGCTTTGGTATATTTCAATTTAAAAATGTCTTTTCTGGAAACAGTAGCTCTTACTACAAGAAAGATCTTGCAAAAGAATCCTTTACTGTGCACTGCACCTTGTGGAGTGTGTGCTCATAAATCATGCAATTCAAGCAGAGGTTTCCATGCATACTGGGTCACCTTTACTCTTACTGATTCTACCTTTCTCACATCTCACAGAGCCTCAAACCGACACTATCCTGCAAGAAGTCTGTCATTATCATCTACTGCAAATACTTTTAACTACTCTTCCAAACTTTGCAGATGCCTTGAGATACTCAAGGATGTGGTAAATTAGCTTAGGCAATGATAGGGAGTCACAGTGGCAACAACAAAATGAAGGAAAAAGGACAGAACCAATCTGGACTTCTTGGAGAGCTGGGGAAAGGAAGGCGTAAATTTGATAATGGTCCTAGAATGAACACCAGAATAAAGAAAGACTATCTCCATCACAAATAGGAATGTTTTTCAGAGACAGAAGTTGTAAAAGGTGAAATGACACAATAAGAACCATCAACTCTATTCAGTGAGATACATGGCTGCAAAGAAAAGCAGACAGACATTGTGTGTCTCAACTTCAATAGAGGAGAATAATTTATCATGTCACAAGGAAAAGGAAATGTGAAAATGAATGGTGTTAGAAAAGAGAGAACTCTGGAGTTTTGAGGTGGAAGAGAACATGGGAAAGAATTCAACAGCACAAGCATAAAGTGAAAAAGTATCAATGTTCAAAGTAGTTGGCAGAGGAATTTATTAAACCAAAGATTAAACAGAGAACTAAGACCTGTTTCCCACTAAAATTCACTTCACATACAATAGCATCTCAGTGAGGCTAATAAAGTCAGGATCAAAATATTAATCTTCCAACAGATTTCTGATTCAGCCCAGTCCACTGTTGAGAAATGGGAACCAGGAATAAAGGTCTCAATCTATCTTCACACGGACATCCCAGACAAGCAGCACTGCAGTCTTCAGAACTCATTGATTTCACTTTGTAAGTCTGACAGGTGCACTGGAAGACAAGGGAAATGCCTCCAAGATCTGCTAAGAACACAAGTGATGCCCTTATGGTTGTATGGCATCAAAATAAACTCAAAATCGTATTTATCAAACTGGTGTTTAAATTTCTTTTTCAGAGTAAAAATGGGAACTGCACAAAATATAATTCAAATATAATTTTACCCTTAAAGAGGGATAGGAGGAAAATCTTTAAAAATACTGATAAGACACATATTCTTTCCACTTGTTCTGCCAGCCACTAAACATAGTAATTGTGTTAAAGAGCATAAAAATCAAATATTAGCAAGTTTCTAATGAGATCAAATATTTGTTTTCTTACTCTGCCTCATTTTGCTGTTAATGTAAGGGACAAAAAAACCTACATAAAATGAAACCATTTTGTACTACAATTCTTGGACTACCTGCATGAAGTTACTTAAAAGCTGACTTCAAAATACCTACTTTCTATAAGGTATTCTGCAGATAGATTTTGGTAGCAGTTATGTGTCTTTGGAAAGCTCCCCAACAAAGCTGACTAATTCAGGCAGCAACACTTTCCAAGTTTTTATTCTCTGAGAATGTCCTTAAAACTAAGGGCAGAAGTATACCAAACTGAGTTAGATTTTGGCTATGCCGCATCCAAATTTGCCTTTGCTTTTACTTTGTTTTAACAATTCTGATTATTTTACAAGTAAAGTAAAATACAAAATCCTATACCAACAGGCAAGGTTTATATATTTTCTTTGAAAATAATAAAATTTTAATAACATAAATTCAGTTCTAAAGCAGACCAATTACTTGGGCCCATGGAATTTAATAGGTATTTCTCCAGTAACATCAAAAGGAACTGTATTCCATAGTTTTTAATCTTGTCCTCAGAGCCAGAGGAATACCTTAAACATCTCAGTCATGTATCTCTCAATTAAAGACCTGCTACACTGAAGCACACCAAAATTTTTTCACCAGCATGTCCACTGTCTAAATGAAGTAGAACTCTAAACTCTAATTGGGTTAAACAGAAGACTAGAAACAACCCAACAGAATTTTCTTTTTGCCACCACTTTGTGGTGAAAGAGACCCTGGGCTGGACTACTTTCATAAATGCAAATAGAAAGAAAATAATTTATTTTAAAAATATGTAACCAGATAGTCTCATTCTATTGTACTTGGGTGTGTTTGTTTGATAGCCTATAAAAAGCTTTAATTCATAAATTACTTACACATCTTTCCCATGTTGAAAGTCATCACTTATCTCATATAGAACCAGCATTAACCTCCCCAGAAAGCATGGCCTGCCAGAAGAGGAAAGGCCTTTTCAAAATGCAAGGCAAACATACTCATTAATAAAACAAAGATGATGGGAAAGGCTGCCAAGGGGCAGCTTTAGTTAACAAGGCAATAAAGTACACATGATTGAGCAATGTGGTGACTACATTTTCTGTGTTTAGCTTTCATAGTCAGTACAACTCAAGTATTACAGTAACATCACATGCATGTGGCATTTTTAAGTAAAAATATTATGTCAGGATGTGTACAACAATCTATCTGGATATGATCAGAAATTTTGCTGTCTGTCCTGCTGGCCAATGTTGTAGCATTATGTTAGTATGCCACCTGTATCCATCAATTTATCTTGTCTTATGCCTAGACTAAATGTTCCTTGGAGTAAAGACATGCTGTGCAAGCTCTTAGCACAGCATGATCTTGTTCTATGGCCAAGTTTTTAACGCTTTAGAGCATTATAAACAACCACATTCAATTTTACTAAAATAATGTAAACATGCTAACTGAACTCCAAACACTGCCATGAGTTAATACTGTGCTACCTTAAACTATAAGACCCAGATTTTTTTTCACTAGCTGGCTAAGCACAGAGAGAACCTGCCTACTTTAATCGAACTCGTATATTTGTGACCCTACCAAAGCACAAGCGTTTCACTGCCAGGCTCTGAGCAGGTACCTTGCAATTCTAGGCCCAGCCTTTGGCCTTTTTGATGAGATCTGAACACCTGCTCCTTCAGGAGTGAATTGCAATCAATCTGTTTAATGTAGGTCTTCAAATGTCATCATGATGATTACAGGTCACAGTATATACTTTCTAGAATTGAACCCAGGACTGACAGAAACTTCACCATTTTCTTCATTTTTTTATACTCTAGGAATTTGGTTTGTCACCTACCTTATAACCTTTTTGAAATGTTAATTACCTTTATCAAATTATGAGGCTGACAAAGCTATTGGTATTCTGTCAGTTAGGGAAGGAGTTAAAAAACAGCAAAAATATTTTTAGAACATAAAAGAAGGTAACCAAAAAGAAATCTGGACTTAACAAAAATAATTCTGATCTGATAGGAAAAAAATTAGTCATGGACAGATATAATTTCACAGGAATGCAAGATTATGAGAAATAAGGAAAGCCCATATCTCCATAATCTTTTTTTAAGTTTGAGATAGATAGATAGATAGATAGATAGATAGATAGATAGATAGACAGAGAGACAGATATACACACACCCCCACAGAGAACACAGTACAATTTGCATATATTTGAAACCCTAATGCAACAAATTTTATCCCTTACTGTTATTGTAACAGAAAGTCCACAGCTACATAGAATTTTGTATCAATATAGTGGCCCACCAAAGCTATCCATGGAAAGTCAACAGCTTCTTCTGACAAACCTCAAGCAGCTCCACTGCAGTCCTGACAATTTATCCAGTTGTAATTTCACCCAGAAGAGGGCAGGCTTTCTCAGGCAAAGAGAGAGAAGCTACGACAGCTGGCTGACACACTACTAGGACTTTTTTCCCTTTCTAAAAGAGTTACAACTGGCTATACACCATAATTTCATTGAAAAGTGAGAGTGTTTACAGAAATGAAACATCACACCACGTTCCTTTAAAACTACCTGGAAGACCTGTGATTAATAAGCCCTGATCTTACAATAAGTTACAAGCTGGAGAAATCAATCAAGCATGGAGGGATGGAACAAATCTGCAGGAAAGAAAAAAAAATAAAAATATGGAGGTTTCAGTCAAATTTGGATCTAACAGCCTTAATTCAAGCACAGTTCTGAATCCTGGTCTCCTAACTTCCAAAATAGCTCTTGGGGATGTTTTCCATTTTGTGTAAAAAATTATTGGCACAGAACAAACCCTGAGTTCACAAAATGGGACATTTTGTCTCTGCTTCAGATTAAATAGTGTGTTGCTCTCAGCATCTCTTATCACTTCGTATTTACAACACTCTCCCCAGAGGCAAAGCTAAGCAGTTTATAGATTAATATCTGCATCTTCAGAGGCCACATACTTCACATAGGAGTGTCCAATTACTGAGCAACTTCATACAAAGTAAGGAAAGAAAACACGGTGATTGTGGTTTGTTAAATTTAGCTACAATGCTTTTAGCCCAAGCTATTAGTTTAAGTCAATCTGACAGCAGTCTCTGGTTAAAAAAAAAAAAAAAAAAAAAATCTTATTTTTTTTTGTGACTAAACCAATAAAAAATTCCAAAAAACCAAGGAACAGGCTCTTCCCCTTCATTCCTCTAGAAAATCTCTCAGGCAGGCCTGATTCATATGACAGCACTTGCTCAGATCAAAGTAGAATAAGCCACTTATTAAGGATGAGTTAGGAAGACATTGATTTGGAATCCTTTGGCATGAAAGGACCGGAGAAAGGAGGACTCAGAAACCCTATAAAGGGAGGGAGGGAGGGAGGGAGGGAGGGAGGGAGGGAGGGAGGGAGGGAGGAAAGAGCATCATGTGTAACAATGCCATGGTTGCAGACCAGAACAGATTAATTGTCAAAAGACCTCCTAACAGAATTAACAGGAAACACTGAGAACTAGCTGGAGCAATAATTTTTGTGGCAAAGAACTGAGCTGATAAATAAGAATAATACAGCAGAAGAAAAGAAAAATAAAACAAACAAAATCCAGAAACCCTCACACTGGTCACAGTTAGCAGGGCGTGTTCTTGCAAGCTGTTGAAATGGTTTTGGGGGAAGATATCTTGAAAGTGCTCAGGAGAGATGAGGGAACAACTGAGAAATTTTGAAAAGTAAAAGTTGTCCCTTATTGTATCTGATCTTATCCTCTATGCACGGAGATAGAATTTCTAGAAACTCCTGTTAAATAGGTAAATGCCAAAAATACAGATTACTGGCTGACTTTTGCAGGTTTTTGTCAGTTCTAACAGGTGTTTTATCTTACTAAGAAACAATTTTTCTACAATATACTTTTTAGACACAAGAAAAGCTTACACGTACCATAGAAATAATAAAAACTGTGGCAGCTATCAAGTCAGGAAATAGCTTCAAATGTTAGCAGCACACCATCATAGGTAGCCTGCAAGTACCAAACTTGCCTATGCAAGCTACTACTGAAATTGCCCACTTTGCTCATTCCCTCCAGCAATCAGAGTTGATGTGGCTTAATCTCATTAATTCACTGAGCTGAATGCACTGGAGAAAAAGAGATCTCAGCAGTTTAATAGGCTTTGTCCATCTTTTTTTTTTTTTTTTCCTTCCCTCACCTTTCATTTTGAAGTTCCCTCTATCATTCATGAATTCCCTGCCTCATATCCACAGACAATAGAATAAAACAGCTTCTTTCCCCCAAGGTTGCTTTGTTTTTCTAAAGGCTTACATCAGCCAGAATCAATTTGCTGATTGTGCAACACAAACTAAAGCAATCTACATCCATTTATATCCAAGTACACACAATAAATATAGTCATTCTCTCACAGGAAATGGAGTTTTCATCTCTACATAGCATTCAGGCTAAAAGGAGAGCTTTTTTTTTTTAAATCATATTCTCCAGAAATTCAAAGGACTAAAAATTACAAAAAGGAAATAAGCAGGTGTCTATGATGGCTAAATAGTCCCATTTAACAAAAAATAAAACAAAAAAGTAATAGAATCACAAAATAGGGATGTGGGTTTGCTGGGGTTTTTCAAACCACGGTATAAACTCAAGTCCTTCCCAGAATGCACTCCTTACCACAAGACTGTTTTACTTCAACCTACAAGATTATTAGCAAACATTCAGCTTCTGTACAATTTCTCCAATATTAAAGCAAACTTTCTTAAATTTCAAAGTATAGACAGATAGTTCAAAACAGTTGCCTGAGAAAACAAATTATATTTATTTTTAGAAAAGTGCCAAACCCTTGGCTGTATTATCTAAAAACGTAACAAGCTATTTATTTTTGAAAAACAGTATATCTAAACTAGCTATAGATTTAGTAGTTCAAAGTAGTCAGTCAGAATAGTTTAGGCAATCAAGAAAAGTCTCACAAAAACCCTGTATCATAATACTTGCCTCAGCTTTCAATATTTGAGAGTCAGTGAATAAAAAACGCATCTTTATTAAACTACACTATAATATAATATCAAGCCACTTTGCAAGCAAGGAAAAAAAAACAGCCTTGACCTAATAGCCTGAAATACCCAGGAAGTGAAGAAAAACAAGAAGGAAATTAAAAGAGCAAGACATGTAGGAAAGGAAATCTTATTTTGTGTACTCTCTTTCCAAAATGTCTGAATTTTGTTACTGTGCACAATATCACTCTGCAGTTAAAGTACAGCTTAACACAAGGATATATGAATTTGGCTTTGTCACTAGGTTTTACTTCAATTACAAGAAGCAGACACTGAAGCCTGATAAAGTATGTGACAGATAAAATGCTTAGCATGAAAGAATTACTTTCCCTCCAATACAGCAGTGGTTTAAATTTTTTTTTTTTTTTTTTTTTTTTTTTTTTTTTCAGAAGAATGGAGACAGACAGGAAAATATTCTGGTACTAAAGAAAGCAGAGCTTTGCTGTGCTAGATTGGGAACTAAAATTTTATGTAAGGCTATCAGGTGTTCAGCATGAGATTTTTACAGTATAAAGGCTTGTCTTGTACAGGAGGAAAGAAAGATATTTAGCCATGGATAGATATTTAGCCTGCAGATAACAAAAGAGAGAGAGATAGGGGAAAATTAATAAAGAGGTCATAATATTGAAGGCAGGAAGGTAGCGTGAATACATCCAGACTGGAAAATGATCCACAGTGGGGAAGGACAGTACTACTTATTTAATAAGGAAGCAGAGTAAAACCAGATTTCACTATCTCAATAACTGTATGCCAAATGAAACTTATGCAGCTTCCAGTGGTAAAGTAAGAGACTGGACTAAGATGAACAAGAGGAAGCAAGGAAGACAATTCAGAAAGCAATCATTGATCCCACTTTCTCTACAAATTGGTTAGATTTTCAGGATAAAATTAATGAAATAAAAACTAAAACTTAATCAAATAAGACTGAAAAAAATTGAATGCTACAGAAAAGAAGAATGCACCTGGCTATTCACCTCAACAAAGAAAAGAGAATGAAGGTAAGACTCAGGGAGTCATAGGAAACCAAAATACTTTGAGATTGGACAAAAAGGAAAAAAAAGAGCAATATAGGTACAGAGCAGAAAGAGTTTACTGTTACTGGACAAGGACAACCAGTCTTTAAATTTAATTGAAAACATTTATTTCCTGACTAAAATAATAAGGGAACAAGTTCTGAGCAACTTCCAGATGAGGACATCATGGCTTTATATCTAGGAATAAATTTAGCTAGTAAGGAACAAAACTGGCTGCAAAATATGAAAAGCTAATTTATTAGTCTAAGCCACAAGGGATTTCAGGGAGTTCTCTAAAGGCAGAAAAAGCCACAATAGGGTGGCTAAAAACCTAAGTAAATGGCTTTTATGTGTCAGACTGAAATTTACAGTCACAAACTCAAAGCACTGTTCACAGTTCTTTCACACTCCCTGTTATACAACATCCCACTCTTATACAGCATCTTGTCACCTGATAGTGCTACAGGATGGCAATGCAAAGGTTCCACCCTATGCATTTGACCTCATTATATTATTTGCTCTACATTCACCAGTCCAGATATACAGAATTGTAATAGATGTCATTTTAGGTCATTATAATGCCCTTATGTCTAGCATAAATTCATCACAGAAAGTGGTGTCATATTTGATAGCAGAAGAATAAACAGAAGTGAAATCTGGCTTCAGCTCGGTTCACCCAGACCAAAAGCTCACCAAGCAAAAAGCAGCAACTGAGGTACTTCTTGGCATGCAGCAGATATTCAGGGGGACCAATGATTAGCTCCACAGACTCAGCCACAGCTCTTCCCAGTTGATTTTATGTTATCTTTCTGAGTTGTTTGGAGATTATTTCTATGGCCATATTAACATTTCAGTTCTCATCATGGGGAATATTTTTCATTCTCCTAAAACATCAAAATTTGCAAGCACATAAGAGGAAGGACCTTGAAATATGGAACCAACCTGTGGGAACCCAGGGCACAGGGAATATTTCTATGTCTGTTCTGAGGGCAGATATGGAGAAAGCTTCCAAGACTTCAAGATAGACTAGAGACCACAAAAGTGTGATATAGATTATAGAGAATAGTATGGCGTGTCACTTGGGTGAGAAATTTAGGTTTTGGGATTTTTAGTATGTTGTAGATGGGAACAAGGTGGAGGTTTTAGGGTGGAGGCAGGTTGCTCTTCGCCTTCTTCCTTCTTCATCATGAGTTTTGGTGATGTCCTGTAATTGGGCAGAAAAGTCCGCATTGCGGGCTTTGAGGGATCAGTTACTGGGTTAAAAGAGAAAATAATCTAGGTGTCATTTCTTAATTGGATAGCTTGGTCTTAAAAGACCTTGTAACAAGAGATTGTTAGACCATTTTTGCGGTGCTTTTCCAGTGCGCAGAGTCTGGTATAGGCAGCATGCAAAATTTTAGACAAGATAATAATAAAGAAGCTGAAGACCAAAAAAGACCTGTGTGTCTCCTTTTCCTGATACAGAACCACTCCAGAAGGGTTTCCTCCCAACAGGGGAACCCCCAGGGAGGGGCCCAACGTGGGGCCAAGAAACCGATACCAACCCTACAATTTGGACTGACGATACCTTGCAAAGCACAATCACTTTCCCAACAAGCTTCATCAGACATGAAACTCGCATACAGGAAGCAAACAGCAGATATAGAAATGTAAGTACACGTGCCAACCTAACCACGTTTTTAGCCAACTAAATATCGTTTTGGTTTGGAGAAGCATGTTCCAGTATATTGTTCCTGATGTTCTAAATATTTTAAGAGTGCTTTGCCAGTCACAACACAGCTATTGATTGTCCTGCTCAGCCTCATCCGCAAGGCTAAACACAATATCCCAATAATTTATATGTGACAATGGAAGGTTAGTATTCGTTAATTAGAGAAGAAAGAGAATAAAGTCATGAACTCAAACGGATGAAGATTAACAGTAATGTGAAACTGTTTTGATTCTAAATATCACCAGGTAATAATGGCATCATCACAGGGTACAAGTGCTGCATCCAGTTCCATTCTCTTCATTCTGGCCTCTCTCCATTTCATTACCCAGCACTTGGGCAATGCTACCTGGATAACCTCTCCATGCCAGCAATTCAGAGGGAAGTGAACAGGACAGAAGTCACACTTCCTCTTCCTCTTCCACAGTGTTGATTCCTGATTCCTGCAGTCTGCAGAAAAGCTAGAAACTGCTGCTCTACAGTAGGGCAGTTTGAATGCAGAGAGAAGAGTGCTTTGAGGCAATGACTGCATGTCTAAGCAGCCAAACTTACACTGCAGTTTTCATTCTGGGACAAAAATCCTCTAAGAGTAAGTCCTACAACTCCAGAGAAATGAGATGTTTTATTCAGCTTTTGCTACAGACTCTAACAGAGGCATCCCCACCTCACAGGCCCTTCCTTCCTTCTCAAATGACTATTGTCCTCCTTCCTAAAAGTGAAACTGCTGTCACAGTTTTCACTGATACCAAATATTCATAGCTTCATGCATTGGCACAAAGAGGTGAGGAGTTTTGCTATTTCAACTTACTAACTTTTCTGCAGTATTCCAAGATCCTTCTTTGCCCAGTTCTCTTGCCAAAAAAAAGACATTATTATTCTCACAGTAGAAGCCAAGTAGCTCTAAAATCTGCTTAAAGCAGCCTAGCAGAATTCATGTCTAGGAAAAAAAAGCACCATGATTAAGAGTCAAGAAATCAGGTTTGACCTCCAAAAGTTCCAATAGGTCATTTAAAGGGTGGTATCTCTTCCTTTAAAAATAAATAATCATTTAAACAAATGCAACACTGATGTCTAAGCCAAACAAAGCACCCCTACCAACAAAGAAACGTGTCCAAATGGTAAAGTTCAACTGGCTTCACTGAACACTGACAAAATATTTCTGAAGATTTTCTTGGAACAGTATCTAGAACATTACAATTAAACATGCGAAGCAGCAAAAAAGGGAATGGAAAAGGGAGTTTTCTAGGGCATCAAAAGTGGGACACAATGTATGATTAATTTCCAGATCATTAACTTTTTCAAAATGTGTTTAATTAAAAGAAACATATTTGCATTACTCATGCAGATTTATGTAGCTCAGGTCACTAAACGCTTTGTGATTCGTAATTATTAACAGTTTTAACTGTCTCTGAAAATTAAATTAGAGGGCTTGGGAAAAAAATCAAGAATTTTCACCATTCACCTTGTAAGCAAACATTTACTGCATCCACCTTTAGGTACCAATCTACATAGTTCTTACTACCTACAGCACTGGGATGTAATAAAAAGGTTTGGGTCCAGGGTCTTGTTTGGCTGTCTCTTGTTCTAAACAGAGAATTTCACTTTCTGCAAATTAAGTTATATCCATGACAACCATATAAACTGTAGAATCCTCCCAATTTATTTGTCAAAGAGATGGGGAAAAGACTGAAAGTATGATTATCAGAGAAATATCTCCATTACAGACCATTGGAAGGCTCTAACTCCTAGTTATGCTGCTGGCAGCATAAGTCAGTTATGGCTTGCTGAGAAACTACCTTCTTTCTTTCCTGTGTTGTTTCCCTCTTAAAAACACACTGACTTCACAAAGCAAGTGCTAACTGAGCTGAAAAATTAATTTCCTGTGTAGGGAACTCAAAGTCCAACTTGCTTACTGGGGCCTGAATTTCACCCTACAGCTACAGTGCTGAGATTGAGTGACTGGTGCAGAGACAGCAAGCATCCCCTTTCCTTCCTCTGTCCAGTTTTCTTTCTCTCATTATTGAACTTTTTGGTTTTTTAATATCTTCTGTATTGGTATACTGACTTTTCAGGCTACCAAGGCAGGCAGGAGCTCAGGAGCACTGAGAGTATCGGCACAGGGCTCCAAGCAAGGCACACCTTCCCAAAGTGCAGAAAAATCCAGAAGTGTTTCTCAGGACAGCCACAACTTCCCGATTTGAACAGCAAGACCCCAGAGGTGAGGACAGGCTTAGTAATTCCACAGCTTTCAAAATCCCATTTCATGGCAATTTCCTGAGAAACCATAGCTCCCTGAGGTATAGTAAGGAAAGTGGCTTTGGTCTCCAGACCTTCTGAAATCCCACCTGAGAAGGCTTTTTTGAAACCTCATTCCAGCAGCATCCTAAGGAGCCAGTGAGCTTGTCTCTGACACATAACACAACAAGAGATAACTATGGGAGAGGAAAGTGCAATTACACCTGGTCACAAATGGGAGCAAGTCATTTGGAATGTGTTACTTGACAAACAGCACTAAGACAGTCACTTGGGCACAGGGACCAAAATAAAACTGAAAAATTTGCAGGTATGAAGTAAGTAGATGAACAGTGAGAGACAAAATTAGGGCTATGAATTTAAAGGAAAGAGACAATAGTACAAAACCTTTCTGGCCCATAGTAGGTCAAGTACAGTTAGGTAAAAAACAGAATAAAAGGACATAAAATAGGATTTTATTGTCAAAGAGGGAGGTGGGAACACAGTAAGAGAAAGAAAAAAATATTTTTAGCATGCAGACAGTAATTTCTCCCTGAAGAAATTCATATTTCAAAAAATCTAGGTGTGGTATTCCTAGGATCATAGCAGTATGTTTTGCTTGAGGGAAAGAGTCCAGAAAGAATGGCTTGTAAAAGACCCAAAATACAGGGAAACCTGTGCAATTTCAAGCAGAAGATGCATTATTTGGGAAGCAAAAAATTGCATTTGCTTTGTATTTTGAGACATGCAGCATGTAAGGCAAGGACTTTCATACGTTCCACAAATTATGCAGACCTGGATTTTCTGTAGGCTTTTAGGAAAATATTGTTTCTACAGGAAAATGCTATTAGCTTTTCAAAAATCAGTATTCAATACAAACCCTATCACAGGATTTGTCAGCACAGTTTCAGTAAAGGAGAGTGTTTAGGGAAAAGATGCTTGGTATTTTAATCTAACAAATACCTTCATAATTTAATTTTGGATTTAAGTAAGAATCAAAGGTAGATCCCAATGCTCTGACTAAATTCAAGTGCAGATAATTAGTCTACTTTGTGGGGGAAACTAGAAGGCGAAAAAATCAGTTATTTTCTGTTACTTCTGAACAATGAGCAGTACTTGAATATCAGTGCTAAGTGAATGTGATTTTATACACACAACTGCTTTTCAAGTTGTTTCAGCAACTTCAGGCAACATTTCCTAAATTTGCTCAGGTTTCTGTGTTCAAAACCTACAGACAACACTCCATTCTCTATTTGCAGATGGTTTAGCTTTTTTTTATAAAATAAAATTAAAATTTAAGATTTCTTTTTAAAAATACAGACATTATTCTTGGAGAACTCAAACTTCAGCCACATTTGTTACCTTCAACATTTGCATACTGCTACAGACTCACGTTAACAGCCATCTCCTCCAAGATACTTCTGTTTCTCCTACCACTTCAATTACTGAAAATAACTCCAATTCTTTTAATAATTGCACCCTTTAAGACCTCAGTCCTATCACCCATCCTTGTCTCACTGGGTCACAGAACTGCAATTCTATGGGAAATGAAAGAGGCTACTCTCCATTCACTTACTTTTGGGAAGCGTGGCACAACAGTTTTCATCCATATGGCTAATCTGTACTCCCTCAAAACAAGGGGAATTTCTTCCTCATTGCAAATGGTTGCTAGTCCCTAATATCCATCACAAGGTATTGTCAGGGAAAAAAAAAATAAAGCAATTGCCTCAGGTGAAAATCACACCAGGAAATTCATTGAATATACAGGGCAGTGCTGAAACACAACCCCTAGCCCTGCTAAGTTTCCTAACAGAGACAGTTTTAAGGCCCAAACCAATTATTTCTCCCTCACCCATCCATATTCCAGTTAGCACACAAGAAGAAATACTACTACTGCATCATGCGGACTGTCAAACAATTGGCTGGTGGAGCTGTAATCAAGGTCTTTCTAAAAAGACTGAGCTCTCAAATTTTTCCTGAGAGTGAGATCATATTTGTGATAGTGCAGGGCAAAAGTAACAAGGTTCAAGATAACAGCTTCTTCATTCATCACAGTTACTATAAGTATTATACTTAGAATTATTTTCAGACTATCACATTAAAGATGCACTAAAGATATGTGACTCCTTCCCACTCCTTCAAAAAGATGGGAGGGGAGAGAGGGAGAAAGAAGCTGAACTAGAACAGTTTGTGAAAATAACACATCTAATACTGAAAAAAAGCATACAGCCAAGAGCTACAGCCTTAAAATAACCTTTTCAGTTTAATACAGATACTCTTTCTCATTTCCAAATTTAAGCAGATATCCCTCCTACCAATTTTATGACAAGTGCTGTTATGTTGAGCAGTCCTTGGCTCTCTAGAAATGTGCATGCTCAACATCTTCTAAAAATAGTTCTTTGTTGTTCTCGCTGTAAGAATTACTTGATTCAGACTATAATTTCTCATTTCCATTAAACAACTCAGTTGTGTTTTGGATAAATTTAATGTATGAGCAAAGCTCCTGACTTATACAGCATGATGTAATTCTGCTGACAAGATTCACTTGCCAAGCTAAAACACGCAGTGGTAAGGGAATGAATAAGCAAGCATACAAAAGGCTGGCCATATCAGCAAGTCATCTATTGAAGCTGTCTAGCACTTCCCTTTAAAGTGTTGAAAAAAATGTGCTTAGAAATCTACCAAAAACTGTTGGGCTAAATTTATTCCCACAAAAGGTGTTGGCCCTAGCCTGAATTTTCCCGAAGACTTCAAGAATGTGGTGAAGGCTGCAGTGATTGGGCATTTCCTTGTCTTTGCTGTTTTGGACTGTTATCAGCCAAGCTGGAGGTTATAGATCTTATATTGTCAAACACTACTCTTTAGGGAGAAGTAAGTTGTGTATTTCATATGAAGGTTCCACAAGAAATGGAGAGGAATAGATTTGGATGATGAGCAAAGAAGAATTTTGCTCCTGGAAAGGCCACCTCAAAACCTCAAGGAGAAAGCAATACTGGTTCTAACAAAAGGACATGAACTGAGAATACAAGGCAGTAGACACTGGAACAGAGAAAGAAGCTAGAAGTAAGAGCTGGTGCGTAGGCAGAGACAGATTTTACAGGAATCTGAAGGAGGACAGATACTGCTTTACATTGCTGAGTAATCCTGGAGTCACTTGTCCACAAAGGTACCTTTCTCAGCTGTACAATCAATTTAGGCATATGGTAAGAACAAGGAAGATTGAGGGGTGATTTTTACATGCTTGGACTTCCTGGGTTAAGCAGCGAACTCATCAACCTGTTGCAGATTCCCACTGCTCTTCTAGGGTATTTTGGTGAAAGATAGTATCTCACATTTCCCAGCAAGCTCTCAGCTCACAAGCTGAAGAGGACAGGAGGTGAAAAAAATGTAATCTAAGAAAATAAACAGAACCATTTATCTGAAGAAGAAATACTTTCTTCCTCAAAAACAAAAGGCAAAGTCTAAAGGCTGTCTTCCCTCTTTGAACAGGAAAAGCTACTTTATTATATATCACATATAATTGAAACAAAAATTTAAGACTCACAAAAGTCTTAGAGCTACTTATATGGACCATATGTATCAGATAGACATTGCTGTGAACTAATAACAAATGATTTACTGGTTAGAGTTCCTTTATATCTCTTCTCTATATATATATTCAGAACTGGCCACATGGAAAAAAATTTGATTGAGACTATGGGGGAAAAAGTGTTTTATGTGTGGATTGGCAATCTGAACTAGAATAGCATAAACTTTATTACTACACAAACCAACACTTTTTCCTCCTTAAGTACAACCTTTAAAAGCAGGCAGGCCCTTCAGTCAGCAAAAAATTGAAACAGAATGTAATATTGTGTTAAGATCTATTTTTCCCCCTTTTAAACCTTCATTTTAACTAATGATAAAGGACTAAATTTAGCTTATTACCTTATCTCAGTTTTCACACCTAATGTTTACTGTAAGAATATATGAAAGACACAAAGAAACAAAGTATTTTTCTTGTCTACCTTTCTATGTAAATCACTTTGGCGGACTCACCTGCTCCACCTTTCTGGGGGTATCTACTTCTTTCCATTAATCATTGAGGAAAGGTAGAGAGCTAGCATAGGCTAGACATTGAACTTTCAGACTGAAAAGGCTCTAACATAACCCTAGATTACTTCCATTCAGTTCTATAACACATAAGAGTGTCTAACACCTTCCTAAAGCAAAAAACATACTGAAAGTCAGTACTTAAATACTGAATAAATACTGAATACTCAATTCTTAAATCCCCCTAAGGTCAACTAGTACAATTCTGCACTTTTGACTTGGATACCACTACAGACGATACACATACACAAAAACTTGATATACTGCATTATCTCATTCAAAGAAAATAATAGGAGAATTACTGAGGTATTTTGTGATAATGAACCAAAGTCAGGATTTAGTGTTTCTTCACTTATACATATTTAAACTTTTAAATGTAGGTTGAAAGAATGAAGGCTTAAGTTTACAGGGGAACAGACTTAAGTAATTCATGGAATTCAATACTTCATAAAAATCTTTGATACAAATTAATCTCTGAAAGGTAGTAAGTGAAGCCTATAATGCCTTAGAGTTAACCCTTCCATATTCCCTTCTCTATTGCTATTAATCTTTAATTCAGTACACCTCCAAAAAGATTCATCTAGACCCTTGGGGAACAGAAGCTGGAGACATTCTTCAGTGACATTCAAATCAAATGGACTGTCACATGGAATAGTTAATGCCAAGCCAAAGTCTTTTAATGAGAACTTGGAAAAAAATACTTCTAATTTTGCTGTTTTTTTCATCTTCTCCCCAGTAATTTTCTTTGAAATAATTCAAACTAGCAACAGTCTGCCAAGTTTAATTTTATTACCTTCAATTTTATATGCCTCTGTATTTAAGAAAAAAAAAGGAAAAAAATTAGTAATTCTTGTCATAATTGTTCATTGGATTGCCAGACAATTACAGCAACATCACCACATACTCTGATATGTAATAAAAGATAAATTATGATGTACCTGGAGTAGATTAAAAAAAAAAAAATCAATGCAATCAGAACTCATTGGGAAGACTGATAATTAAAAGCCTTGAACTGTTGCACATATGTATTTCCTACATATTAAACTTTTTTCTCCTTCCCTCATGTACCACAATATATTTACCTTCAGAAAACAAGGAACTCTTCAGAGCAGCATTATTGGCTGTACTTTCATCATACAACAGGGCCGTGATCCACTGTATAAGTAAATATTACCCCAAAGTAAACACCTCACACAAATGTACTGACTGTGCACTTCTGCTTTATGATTTGTCCAAGCATGCAGGCCCATTTGCTGCCACCTCTACAAGGATTATTCTGCAATCAAAGCCAGACATCACTTGCCACCCCTAACCTGCCAGTAAACTTCTTCATATCCAAAAAATCAAAAGTGGACAAGAATGCTACAGGGAGCAAATCTATCACATGAATATCTCATATATTTGGCTTAAGTCATATTTAGATTCGTTTTTATTTATTTATTTCAAGAAACAGCATATGTTTCTGTTCTGAACTTATTTGCCGATTTTATAGGAAATGGCTTATTCTGTCACCTTCTCCACTGCTTTTTAGTAACCCCAAAAGCAGCATCTTGAAGACCAAGTGAGAAGACACATATGGATCTTTTACTGAGGCTATTACAAATGCTACCAAAAGCATATTCCAATTTCCATACATAGTGTGATGGTTTTTCTTAAATAACCTGACAAATCCATATGATGCCTGATCCTATGGTACCTAGCATGAAACATACACCTGGAAAATACTTGACTTCACCAGCACCACCACCTGCAGGAAGCTCTTCTTAGTAGTTATAGTTCTTATCCACCTCTCTTATAAGAATAGTGGTATCTACAGTAAGAGCAGATATCCCAGGTCTACAAAAGGCAGGAAGGAAATGAACCTGTACCATCACAGTTAGATCTGACCTTCAGTGTCTTTTCCAAACTAAATGCTTCTGTGATTACACCATCCCTACCATGTCAACTGTGAGTGTTCTAAGAAGAGCAGAAGAGTGCTGAAAGCACTCTAGGTACCTGTTTACCCACTGGTTTCACAACTCCCAGACTGATGGCAGTATCTGAAGTTTTTCAAATATCTCCACAGAAGTCAAAGTTTTGGTGACAGGGTTTTGTTCAACCCACAGAAAATGTGACAAAGATTACAACACAAGTAGATTTTTCCTAGTTTGAAGAATATCCACAAAAACTTCCTTTGTTTTCTCCCCTTTCCAAATAGAGGGGCAGAAAATTTCTTGTATTTTTAAAATAGATCTCCAAAATTGGAGAGTCATGGCAAGAGACCCTAAATATTCACAAAATAAAACTGTCCATTACTCTGGTAAAAAAAATGTTTTATACCATTTGTTTTATCAGAGTTCATTTGTAAGTTGTTAGGGTTGGAGAAATAGTACAGAGAATGTGTTAATATTTGCCTAAAAATGAAAACAAACAACCTAGGTTAGAATTTTCTATTAGAACTTTCCCCACTTTATGTGAAAACTCCCTTTGTTTTCTTTTTAAATCCATTAAAATAAAAATGTGTGATGCTCCTATGGTCACATGAAAAGCCACAACCATGAGAAGTTTGTGCGGTGCAAGGAAAAACAGATGCAACATTTTAGACTAAGGCTTAGAGATAAATTCCCATTATGAACTTTTTTAGTTTTTAAGAATTCTCCAAGGAATGAGGTAGATATGTCAATTTATTTCAAATGGAAAATATACACCAAGTTTTGCAATAGGACATCAAAGAATATGGGGAACTCAAAATATCTCTTTCTGCTTGAGATACTTCATTGAAGTCTGAACTCTGAAATTCAGAGGAAAATCAAAAGGGACACTGAATAAATGAATCTTTCTGGTGTTGATGGCGCTAAGGGAGGAGTGTAGCAATATTCCCTTGGGCAAGATCTGCTCATTTTTTTCCTATGCAATTCTATAAATAGCCTGGCTCTCAGAAAGGAAAATTGTCTTTATACATCAACTCAATCAAAACAATATAGAACAAAACAAAAAAATTACTTTCCTAGTCATTTTGTACAAAGAAGCATTCCATCTTTTAAAAATTCAAATTATTTTAACAAGAATTAAAAGACAGAGCAGTCCTCCTGAAGAAGCCCATAGGTTCACTGATGCAGAAATTTCACTTTTCAACTGTCTCTGGATTATCCTAGCTAAAAATTACTACAGCAGGATTTTTACTGGGAGTAGAAAATGTATCTTTTCATCTAATTTTAAGGAATAACACAGTTACCCCAGAAAGCACTTGAGTAGTAAGATTCATTGCAAGTAATTTATGCATTCTGTAGAAGCATGACATATAGTTCAACATAATGTTAATTTTGCATGATTTCAGTCTTGGCTGTTCAAGGAACTCTGACAATTTCTATCACCCTTATGTAGCATGACTTGGTAAGTATCAAGTTCTGACTAATCTCTTCTTTTTACAGAAACAATTACCTTACAATTTGTACCGATACACAGTAATCAAAATAAGGAAAAACTACGGTTACTTTTCATTGCATCGGTATTCAACCCAACATACATCTTGTATTTTCATACTGTATTTTTTGGCACAATCAACTCTTTGAAAGGTTCACCAAATAAATGTGAGATAATGCTGTCCTCTTTCTCTCAAAATGCACTCTCTCCTAATCTTCTACTATAAACAATCAAAGCAGAATCTACTCTGACACAGGATAACCACTGGTTGAATCTCTACTTAAATATATGCAAAATTTATGTCAGCAGACTGAAATTTTGGCAACAACCTGTCAAATTCAGCAATGTGGCAGTCAGCAAGGACAAATATTGAAATTCAACAGCAACCAGAATGAAGAACGAGAAGCAATACTGAAACAAGTGACATGTCTGTTGCCAGTTGCACTGCAAATACAGAACACTATGTATGAATTGTCCCAAGTCTGCAAACATGGCTTGTCTGAGTCATCTTCCTTGGGTTTTCCTTCCTATAATAGGAGTTCTGCCACTGAAACCACAAGTGCTCACACCAATGAAGTCTGACTCCAACTTCTGATTCAGGTGCAGCAGACCTGCAGAGCACAAAGGGCCAGACAGCATTCCTGAGCCCGTGTATGAAGCAGAGCATCTCCAACACACCAAATGGGGGAAAAACTGACAAACAGATTGATGGCACAGCTGTCACTTTGAATCAGCAGAGAATGAATAAGCTCTGAAGTCTGAGTTAAGAGACACACATACATAAGCTTAGGGGACAGTATCATTCAATACTGAAAGAAGAAGGGACAGAACTTTGACTGCCAAAGACAGCACCAAAGACAGAATGAACTTTGCGATGAGATAATTATACTCTGCAGAAGCACTAGCACCTGCGATCATTAACACAGCAAGAAGCAGTGTTCAGACAGATGGTGCATAAGCAACTGATCTGGCCAAGTAAGTGCCAGAGATTGAATGAAGAGCAGCAGAATATTTAGGAGATAAAAACCTGAGGTACTGGGAAGAAAAAAACATGAATTTCCACCTAGCTAGTGAAGGATACATCCTGTACAGCTGAGTCTCCAGGACATCTCTCTTTAGGTTATGATTCTGTAGTGCAAAGTACAATGGCATCTTAACCACTATGCAGAATATAACAGGATACTGCAAAAGGAATAATAAGGTAGAATTATTACTCAGGGACAATTTTCCAGATGATTTCTCTAACAAGCTATCAAAAAGAGGAAGGCAATGGCATTAAAAAGATAGATCCTCATTTTCTCATAAATGCCCTTAAAAGGTTTTAGAAAAACTGAGGATTCTTTCCCAAAAAATATTTAGAAGACCATGCATTCCTCTAGAAAATAGTGAAGGGGATAAGTTTAACAATAGCAAGAGTTCAAAAGATATTTAAACAGTTATTCAACCAGATGTAAATAATTCATGAGAGAAGACAGGGAAGCCCTTTATTGGTTAAGGACAAAAGCACCAAAGCCAGCTAAAAGAATGTTTCCTTCCCTTTCCAGAGGGAGTATTTGAAGCTTAATATAACAGGGAAGAACTGGGTTTTTTTCAAAACTTTTGGAAGATGCAGTAACCCAGATAATCTTCATTCTCATTTTTACACACACACTGTATACCTGCTAGCAGTACCAACCATTACTCGGAGCACTCTTTTGTGAGAAAAACTAATGTGGTTTTTGGTTTTGGTTGTTGTTTTTCTTTGGGGTGTTTTTTGTTTGTTTGTTTTGTTTTTGTAAATCCAGACATCTATTTAGGTGTATAGATCTTAAACACACTTGGAAGCAAAAGGCAAAATCAGCTTTGGGAAGATCAGAGGACTACTTATCTACTTTGGGTAGATCTAGTCTACAGACTAGAGCTCCCCAACAGCTGCTCCTCGCTCCTACAGGATGTTCCTTCATTCCATCCAAGGGAGATAGTGCAGGTGGGGTTTTCCTCCTTCTAGACATCCCCAGTCAAGAACAAAAAACTAAACAATAGCAAGTTATTCCCTCTTCTCTTCCACCACTCCCACAGGAGAGGTCCCAGGGTCTCTATACACATACAAACATGCTCTAGCTCCTCAAAAACAGCATCTCTGGAGCCCTTCCAGCACAGTCAGCCCTAGCAGCTGAGCTCTGCCTTTTGTAACAGCTGCTTTTGTACTACTGCACAGCCACTGCTGGAAAAATAGTTAGACTGAACTACATTATCGAGAAGTAAAAAATAATAATCCAAAAGGCATCTACTTTTATTTTTATTTATTGTCCAATACACCGTTTGCAGGTCTGAATTTCTCATATTATACTGCTTCAGTCTTCGGTCTGTGTGAACAGCTAAGGCATTCTGTCAGCACAAATAAAGCAGGTAGTAGGACAACAATCTCTTGCCCAAGCATGTAAGATTTCCCCAGTGAAAGTGAAAATCATCCAGTGGGAAGCATGTGCTCCCACAGATCCCCACAACCACTTTCAACTATATCTCTATCCAACTATCTTCCCTTTCTTTTCATTGTGACTGGATCAAAATGCCAGCAAAAAGTGAGAAAGTTAAGAGACCTTTTCTTTATGATTTTCAATGTTTGCACCTGGTATTCAAAGTACATGCAACACTGTCATCAAGATTACAGTCAGAAGAAACAGCAAGATGTTTATTGTGAGAAGGAAAGGCAGCACTTCATAAGCCATTTTTTGGTCATGAAGTATAAAAGAAATTAAGATATTAACTTCTCTGATCAACTGATCAGTTTTGACCATGAAGTCAAAAGCAGGAAATTGCATCATTGATTTTATTGCATAAATGTATAAACCTTTTAGTGCTATATAAAATAACTGCTCCATCTGCACTAAAGACTTAGAACTCATATTTGTATCTCTTGTAAATAAAGCACATTGGAAATCCATTTGATGCACAAAATCATAAGAAACAGAGGTGATGAGAATAGTATCTAGTGTTCCTATCAACCAACTCTGCAAGATTTAGCTTGAGTCTTTATCTGTAATTAGAGTTACTTGTTCTTATCTCAGTGAGTAACTGCAAACACAGCCTGAGAACAGCAAAGTTACATTTCAAGTTTTGTCTCTTTTCCCCTTCCAAAGAATTGGAAAAAATTTAGGTAGTTATAAACTAAAAATGCACAAAATGTTTCCCTTGCACATTCAAAAGTTGGCAAGAAGTGATGCTTAACACAATTAGATTTAACCTTTTACAGGTGCTGTCTGGGGTTGTCCCTGGAGGTGTCATTCTGCACAATGGTTAGAAACCAGAGGTCTGGTGCCAGGAACCCTCAGTCTCCTAAATCCATAATTTGTCATTTGGCTCTAATTTCTCTTTTGCCTGGGTTCATCAATTCTCTCTCTGCATTCTTTTATTAGCAGAAGTGAATAGGAAAAAAATTTAAAAGTATAGAAAACTCAACACAATCCTCGACTGTACACTCCCACTTCTGGAGTCCTAATCCACTGGGCTGCCTGCACCATTAGCTGTAGCTATAGAAGCAGTGGACAAAGGGGGAAAGTGCTTTGTTTTGGGATTGCAAGTCAGGCAGTAAGAGTCAGGCACTGTCCATCCTAGATGTAGGCAACTCCTGTTTACCATATCACACCTTAGATTCACCATGGCCTTAAAGCAAAACAGGCCTTATTTTTGCAATTGCCCATCATCATACTTCAGTGGACTTATTCTTGCCATCACATGTGTTTTCTCAGATATAATATTTTTTTTTCTTTCTAATGGTAAATTTAACAGGTTACCCTACAGACTAATTTTTATCCAGTACTTATTTTCCCTGAAGGGCTGGAATTGTACCTAATACACTGACATAAAATCAGCATAACCACTGCAAGCAGAACTCTGCCAACACCACTTGAAAGCATACTGTGCAAAATCACAATGTGGAGAAAAAAAAAATAATTCCTTTACAGCTCCAATCACATCCTACAAATAGCCACATTTATAGCACAATGTGTGAATAAGGGTATAGATTTATCAGGCAGTTTTAAGAAAACACATTAACAGAAAAAGCTTAAAGGAGAGTGGTGGCTTTTTTTATATAACGGTGATTTTCTTCTGTGAAGAGTTCTAATGTGGTTTTCAGCTGATTTTTGCAAATCCTCCTATATTACTCATTCCAGTATTAAAGCAAGAATGAACACTTCCTTACATAATCTTAATTATATTTCTCTTTTGCTAATAATATCTAAAATTCAACACACTACAAATATTTGAAAGGCATTAATCCTATTTGCAAAGCTAATTAATTTTATCAAGCTCAAAATATCTAAGAAAAGTGTCAGTCACTTTTTCTACAGAATTTCATGTGCTGCAAGAAACAGATTGTACTTATATTATCAAAAACTTACTGTTAGTTTACAAATATATTAGGCAGGAGTACTTCTTATGCAAGGAAATATTCTGAGCTCAAAATCCAAGAGAGTTAAAAGGGAGCTGTAATACATTACAGCACAGCAGTCTCCCCTTTCAGAAGTCTGAAGACCTAAAACCAGCTATTGCCCAGTATCTTCCTTGCTTCCTTAAATACTCAATTTTCCTACCACTTTTTATACATATAGATTTGTGTCACTGCATACATACAGTATGACAACTTACAGAAAAACATACAACCATTATGATCAAATTTTATCTCATAACAACAAAGTATAGCTAACCATTAACAATTAGTTTACAAGAGGAGACTTGCATGAGAAATGCCTCACCCTGACAACTCTGTAGAATGACCTAAAATACAGCACATGGAAGCATCCTCCAACTGCCTTCCTCCTAAAAATCCTTTTACTGCTCTTTCTTCCATAATTTTTCAGATATTCCAGCTTGTCTAGCCCCCTAGGCCACCTGAATCTTAGTAAGGTTCTCACCACTACTCAGGACCTGTTCTTTTTCCTTGCACTGTTACCAGTTACAACATCTCCCTTATGTTACTTCAACAGAATCATCTTCTAATTGTCAACCTTCACTGTCCCCTTTACTCTTCTCAAAGTTCTCAGATTGAATCTGCTAGTCCCTCCAATATTTAGCCCTACTGTACCCATCAGATCTAGGTTTCGGCCATATATATTCATCTTTGTTGATGGCAGTAGCCTCAGCTTAAACCTTTCTTAAAACGTAACTTTCCACCTTACTGTGGATAGTAAACCCCGGAAAGGCAAGAACCTGATCAAATGTGAGGATTGCCCCTGGCTGAGCAGGAACCAGCATAGCACTGTCGCCTTCACTCCAGCTGTCATACTCCACTTGGACCTTGCTTTTCAGATGGTTAAAAATTCCATTAGGCTTTAGAATGCTTGGCACAACAAGGCCCCGAGTTTATTGTTCTATTAATGCTACCACTGCCGTGTAAATCTTAAGTAGTGGCAGCTTGTACGAGATAGCTTATGGAATATCTGTCCTGGTGCTGTTCAAGTAGTCTCTATTACAGAAGGTGAAGCGAGAAGTTAATATTTGAGTTCAGGTTTATAATCCCCCATCACAAGTAGGCAATAGAAGCACATTCAGAAGTGACCTCAGTTTATAAGATGGTCCATCTTTGAGACCATGTAAACAAAATGCCTGGCAGGTAGTGAAATAAAACCTTTATGCCCATGCGAATATACACATATATATGTATTCCTATTTATGTTATGGCGACTCCACACTTTTCTTCATGCTGTTTGTACCTTCATGTGCACTGGAATCAGTCAGCTTCAGTCTCAGCAGTTCTATTAGTTTTTATCTCCCAGCATTTTCTAAAAGTGGCTCATGGTGACTGATATAAATAAAAGCAGCTTTTTACAGGAACAACAGATTTATAACTTTAATAAGACTGCCCTCCTTCCTGCATTAAAGCCTACAGTACATGATAAATCAGGCTAAGTAAGCTGGTATCAAATCTGAGGCTAAATACATTTTGGAGCCAAATCTTAATTCTCTGAAGAGCTTCAAGCATATTTTGAAGATGTTAAATTATTGATAAGGAAGATCAATTCTTTTTCCAGCTCAGGCAATGTCATACAGTCACAGGATATGCAGTAGCTAAGCAGATTTTCTGTTTTATTTACTTCATGACCCTTTAGAATTAAATTACCTACTTTTTTCCTCTTTAGAACCATGATGAACAGTCACTACCGACAGCTTAACAACTTCTGTTAATTTCAGATAAGAATAAAAGATTTGTCTGAAAACAGACTGTCAGAAACAGACAAGAAAACCATGAGACTCCAGCATATTCCTAAGTTTATTTATTAAACTCATATTATTCCACCAATATCATTAAACCTGGACACTTCAGCAAATAAACTGGAATCTGAACAGCTTCCTCAAAGGGTCTGAAATAATAAAACATGTTCCATCCATTAAGGCATCAAAACAGCAAACAATCCTGGGAGAACGTTGGCAGATAGCAAGAATGGTTCTTTGCAAACTTTTCCAAACCAAAAAATTAATAGTATCTACATATATCTACTTCCAAGTTATTTCAGTCCCAGTGATTTTAGTCAGTATCAATCTTTTAGCTTTTCCAGATAAAAGCTTGGGCACAACAATGGATATGGTGATGGAAGCATTTTAAAAAGTACCCTAACCATTATAGTACAAGATACATAAAAGAGGGGAAAAAATAAAATGTTACCAATCTTTCCTGTTCTAAATTAGAACAGCAGTAGCGAGTAAGCAATTATTTACCAAGGATCACCAACCACCCTCGTTCCCTTTCCCAGAAACATCCTAACAATCAGTTTTAGGACTTCAAGATATCATATGGAGAGTTAATGGAGAATTCCCTTGAGATTTCCTATTGAAGATGTCCAGTTTAGTAAAAAATATGCAAGTATCTGACAGAGGAAAAACTGACTCTCCAGGTTAGTTAGTTACTATGCTTCTCCCATTGGATATCTCAGACTATACACCATTGCACTTTTATACAGAAAACAATAGCCTTAACAGATAAAAATTAGTAACTGTGTGCACTCAAAAATATCTTTTGTCCCCTGAATATCCTACCAGTTAGGCCACCCTCCAAGATGCCTCTGCCAAGTGCAAAAGATCTGTTCCCAGTTCTTTGATGGGTGTCCCCAGAACTGAGAAAAAGCAATTATTTCCTATAAGTGATGTGAGCCACCAACGCTGCAGCTCCCAAAATATTCCTAAATGAAACTACTCAGCAAAAAGAGTGAGGTTGCAAATAACTACTAAACAAGCAAATTCATATTTTTGATTAATAAAGCATCTCTAACAAAATCCCTTCTAAGTTCTAATATGAAACCCGCAATAGTAATAAATGCCTGTTTTTCAATCAGCCCCAATTCAAATGTGAGATGGCAAATATCCAGACAGGAAAACTATCTGAAAAACGTATATAATAGACCCTCAAAATAGAGCGGAATTAATTCCTTTGTTGTAAGTGACTCTAAGTTCCGATTTTCACGATACTGTTTCTGATCTAATTAAATGAGAAATCTGCTGCGGCAGGAAGCTCACCTAAGTGCTCTAGAGAGAGCTCACACGTCTAGGCAAAACATAGCCACTTGCGGAAGGTAAATAACAGATGTTGTTTTTCCTTCTTACTTAAGTGCTACTGCATCTGCCGCCTCTCCACCCGTGGAGCCCGACAGCTCCCGGCAGGGTGAGGGAGCAATGGGCAGCGGCGGTGCCACCGGCAGGGCGGATGGCGGTGCCCCGCAGCTCTCCCCGGACACCGGCACCCATGCCCTGCCAGGCTCCCAGCCCGCAGCAAAGGCACTGCCGCCCATCGCCCCCACGAGCCGCTCCTCATAGCGCCCCAGGCCCGTCTCCGACCCCTCTCCCGGCCGGGCCGGGGACAGCGCGGAGCCGCCCCGCGGCACCGCCCCGCCCGGGCACGACTCCGGCGCGCAGGCGCGGGGCCGCCTCTTCCCCGCGCACACCGGCGGAAGCCGCGCAGAGTGCGGCCGTCCGCAGCCCGTCTGCCGGGAGCGCTCGAGCCCCGCGTGTCCCCGCTCCCGCATTCCCCGTTCCTGCATTCCCCCCACCCCGTGCGGAAGGGATGGCGGGGGTAAGCGCGGCCCTGCTTGCGGGGCTGCTGGGGAGGCTGGCGCTGGTGCTGTACGGGCTGCATCAGGACCGCACCATGCGGGTGCGCTACACCGACGTCGACTACCGGGTGTTCACGGACGCGGCGCGGCTGGTGACCGAGGGGCGCTCGCCCTACCGGCGGGCCACCTACCGCTACACGCCGCTCCTGGCCTGGCTGCTGACGCCCAACGTGTTCCTCGCCGAGGCCTTCGGGAAGCTGCTCTTCGTGGCCGGAGACCTGGCGGCTGCTGTCGTCGCTTACCGGGCCCTGCGGCGCCGGGGGGCCGCCGCCGACCGCGCCTGTGGGTGCTGCGCCGCCGCCTGGCTCCTCAACCCCCTGCCCATGGCCGTGTCCAGCCGGGGCAACGCGGAGGCGCTGGTGGCGCTGCTGGTGCTCGCCACCCTGTATTGGGTGGAGGCGGGCAGCGTGGGCAAGGCCGCCGTGTGCTACGGGCTGGCCGTGCACATGAAAATATATCCCCTGACCTACGTGCTGCCCATAGCGCTCCGCCTGCGCACCAGGCCGGGCCGCGGGGAAGGGGTGCTGGATGCGCGGGGTGACAAAACGGCAAGGGTCACGTTTATGGCACGCCTCTGGCACCTTTTTGTAAAGATGCTGAACCGCGACGTACTACTCTTTGGAACAGTTGCCGGCTCAGTGCTGGCTGCCTTGACTCTGGCATTTTATCACCTCTATGGCTGGGAGTTTTTGGAGCACGCCTACCTCTATCACCTGACTAGGAGGGATATCCGTCATAACTTCTCTCCCTATTTCTACATGTTGTACTTGACAGCAGAGAGCAAATGGAGTTTTGCCCTTGGGCTCACAGCTTTCCTGCCCCAGCTGCTTTTGCTCCTGGTCATTTCCATAGAGTTCTACAGAGACCTTGCCTTCAGTTGTTTCCTACACACCGCTATTTTTGTGACTTTTAACAAAGTGTGCACATCCCAGTACTTTGTCTGGTATCTCTGCCTTTTGCCCCTTATAATGCCTAGTATTAAGATGTCCTGGCATAGGGGTGTGCTGCTTCTCTTTCTGTGGTTCATCGGACAAGGCCTGTGGCTTACTCCTGCATTCTTTCTGGAGTTCAAAGGATATAACACTTATTTATTTATATGGTTAGCGGGCTTGCTTTTCCTTTTAATTAATAGCCTCATAATTGTTCAGATTATTACACATTATCAAAAAGAAGCACAAGTTGCAAAAAAACTGAAGCAACGGTAATAAATGGACCAAAATCCAGAAACAGCCCTACTGTCTTTGGTAATGCGTCACATATCACCAGCACTTCATCTAACAAAAGCGCATTTAGTTGTACTAAAGCACATTGTGTGTAGATGTTACTGTTTCAGGGCCATGAGAGCACTGATTGGCCTCAGTTACCCTGAGCAGCCCCAGTCCTGCCCTGAGCAGTGTCAGCAGGTGTACCTCTCTCCCGTGTGGGTCTTGAAACTGCATTGCAGCCTTCTCTCCAGCACTGCCTCCAGCTCTGTCTTCCCGCTCCTGACTAGAATCCCTGGGGGTATCCTGGACCAGTTCACCACTTAACCATCTCTGGGGCTCTGGTGAATGGCCTCTGCCCATCTGCACTGTCTGTCTTCACCTGCTGCCTCCAGAGACAGTGGGGCTGTGCCCTGCTCTTTGACCCACTCTCAGTTCCTGCTCATACTCCCTTATGGAGTAGCCCTGGCACCTTTTTTCTCGTTCTCAGTGTTAGCCTGTTGAAGACCTTGGCCTTTATCTAGAATAACACAGAAGATAATATAGGTGGAATTTGGTTATAAAATCGGAGTTTGACAGTTTTGTACATTCCAGTAGGTCAGTGGGGTGTTTGGCAAGACAATCGCTCAACATTTACAGTGGGGTGTATTTTTTCTTTTGTTTCCACAGTAATATTTTAGCTATGCACTGTTTATGGCCTGTACCTGGACTTTATGTCATTAACTCTTTGAGGCTTTTAATTTATTTTAGAATTCAGATATGCTACTCTCGCTTGTTTTTGCATATTCTGTTCTGTTTGAATTTTTGAATAGATTTATTTCCCTTGCCGAGGAGGAAGATTTTCCCATATACCTGTCTTGCATCACAGAAATGTATAAAGCTTATATATTTGTTTCTTCCTGCCAAGTTCCAGAAAAGAGGCCACTGCCTTAAATTTCAGTTAATGTATGGTTATTGTGGGTGTTCACAGTAGCAAATGCAGAATTAAAGTAAACTTAGAATGGCACCTGTGTCCCAAAAGCACTTGAGTTTATACCAAAACAGTAATTGGAAATCTTGTTTCTCAGTGATTCTGTTTCTCTAATATTAAAAAGAAATTAAAAAATGAAAGGAGTTGAGGAAATTGAGCAGTTGCCAGAAGAAAAGGGAAGCTTTGAAGTAGGAAGCTCTACAACTTGTCAAAACACATTTATTCCCATAGGAGACACAGGAAGATTTGGAATTGAGTGCCAGGTGATAGTGATAGGAGAGCAGAGCCATTTTGGAATGGCTCTAGAACATCCTATAAGAGGTCTGATGTACACAGCTTTTGACATAGATGGAAACTAACAATGTATTTTAATAAAATCTAGTTTAAATAGGCATATGCCAAATAGAAGAAATTGCATATTTGCCTGATCTTTTAGTTACATCCAATGCGAAATTGAAACCCCTACTGTGTAACATAGAGCCTGGCTTCAAGGCAAAATAACTTCAACTACTTGGTAGAATTCCCAGTGATGTCACTGGGAAAGGGTGTGGCCAAGTGGATTTGCCATGCTGCCTCTGTGAACCCTGGTGGTCTCCTGAGGCAACCCTCTTCCTCTGGACTGCGCTGACTTCCAGCTACCTCACTTACAGGATTTCCTTTCCTGGTTGTAGTGCTATCTTGTGAGATGGAATTGCGGTATTTTAATCTGTGAACTTTTTCCATTGCTTCTCAGCCCCACTGAGGCGGTTACATGAAAGGAGAGGAAACCCCTGAGCCCCTACAGCCCAGAGCCAAAGGGCATGTTATCAGGAGATGTGACCATGTCCTTATATCACTCTGGCCCAATTTAGACGTTCTGATGTGTTAGAAGGATGATTTCCCTGTGATTTCCATGGTCAGAGTATTGAGGGGTGTTTCTGATCCCCCACTACAAAGCTTTTTTCTGCCATCACTTGCCTTCAAGCTGTGAAAATCCTGACAGCCTCTTTGTAAATCCAGAAACTGGATAAGGCAATGGATATTCTTTTACTGTCTTGGATATTTGGGGCAGACATGGCACTGATTTCCTTCTTTGTCTGGGATGAAGTTTTATAGCACCAGCCTGTATACATCTTCCACTAGAGGTGTATCAGTCAAACATAAACATAAGGATAAGCCACTTGCACACAGTTTTATATTAATCAGCAAGACATTTTGTTTGTGCTGTGAGTGTGTGAAGCAAAATCATCCCATGTGGCTTTATTCTCCAAGGCAGAGTTGGATATACCCAGCTTCAGCAGAAGACTGAAGAGGCTCTTCTAAGCAATACTTCTGCTCACCCCATCCTGATGCCCAGGCAATGGCTCATTTTCCTTTTCAGCTGATATTCCATTATCTGTTACACATTTTTCTGTTGCAAAAAGTGTGTTTTCTTCCCCCAGAGCAATGTTCTGTATCGCTTTAACAGACCTACTTATGCTGTTTGCAGACATTTCCACACCTCTATTTTTCCCTTCCTGTTGGCAAAGAAAACGAATGCAAGCCAAAAGACATTTCTAACCTCAAAAACCTTAGACAAAAACAAGCATTTTAAATTCCTGTATTCATGACAGAATTGTAATTTTTTTAGGTAATAAGTAATTTCCTTATGAAAAACATATTCTTGACTTGTTAAAGCTACATAATTTTGAGAAGGCAAATTTTTCAGTGATTCTGCATCATTTTTCAGAATACTAATTCTGAAGCAGCAGCAGGAGCTGAAAGGTACCTTCCCTTTGCAGGTCAGTACCAGTCCTGCAGTGTTGATTTGAGAAAGCCATGCATAAACAAGTTATAAAAAGGCTTTTAGAAAAATCTAGATTTACAGTCATCATTTTAATAATCCAGGATGAGTCCCTCTTTTTACAGTTGTTTTCTAAATCACCCAAATGTGTTTGTGATTCAGAAGTAATTCCAGTGACTCATAAAAAGCTGGATAATAGAAATACACTGAAGGAGACAAACCAAAAGATATTTGAGAGTTTAGGTCTTGCAAATTGTTTAAAGAAATTATTCCATAGTTTAATGGAATTTAATTACTTTATTCATTAAAAAAAGGGTTAAAAGAATTTAATGGAGTACCAAATATGTTATAGTTCTTGAACAAGTTATGGTGAATAGTTATAATGCCCTTAAAATTTACCAAATTCATTTCCGTTTATTGCTTTTGATGCTGTTCAAATTATTTTGCTTGATAACTTTGTGTCCATTTATCCTCTGGTAAGTAGGAACTGAAGTTTCTGAATGTTGTTAGTGTTCCTTCCTTACCATGGGTTGCAAAACTGTAATGCAGATTGCTTTGCTTTTAAAAGGTTGAAATGCCCATTGAAGTGTGTCTCATCTGCAGATTTTTTTTTTTTTTCACATTGCACTGAAAGCAGCCCTTAAGGACAAAGTACAAGAGGTGAAAGAGGGAAAACAAGAATCAAGAAAGGTCTTGATTCTTTGTCTTGATTTTTACACTGTAGCCTGTTGTCCAAAGATTCATGACTGGATTCTCAGGTGACTTCAGGCAAAGCTCAGCATTTAACAACGATTCGCTTCAAAGTTTGTAAATGCAATTATTAAAAAGGCAGGGTAAGCAAAAATATAATAATAAACATTTCATTCTGTTTTAGTGTGAGAATGCTGAATTACCATCTATGACACAGTGTACTTGGTCCTTATTAAGTATCTTTTTTGTGTGTGTGTTACTTTCATTGTATTGACTCCTATAGTACTAAAGAAAACAATTAGATGTGCTAAACTGAGCTCATCAGTTACCTGTTTGCAAAGAAACCATGAAGCTTTTACATTTAACAGCAAGGGGAAACTTCAACATTTTTCATAACATTGTATAGAGAAAGTAAATGTTAAGAGAGTACATTATGAGCAAATGGATTGCTTTTTTTATCTGAGAAGAATGAGTCATTTGCTTCAAAAGGGCTGCAGAAATACATAGTGAATACAGGGAACCTCAAAATATATGAGGTATTCCTTATATGTTTGCCAAAGACAGATGCAGAATGCATGTCCTAATTATAGCAGCTTTATGTAAAGGATTACCCTGAATTTAGGACAAACCGTGTACTCAGGCTGAAACCCAACCACTCAAGCAATTTTCTTGCTTAAGATCATATTTATGTGCACTATTCTTACAAGCCCAAACATATACCTGCACATACAAGAATCAAAAAGAAAAGTCCCAGTCAATACACCTTTGAATAACATTTTTCAGAGCTATGCTCTGTAAAGCAGGTTCCTTAAATATTTCTTATATTTAGCACTCAGAATCTCTAGTGTCTCTAAAAATGAATTACATCAATTTTGATGCATACGGAAAATAAAATCATGTGCTGCAGAGATCTTGAGATGTAATAGACACAATAAAGAACCAACTAATTATGTATTTGAAGGTGTACATTCCACCGGTATCCTGATATTCTTCATTATAAAAATCTGCACTACTCACATTTGTGTAGGAGATTTGTTTCAGTCTTTATGTATAATGAATGAGGTCAGAGAGCTACATTTTATACTAGTGAAAGTATCAGAAATACAACATTTTCTTTTGATGCAGTACCATTGTTTTGAGGTTTATTTTAATTATATTTCTTTTTATAGAAGACATTTATAAGACATTAATAAATCGATGTAACAAATTCATGCAACTGTTGCATGCATTTTTAATAGCTGGAATATCTCTTTTTCTTTAGTATGGTGAAGAAGGCCAAAATTTGTCATTTTTTTAATGGTATAGGTTGATAGTACTTTGAGCAGAATTCCTCATGACCCCTTTCTGGTACATACTGAGAGGGGTAGGGGCTTCTGCAGAAGAGGTCGTTTACTGGACTGCGGTCTTACTTCATGTGTAGATAAAGGTTTAGCTGCAGTCTCTCATTATTCTTAGAGCTTCACTTTCAGACATTAAAGATCTCTTCAGATAAAACATTTCATAGCTTGCACATAAAGAAATTACACATAAGAGATCCTCCCTATTTTTCATGGAAATTGGTGGGGAAGCCAGCTAGAAAATCTGTGGAAGAAATGTCGAAAAGAAATGTCTGTATCTGATTAGCTACAGAAACAACTTCAGCCTTGGAAATCAGCTGACATGCAGGCAAATTGAGCAATAAGCCCATACTGTGAAATTCCCATTATTTATATGAAGGGTATTCAATCAAAAGTACTTTCCCATTTTACAGGAGGAAAACGGGATCTTGATAGCAATTGTCAGGGTGGATGAATATACCTTTCCTTCCTTCACATTATCGTAAGAGGGTCTATAGAATATTATATGCTGCAGTAGCACTTGTGGAGTTGTACAGGTGTGACTTGCATAAGCTATTATTAGGCAATATTGTTGGTGTAGCAAGAGGTTATTAGTAAGCAGTTACTCTGAAACTGCTTTTTGAAGGTTAACTCAATTAAAATCTGATTCCTGCTTCACAAGTCAGCAGCTATGTTAATTGAGATGGTACTGTTTTGACAGTAATTTTCCAAAGAAAACTGCACTCTGTGGCCCATATGCTTCCACTCTGTGCAAAAGAACATTAATCCAAATCCCCTGGTGATCTGAGAGTCAACATTTTTTTAATCTATCCCATGTTCTTCCTACTGATCCAATAGATTGAATTAGTCAGGAAGCAGGCTTGGAAAACAAAGTAGGATTATCCTCCCCTTATTTTCCACCCTACATAGTGTGAATATGTTGAATAATTAAGATTACCTTTTCGAAGAACAAAGTCCCATTTGAGCTAGGTGTTGGAGTATTTTGTTAATATGAAGTATTTTACCCAAATGCACCTGAGAAAAATCTGACTGGTTTGGCTACATGGACTTTTGTCAAATGATGATAAAACTACTGAAAATTTATGTCAGCTTCAATATTAGCACTGTGTTATCATATCTTTCTGAGATGTATGTGTGTGTGCAAAACGGGGTAACTAAAAATAACAATGCTTGTAAAAGAGAACAAATGCTGTATCACAGAGAATTAATAATTAATTAATTAATAATTATGTTGTTCCCACAGCTGGCACCTTCGTGAAGAAAGTAGCACTTTTTTTATACACAGTCTGGAAATTCACGCGAATAACAAGTACTTCACCTTAAAACTGTCAGATGTATTTGAAAATAGATTTTAATTACCATTAGCACTTACAAGTTTAGTGCTGGCATCAGCCAGCTTGTTAATTCCAGCACTATAGGAACTGAAGCCATGACCAATTTTCCTTCATGCTCTAATAAATTGGCTGATTAAGTATAAGAAATTTTGTTGTTCAAAGTTAGCCAAATGTTGTTTGTTCACTGGAAAGAAATACTGCATGGCCAGGACCAACATTTACATATGCAGGATGGAGAAAAGTGATCAAGAAACAAGGGCAAAAAGTGAGGCCCCAGAGACCTTGCCTGTTGTCTTGCCTCTGCCACTAATTTATCATTAAGAAGTGATTACAGCTTGCTGAGCTGTTTGCCTTTACCAGTTGTCATGGCTTGATACATTTATTGACACCTTATTTGAGCCACAATGTCTGCTAATCTATTTCTGTAACACACTGCTGTAAGTGATTGCAGTCTTGTTTGAAACAATTATGAGTCTGACTGGCAATAAACTGTAAACACTTAACTAAAGACATTCTGATTACAAAATTTTCTCCTTTTTTTTTGCATATATTTAAACTTTTTTTGTGGGATATGTTGGGCTCTTATGTGCATTCCAGCACTGCATTTTTAGGAGAGGGTGAATTACTGTTGAAGCTAAATGAAAATCTGGAATCGGATAATAGAATTCATCATAAAAAGCTAGACAATTTAGGAAAATAATTTAGAAAAATTATAGTGAGCTGATACCGTAATTAAATAAGATTTTATTATTACTGGTCTGCTTAGATTGCATTAGAAATTTATATTGAAAATGTATTGGGAAAATGAAACAGCAGACAACTCTGCAACTGGTATAAATAGCTACCTCAGATGTGACAGATAATGGCTCAGGAAATGTTTCTGTATATCCATAAAAAATATATTATGCTGTTATCCAAGAAAAAAGTTACTAGTTGTGCAGCACTATGAAGGTGAATTACAATTCTGCATTCATATACCTGGATCTTTCTCCAAAGCTTTTGTTAAAAGAAGCACAAACTACCAAATTGAAATCTGGACCAGATGTGCTGTGCCAGGAGCAGTTACAGGGAGCTCTACATTTGCATCAGCCTTGTAGGCTTCCTGAGCAAGTGCTTGCTGAGAACTGGAGGCCATATCAGTGGTGGGAATGCACAAATGCAAATTTCCCCATAGCGTGCCCAGAAGTGATTTCTCTGCAGTCTTCAGGTACTCAGATATTGCTTTGATCTATACTATATCACTGTATATTTCGCCTCATAAATCTGTGCATATCTTAAAGATATATATGTATATATACCCTGTATAACTATATATATATCCTCATCTGTAATACTGCAGCAGCAAATTCAGGGACTTTGTACCCACTCTGACTGGGTAAACATCTGCTAAGGATATAGGAAGAGGCCCCTTTTGGTTTACAGGGACATGTCAGGCCTGAGAGTGGAGGGGTAGATTTGTGTGGATTGAACTCCCTCTAGAAGGAAGGGGGGAAGTTCTTAGCTCTCCCCAAAAGACAGTTTGGCCTTTGCAGATTAATTATGAAAGAAAATGGGGAATAAATCTCCTAACGTTGGAGACACAGGACACAGGGTGCTAAGTTTCGTGGCTGTGGAACAATTGATGCAAATACATAGAACAATATCTCAGGGGCTGTTAAATACTAAAACCATGTTCTTTGGGCTTGGGAATTCAACAAGCTGCAAATCATGGTGAACTAGGGAAATATTTCTAGGCAAATCTCACCTCTGTCTGTTTTTCCTCTGTTGCTGGCCATATTTGGAGACGGATACTGGTCTGATCCATGATGGTTGTTCATAGATTCTTAACCACACAAGTGTCCCTAGCAGAGCACTCCCATCACCAAATGTGCTCCATTACTTGGCTAGGCCCTTTATCTGACACACCAAGCTGTGTCAGATAGACCCTCAGTTCTTGGCCTGGGTCTCTGCTTGTTCTTTTCTTCCAGAGCAGATGCTACCAGGGTGTGCCAGTAAACCAAAACTGCACCTTGTTTCACTGGTATTTCACACATGACAGCTAGCAGCTAGTAACAGATCAATGAGTGAGAAGGGGGGAAAATGGAAATCAAAGCTGACAAAACAGATCTGTTTGATTGAAAAGAGGTGTTTTTAGCTGGCCAGGTAACTAAAAAACAGGTAGATTGAGACGGCTTATTAGGCCAGGTTAATTCACACAAATAAAAAAGCACACCAAACCCCTGGAGCTTGGCTGCCATATCCCCCAAAAGGAAATCACAGTTTTAATGGGATTTCACATGTTTTTGATGTGGAGAAAAGAAAGTTTGGGAGTGTGACAGAGAAACAGATAAACTGGCACAGCTCCAGCTACCTGTACTAATGATGGCTTGTGTAATTGCAAAATAAAATTAAGATCCAACCCTTAGCTGAAATTGTCTTCTGTTTTAGCAATAGTTTACCTTTAGCTCTGGAATGATATGTACTGCTGTCTAGGATGATTAGCTTAGCCTGTAGTTTTGGCTGAAGAAAATAAGTGATTTTTTTGTCAGAAAGTAAACCCTTTCTACAGATTACTGCAGTTGACAAAGCATGCAGTTAAAGAGTTTGGCAGATTTGCCATCTAAAACATGATTTAAAGAGGGAAAAGCAGCATTCCAAGCATAGCCAATGATGCCTGGCCTGGATTGACCTATGCTGAGAAATTGTTTTATCTCAGGAATTCAGGCCAGGCTGAAAACAGCTGTTGTGCTGGAGAGACTGGAGGTCTGGTCACACCTGGGCTTGTGGCAGCTGTCTTTGGCAGGTCCAGGCTCCTCAGTGACATTTCCTCCAGGTATTGTGCATGTGCCTTGTTGCACTCCTTCCCTCTGTCTAACCTCAGCATGGCATCTGCTGACTCACAGGGAAAGCAACAGTCACATTAGCCTCCTGCTCCCCATCACTTCCCTGTGAGAGCAGCCAAGCATGCCATTAAAATGTGACTTTGGGCAAAAGGAATTTGCTTGTGTTCCCAGTGTTTTGAATGTAACAGTTAAAAGAAACTTCACTGTATGTGATATAGCTCAAACTGCTCATATATTACCTGTGTGACCACAGCCACTAAGGCAATTATTTGCTGTGACAGAACTCTCATCTGAATCCTGTGTCTTACATTTGATGATGAGAAGGGGAGTGGTTTGGGAGTGAGTAATAGACATCTGAAAAGACTTTCGGCCGATCAGCCATTTTGGTTTGTTTTGAGTCTTAGTTCCCACGAGAGATGATTTTCCCACAAGTTACTATTTTGGTTCCCACGGCATATAATTTTCCCACAGGTCATTATTTTAGTTCCCACGGTATTCGATTTTTCCACGGAGTCTCCTATTAATTTATGTTTAAATTCTAGTTGTTCTTTTTATTGTAAAGCCTTTTAGGTTGTCATTCTCCTTTAAAGTTTACACAGTGACTTATTGCGAAGTTGCCTATTCAGTTAAATTGATACAAGTTGTTTATAGTTATGGGTCAGTGTGCAAGTAAGCGTTCCCACAAGGGAAAAGTTAAGAAAATTAAATTGAAAGACATACCACAAGACAGTCCATTGGGGGAAATGTTAGAGAATTGGGACCATGATAAAAATTTAAAGGAATTGGATAAGATAAAAATGATACATTATTGTATTGAAATATGGCCACAAAAGAACATTCAAGAAGGACCTGTTAATTGGCCTTGGTATGGGTCAAAAGAAAAATGGTTATGTCTAGCTTTAAATAAATATGTTAATTCAATAGAAGTACTAGACGAGGAAGAAATCAAATATGCAGCCTGTTGGCTGGAAAATGAAATTTGGGACAAAAAGGTTCGAATGTATAGGGTGGGTAAAGAAATAAAAGAGGGAAAAGAAGAATTTATGCAAAAATGGGATCCATTGGATTATCTTCCTTCTCCAGTACCCCCTCCTATCCAACCCAAACCCATTCCGGCCCCTCCAGCATCCCTCCCTGTTCAGCCTATTTCCCCTCCTACCTCTTCAGGGCCCCTCCCTGCTCAACCTGTCCCCCACTCTACTCCATCAGCATCCCCTCCTGCCCAACCCGCACCTTGTCATACTCTTCTGACTTCCCCGACAGTCCCCACTCCAGTAGTTTCTCCCATGCCTCTCTCCATCCCTGTCACCCTCTCTCTGCCTCCCACACAAAATCTTACACAAACTCAACAGAGTAGCTTAGAGGGGGTAGCAACTCACAACTGTGAGTGCGAAAGAGTTGTAAGACCAAAAGAGAGGATTGCAATCTCAGGTAATCATCATTATAACACTAGATCACAAGCTGAGAGGAGCTTCCAAAAGGGGGAAGCAGGAGAAAGGTTATTACCTTTAAGAGAGGTTCCGATGGGAGGTGTCCAGGGGGGAATCGGTTTTATAAATGCACCTTTGACGGGCTCAGAGGTGAGAAGTTTTAAGAAAGAGCTTAAACCCCTATTGGAAGATCCTATAGGAGTTGCTGATCAAGTTGATCAGTTTTTAGGTTCAAGTACATACACTTGGGAGGAAATGAATTCTGTTTTAGGTATTCTTTTTTCTTCAGAGGAAATGCACTTTATTCGGGTTGCAGGCATAAAAGCATGGGAGAAAGAAAATAGGGCCGGGCCGCGGGGTGAAGAAAAGATGCCTCTCACTCCACCTGATTGGAATCCAAATACGGAAGAAGGCCGTAGAAATATGAATTGTTATAGATCTTTGGTTATTAAAGGTATCCGGGGAGCGGTCCCCCGGACTAGTAATGCAAAGTTGGCCTTTGATAGCCAGCGGGAGAAAGATGAAACCCCAAATGCCTGGTTAGATAGGCTAACGCGAAATTTCCAATTATATTCCAGTGTGGATCCAGAGAGCACAGAAGGGAAAGTGTTGGTAAAGGTGCAATTTGTAACTAGAGCATGGCCAGGTATTAGAAGGAAGTTAGAGAAGATAGAAGAATGGCAGGAAAAAGGCATGAATGAATTGTTAAGGGAGGCACAGAGAGTTTATTTGAGGAGGGAGGAAGAAAAGATGAAATCGAAGGCTAGAATTATGGTTGCAATAGCTAGGGAGAGTCAGGACAGAGAAAGGGAAGAGCCGAAGGGAAGGGAAAAATCAAGGAAGGAGGAGATTCGAGGGCAGGACGCAGACTCCTGGGAGGGGAAATGTTTTTATTGTGGTGAAAAAGGTCACTTTAGGAAGGTGTGTAAGAAATGGAGAAAAGACAGGAGGCTGTACAAAGAAACGGATATTGGAGAAAATGATGATTAGGGGTGTCAGGGGCTCTATCCCCTGGGGAAGATGGGTGAGCAGAAGTTGGAGCCCTTGATAAATTTGGAAATAGGTCCCCAGGGGGAAGAATTTGAATTTTTAGTTGGCACTGGGGCTGATAGGTCATGTGTTTCACAGTTCCCAAAAGGTTGTAAATTGAGTCAAAGGGTGTGTAAAGTGAGAGGTGCTAGTAATGAGCCTTTTGAAGTATCGGTAATAGAGCAAGTTGTAGTTAAAGGAAATTCAAGAGAAGGATATGTAGATTTGTTATATATACCTAAATTGGAATGTAATTTATTAGGTAGAGGCCTACAGGTGCAATTAGGAATAGGGGTAATCCCTAAAGAGGGAAAGAGGGTAGCAGAGATGCTGGTTCTCAAGTTGGAGGATGAAAGTGAAATCAATAGCGGAGTCTGGGCAGAGGGGGGAGGCCGCAGCCTACTTGATATACCCCCCATAGAAGTAAAAATGAAACCAGGAACTTCACCAATCCAAGTAAAGCAATATCCTATTTCAGCCGAAGGGAAACAAGGACTAGCTCCAGTTATAAAAGAATTGATTAAAGATGGAATACTAGAACCATGCATGTCTCCCCATAACACGCCAATATTACCGGTAAAGAAATCAGATGGTACTTACCGATTAGTCCAAGATCTGAGGGAGGTGAATAAACAGACGATTTCACAGTACCCTGTAGTAACCAACCCGTATACACTTCTAAGTAAGGTACCACCGAAACATGCATGGTTCAGTGTGATAGATTTGAAAGATGCCTTCTGGGCTTGCCCTCTAGCTGAAGAAAGTAGAAGTTGGTTTGCCTTTGAGTGGCAGGATGAGGAAACAGGTAGGAAACAACAACTCCAATGGACCCAGCTACCCCAAGGTTTTACAGAATCCCCAAATTTGTTTGGCCAAGCTTTGGAAGAATTATTAAGACAGTTTCAGCCAGTGGGAGATACCCAAATTCTGCAATATGTTGATGATTTGTTGGTGTCAGGGGAACAGAGGGGACAGGTTCAAGCAACAACAGTGAAATTATTAAACTTTTTTTGGGAAAAGGGTTTAAAAGTGTCAAAAAAGAAACTCCAATTTGTAGAACAGGAAGTGAAATATTTAGGTCATCTAATTGGGAAGGGATATAAGAAATTAGAAGCTGAGCGAATTCAAAGGATCCTCTCCCTACCTGCACCGAAAACAAAAAGGGATGTAAGGAAATTGTTGGGGTTAATTGGATATTGTAAATTGTGGATTGATGGGCATACTAAACTAGTCAAGTTCCTATATGATAAATTAGTTGAAGAAGAACCTCTAGATTGGAATGAGGAAGATGAGCAGAAGTTACAAGAGTTGAAAGAAAAGTTAGTGACAGCCCCAGTTTTAAGTTTACCTGATTTAGACAGACCCTTTGAGTTGTTTATAAATGTAGAAGAAGGTATTGCATATGGAGTATTGGTCCAAAAGTGGTGTGGAGATAGAAAGCCAGTAGCTTATGTGTCCAAGTTATTAGACCCGGTGGTTAGAGGATGGCCTACATGTTTACAATCAGTGGCTGCTACTGTAGCTCTGGTAGAGGAGGGATACAAACTAACATTTGGGAGCAAAATCAAAGTGTATACACCTCATGATTTGAAAACTATATTGAGTAAGAGAGCAAGTCAGTGGATTACAGATAGCAGGCTGTTAAAATATGAATTGATGCTAACCAATATTGAGAATTTAGAATTAGCCACAACGAATGTTCAAAATCCAGCCCAATTTTTGTATGGAGATCCACAAGAAAATTTAGAACATTGTTGTATAGAAGTCATAGATTTGCAGACCAAAGTAAGGGAAGATTTGCAAGAGCAGCCATTACCAGAAGGAGAAGTGTTGTTTGTGGATGGTTCTTCCAGGGTAAATGAGGGGAAGAGAATGTCAGGATATGCAGTAATAGATGGTAAGAGTATGGAAATTATAAGAAAAGGGAGACTTCCAGCAAAATGGTCTGCACAGTGTTGGGAGGTTTATGCTCTATTAAAAGGGCTGCAGTGGTTAAAATACAAGAAAGGAACTGTTTACACTGACTCCAAATATGCCTATGGGGTAGTACATAAGTTTGGTAAAATCTGGGGAGAAAGGGGGCTTATAAACTCTAAAGGCAAGACCCTAGTCCATGAAAAGCTAATCAAGGAAACATTGGAGGTTCTCAAAGACCCTTTGGAAATTGCAGTGGTACATATAAAAGGTCACCAGAAAGGAACTTCTAAAGAGGTGCAGGGCAACAATTTAGCAGACAGAGCAGCTAAAGAGGCTGCCTTAGAAAAAGAAGAGAAAATCCTGCAGTTAGTCAATCTGGGGGACAGAGATAATGAAGAAAATCCAATTTTTAGTGAGCAAGAACAAAAAGAGTTGCTAAAACATGGGGGAATTAAAGATGAAAAAGGGAAGTGGATAATGCCAGATGGGAGACAGGTATTAAACAAAGTGCTAGCCAGGAAAATTTTGGAAAATTTGCATGCTTCAACCCACTGGGGAACACAGGCCTTGTGCGATCATTTTCTGCGAACTTATGTATGCATTGGAATATTTGAAGTAGCTAAGATAATCACAAGAGATTGTATGATTTGTCAGAGAGGAAATAGAAAAGTAATGAGAAAAGCCCCACTGGGTGGAAGAGAATTGGCCCAGAGACCTTTCCAAAATGTCCAAGTCGATTTTACTGAACTTCCCCCAGCCCAAAGGTTTAAGTATTTATTAGTGATAATAGATCATCTGATTCATTGGGTTGAAGCATTTCCAACCACAAGAGCTACAGCGGGAGTGGTTAGTAAGATCTTACTGGAACAAGTTATACCGAGATATGGTATTGTAAACATTATTGATTCAGACAGAGGGCCACATTTCACAGCCAAGGTCCTACATCAGATAACAGAGGCTTTAGGAATAGTATGGAGACTTCACACCCCGTGGAGACCTCAAAGCTCAGGAAGAGTGGAGAGAATGAACCAAACCTTAAAAATAACACTCACCAAATTGGTGGAGGAAACAAAAATGAACTGGTTAAAATGTCTTCCGTTAGCACTAATGAGAATAAGGACAAAACCAAGAGCCGATATTGGCATTTCTCCTTATGAAATGATGTTCGGGTTGCCATTCCTAACTGTCTCAGACCACACAGGGACTTACGAAGAGGGAGAACAGAGCACAAAGAAGTATGTACAAGTGATCGCGAATACCTTAGAAGAGTTAAGGAAAAATGGATATCTTCCCCAAAGCACCCCAATTGACTTTAAAATTCATTCGTTTCAGCCGGGAGACTGGGTTTTAATAAAGGTGTGGAGAGAACAGCCATTATCTCCCATGTGGGAGGGTCCCTTCCAGGTTCTCTTAACTACTGAAACTGCAGTAAGGACGCAAGAAAGAGGATGGACACATATCACAAGAGTTAAAGGTCCGGTACAAGCTCCCACCAAATGGACAGTGGTCAATACATCCGACACAAAACTGACTTTAAAGAGGAAACCTCAAGAGAAGTGAAATAAGAAGAAGAGCAGGGTTTTAATCTATTATGAACTGTTCAGATGTTATTTATTAATTGTTACCTATTATTTAAATAATTATTCTAACTTGTTATTAGTGTTAAAAGTTAAAATTGTTTGTATTGAAGTATTTATTATGACTCAAGTCAAAATTTCTGGTATTTTTTATTGCAGATCCCAAAGAATAGAGCATCCTCCCACTCATTTAGTAATCAGGCCCTAAAAAGAAACACTCAAGTCAATACAAGGAGGGAAGTAAGTCACTGCAGGAGGAGGTAACGGTAAGATCACATTACAAGGGGCAAGACCGGGTCAGGATACACTTTTGCCACAAGGCAGATACACCACAGGCCTTCCCAAAGGGGAGGTAAAAATATGGAGGTTGGGAGAGTGCCCTGTACCGGACCCTTGTTGCTGTTAGCACTGCTAACAATAACAAACATCCAGGGAAGTCAGATAGACCCCTGTGGTAGATGTTACTATCCACTTTATGCAGGAGACTCTCGGAGTGCCGTCCTAAGAATTCATACAAATCCGAGTCCCAACTGTATTGACTTTTTACAATTAACAACATGTGTAGAGGACGGTACAACCTATTGGCTCTCTGAAAACATAGGAAATCATAAACAAAAACTGTTGGGAGAATGCCCTACAAGGAAAAAATGGATATGTTTGGAGAAGAAGCCAGAGAAAAAGGAGAAAGCAAAAGAGGTTCACGAACCTGACTTTATAAAGGAAAAGGAAGTGAAAGGGGTGATAAGAAAAGGAGCAGGACTCAAGATTCTAGGTGGGAAAAATCTGGTTTTAGACCTAGTTAAAAAGATAAGCCATGAATTTAATATAACTAACTGTTGGATTTGCGGAGACACTAGAACAGCAGAAATCTGGCCGTGGGAAGGAATTGCACTGAGTCCAAAAGAGATCTTAAAGTTAATGAAGAATAAAATGAGAATCCAAAGGTCATCACCTGTGCAAGATAAAAGGAACGATGAAGAAGTATGGAATTTAAAATCTGAGGTAGTTGGTGAAGAATGTCTGTGGAGGAAAGGATCCTCTAAGTTCATTTCATATGTGGGTGAGTTATCCTGTAAACGATATCTAGTTACCAACAACACCCACCAATGGTGGATTCCTGGGGCTCCCCACCTTTATTGGTCCAGAAAACAAAAACAGGGATGTTCTTATATTCAAAGGGAAAAGTTATATGAATGTATTACCAGAGATCCCAACCCTTTCCATGATGATCCCCAAATGTACAAGTTTTGGAGTAAAAATGGGGTCACTTCTGTAGAACATCATAAATTCTGGAGAGCCCCAAATGAGTTATTTTGGCTTTGTGGTAGAATGGCATATGTAATGTTGCCTAGAGATTGGACAGGAAGTTGTACACTAGGTATTATAAAACCTTCTTTCTTTTTACTGGCCAGAGACAAAAGTCAACATCTAGGAATCCCCTTATATGATGAATTAAAGCGTAAGAGAAGAGACTTAATTGGTGGTTCTCAAAAGTGGGGGGAAGAAGAGTGGCCTCCAGAAAGAATAATCGAGACATATGGCCCAGCCACTTGGGCCCAAGATGGGTCATGGGGGTACCGAACTCCCATTTATATGTTAAATAGAATTATTAGATTACAGGCAGTGTTGGAAATCATAACCAATGAAACAGCCATGGTCTTGGATCTAATTTCTACCAAAACCGCCAAATGAGAACGGCTATCTAACAAAATCGATTAGCATTAGATTATTTACTGGCAGAAGAAGGAGGGGTCTGTGGCAAATTTAATTCATCAGAGTGTTGTATTGAAATTGATGATTATGGAGATCTTATAAAAAACATTACAACCAGGATTAGGAAATTGGCACATGTCCCAGTCTAGAGATGGAGCCCTCTAATAAAACTAAATTGGTGGGATAACCTCTTAGGGGGAGAATGGTGGAAGAAGGTTTTATTGATTGCAGGAGGTGCCTTAATAAGTCTTATTCTACTTCCTTGTGTAAAACCTGTGATATGGCAAAACCATAATTTGAGCCTTTTTACTCAGCAGCCATTTAGAAAGAGAAAGAGTAATCAAGTGCCTCTGAGGAGGAGTTTTACCAATTCCTTGTTTTCACTTTTATTTTTACTTCATCCACTAAAATGCATTCTTATTCATTCTAAAAGATCCTTCATCTTTTCAGTTTTGTTGTGTTCCCCGTTATATCCCATAATTTTATTTTCTGATGGTCTATTTATAAAGTTAATCAAACACACACAAATAGTTACTGTAGATAATGCAGTTGAACTTCATTTAAAAAACTGTAGCAATTTATAATAGCATTGTAGTGCACCAGAGTGGAAAGACATTCACTGCTGCTCTGTATTGCTGCTTTTCTGAAAACATTATCCACAAGTCCATCTTAAAATATCGTATCTATTAATTGTACATGGGTTTATGTCACACTGGCCATTGACCTGTAAATTCAACCTTGTACTTGGACTAAGCTCTGCATCTAAATTAATCATCTTCAGGCCTCAGCAACCATTCTGCTTCCTTTAAATTGTATCACTTATTGGTAAACTTCCATACTACCTACAGAATTTTATCCAAGAATTGTTCAATGGTCTGAATTGCAGCTAAAAGATATGATGCTTGTAAAAACATTTTTCTGGCCTTACAAAGCCATTTAATACACTGCAATAAATATTTGGTGTATTTATGATACGGTCATTCAGTGAAAGCCTCGTATTCTAATCTTTTGATGTAGATATTCTGTAGAAAGTAAAAATACTCTTCAACATGTTGGACACAAATTATGGGTTACATCATGAGAGGAACCCCTTTTGCTTGGAAAGGAGCTAGGTTCAGCTGTGGACAAGATCTCTGTCTGTGGAACAAAGTCTGGGGGCACAAATGTCTAAGTGGCCATTTTCTCTGCTTGCATCCAAGGCTGCTGTGCACAGAATGGGCACACAGTGCATTAAAGCTCAAAGCTGTTGTCCGAAATGTTGCAAGACAATTGAGCCAAGCTGATCAACTTCACAGCCATTTCCACACAATTCTTCTCTGAAAAATTCAAACTTCTTCAATACAGAAAAAGAAACCAGCTTTCCTTGATGGGAAAAGAAAAACATTTGTCTAAAGAATTCTTTGTAATGAGTTCATTTCAATCAAGATAATCTCAAACTACAGCCAAATCTGTCCATTGCATGAGGATGATATCTATCTGTGAATGACCAAATTACATTTGTGCAGGACTGTTGTGCCTGTAAGACACAGCAGTCTTACACGTGTCCTAACAGCCCTTCTGGGCATGTTTCTATCAAGGCAGCAAAGTTCAGATGCCGCTGCAATTCCCATGGCTTAGTCTTTACACCTGCACTAAGGGATATTTTTTTTCTCAATTTTCCACGTAGGTCAAGTCAGGAGACAGCAAAAATTTTAACTGCAACAAACTCAGCTTTCTGTTCACCTCAGGAGCTGAAATCCCACGAGTGGGCAGATGGTGTTGGGGCAAAGGTGAAGCTGTCAGGTCAACTGGGACCTGAAAGATCATGAAAGCTACAAATCTGCTGAGCATCACTGGCAGCTATTTTAACTGAACAAGCCAAGCAGAGAACTGGGAGTTATTTATAGCACAGCCCAGTGCAAAATGAGTGACACTGACCACAGTGACTCATGCAGCCCTGGAGATTTCTCACCTACAGCCCAGGAGCTTAAGAAGACTCCAAAATGCTGTATGTTTGCACCAATATTAGGAGCCACTTCTGTGTTAAACATGCAGAAACCATAATATTGCTTTTCTCTGAATTGGAACTTTGCCCCTCAAATACTGTTTTTTTAAGAATGACCACCAATCTCTGTCTCTTTCTTCATGAGAGATAACAGGGGTAAGACTGAGCAACTGACTGTCTTTCCTGGCTCTGTCCAATTAAAATCTCATTTGCAGGACTTTTATTATTAGATTTTTCCCACTTTATGTAGGTTTGGAGGGTATTAGAGTGCTCAAGTGAAATATTAGAAGAGAAATCTGAACATACCTTTCAGTGAACAGTACAGATGCATTATTCATTCAAATTTATCAAATTAGCCAATAAAGTGACAATCTCTTACAGGAATTGAATATATGGTCAAGAGTGTTTGTAAATTAGCAACCATTTGTCCTTATTCTTCAGTGCACTGTGCAATGTTCTGCATAAAATTAGATCCAGCCATTTGATTTACTTTATAAAATGGCCTAAAGGAGATAAATTTTACAAGGTTTTCCCATAATTTTTGATTCAATCAAAGGGAAAAGCATTATTTTTGGAGTATATAATATCTATTTTATATATATCTACTGCTCTGGTTGGGTCTGATGAGAAAAGATCTCTATAAATCAACAATACAAGAGTGACATTTAGAAACAGTAAATCTGAAAGAGAAATATGTTGCTGTTCTATTAAGGAGCTATAATAGCTGCCAGCTCCTACAAAAACTGGAAAGTTGCCCCTCCACATGCTTGGTATCATACCAGCATTGAAACAACTTCTGTCGCTGTTAGAAAGATCATTGAAAATGTCTCTTCTGTCTGTACTTGACTGTGTGTGCAACCAACAACAGCAACCATGAGACCATACTGATCTTTTGAAATCCTTTGGAAATTCAAAACAGATATCAAAGATAAAAGCTGAAAGAAATTAACAAATCATATAGGTGAAGCTCACAGAAATAAAGTAGAAAGGCAGTCCTGACCCGAGTAGCAAAAGTTCCATAATGAACAAGCTGCTTGAGTCTTTGTATGCCCATGCCTTTATCTGGCATGGGAATAACTCTCCTTTTGAGTTAACTGTGCATTCAAACTACAAAAGATAGTTACAGCTTTGTCATGATGCAGTGATCTTCTCAAATTGAACAATATCCTTTGAGTATTTGGGAAATATCTGGTTCATATTTATCATATTAGACTTCTTTATGTTATGTGCATGGAAAACTTGACTCCAAATTTAAGATGTCCATGTACAGCAAAATTAAACGGAGTAAAATAATCTCCTTCACTACTATCCCCCTCCCTTTCTCTGTTCCCCATGGTGCTTGAGAAAAAGACTCAAAGCCAAATATTTCTGTGGGCTTTGCTGGTGATCAGACTGTTCTTATCTAAGAATCCAAGCTTGACAGCTGCTTATGTTGCCATCCCTTCATTTGCTTTCTTGGCAATCTGCTCTGCCTTGTAGCATCCTGTGGAAGAAAGGAGGAAGGAAATGAGAAATTACTCATGACTGTGGGCTAGAAAAGCAATAGCAATCATGAAGTTCTTTTGCATGATTGATGTATTAGACACTTCTGTTAGCAGATTTCACTTATGGAAAGTCTGCTTGGGTCAGAACTTCTCCCAGCCCATCTTGTGAAACTCTTCTGAAGGCAAAAAGGGTGCAGAGATGTAATTCTGCTCAGAGAGGAGAAGTCTTTCTTGACTGTGAGTGATTTTTACTACCTCTCTCAGTCCTCATACTACTGAAGTGTTTGTTGAAAAATAATTTTACACTGAGGTTACACAGATCTTGTTCACCACATTTTCAATCTCACTTGTCACAATGTGATTCTGTTTGATGACAAATGCAGAGATTTTGATTCTAGAGTGAAACCAGAAGAAAAGATATGTCTCAAGATATGTTTGGAGTGTTGTGAGGGAGCAGGAAGAAAGGCAAGATAGTGAGAGTGATCATTAGTGCTGTCTGAGTACAGTCACTGACATTGAAACCAGAGCAGTCTCTTGGATTTCAGATTTTGAAAGAAATACCTTGGCTCTGTCTGTGGAGGCGAAGAAGTGGGGGGAGAAGGGGGCATGCCTGCTCTCACTATAGAACACTGATTGTATCTTGTCTCCTGCTGCTCCTAGCCTCACACTAACCACTCAGTCTTCTGCTCTCCCCAGTGAAATCCCCTCAAAAGATTTTGTTGAAAGGCTCCCCATCATTTCTTGTTGTTCTTGATGTACTTTCTTCTATGCCGTATCCTGATCTGGCACTAGGATGGGTGGCACCAGGTCATTTTTTTGTTATCAGGGGAACACAGTCTTAGGAAATCTCATGCCAATATGATGTTGTCTATTTTTAGCTCTGCTATATAAGAAAAGCACAGAGGAGTTGGTGCTGTCACTTCTCTGAGATTCATGCTTGGTCACCAGTTTAACAACTTTATTTTTACCTACCAAGGGCATCACATGAAATCATGATAAAATCATTTTTCCTTCTTCTCTTTCTTTTACTTTCTGTGAGATCTGTGTGCTGCAACAGATGTATGAGCAGGAAAGGAGAGGAGAGAGGGAAGGAGAGGACAGGTATGTGCTAAAGGACAAAGCTTCATGGGCATTGCTCTACACAGTACTCCTAATCCTCAACTGTCCAGGTGCCCTTCTACCTCTCAGTGCTAGCTGCTGATCTGCCATGAAGTTCATTTTTAGAGGAACCATGCCAAATTTCCACTTTCATGGAGCTGCCATGGCTTTGTTTGGTACACTGGCAATGTAAAGGGCCTTTGAAGTGTGTGTGAGTATAAATTACACCCTTTAAGGCCCCTCTACTCTCCTGTATAAAGCAGCTTAAGTGTAAATTAGAAACAGATGTAACTGTTTTCAAACAGATACAGCATCACCTGCAGCAATGGCATGTGAAAAATCCTTGAACTTATTTTTATTACTTAGATTTGAAGTAGTAGAAAAATGATAAAATTATAAAGTGTGAGGGGGTTATGTTTCTCCAATGCTTAATAATTTACAGAATGACAAGCCTCCTGTGATTCAAGGAAGCTTCTTGCTGATAATATTTCAGGCTACCTACCTATGTGTCCTCCAGACCTTTTTTTGGTTAATGTGGGGTCAACTTTGCTGTAGGCACAAATTCTTCTGGAAATGAGAGTGCTTCATTTCCTGGATGAGAAGACAAGCCAGATAATGCTACAAAGGAGCCATCCAATCCTGGACCTATATAGCCTCTGCCACATGAATTCAGGACTTACTCTCCATCCCCAGCAGCATCACCATCCCTTCCTCAGACATCCCCAGCAAACAGCCTAGCAAAGCTGCCTGTTCTTCTGAGGAATAGCCACAATTCCCCAGCAGTGTGGCCTCAGCATCACTGCCCTGCTGGGATGCTCAGCAGTATGGTGCTGCTGCTCCTGTGGCATTTCTGAGCACGTTTGTCTGTGTGTTGACCTTGGCAATGTTTCCGTGGATGCCTCTGGCATGCTGCTGCTCCCCACCAGGAAGGGACTGTCCTCACTGAAGTATTACCTGAAAATTGTCTGAGTTGTTAGTTTGACTCCATTCCTGTTTAGTGATAAATCTTACATACCTTCCAGGACAGAAAGATACTTTTTAAAAAATTTCTCTAGCTACAAGATTCTTTCTATTCATGTCAAGTGGCTGTGGTTCACATGTACTCTGTCTCCAGCTCAAAGACACCTAACTGCTGTCAGCATTTTGGCTTAGATGTTTTGCTCTGGTTCAGATGGATCCTGCCTTTTTTTTCCTCAGAGTTCATCTTTTAATCTTCTCATCTAGTATTCTGGTCTTCCTGTGCATGGAAATAAAATTTCAAATAAAAGTAATTGGGGTTCCAGCTAATGCTTTTTCAGAGTAATCTGAAAACTCCTGAAAATTTCTGAAGATTTTCTTCTAAAACCTCTCTGCATTTTTACCAAAATAGTTTGCTTTGCAATGTCTTTACAGGCTTTTTCCTGTCACCAAATCCTTCTGCTTATTTGGTTCAGCAGCTCTGGCCTCAAAATGCTGTACTTGACTTGAAATCCATGAGCTCTATGTACAAGTCAGTCAGATATACAACACCTTCTCCAGTAATCTAAATAGCTGTAAAAACTGGAAATGGTTTTACACCCACACAGTTCCACTGAATATTCTTAGCTCACCCTGTATCCTCGATAGAACTAGGTTTGAGGCCAACATTTGGAATTAGTGTGGTAATCCAGGAGATTTTGAAATTCCATTTCTGAAGTAAACACAAGTCCCATCGGCTCCTTAATTCCTAAACTGTTTTTGAACTATCTTGAAGTCTCCCAAGCCATCTGTTGGGCAGCTCCTCTGGTTCCCAATGTGCATCACTGTCTAGAGATCCCAATCTGTTCCAGAGACTGTGCAGGAAAAAGCTTATACACTGTAGTCATCTGTCTTGTCTAATGTAGGAGGCCAGATGCAGGTAGGAAAGTAAACATCCTTTCTGAGCCAACAGAACTAGAGATGTCTATCAGTTTAATTGCTGAAATACGTATTTGCTTCAAAAGGAAATTAATGAGGTCATTTTTACTGACTTCATAGAATGGATCCCAAGATATTTCGTTGCATAGTGAAATTTTTGGGTGGTTCCCACTTTTCAGCTATGACATCTTGAGGGGTGTACTTTTTTAATCAAGGGCAACAGACATCCAGTAGGATGATCTAATTAATTTATGACTTGTCTTTGAACAAGTAATTTTTATTGATTGATTTCCACTGGTACCCAGAGGCGTCAGATGAAACTTTGGTAGTAGCCACTTTTTTATTATACTTGCCATGAAAACATTTCCATTTGGATGTTCTCTCAGTCACAGAAAGGAAGTTATAGAACTTACAGAATAAGTTATAGGAATGTATATGTGAATTTTATAGTTTGCCCTGGGGAAAAACAAAACCTCCCTTCTGCCAGTGGCCTGTTTTTTTACTTTTATATTGTTTTTCACTTAAATAACTGCAGTGAGTTCAGGGAAGTACACCTAATCCAAAACGAACGTTATCTTGTCTACCAATACATCTACTCACATCTTTCCTGACAGAATAAGGTTAGCTTGCTCCCACTGATCCTAGTTATTTCATTTTGCTCATCCTTGCACCTATTAGCTGCTGAATATTCTGCCTGGCATTTTGATACCCTAACACTGAAGCAGAAAAGAAAGGGGAATGCAGGATTAAGGAAGGGGGGGACACAGATTTTCAGCTGCATCAATGTTTTCGAGGAAAGCAGCAAGTAAGCCTCCTGACTTAGGTGCTGGGTGGCTTTTATGCACACTGATTCAGTGATCCCAGAATAGCTGAATTTAGGGAAAAATCTGAGAATGTTTCCAAATAACATTGGCCTTCTTTACCTTTCATGATCTTGCCCTTCTGTCAATACAGAAGTGGGGAATGCAATGTTTCTGTGTTGGAGCTGCAAGGTACCCTAAATTAGATGCTGGAGGAGGGATAAGGTGGCTGGTGATGTCAGCACTCCACATGTTCCACTGGAGGAGTCACTGTCTGGAAGGGCCCAGTCCCAGCACAAGGGACATCCTGGAGGGTTACACTGGGAGTCTATCATCATGTTAACTCTCGGACACAAGGAAGCTCTTTTTTCATGAAGGCTTCTTCATGCAGGTTGTTCCTCCAGGGATAAAATTTAAAGGAAACTCATGTAAATAGAAATTGATCAGGCTGCTGAAGATGACGCAAGAATGAAAAATCATTGTCAGTCTGTGGTTCAGCCCCCTTCTTGAGCTTTTCTATCTTCCTTATTCCAAGGTGTTCCTCTGACCCACAGAAAAGCAGGCAGGGTGTCAACACTGGTGGACTCCCCTGCACAGTTACACTCTTATTATATAATTTTAAATACATGCTGATGGACACAAATCTTTGAGAGTATTTATTCAATTACATCCTCTTCTTCGGTCCATGAAACAATACAGTGTGATGGCTTATGTAGCCTGTAAGCATGACATGGAAGCCATGTCTCTCTGAAAAGAGAAATGCTGAAAAACTGCACAATTCGCCTTTAAAGATTATACAAAACAAAGGGTGTCAGACCTGGTGTCAGACCCCTTGCAATGTTTGGTATGTTTACTAGTGATAGAGTGATATTTAACACAGTACAAGTAACAAAGTGTCAACAGACATGAATTGTCAAGCATAAGAAAAACATGAACTAGACCTCCTCAGCATTTTAGAAATACATGTTGCATTATGTCAGTTGGGTACTTTTATCACTACCCCATCACTAAGTGAAGCCTTCCTTTTCCTATGCATGATATCTCTAGGAGCAGCCCTCTATTTTTGAGGCTTCACTGTGAGGTGAAAGACATTGCTGAAGGAAAACAGCAGACCCTGAACAATGCTCACTGCTTAGCTTCTTGTTTGGAAGTGATTTTATGTCTCTGACATTTGCATGCTTTTCTACACTGAACAAGAATAAAGGTAATGACAAGAAAAGATTGTCAACATTCAAGTCACATATCTACACAAGCAAGACATTGGTGGTGACCGAGGTGGTGACCATTTTGATAATGCAATCTTATTTGTTATCCTGACACTTGTATTTTAATATTAATCTAGTTTAATTCAGTTAGCCTAACCAATCAACAGGTGGCTCACACCCCCAAAAAGCTGAACCCATGGATCTCTTCAAGCACTTACCCATATTGATGGATTCTTCACCTTCTAGTTTAGACAGGGCAGGATTTGGTTTTCTGTACTACAAGTCAGCATCTGAGATCTTCAACATGAATCACAAGCATGAAAGCAGCGTACCTGTTAATTAACATTAGGAAAAGTCTCTGCTCCCTGTGATTTGATTTCTTACTCACTGTGGCGAAGCAAACCGCTGCTCAAGCACTGAGATGCATCCCCTATCCAAATAAATATAACACATAGGGTGGTGGAGAAGAGAAGGAGAAAAAAGGCAAGGAGAAAAGGAAAAGAAAACAAAGGCCATTTTCGAAGAACTTAATTGTTATTCTCACTGTTGGTATGCTTTGTCTTTGAAGCAGGTGCTTTCTGTAAACTCAGCCTAACAGGGACCTGCCTCAGGTTCTGCCTACATGATGTTCAGCTCTGTCACCTCCATCAAAAGCCTTCCTCATTAGTTTGTTCATCCCCTGTTGGCTCAGTTTTGGCCACACTGCTGTCAGGGAGGGAGCTGCAGGCATCTCCTAAGAGCTTTTAGGAGTTCAATGCGTTTTTGATCCAAAGAACATGTGTATGTTATCAGAAGCAGTAATGAGCATTTTCAGCATCCAAAACAGTAGTTTTTATATAAATAATACAATACCAGCTAACTCTTTAATGAAAGCCTATATTCCAACACCACCAGTTTTCCTTTGCCTTCAGTGTGTGTACCTGTGTTTTTCCTTTTGTCCTGCACATAAACAGACATTCAGATGTGCATATGCACTGATATTTACCTTCTGTGTTGAAACTGAGCTATATCAAAACCTAAAGAATGTTTTAATAGTATGGTTATCCAGAACAGTGCACATTAGAGCATTTTGTCATTTTGTGGACTACTCTGAGCTCTCAGCATTGAAGCAACTCCTTCAGTGTGTTACTAATATCACCTTTCCCAAGCAAAATGAGGATTTTATAAATAATATGCAGGTACCATATGCCACTAGAAGGTATTTCAAATTATGTGGCTTCCCAATTAAAAAACACCCAACATAATGTGGCTACAATATGCAACTGATCACAATACAGCAAAAATCAAATATTTCTGCAAAAATGGACATTTTCATCTCCTGCTGGGAGTATGATTATGCCTTTTCAATATGTTAATCTGAGTCACACAAAGTTGATCTTGCAAAAGGCTTTTAACAATCTTTTCTTTAGTAATTTAGAAATATGCTTTGCTAGTTTTGCTTAGGTTATGCAAAAATAACCAACAGATATTCATTAAAGCTTTTATTTGAAAGGCATTTGTTACAGAGGTTTTTATAAACTATTTGCTAAAACGGAGACAATATTTGAAGTTTTATCTACTGCCCCAATAGAAGTTTGGGACAAAATCTTTCTTCACCTTATGCATCCACTAACTGCTTATATTTGTATCTACTATTTTCTACCCTAAATCTGTCCATCTGCATCAGCATTTTCCCTTAAAAACCATTGTTTTAATTTTCTTCTCATGTCTTCTAATGTGCTGTATTGTGTGGTGTTCTCCTGCCACTGAATGTTCTGTTCTATTATTTTCTCTTTTGCTGTCTTTCTGTGGCCAATTCTCCCTTTAGCCTTTCCCATGTACTATTATGGATTTTTTTTTTTTTTTTCTCTTCTTACACAGCATCAGAATTAGTTATGAGGTGGGAAAAGCAGGGATTCATATGAAAGGGAAGCAGAGAGATCTGGTATTTTGTCTCTTTCCATTTCTCTTCCAATCTCTACTCAAAAAAAATGGTGTCAGAGAAAGTCCAACAGCAGAGTTGTTTATTGAAAAAGAGATTTGCCAGTCAGCCTGAACAATCATTTGTTAGCTGTCAAGATGGAAAATGCATCTTCTGAGGATCTGAGTGAAGTCTTTCAGCAATGACCCAATGCTGAAGGAAGTCTGATCCTTCTCCTCCTTTGAAATCTTCAAGCAAGATCATTAAAGTGTTTGCTATATTTTTTAATTCCTTTTTCTCCCACCCTTTGATTCTCTAGCCTTCACACTTGCCTTTTTTCCTGACCTCTGCTTCTCTCCTTTGATCATTATCCTCAAACCGATCTTTTTTGAAGACTCTTACATTTCTCTGTGCCTACTGAAGCAAATTCCCTTTCCCCTTATTGCCTGCTTACCATCACTTTCCCACTTAGCTTGGCCAGGGGGACAGTGCTGTAGATGTAAACCCGGGGGGATGTCTCTACTGGAGCAAAAAGATTCACTACCTGAGGAACAGATTTCTTAATGGCTCCACTGGAAATGTGACTGGCCTCTGTGTCTCCAAACAAGGCCACAGCCTTTTGTACAACTGATAAGGAAGTTTGGGATCAGATGTTTGGATTTTATCCTTAGATATTGTATACAAAAAGCATACTGGGTAAAGCATGCAGCATGCTCAGCTCTGTCAGTGGGCAGAATTCCTGATACTGGTAGATTTTCAATGCTACATTTGAAGTTGCTTATTGTTTTCTCTTATTTCCTCTGAGTTCCAATTGGATGTGTATTACTGCAGAGAATTTGTCTATAGAGCAACAGCCATCCAAAAAAAAAAAGCAGAAGCAGCAGTTTGTATGTAAGTCTCTCTCTCTCTGTCTCTCTCTTAACTGGCATTAGAAGAACAAGTGGTTTTAATTTTACCATGGTTCTGTAGCACAGGAGGGATTACAAAACCAGTTTTGAGTCAAAATGCTGCTGTGGAACAAGTTTCTGTTTCTAGAGTCCAAGCCAACTTTTCTTTATGTAACTAGAAAGAGGGACAGAGGTTTCTAATTAGCCACATAATGCACAGCCTGGGACAGCACTCTGGCAGCTGTAGGGGCAAGTGGTGTAGGATCAGGAATGCTCTGAGCACAGACTTGAAGACCATGTTTCTCAGCACTAGATTTGGCACAGACTTTTCTCTTCAGCTTTAGGCAAGCAAGCTGGCCTTGCTGGCTCAGTATCCCTGCTGCCCCCTTTCCCAGGAAATAAGGACAATTACCTCTTTGTAAAGGACTTGAGAGATTTACAGGGCCCCATAGCTGCTATGGCCTGAATTCCTAGTTACAAACAGTCATTTATCAATGCTTAAAGGTGCCTTTAAATGATGTAAAGATCCTTTATCTAAGTAACAGTTGATCCCTACATATCAAATGTTGTGTCCCTGACACCTGTTACTGGAAACTATCGTCAGGGATTTGGCTTTCTTCTGATGCAAGGGTCCCTCAGTTCTGTGCGTTGGTGTAGCCCAATTACTAAATTTGGTCTCTTCCCACTGACATATTTTCTGCAAGAAACAGAGTAGCATAATATATTTTCAAAGTCAAAGCCTATTAAATGAAAAGGTCTCCAGCTCCCAGTCATGGGCTAGAAAACATTCAGTTCAGAATGTCCATTTCCACCTCCCACTGTAAAAGCAGCATCATTTTTTTCCCAGTGACTGGATCTGCTGCCATGGTTACAGCTTCACACGGAGTAGGGTCACCTTCACTTTCAAGAAAAATCAATGAAAGATTTAATTTACACTATCCCCATACCAGTCACACTTTACACCAGTTTTTACTGCCTTAATGTTCCATTCTCCAAAAATGAAGAAGCAAATGGGGTGTCAACAAACAGTGGGATGGAGATGAGGGAAGCAGCTGTCAGGCTGATAAATAGATACCAGCATTGATTAATTAAATAGCTCTGCACATTAACGAAACCTTCAAGCAACATTTCCTTTTCTCCCCTTCCTAAACATTGCACTTGTAAGCTTGCATCTGTTATGGACTTTAGTATTTCCAAGAGACAGAGCTGTTTTGATAATAATAGTGGATTTTTTTTTTTTTTTTTTTTTTTTTTTTTTTTTTTTTTTTTTTTTTTTTTTGCTAAGACATATTTAAAAACCTGTCACTATATTTGGCCTCTCATGCCCTTGGACAGCTCTGTGCCTCCCACCACACTTAATTACAGAGGACAAAAGTGCAAGCCCAAAACCTCTCTACCTTTTTCACTGGAACATGTTTTCCTAACACACCAAGACTGCCCACAAAAGTGGCCATAAACCCAGTTTTTATAGAATTTTTCTTGTTTCAGAGGAAAGAAGAGAGCAAAGTATGGCAGTGACTGAGTAGCCACCCATGTTGCAAATCATGTTTACAAATGCTGTTAAACTGAGAATAGCATTAAGAACTTCCAATGTCCTCAAAAATATACTATTTGTCTTTCACCTATGTTTTAATTAGTGAAGCAGGATACTTTCACTACAGTTTTCAGGTGGGTTTAAGTTACCTCAGCCCCACAAAATAAGGTAGGACCTGATTGTAATAGGCCAGTGACTGTATTTCCAAGGTGACATTTCTGACTAAACCTTTGCATCATTAAGGCAATCACCAATTGATGCACAAATGCTGCAGAGGAGGTTCTACCCTAAGAAATACTGCAAAGTATCAGACACTTTGGAAAAACAGTCTATTTTTAACATGGAAGAGAGATGGAACCCAAGACCCACCAGTTGCTGTTGAGTTGCCTTCTGATCACTCAGCAGTAACAAGAGGGGCAAAATGGTCTCTCCAGACCCTTCCTCCAGCTCTGGGTCCCATTTCTTTCCTTTCTGACACCTTTGCTTCTCACAACATGAGCAACCAGGTAGGTCTCTACATGGCTAATTTTATTTTAGCCATGCTGCTGAGCAGCCCAGTTAGCTTAGGGAGGAAACTTCACTCTGGAGGCCACTTCAATTCATGACACCTCTGGTGCTGCTGACACAAAATGCTACCTGTGAAGGCCCTATGTATAACATCTCTGCTGACAGCTGCCAGCCCATTCCTCTTGGTTTAGCTGCCACCTCTACTTGACTGAAATGAGTTGAGGGATACTACTCCACCACACATTTAAAATATTAAAAAGTGGAAAAAACACTGTTTCTCAATACTGTAGCCCCAAGCCAGGAGCTCTCTCCTACGAAATACTTTCACAGTGAGGACAGAAGAAATGGGTTAAATTTTTAGCTGCTTTGTCACTGAAATTGAAAGATGCTTTTTCTGAACTAAAGGCAGGCATCTTCATCAGTCTTTTGTAGCTGAAGACAACCCTATAGGGCACAATGCAGACTACCCATAGGTTGACACTGATATGAAAGGCAATGTAAAATCAGATTTTTTTATTGATCTTCCAGTGGGCACTTTTTAAACGCTGGGTTTAGCATTGGTGTGTATTTAAGGAATTATATCAGATGTGAACCTGTCCCAGTTTTTACCTCTGCAAAATCTGTAATTCTTTTGGAAGAATATCTTCTCATATCTAACAAGCTGAACTCCCAGCATGAGTTCAGAACACAAATCTGGCTTTGAACACAACTGTTTCATCATGGCTTTTGGGTGTATCAAGAGGCAATCAAGACTGGGAAAAGTCTTCTTAACTGAAGACATGCCTCACTTATTATATTCCTTGGAATATATGGAAAGCTTAAACTTTCCATGGTTGCTTTGTGTCTGCTCATGGTAACTATGGTTTGAGAGTCAAGTCTGTTCTGACATTTTGCAGTTTGGGAAAGAAATCCAGGACAGTATGCACTTCTGCTAGTGTCAAAGAGGAAGTACTGACATGAATATAAATGCAGATAGGAATGGAGGTACTGGAATGAGCTGGGAAAACAGCCAAAAGCCAAAAACAGCTATGTGTTTTATATGTTACAGATAGCATATGCCAGCAAAGTGTTGTCATTGCTAGTCACAGGTCACATATTGCCAAAGGACTGTGATGGTGAAAGAAAAGCAAAGGCCCATCTGCAGAGCCAGAAGCTAGTACAGAGCACTCATTGCTTTCTTTGTGGGTTACTTACACACTAAGCATGCTTAGAGACCCAGACAGATGGACATCTGTTGACACTTGTAGTTTTTATTCTGTCTCCTGTATCATCATAGTTAGGCACCAATTTAGCGTTTCCAAGTGAGATTGTTGCATCGAAGTTAAGCCTCGGGTTGCTCTGTGGCCAGCTCTTCTCATCTCTAGAGTACAGGAAAGGGCAGCCCTACTTCTCCATAATGTTATTGCAAAATGATACCATCATGGGTCTGAGCTTGCTATTACAAGTAACTTTGAGTTTAATCTCTGTTAATTTTTTCTCTTGAAAGGGTCACCAACAGGCCACAGTATTTCATATAATTTTCTCTTGTTTGGTTTTATTGTTACTGTGTTTAAAGCCTCAAAAGCATGCATTTCTTTGTCCGTGGTGTAGGTTTTCTATCCTTGAATTCCAGTGATCCTTTGTGATACCCAAGCACTCTTAAGCATTAAGATTAGCTAATATGAAAATCACACTAACTGCTTTTCAGTGCTTATGCAAACCAAAGAGAATAGAAGTGAAACAGAGATTCAGTGGCTGAATGTCATAAGGCCCTGATTTACCTCCCAATTACCACTAACAGAAAATTGCAGTTGCTGGGAATGAAAAGCCTGTGGACCTTGACAGCATGTGCACAATGCTGTTTGTAGACAACAGCCTCATAATAGCTGACCTTGAGGAACTCTGCTGGGTCTATAGCTTTGCTTCTCTCCTAATGCGTCATGTAAACAACAGCAGCTGACAAAACCAATGCAAAAGAGAGGGAGGAGGAAAAGTTTAACTGGATTTAAAAAATATTCCAAAGATGGTCAAAGAAATTTAATCTGTTAAATAATTGTGTAGGTACTGCCTGCACCCATCTCCCACTGACTTCAATTTCTTCTGTGGTGAGCAAGCACTGTTGATATCAACCAAATGACCTGTGAGACGTATTCTCCTCTGACTCAGCAAACTGAACAGTAGCAACTAATCACCATTCAGCTCATGTTAAATAGAGTTCTTTATTTAATTTTGGTACAGATTTCAGGGTTTTCTGAGTGATATCTCTGACAAATTAGCAGCTAAAACATAGGTTCTCTATATCATCGGCAAAGGATCTACGCTATCAGCAGCTAGCCCATTTTCAGAAAGATAGTCTGAGGCAGGAAAAGAAAGCTTTTTCTGTGGGTTTAGATTCCTGCGAGATTCTCTAAGCTTGCCCTGCTTTCACCTCCTGCCCAGCTCTCTGCCACAGACCTGCCTCCCTAATTCCTAGGTAGCACCTTTATTGCCACATGCCATCTGCCCTGCCATAGCTATGGCTCTGATACTTCATAATTCACTGTGGCCTTGCCCAGGCCAAAACCTTTCTTACAGCTACAGACAGATTTTGCTCTCTTAGTTGATTTTGTCTGGCTGTTGATTTATCCAAGTACTTGCAACACATTGTTTTATGCTACATTTATTTTCCCACTTACCATTTCTGCTTATCAAGCCTGCTTGAGCTGAAGCAGTGCTACTAGCATTGCCAGCAAGACAATTCCATGATGGATTTATGTCCATGAACATGATATGGTATTTTATTACCTAAGGTCAGTCTGAGCAGTCTCCATGGGGATCTGTCTTTTCCATTTGGAGGTATGACTGCAGGTGCCAAAATTTCCTTCAGCTAGATTTCTTGCATAATGAATGAGCATGCCAATACTGTTCCTTTCCATAGGAGATGTCATGGTTTGTAATGTCAGCTGTCCAATACTTAGGATCAACATTAACCATGTTACAATGATTAGTGGGTACAATACAAAAACAAACCAAAACGTTCACTCCCAAAGCACTTACATTTGTCCTCTTACTAATGAGTTGCCAAATCTCGCTGCTCTTAGCAGTATAGTGTAATACTGAAAGCCAAGTGTAAGGGTGCTTGTAGGGAAATCTGACAGATGATGAAGTCTGACTAAGACAACAAGCTGGGAAGGCACTCAACCCCTGTGCTCTGTTTTCACAGAATTAAGGAAATGCCTGTCTCCAAGACAGACAAAGCTAGCTTTTATATGTTCAGCATTTTCAAGGTTTGAATTTTGGTAATGGCTTGTTTTGTGCTGCACTGTGGAAAAAAGATAACCATTATGTCTACCAGTGTCCCCTGAAACTAAATCATTAGCTGATATAAAGAAATATTCAACATTCCTTTTACATTGTATTTGAAAGGGAATAATTTGTTAACTCAGTAGTTGATCAAACTATGGAAAAATGTCTGCTAAATCATTATGTCTTGTGATCTTCATGTTTGCTAGGATAGTAGGAGTAAAAACATATTTTAGCATATTTAATCCATTTTGCAGTCATAATATTTTTGCTCATTCTAGTAACAGCAAAGGAATTCTAGAAAGGCAGTGACCTGGGAAATTTTATAGTTAGCATTTTGTGACCTTTATCTCAACAGCTTTTTAAAATGAAGATTAAAGAAATAATTAGACACTGGAATTAAATGTAACTTTCAAATGTTCTTGAAGCCTAAAATAGCTGCTAAGGAAAGCAATGTTGAAGTTTGGGATTACAAGTTATTTAATGGAAGACAATAACTTACTACATCAGAAAAATCACCCCCCTCTGGTGCTCTGATCAAGAACTGATTTTTTCTTCTTTGTTAGCAGCAGTAAGAATATCTTCTTACCTGGTAAGAGAAGTGGTTCAGATCTCTATTGTAGTGATTGTCTTTTCATGAGTAGGAGGGTTAACAGATCACTAAACTACAGAAATATACTCCTGCTGCTACTGACTTTCCTGTGAGGCCTGTCTTCAGCTTGGTTACTTGTATGAGATATTGTACTGTCCTGCTGTACAGAAATGTGAGGATAATTTGGGGTGATCAGGTAGTACAGTGATGGAGAAGCCATATGGAGATACCAAATGTTTTGGGATGCAAAGTAGATTTTACTGGAGAAGCTTTATGTTGGGGCTCCTTTTGCCTTGCATCTCATGCAGTTAGATTCCCAGAATGCTAAATACATGCAAATTACTGCAATCTTGATTTGGCAGTATCCTGCATCTCCTTTTCACCAGTTGCCAACAAAGTGATAAAACCACGTTGAAAACTGTTTAACATTCAGAACATTACCACAAGTATGAAGGAACAAACAGCACTGGACTTGAAAGATTCTCAGGAACAAAATTTTTCAATTGACAGTGCTTTACTCATTGTGGAGAAATCAGAATTGTTTTTTTCAAGTTAATTATATGTTCTTAAGGAAAGCTATTTCAGTTAGAACATAATTTTCAACAGTTTCCTTCCATCACTCATGCTACTTTTATAGTAGCATTAAATATCTCCTGTTGAAGCCCATAATACTTCAGCAGCTGCTCACTTTGAAATGAAAAAAAAATCCCTACTGACTTGGGATGGCATAAACATGTTTAAAAACTTTTTATTTATAAAAAAGACTGAAAGACCTCTGTTTGTCTCATTCTTCTCAAGTAGTGCTAGCCAAAAATATTTCAATGCAATGCTTTTCAGTCAGAGAATATTACTCCAAGAAAATTACACCATTTAGTGGAATTGCATTCAATAGTGTCAAACTCATAGGAGAAACCAGCAGCAATCACGATACACACACAGAGCACATTCCAGACAACAGCTTGCCTCAAGATATGTAGCCACCTGATAATTGTAAAAAACTGGGCCAGATCACGCATCTGGATTAAGCATTATTACATGTGATAGCCTGAATAGTAGGTGATTACCTGCCTGGGAACCAAAGTGTCCAGGTGAAGTTCTGCTCAAGTATTCTTGAGTAGAATAGCTCAAGAGTATTCTGCTCAAGAAAGAAAGAAAGAAAGAAAGAAAGAGGAAGGAAAGAGAAGCCCTCAATAAAACTCATGAAGTGATATGACCGACTCATTGCTTTAAAAGCCAGGTGGGGGAAAATTCAAGCCCACATTCAGACACCTATATATGGACACATTAAATTTAAATGCTCAGGTATGAGACAAATATATAGGTTTTCATTGAAGTCAGCAGAGATCTAATTCACCATACTTTTGCACCCATAAAGGTGCCTGTTGACACTTGAGATGCTCTAGGATATTCAAGACATCCACAGGTATGATAAATTTGATATAGGACCTACAGAACACCTGCACCTTGATGGAACAGCTTGAGGCCATGCATTTTTGATGAGCATTGCCATCAGTAGTTTTCAATCAATACATGCAATGGAATTCTCAGAATCTGGTATTTAATCAAATGTATGTAGCTGCTCCAAGATAAGCTGAACAACTCTCTGGAGTTGTGCTTGGTTGGTTTGTTTTTTTTTTTTAAATGAAATTGTAGTGATAAAGTGAGCCAATACTTCCGTTTAGTAATACTGCTACTTTACAAAAATACTGTGTAGATGGTCGATACCTAAGCCTCCCTGTGAGAACTAGGTGAGACCAGAGCTTTGCTGGTTCTTCCTACCAGCCTACTTGGGCAACAAATGATTGAGTAAAATCATTGTCTTTACCCACAGGTTTGATAGAACAACATTGTAATTTCATTCAAATCAGTGCAGGCAGTTTCTATCTATAAGATCTGTCAGTAAAATACTGCCTTTATTTCCAGGACTTCCAGACATGCAGTGGGAAGGAGCATCATCATGAGCTCATCTTGAAGCACCCAAGAAGTTTTGCTTGCATGGTCATATTTTCCCAAGGCCATTTAAAGTAGCATTGAGATGACTGACCTACAAAGACATTTGTGGGCTAAGGAGAAAATAAAGCCAAAACTTACTATAGTACTAGTATAGGGTTTTACATAGGAATGTGAAATTGCTGTGAAGAGGTTTCCATGTTTATACAGTAAATTGAAGTACAGTCCAAGAAGGATGTGGAAAAAAACCTTTATTCTGCCTTATCAATTATTAGTTTTAGCTGGGCCAGAAAGTGACTGAGTGGAGAAGGGGAAACAGGAGAAGCATGTGTTTCACTGGGTAGGAAGAGAATAGGATGAACAGTTTGCAGCAGTGATATTGATTCCTGGCCTCCCCATCCTGCTGGTATTTACTCTTCCCCCAGCATATTTCTCAAATCTTTAATATATATTCTTCAGTGTAAGAAAATATTAGAAATCCCTCTCCTTAATTTTTAGGCAAGTATATTATATTTGGAAAGTATAACTGGGAAAGATATTATAAGTCAGTAAGTCTCATTATGACCTGACCAAAGTTTAGACACATTTGAAAACTCTGGTCTGAGAACACTAGCTGTTTGGGAAAAATTATTGAGTTTTAAAATTAAAGCATGCTTCTCTCTTCTTTAGAAGGGACAAATGCAATGAGGAGAAAACTCTCCAGTGTTATCTAAACAGGGGTATTATCTAAACAATCCAGTATTATCTAAACAAGAGCCAGTGGAGACCACTTCAAAAAGGTTATAAAAACAACTTTAGGAGGACAGGTAAAGAGCAAGAATAAGCCAGAAAATATAGGAAAACTATTTCTAGGCAACACAGCCTTACAGTTTACTAGAGCAAATAATGTTTGTAAAAGGAATAGAAGCTTTCTTGGACATACACTGACTCCAAGAAAGATGCGTATGTTGTAACACAGAAAGTCTTGCAGATCACAGATACATTTTGCTCATAGGTGCTGAATGGCTCCAAAATAAAGGAAAAAGTGTCACAAACAAAGGCATGGCAAAAATTGCTTGCTGTGTTCTTCAGACTTGTATAGTTCTGAAATGGGTGGAGTTCCTAATTTGGTGGCACCATTTACTTAGGAAGAAAGCAAAATAACTGCTTTAACTGAACACTGAAATCTCACAGAACAACGTAGAATGTTAACTTTCAAATAGTGGGGTGCTGCAGCATAAAACATCACTTGTTTGGAATTAAAAATCTCTTAGCTCTATTTCTTCCAGTTCAGCCCACATATGACACAAATGGAACAGCTTTAGCTTCCCAAGAGGAACTGTCTGACATAATTGTAATTCAGCATGTGTCTACTGCCAACATCTGAGGCAATGCCAGACATAGTCACCTTAGGAGACTGGCAAAGAACAACTAGGAATGCAACTTCCTGATTTGAGGGAAATCTAGCAATGGTGGGGTACAGTATAATTAAAATTAGAATCAGCAACAAAGTAAATTCTGATCAGTAAAGACCATCCCTTTTCTGTACATATTACATCAGACTGTCACTGAAAGTAAGTCTTCTTTCCCATGAAAATAAACTCTGTTCTCTTTTCCTCAACAGAATTCTGTTCCCATCTGCACAGAGCAGTCTAAACCCAGATATAATGCTTGGATAGTTTGTACCCTTGTGAGATATTCTGCATTTTATACAAATTAAGAATTGTCCTTGCTACTCTGGAACAGGATGAACCTCTTTTCCTATCTTGTTTCCTTTGTAGAGAAAGCACTAATCATGTAATTGTCATCTCTAGGTAGGACAAATGGTTTAAGTGATGAGTTTCTGCAAAATGTAGCAAAGCCTGAAGAAAATTAAATCTGTAATCATTCATCCAAGCTCACTATAAAACAAACAAACAAAACCAGTGACCTAACGCACACACATGCAAAATAAGTCAAATTCCTGCAATAAAAATACAAGAGTCTTGTTTGGCTTGATAACACAATGGCTCCCTCTGCAGGGTGACACATCTCATCTGGATATAAAATGGTCTTGCTATGTAACTGATGTATATCTCAAGCTGTTTCCAATGGAAGACAAATTCTCAGGATCAGTGAATCCTGTGTTCAGATGCAACTGTGTGTTTTGTGCAAAATAAATGTATTATGTATTAGATTGAAAGTAAGTGCTGTCTCACTTAAACATCATTCTCTCAAAAAAATTTTTGTATGTGCCAGTTCTGTTCCCTTTCCCACTGCTAAATCCATGACGACCTCACAAATCTCTTTGCAATACAACAGAGATCTCAAATATGTTATGTTTCCCTCTTTACTTAGCAGAGTCCACACATTTGAGGCCTTCTTTCATAAAAGAACAAAATATTGATGAAAGAATGTAAAATCTGGTTAAAAATATACACAGAAAAAAATAAAAATAGGGAAGGGACAACACTCAGAAAAACAACAATGCTTAGTTACACTGAAAATTCTATTTCTAAGAAAAATAAGTATCTAGAAAAAGAAAGGAAGGCATGGTTATCAACCTTTATGATACTTCAAAACTTCAACGTAATTTCTGTTTCTGTTCATTGTCTTTTAGAGATTCTTCCTTTCAAGAAAGGGAATGAAATCTTGAAATCAGAGGACGGGATTGAACAAACACTCCAGAAAGGAGATATGGTCAATCAAAAATTAAATTGAAAAATCCCAAAAATCTGAAATGGAGTAACTACAACCAATTGTACTGAGTTGAAATGTGGTGAAGGGAAAAGGACCAAATCTTCCCCAAATTAATCACCCTGAAATCCCTAAAATCAGGAAAGAAAGGAAAACAAAGAGACAGAAGAGAAACAGAAGAATTGAAATTGCAAAAGAAAAAAAAAAAAAAAAGAAACCACCTGATAGGTGAAAACAAGAAAAGCCAGTGGGATGACCTGAAGCGCAGGAATATGGCCCAAAGCTTGCCCAATTGACCCTCACTGAGATCGCAATATTTCATTCCCTTTCCTGCTTCATGCCAAGTCCGGTGCTAATAACGTGCCTTCTCATGTGTACCAAATATTAATTTAATTTCTTCTTCAGATTTAACACGTTACAAGTTTTTATTTTATATAACTCTGGTCTGGGGAGAGCAAGAAAGAGCATTCTTTATGTTTGAGCTGAATAGATGGAATGCAGAGCCAGGTCAGAGCAGCAGGCAAGGCAACCTTGGGCATCAGGCAATTGGAACTCAAAGGCTGCAGCACTTGCCTGAGGCAGAAGAAAATGGAGATCAGTTGTGGGCTTCTCCCTGCTGCTTGTCTTCCCAGTTTTGCTGCCACAGAGAGAGGGACGCAAGTGCCAGGCTAACCCCAAGGGGCCGCCTGCTGCCAATCCTAAGTAGCAGCAGGAACAGGCATTCCCATCCTCTGGGACAGTTCCAGCCTCACCCTCCTCCTTTTTTCTTTCATGAGAAACGACAACACTCCTTAACTGTGGTGACACAGACTTACAAAATACCTGAATGCAGATATTTTCAAACTGAGATGTTTGCACATACATCAAATATGAGCTTATGAAATCGTCCACCATCATAGCCAGATTTTTCTCATCTCTTACCTCTGGATATTAGACAGGCAAATTTTGTTATTGAGCTGAAGGTTGTTTATATAAGTCAAGAATAAATGTATTCTTAAAAGCTGCTCTTTCTGGGTGGTTTAGCACAGTATAGTGGTTGCATATCCATTTCACTTAGCTGATGCAGTATTCTAGCAGGAAACATCAGCAGGAGACCACTGTTATGCAGGGCACAAGCAAAAAGGGTGTGCTTGTGAATACTGATCTCCTGACTGAGGTAATCACTGTGATAAAAAAAAAAAAAAAGTCAATAGTATAAGGCCTTACTCTTCTGCATGAAGTTAGATACATTCAGCACAAACCTAGTTTCTTCCAGGAGCTGAAAAAGGAAGAAGGTCACATGGTTGTGGAGCAGATCTGTTGCCATCCAACAGTTTCTTGACTCCATGGGATCCAGCACAGCAGCAGAAGCCCCAGGTAAGCCAGTGGGCATGGCTTCACAGGATTCATGACAGCCTCAAAACACAGGGTGAGAGGGAACCCCTTCCCCAGCATGAAGGAGATGCTGAAATGCGTCCCAGCTGTCCTGACACACCAGGTGCTGGGAGGCAGCAAGTAAACTGAGGCTTCTGCATTTGCAAATTAAAAATGGCATTTTAGCTAAATCATTATATGTATTTTTCTATTAATGCACAAAATCAATTAAACATCCTTAAGAGAAATTAATTGGCTCTGAGGTTATCATGGTACTCACCACACCCATAATTTCCCTTTGCATGACAGGATCATGAATGCTCTTACCAACTTGTTTATTTAAAATCTTCATTAATTATATACACTGCTTATCCCTTCTTATCCTTTTGTCCTTCCCACTTTCTCCTTCTCCTATTTCTTAGTCTGCAGTTCTGTTACTCAATAAACAACTAATTGTTCAAATGCTAATTCTAACCATTGTCCATTGCCTGTAATAGGAGAGAAAGGCCCAGCATCAGTTTTCTATCAGTGTTTCTATCCACACTGTTATAAATTTTCCTGTTGTGACAACACCAGAATAGACCAAAGATGGATTTTTAATTTTTTAAAAAGATGATGAAACTGTGAATAACCTGATGCTACTCAAAGACTGACAGTTACAACACTTAAATTCTGTAGCAGGGTGTGATTTTTGAAACAGTGCTGCAGTAAGTATAGGAAATAGTTATATTTAAAAGATGAGCAAATAGGACTGCAGCACACTAACTTCACAGAGCCACACTTACAAAGCCCATGACAGGCTACAAGAAAAAGTTACCACCAACAGTTCAAAAAACTTACTTTAAGGTTGCTAATTCAGCCTACAGCCCCAGGGACACTGACACTCAAAAAGGCATTGCAAGGGCATCACAGCAGGGTGCCCACATTGCCAGCTCCACATTTTCTAATCTCTTAATGAAAACTCTTCATTTCATGAAAGGAAATGAAATCTCGCAATTTCAATGATTATCATTTCACGAAGTTTCAGTCATTCTATTCAATTCCATTCCGTTTTCACTTCATTTCAGAATTTCATTTTTTTTCACACTAACCTTTTAGCAATCTTGGGGCTGTAGCTGAAATGTCCATCCCCATTTATGGCCCTAATCTGCGAGGTGTGAAAGCAGCAATGTTGTGCCCCTGCCATAATCCTCTTGTCATGCATTTTCCAGCCCCAGTGTCCCTGGAGCTCTAGGCTCTTTTTCTCTCTTAACCCCAACTCTAGGCATAATAGCATCTTGTTGCTGTGGCTGAGGTTCTGATCACCATGGGAGGTACAGATTAGAAAGATGTAGAAGCAGGAAAGTTGGTGCCCTGCCAGGATTGCCCTGGCATGCCTTTTCCAGCCCCAGTTTTCCTGGAGCTGTATGCTCTGCAGCTCTCTGAACCCCAACCTGAACCCTAATGGCAACTTGTCACTGCTGCTGTGATCCCCATCACCGTGGCTGGCCCAGATTCCAAAAGTGTAGAGTGAGCAATCTCAGTACCCTGCTGTGATGAAATTTCTTTATTTCATGAAAGGAAATCTCGAAATTTCAGTGAAGTCATGAAGTTTTGGTTCATTTCACTGTACTTCATTCCATTTCAAAAAATTACCTTCTCCTAAGAATTTTCATTTTTTTTCAATTTCATTTCACTTCCTTATATTTCCTTTCTTTGTCTTCTCCCTTAACTTCATTTGTTGATTTTTTGTTTCATTTCCTTTCATGAAAGGAAATCTCGCTATTTCAATGAAAATCATGTCATGAAGTTTCAGCTCATTTCAATGCACTTCAAACAGAGCACCTATAATAAGAAATTTACCACAACCTCTAGTGTTCAGTTTTCATATATTGTTACATGATTGTCAGTGTGGTAAATATGTGGTAAATTCTTTATCAACTAATAAAGAATCACACACTTACTGTTAATTACTCAAATTTTACTTTCATAAATCTGAACAGTGGGTAATTTCTCTTTACAAATGCTCTACTTGATCTTTAGAAAGGCCAACTGAAACACTGAAATACTATTGTCTTCTCAGGTCTTACTACTTCCCTTCAAGCTGTATCCAACAAGCTACAATATCAGATCACATTCTTGTTGGTGGGGAAAAAATATTTCTCTGAGAACAAAATTATATAAATAAGATCCATTTAATTATTCACTGAAGGCTCAATATACACAAAACATTAAAATACCAAAAGTTCTGAATGGCAATCCTAAAATATGCTTTAAGGAAATTCCGAGTAATGACATCCATCAACAATTTTAGCAGAGATTTCCATACCGTGACCAAAAATGAACTACTTGGAGAGCTTCTGAGGCTGAATCCCTTCAGTATTTCACAGCTTAAGAATGTGGTTTCCTTTGGCAGCCCCCAGACACTGCCACTGAAACAAGTCTCCAGCCTCAACAGTCTAGTGGCTGAAATTCCAATTCTCATGTCTCTTCAGCTCATCCCTGCAATGGCTTTACTTGGATGGCATTTACTTTTGTCTCATTGTGTTTACTGCTGTCATCTATTTGCTCAGTGTCATCACTGGTGATAATAAAAATGACAGATGAAGAGCTGAAAGTCACTTTCTTCTTTGGCCTGTCCCCTGCTTTCTGAGACATAACTATGGGTCGTATTGGTTTGTCACTCCCTGTTGCTGGTGTCTCTTTCATTGTCCTCTGGAACCTCATCAGGCGAAAGCACAGGAGTTGCAAAAGGCAGCGTCGAAACTGCAAGAGAGAATAAACAGAATTATGTTCAGCTTCCTAAACATTCACTGTCACCTACAAGCAACTGGAGGGCACAGTACAGTAAATGACTCAAAATAAGAGACTTCTGCATATCTTCTGAGTTAGTTTCAGTAACAAAACATGCTGCCTTTGTAGTGGGTACTTTTTTTCTCTACATCTGAACAGGATCACTAAGCCAACAGAGGGCACTGAAATGCAACTGAATATTTTACCAGCTACAAGCGAAAGACAAGAGGACTAGGTTCCAAAGTGTGCTACAGGTTTTGTTTCCATATGCAAAAATCACACATTAGATCCAACAGGGAAAGAATATTCTCACAAACACTTCACAGGAGGATACGGAGGGCAGGAACAAGGGGAGGAAGGGGATACAAAGGCATGTTTTCTTCCTTTTAAGTAACTCCAGGGTCTGGAATTTTAATAAAAGCATTTAACGTCATAGATGTAAAATGAAATTTCAATGGTTAGTAACACAGAAGTCAAGTGTTCCCATTGAATATGGATGGAACAGAAGTCTTTTAGATAACCAGCAGCTACCTGTGACACAGGAAGTCTGTTCTACTGTGTGTCTAAATAATGTGAGGTATTCAGTGAAAGCTCACACCAGCACACAGAATGGAAATTTGAGTAGTAGCACTGTATTAATTCTCTAGTTATGGTCTCCCCTTTAATAAAACAAAGATCCAGGTATGAGAGTTAAAGATGCATTCATTCAGTAGCTCCATGTCTGCACACATTTAAAGTTCAAACATGATCCTTTGGGGAAGAACCCTGGTTCTACAAGAAATAAGAGGGCAACTTCCCCTTTGCTTAATAACCTGTAACAATAATTTCCTGAAATGTATGAAGAAGACTTCAATCAACCAACCAAAATACCAAAAAACCACAAAACAAAAAGAACAAAAATCCCAAACACAAAAACATCTGGGAGCAGGTGCATCTTTTCTCTGAAAAGGGGGTAGGACATCTCTTTTTAACAGCCTTCCTTTTAGCTGTGTTAAGGATTACTCTGTATTATCCTGCATGGCCAGTGCCTCTGTTTTCCCAGATATCATGCAAGAAGTAATCTGACATGCCAAGCTAGAACAAGGTTTTGTTGTGGAAAATTAATCCTACTCTGACACGGAGAAGGCAATAGGTCTGTCCTGTTGGGAAAGGAACCTAGCTAATTACAAGATCTCATAGAAGGATAATCTCAGAGAAAGAATGGTAATGGGAAAGCCTTGACAACTTCAGAGGTAATGGTCTACCTCAGAGCAGCAAAGAAGTTAGACTGTACAAGGATATCAGAATGAGTTCAGATAAAGGAAGGCTATTATAGAGAACTTGTTTTAGGATTCCTTTTGAGGGTAAAATAATCAAAAAACATTAAGCAAAAATACTATAATTTTGGTCCTAATCTGGAATCAGGGGCAAGAGAAAAAACTTCACAATGCATCTCCAATTAGCGTGTTCAGATGGTTGATACTTATCCTGGCTGTGTCTTCACTGGCATTATACCTGGTACAAGTTTGATTTGCTGCTGGGTATCAGAACCCACAAAATGTTTTTCAGAAAAGATTCTCAGCCTCACAACTAGGTACAGAGTCAGTGCCAGTGTATTTAAAAAGTCACTCTGTTGAAAAAGCCTTTTTGAACGTGACTGTTGTTAGCTTCCAATATCCAGGATAACTCTGATATTGTGTAACTGTGGATCAGCCTGCTGTGAAATGAGCTGTGGGGGAAGAACAAGATGCCACATTGGAAGCCTCTTGCTTTTACTCAGGAAAGCATTTAAGCTCCCCCTTGCCCTGGGTCCTGACCTGAGCTGCACTCAGCCTCTGCTTGGCTGCCCGCGTGGCTGATCGGACCCACTGACTTGGCCTCCTCATCCCCACAGGCTGCTGGCTGGCCCAGGCTGCTGCCTGGCAACTGCAAGCCAGTGTAGGAAATCACAGAAAATTCCATCTCTATAATGGGTTTAAAGGTAAGGAAAACTCAGGAAAACCCCTCCAGCAATCACTCATGGGTTTTTACCCTTCGTCAAGGGATTCTATTAAACTTCAGATATCTTTATACAATCTTGATTTCAGAAGTTTCAGAATATGCATGGTACACTTCCAGTATCAGTCCTTGTGTTGCTATAACACAGAAGTCAGAGGCAAGTGTTTTTATTCTTAAAAAATAGACATGGATTATTCTAAACTTCCTCTGATGGAATTCTGCTGTGGTAAGGGAGTGATTCAGATGAGGTCTTCTAGTAGCAATCCATTTCACAGATAAACTGTCAAAACTAGAAATTTAAATTCTGACACTTTTCTGTCCCTTTTGTGAGTTAAATGTTTGAATTCACATATAAGCAAATTAAATTTATGATCTGGTGGTATTTAAGCACCAGGGATTTAAGCAATCAGGGATTTTATTTCTTCTAGATTGTTACCATTTATCCTAGCTGTTGAAATTTTAAATTTTTTTTCAGATTAAAGCATATCAAACCTACACTTCACAAGTGTGATACTGGCTACTAATAATTCAAACAAGAAAACCTATAGTGTACCTACCTTTCTACTCATGAAGATATAGATAACTGGATTATAAGCAGTACTTGACTTGGCAAAGAAAGATGGGATGATAGCTACTGTTGGAGTTACAAGGTTGCTGTAGCCATATGTTATCAAGAGGGAGACCACTGCATAGGGCATCCAACAAATAAGGAACGTGGAGATCATCAAGAAACACATTTTAGCCACCTTCTTTTCATATCTTAGAAGTTTGATCACTTGAACTGTCTGGAAATCTTCTACACAACGAAGCTGTAGAGAAAAAAAATCATAAAATAAAATAGCTTTATGTTTTACTTGAACCTGAATAGTTTTACATTTATTTGTAAGTAACTGACTCACTCTCTTAGTTTAAGGCACAAACACCATACACCTTATCTTTTAAACCACAATTCTTCTGGAAGCTTGCATCATGTTTCTTAGATTTTATCCCCTACCTTAAGTGTAAAAATACAAGCTGAGAAAAAATAGAATAGCTGATCTACTAGAAAGCAACAAATCCAGAGATGTAACAAAGCATGCTGCAGTTATAAGTACTTTAGAAAAATAACTTGCCCTCAGCTATTGCATAAGCAAATTCAGTTTACATTAGTGGTCCTTTGTCTGACTTGTTAGACAGTCCTGTAGATACATGGAAAAAATCTTTAGAGAAAAAAAAATTCATAGATTTCTCTGTACTGCTTTGTCACATAGTATGTTACCCTACAATCATGAAATCTCTAAAGCAGAACACTAGACAGCAGGTCCCCATGTTACCTAAGTCATAAAATAAGGAAAACATAGGACATGAACATGAACATACTCCACAAATTATCCATTCTGCCAATACTGTTGACCATAAACTTGAGTGGGTCCATTTCTCATACTAAGGATTTGGACTGAATTTTCAGGTGAGGATCTGATGTGGATTAGTAAGCATAAGCCATTCCCATTTACTTCCTCCCAGTAAAACCACACAACAAATAGACCTCGGTAGCTCTAGACTGGTTCTCTCCCAATCCTACAACCTATCTAGTGCTACCTGACATAGATGAACATTCATCAACAAACATTCAAAAGTTTAAAAGGGAAGTGAGAGTGCAAATTTGGCTTGGAGCCAATCTTAATATACATCTTCAACATTTTTCATTGATAACATTACTTTAAGGGAAGTCTTATTTGAACTAACTTACCATTCTTACTGCATGCAGAATATGGCCATAGCAATAGGCCATGATCCCAACAGGTGCTACTAGGCAGCCAAGGAAAAAAAGGAGCACAAACGAGGTATCATTGGGGTCTTTTGACTTCCAGTCCACTGAGCAACCTAATCCATGAATTTCCAGTGTGTATCTGTTCCAGCCCAAAAGAGGTGCTCCAGTCCAGGCCAGTGAGTACAGCCAGATGTACGTGATAGCGCGCCAAGACCAAGAGAAGTCAATCACTTTTGCATGGACCACCCGAATGTAGCGTTCATAGGCAAGCGCAGTGAGAGTCATAATTGAAACAATTCCTGAAAAAAAAAAAATCAATTAAATTATTCACAAATACTGTAAACTGGACTGCACTCCTCTTGATAAATGTTTCCTTTGCTAGCAGGTTAACTCAAAATTACCTAGATTGCATTATGAATCTAATACCACTAAGATTTTTTGTGCATTGCTCACTACCTACTAAGCCAAACAGAATCACCAACTTCAAACTACTCAGAGTAGGACACTGACATCTGGTCCAGGATGTACAATGGCTGAGAAGTAGGACAAGGAAAGAAGAGACTAAGCCAATACCTCTTCCTAAACATTACTTCATTCAGTGAGGTATCATGGTCCAAGGTTTGGGGGTTTTCCTGCTGGTAGTTGTTGTAGGATTTCTTGTTGTTATGTGTTCTTTTGGGGTTTGTGGTTTCCTTTGGCTGTTTAGGCTTTTTAAAAGAAAAAGCTATCATATAAAACAGAGATAATCAGCAATAAAAAATCTTTTCAAAACTTAGTGAATTGAGAGCTGAGACCGAAATTAAAGAAAGCCTTCAGCAACTGAAAGCATAGATGTGCACCTTTACTGTGAACAAATTCCAATTTATTTCAAGATATCCTGGAAGTGTTTGCATTCCAAGAAGAACCAGGAAGGCAAAGCATTACATTGCTGAAAGTGTCCCATCTGAAAGACATTCAGTTATTTTGAGTGTCCTTTCCTATCTTGCTGCTTTCATAAAAATATCAGTCCTTGTTTATTTATGCACGATTTTCCTTTTCTGTCCACCTCAAATCCAGTACACAATTATTAACATGTTATGACAGAAATCACACGTTATCTTCAGCTCTCAGTATTACCCTATCCAGACACTTTTAAAATTTCATGAAGCCAAGGCATTTCTGTCTTGATTAGAATATAAGGATTTCTACTTCAATGGTCTGTTAACACTTGATGATCAAAAACCAAATTGCCCATCAGGCAACTGCCAGACATCTGAAATCTGTTATGATTCAGTCATCAAGTTCATAAACATAGGCTCTTAAACAACAAAAGGGTGTATTTCACAGCATTCTGTGAGATTATACATATATCTGTGTCTAAATCTGTATAGATTTTATCTAATACAAAGCACAAGTATTTTTTCAGGCATATGCACAGTACTTAATTTCTCCAAGTACATTCATATATGCCATAAGCTCTAAGAAGGTTAATTGTGCAGATTTCACTACCAAAGAGAGAACCATTTTATACTCAGCAAGAACCTGATCTCACTTTGGAAAATGATAAACATTTCTGGAAGATAAATTAACAACAGCACAGAAGGACCAGCAACATGGATTTTAGGAAGGCAACTAAGAATAACAAAATCTAGAGCAATACATAGCCTATCTGTAAAGGTATTCAACAGCAAAAGCAGTTTATTATTAACCAAGTATCTCACAGTAGGATATCCTTTAGGATTCTAAGAAAGTTACTTTATGCTGTAGCTATTAAACTATTCCCTTTTTATAAGAGATGAGCTTAGAAATCTTTCTTGATTAAAAGGATTTCCACTCTAATAGAAAATGTGCCACACTCTTTCATAGATCTCTTTAAAATGAAATAAATTTTTAATGTGCTTTTTTTCTAGTTATCTTTAAACCTTCATCACAAAAAGATGTAGACATTGTTGGCCATGCAGTAACCCTTCACATTTAGTTTTGTAGGGGTTTTTTCCTTGTATAAATATTGCTGTAGAATTTCACTTTCAAAGCTTGAAATTGGACTAGCAAATATGGACAAGAAGGTTTCCAAAGACCTAAGGCTGGGTTTGTTGTTGGGTTTTTTCGGGCTTTTTTAAAATGAAGTTGAAAAGCTGAAAAGTCCTTCATGCCTTTTTTTGTGACCTAACATGCAGAAAATACATTGCACAATATGTACCTAAGCAAAATATTAGTAGGCATTAGAAAATAACTACAGGATTTCATAGGTACTATTCTACACTTAGGCTGGCTCAGGTAAGTGCTTTATTCAATCAAATGCAGTCTACTTCTTGAACACAAGGTAAGGCAACAAGTTCCCCTTCCATTTCTCTTACCCAAAGATTAGGAATTACAAAAGTTTACCTGACAGTCATGATAGTCATCCACAGACATGTTTATGGAGAAAAATCACATCACTCAATTAAAGGCTCTGTTTGATTATATAGTGCACTGCAGCTTTGTCTGATCAGTGGAGAAAAAGAACAGCTCCTCAGGATGATGAGTCAGAATACCTAAATTAACCTTTTGCTCCTTACCACCATTGAAGGGTATTCAATGACTAATGTCCCTGTGTGGTCTTAATACTTCCCCATCCCTTTTATGAGTGCTGAATTCTAGCCATGATATAGTAATCAAAAGCACACATGCTTGGCTGAAAGTTCGGATGTTCACAAGCAGTAAATTCCTAAGTCCTTGACATTCTCAAGGAAGTCATTGAATGCTCAGTATCTCTAAAAATCAGTATGTGGACATTTGAAAAATGTTCTATCAAGCCCCTTTCAGTATAAAACCACTGCTCTTCAAAGACATACTTGAATTTTCCTCCCTGAACTGTAAATGGGACCTTGGACAGCCTGTTGGATAGTATGCACCAAAATGCAAATCCCTGTTCTGTTGGTATTCAAGGAGTGTCTGTTAGCACACAGATACTGAGGTAGGAAATGCAGCACAAGATGTGTATGATTTATGCATGCCTATGGCTCCATTTTCTATGTTTCATTCAGTTTCTGTAGTCTAGTGCAAAGGAAAGCACTGAATTTTACTTTCCTCCCTGCCCCCACTCCTCCACAGGAGCTCTTCTGGAAATTAGCCTGAGTTGCATATTTTAATAGGATGAAGTGCATGCTGATTAAAAAACCAAATCTATTACAGAAAGCCATTATGGTTATTGTTTGGCTATTAGCCTCCTCTTAGCAAAAATACACATTTCAAACCAATTTCTACCTTTTATCTGAAACAAATTCTGTTATTCTTCTTGAGGTACTGGAGATCTACATATTTTGATCAAGGCTAAGACCCAAGATTCTGAGAGTTTATTTACTCTACCAGCAATTTCTACTCTAAGAGTTTCTAACTCTTTCAGAAAGACTTTACTGTCCAGTGTTTACAGAGACTGCATGTCTGATATAAGATTTCCATTTCAGATAATACCGCTGTCTGTATATGCTGATTATAAACATAAACACTCTTTGTGTTTAGGAACTGCCACTAGTTTTAGCTCTGATTTAAGCCTGGGCAATTACCCTAGCACAAATGGGGTCATTCCCATTGAAGCTGCAGATAAATGTAGCAAAACTGAAGTGTCTTCTTGTTTAAGGCACTAGTTTGCAATTTCTATGTTGCAACTCCTCTTCTTCTCCAGCAGCCAGCCACACAGAATCAGGGAGCAGCGACAAGCTACTTTTTGTTATTTGCATGTTTATGAAGAAAATTCTCATTTTTGCCATTTTGTATTGTTTTCCTACTGAAATACTGCATTCAGTGTAGATTTTATTATGTATCATATGTGCTAATTATCTCTTCTGTATTCTGGGCTTTTCCAGGAGACAGTTATGGATACATCATTAAATACTTCAATCTGCATAGTGTAGGTCATTACAGAGAAGACTGCAAAACACAGCTAAGCTGTACTGCATTATACCATACAATGTGTATATTCTGACTTTATATCCTTAATTAGAAGAAACATATTGCAGTGCCTTCATAACTGAAGTGTTACTTTCAATGAGTTTGAACAATCACAACAGCTTCTGCCCTCTCCAAACAAGATACACCTTATTTTCATATTGAGTCCCTGCCCCAAGCATGGCCTATAATTTGGTCAGAGGTGATAACAAATATTCCCATAGTCTGACCATCTCTACAGAGCAACTGCAGCAAGTAAAATTAATTTCTGAGACAGACCATGGCTTCTGTCAAAGGGTGTGGAAGAGGTTTTACAGCGACTTCTGTGAGCCAGAGAGAAGTTTGATAAGAGGATCCATGCTTACCCCTGAAAGGATTTTCTACCAAGGTCATTGTCATAAAAACCAAGAAAGAAAGAAGGATAAATAAGAGAAACCTGCAACTGTCTATTCCAATAAGCACTTTGTTTGTCCTTTGTGACCAATGAGTAAAGTGTAAACTTACGAGTTTTGTAAGAATGTATAAAAAAAAAGCATGCATGCTACAATAAAGTTTGAAGCCTTCTGAAAATGGAGTGTGTTGCTTTGTATAATGTCCATCTCAACTATGACAAAAAGGCATATTATTTTGTATATCAATTAATCCTTGCCCTACATTCAAGTGCTGAATGACTATTTTGCATGCCTAATCACAGAAGAAAGCCATCCTTCTGCAATCCCTCCTCTCCCCTTCCACATCTGAAAGGCTAGACAACAGCAATTGAGTAGAAGCAATTTCCTGTCCATGGCAAGAAAAGGTGTTGTTGCACTCTCTAGTTTTGTCCTACAAAATATATAACTTGTCTATCTGAATTCAGCAATTAGGCATTACAATACAATTTAGGCACCAGCTATGTATCACTTCTAATTTTACACGTAATTTCAACATCTGCATTCAAATCTAGGTAGGTGAAAAATCACTTCTCTTAGACATAACATACATCAAATATATTTTATATGTAGCTGTCCTATAAAATTACGGTGAAATAAATCACCTCTTCCAGATTCAATATTCCAAGTGATTAACTTAGTCTGGGGGAAAAAAAAAAAAACTAAAGCTGAAAGCATGCTGATTTGAGCCTCCAGCTATTTGTAACACAAGTTCCTAAAACTATCTGCTGAGTAACAATTGAAAATGCTTTTAGTGAGATTAAATTAATGCATATAACATACATGAGTAATGCAAGAGAGTGGCGCAGGACATCGCTGTCACTGTGCAGGGAAGAGTCTTAGATGAACAGGCTGCAACTGAAGCCAGGTCCACAAGACACTCTCAAGCAATTAATCCTTACTTCAGTATTTGGTGGGTGTGGTGGTATAGCCTTACCTTGAAACAAATAAAAGAACCTCAGCTGTACACACAGTAGCTTTTCACAGAAGAGTAGAGTCTGTAAAATTCTTACAGTTTTTCCCATCCTCTAGTTCACATTACTGGAATGGAGTATACACCCAGATATCAACCTTGATTTAGTAGCTCATTGAGATCTAGCTGCTGCATACCAATGGTAAGTTGTCCGGAAGGGACATAATACTTTAAATTAATTTGACATTAAAAGCTGGCAGTGTTTGTTTACCCTTACAAAAACAGCTTGCAGTTAGGGAAGCCCGAGGTCTCTAATCACATTTCAGTAACAGTAGCCTTTCACTTGCAAACAAGGTTTTATGACACAAAGCCTACCCCAGAGTACACCCTGACTACACAATCTTCTATCAAGAGACTGCCTCAGATAAAGAGTTTTGGTGCCTGTTCCTCAAGATCATTCCTGTTATTAACCAGTTTTTCCACTCCTTTCTTCCATTGCACATTTAAACTTAGAAGGTGTTAGAACACCAGTACTGGCCAATGGTTTAGCTAACATTACTTTTAGCAGAAGTGATTTATGCTTGAGGGGTTATGTGTGTATGCTCCACGTGATAAGACTAGCTTACCTCAAAACCCTCAGGGCCTATTTCAATGTACAGAAGGTATTAAAGCAGACACCCACTGCCTGGGGGTGAGCAGTACACAAATTTCTCTCATGCACATCAAGTTCTGACAGTCACTGTAATTCAAAAAAAAAAAAAACCCTTAAATATCTGTAAGAGCCCAGCAGATAAACACAAAGATCATGACACCCCGACCATGTATTTCACAATTACCCTCTTATCTGAAGAAAGAAATTATCTATGTTTGCTAACCAAGACTTTTGGGTATGTTTAGCTGTCAGGGGTCTTCTCTAGAAATCATATGGGAAATCATACGGTCTTCTCTAGAAATCAAAAAGCTATGCTGTCAGTGATAGCACACCTCCCATATATCAGCTGTACTGCTAAAACAGATAAAGAGATCACACAGATCTCTACTACTTACAGCTTGGTTGACGACAGACAGGGAAAGAGTTAGAAGCATTTTACATAAAGAGAGGGTGGCAGATGCAGTAGGGCCTGCATAGAGCTGACTGCACACCTCCATAGAAAGGTGACCCCCATGATATAAATATATCACTTAATTGATGCACAGCTATCATATCACCAGGATACACCACCTGTAACAAACACTAGAATTCAATGAAACAAAATTAAGTGGGGATTAGTGTCTAAAACAGACAACTGCGTCAGGAAAGCTTAGACTAAGACTTGTCAGGTAATCATTTATGTCGTTTTCCCTACACTGATATAAGAGGTGCTAGGAGTGGCTTTGTAGTAGAGAAAAAAATCCCTTCTTGTGGCCTCTGCTATGAAGACATGTACCTAAACTGTATATTGACCTCAGACTCTAATGAGTAAAAGAAAATAGGGACTCTTATTTGTGTGACAAGGACAGATGTTCAGTAGTCAAAATGATCAGTTCTGCACTGTAGCAAGCAGGTCTCTGCACCTTCTAAAGGCTCAATGAAAATCTCTCAAGTCACAGAAAACATAGGCAGTAGCACAAACATCAGTCTCTTAGCTGTGCAGTGCAAATCAAGAGCAGATGTTCCTACATGGGCTTGTCTCAAGACAAAGTTATGATAATGCAGAAGTAGACTATTGTGAGGAACACAAAAACCAGACATTTATTCCTAGACAGACAATCTGTAGTTATGCTGCCATCTTCTCAACTTAAAAGTTTCAGACTGTGATCTGCTTACAGTGTCTAAGTTCCGGATCTTACCACACCTCCAACTGGCTGGAAAAATGAGAAGCACTTACAAAGAAAATGCTCAGTTCTTCAATGAAAAATTATTAGAAGTATAGAGAGTGCCCTCATACCTGTGAGGGGGAAAAGAAGTTGTCTTTATTTTAATAATAATAATTGTCATTATTCTGTAATGAAGGTTTCTGAAAATACAGATGCTACCAGTTTATTTTAAGCACAAATGCCACCTATGTATTTAATAATATTGAAATCCTTAAGAGGAACACAGAAATAACTTGATCTCGGCTTTCAAAACAGTATGAGGAAAAACCTTGTAACAGCACCTGAAAATTTAAAATAAAGCTGCTGAATCATGATCTTCAATGTGATCCCTGATTAACTACAGAAATTAGGAAGAATCTGATTTTTAAAATTGGTTGAGCATTATCTCTGAATTTAAAGTGAAAATTCTATTTAACAAAAAGCAAAACAACAACAACAACAACAACAACAAAAAAAAAAAAAAAAAAAAAAAAAAAAAAAAAAAAAAAAAAAAAAAAGCAGATTTAATCATTTGTCCCAAACTTGTTTACTATCAGGGGAACCTCTCATTTATAAGTCAATACATGCAGAGAACAACTTACACCACGTATTGGGTCTTAGGGGCTGTTCTTCTGATTAAAAAAGATGCATAAGGATGGAAAGTAAAACTGAACAGCCTTCAGGCCTGAAAGGCTGGCACAGAAAGCTCACATAGCAATGTCCAAGATCATATCCAAGAATTAAATCACAAAGTTGTAAATAAAGAGGTTTTGGTCATCTCATCTAAAATGAGCCAGACTGGGTCCAACCCCAAGGCATATCCACACCACTAAAGTAACTTCACACGATCCTTATGGTTTAATACATTCCATATCCATGGTATCAGAGCTACCCCGACTTTATTCTAGAAACATCTTTATTGTGTCATTGTGGCTTCCTGAGCAATTGAACACTGCAAAGCTGTAAGTACTCTGCTTAGTTAATGAGAATTTCACTTTTCAAAGCTGTCAATTTTGTATGTCTTCTGATCAACGAATGTACTTTGTATTCCCAGAAGTTTCTGGGGAGAGTGTTATATTTTCAGAAACACTTGTAAGTAATACACATGTAAGACTTCAATTACATTACTTTCCCTACACCATCACCTCAAGATAAGAGATGACTTGGGCTGCTATATACAGAAGTGTATTTATAAATATAATACCTGGTTACTCTAAATGAAATCTTAAATCAGTGTCTTCACCATTACCAGGCAAAAAAAAAAAAAAAAAAAGCAAAAAAAAAAAAAAAAAAAAAAAAAAAACAAAAAAAAAAAAAAAAAAAAAAAAAAAAAAAAAAAAAAACCACAAAAACAAACAAACAGACCCCACCCAAATAAAAATCAGGGAAAAAAACGCACCAAAAAATCCCCCCCGCCCAAAAAAAAAAAAGAAAACACAAAAAGGAAAAAAACAAACCAAAACAAAAAAACATGCAAAAAACCCAACCAATATACCTAATCCAAAACAACAACAAAACATCACCAAACAGGAACAAACAAAATACTTTAAAATTACTATTTTTTTCCATAAACACGTTACAAAATGAACACAGAAGCCGTGGTAGCGATAATCCAGATGGCAAACAGAGTATGATGCTACCTGCGGGGCATCATTTGTAATTTTTTTTTCCTCAGCATTGTCATGGCCCTGCTTTCCTATGCAGATAGGGAACCACTTTTCAAAAACAGGAAAGAACAATCCTCCTATTTCCAGATGAGAATGTGAAAACAATGCTGTGGAGGTTAAAATTAGACATCACTTTATCAAATTAGCATTCAACTATGATAGCCAAGTTAAATATTTTCTATTGCTTTACATGGCAGCTGAAAAAAGTAAACTAAGGCATCATTCCTGAACATTAAGTTGATCATTTACATATGATCAACTACACACAAACACACACTTTTCCAATAATAATAGTAATAAAAAAAAAATCTTCCCGATGAAGCACATTATGGAAGAGGAACATAGCATGACCAACCACAGGAAGATGTAATTTTACAAACCATAGATGCTAACCTGACTACTCTCTAGATAAGGTGCATGAATTTGCCTACATTTCTTTGGGAAAAAAAATTCTTAAATAGAGGAATGCAGGAAAGCATCAACACTAAATATATTTATAGTAACAAATTATGTAGCATACCTCAAAATAAATAAATTAAAAGTCACATGTGATCAAGCAATTTCCTTGCCGACTTATATACCTCATTGTTTCTATTTCTATTATTTCAGAAGATGGTACGAGATTAATAGAGTCTGTTTTTTTACCCTAACTATGTATCTTATTTTTTGAACCTATATGGAAAATGCCTCCATCAGAAATAATAAGTATAATATATAAAAGATAAAGGTAAGAACAGAACTGTACTTTACATCCCCTGTGTAAGATTAACATTCAGTTGTCTGGCAGCATCTGTTTGGCAGACAAGTACTTGAGTTTCTCAAAAATTTGAACAGGCTGAGTGATGGAGACAACCTTATGCCATCGAGGTGCTCTAGCACTTTCCCTGATACCAACAGCCACACAAATGTCTGAGGTCTGTGCACTGCAGAAATTATCTGGTACCAAACACTGCACAAATAATTAACTACATCCTGCACCCATCAAAACTTTCAAGACATAAAATTTTTGCTGCACTATGCAGCAGGAGTCAAACCAGTAGGAGCAACCACGCACCTTTGCACATACATAATGACCACAGAGCCATGTGAAACAAAGGTTATGTATGCAGGAAAGCTACAAAGCTTATTGAAGACGTTACTGTGTCATCTGAGAGTCAGTTTTCAGTGTATAAATGTCCAGTGGGTGCACTGTGATCCACCTCTAATTTATACACCTCTTCCAGAAGAAGTATCTAACATGAGCTTTAGATTTCATAACTGGCTAGCTAAACATTTACTATCACCATTAGAAACACGAGTTTCTTCTTTTGCAGCATCCTTTACTGGTAAAGAAAAAGCAATATTCATCTTAAGAGGCTGCATTTACATAGCTGGACTGCTACCTATTCTTCTGCAGACTTCTGCAAAGGGTATATATTAATTTCAGGAAGGAAAGCAGTCAAGAGCTTAAAGGTTTTGAAAATAGAAGTAGTGTAAGTACTCCTTCTGCAGTGCTAAAATTTCAGTGGTTTCCCAAAGCCCAACCGTGACACTGTTATGACTGAAAGATGGTACCCGAATTTCACATATGGATAAGGAAATTCAAGGCACTGCCACACACTGTGTAGCTTTATAAACAGGCAAGTCGCAACACTGAGAAGGCTGCTGGGGAGCAGTTTTCAACCTGTTCCACAGAGGTGGAACACTGCTGACCCTGCACCCAGAGTTATACATGCTCCTTCTCCACAGACTACAACACTTCCTATAAAATGCAGTGGTCTATGCTCATGAATTCTGCACATCACTTGGTTAACTCGAGACCTCTTCTAACAGCGCTGCTGCTCTTTTCTCTAAATGTCCTATTACACCTTACACAGGCAAAGCAGGAGGTCGAAAAACTGATTCTCGAATAATTTCTTTTTTTGCTTCGGGTCGTTTTCTCCAGCACTGTCGCTCTTTTTTTACCAAAAAGCGTCGGCTCTACCCCCGCGCCCCCCAACCCCTTCGCCAGGGCGGCGACTGAACCCCCCGGGCCGGACTGCCCCGCGAGAGCGGCAGGAATGAGGCGGTTGGGGCAGCGGGGATGCAGCGGCTGGGCTGGCAGGGAGCAGTTGGGGCGGTTGGGAAGCGGGGACGGGGCGCGGTACCGCCGGTACAAGCTGGCGAGGAGGGACCCAGCAGGACAAGGAGGGACAGGCGGCGCCCGCGGCCCCAGCACCCACCGAAGAGGCTGCTGCTAAAGCCGTCCCAGACGCAGCCGGCGGCGTCCCACACCCAGCGGCTCCTCAAGCAGGACATAAAGGTAAGGCTCACGCCGAAGACGGACACCAGCAGGTCGCTGAGGCTGATGTTGACGAGGAAGAGGTTGGTGGGCGTGCGGAGCCGCTTGAACTTGTAGTAGAGCACCAGTACCAGCAAGTTGTTGCACAAGCCCAGCATGCCGATGGTGGCGACCAGCAGCGCCAGCAGTTCGTAGGTACCGGCGCTGAAGAGCGGCCGATCGCCCGGCACCTCCTGCTCGGGCGCCGCGGGCGCCGGGCGGCTGGAGGTGCCCGTGCCGTTCCCCGCGGGCATAGCTCCCGGCCGGAGCAGGGTTAAGCCTCCCGGCTCGCTCCCGGCCTCATCGCACACCAACGCTCCGCGTAGGAGGAGGAGTCCCCGCTGCCTTCCCGCCCCCGGAGGGCGCGCCCTTGAGTGGCTTCGCCCTCGCCTGCCCCGGGGCGTGCTCGGTCCCGGCAGGGCCCCTTCTAAGCAAACAGGTCTTCTGGTCCTGTTCCTACGGTAAGCAGCCCGGTTGTGGCTGGGATGTGGCTGTTGTTTCCTCTTCCTTAAAAATCCTCTGTGCGCTTTGGCTGGGCCACGGCTGCCGTGAGCAGCGCTTCCCTCACGGGGCCCGCGTCTGGGCAGACCTGCTCTGCGGCCAGCTCCGGGAAGAGGTAAAACCGATATTTAGGCTTCTTCCCCAGATGTCCTTCCAGTGAAAACTGCTATTATGGCAATAGTGTCTTCTCAGGAGGTTTCCCGCAGTGCTCTCAGCTTGGCTCTAGGAATTGGAGCACCACAAAGCGACGCGACAACACAATGGCCCGTGCAAACCTGTGGTGTGAGTGAGCACTCTGTCAGCCATGGCGCAAGCAAGGCACCACGGTTTGCACCGTGAAGTCGCCTATTTTATGCCTTTGTCTCTGGTGTGTGTAGTACAAGGAATATGGTGGCTGCCTGTGTACAGCTCTAGCTGCTGTTAATCATTGTGTTGTCCTGGGCCACAGCTGTGTTAGGGTGGCTGTCCTGTCTCCAAACCCAACCCACCCCGGCATGTTTCACAGGGAATTTTTCTCACCATGGTTCTACACCCAAAACACTTTGCCAGACCAAGCATTGGTTTCCCTCACAGGAAGACCTAGTTTGTTTGCTTTAATATGTGTTGATATGTGACAGCCTTCTTAAGGGCCCAGAGAAAACTTTCAGTTTAGATCTATTCTTACTTTAGTTTAAAAAAAAAAATCAAGTGTGAAAGCAAAAGAATTTTAATGTTTTAATGGATACATGTCTTGTCAAAAAATAGCTGGTTTTTTTCTTCTCATACACAGTGGTATTAAATGGTCTAGACTAAGGGTGAACTGAGACTGAAAATATGGATGGTTGAGGTTGGTTTGATGTCTTTCAAAAGAAACCTATGTACAAATTATGGGCTTCTCATAACAGTAAATTTTATATGACAAATTACTGCTGTAATGCAAGGCAGTAGGAATAAAGCGATAGGTCAGAAAAATTAAACACTTGTTAAAGTATCTATTCTTACTGATGTTAACTTTATTTATGATCCATGTTTTTAAATCCCTCATATACTGATGTAATAATTAATTGAAACTTAGTTTTAAAAGCTAGTTCAGTCTGTTTCTTCAACAGGGCTTTTCTCACTGCAAAGGAAAGAGCAGCTTCCTTTCTCAAAATCATTTATATGTTTTTTACCATAAAAGCTGTATTTACAGAACACATGATCTTCCAAAATTTCTGGAAATAGACCACAGTACTTAAGCATCAGTTTGAGGGAAGGCATAATTTTGTCTTTCTCCATCCACAAAAGAAATTTACCTGCACATGACAGACCATGTGCAAAATTATTATGTCAATGTACAGTTATGGGTTTGTTTAGGACAGTCACTGTGTTTTAAAAGTCTAACAATTACATGACTGTACCAAATTGAGAACAAGACATCTCTATCTTCCACCTCTAAAGGAAAATCTTAGATTGTGTATCTTTTTATGCCTGCAAAATGAAAAGCAAGAAAAGGTGATAAGAAGAACGGGAAAAATGTAATGTAGTTATTAGTAAATGCCAGTCAACATAGTGTCCATTGGCAGATTCCATTATACACTTAGGATTTCTAAGAGGTGTTTCACTACAGCACCTGTCAGAAATACTGCCTCTAGATGTCTTTGAATTTATAACCCATAACTCGCATTTCATAAAGAACATATGTCAGAATTCCTGGTTTGGGCTTTTTTTTGTAGCAAAACTATGTAGATCCATAGATGTGCAATCTCTCCAATGCTTTATTTGCAAAGGTCACTTTATTAATACTGTCAAATTACTAATGTTATTCAATTGGTCTTGGATACTTCATGAGCAGAGTTCCATTTGTCTTCCATGCAGCGTCACTTTTCATATGAGGCACAACAAAAATAAATGCAGTTTTATTGTATAATCAGGTCAAAGGCAAAGCTGGAAACAGAACCCTGACCCCAGTTCTAGTCTAGATTCTGTTTTACCTAACCCACTCTAGAACCAATGCAGCTATGGTTTTAATAACCTAAATAATTCTTTAGTCATTCCTTTTCTATTGCAAAAAGGGTTTTAGCTTTACTTTTACCATTGCATGAAAGGATAGACCAGAACCCTAAATGTGTATGTATGTGACTTACTGGAAGTGCATCAAAGTACTAAACGTGTGTAGCTGAGCTCATGGAATTAAAAATGTACAACAAGAAGCAGAAATAGAAGGTCCCCAGTACTATACTACAAAAACAGTCTCTGAAACTCCCAAGGACTTCCTAGATCTCTTCTGCAACAGTCCTTTTAATATGTTGTCTGTTATGCACAGTTCACATGGGTAAATGGCTGTAAATTTTCAGGTGGCCAACATATGCTTACATATGCACAAGACAAACCTTAAAACCCAGCCTTGGAGTTAATAATTCACAAGTACAAAGTTTGCAGATGTCTGGGACTGTCTTCAAAACGTTATAGTATTTAGTAATTTGGAATGTTTCAGCACACCAGAGCCCATGTTGGAGCTGAAGAAGCTGAAGCAGAGTAAATAAACTTTCAAAGTCACTGCTACTCTCTAAGTTTGGGTAGAAATACTGTTCTGGTTTGAAAGCAAAACCAGTGAGAGACTCCAAGTCAGAAATACAATTTATTGAGAAAAGGGAAAAGAAACAAAACACATGCAATAATACAAAAGGAAGACCACTGACAAAGTCATAATACAATCTGACACCCCTTTGGCCAGCGTGTTGGTAGCAGTCCAAATTGGAGTGGCTGCAGTTCTCCTGGAGTAGCAGATGTGGTTCTGTTGGAGCAGTGGTCCTGTAGAAAAGGTGTAGTCAAGCCAGTGGAAAACTCCAGCTGTGTCCTCTTGAGAACCTGTGGAAAGGCTGCTTCTCTGCCCAAAAATCCCAGAATATATCTAGGTGGGAATGCTTAGCTCCTCCCCACTGGGCAGAGCATCTCACAATGGGATGATGTCATTCTGAGTCATGTGGTGGGTCCTTGGTCACCTGTTAAACAGAAATGGCTCCTGGAGGGAGTTATCTCTGAGTCATGTGGCAAGACATTGATAGGCCCATTAATAGGAGATAAGGAAAACTGCCCAGAAGACAACTACTACACAGATGGTAATAGAAAACATCTTGATTTTCAATCTCGGACAAATACAAACCACAAATGTGACTTCCAGATGTAACTGCACCATTAAAATGTCTGGGCTTTTGCAGTGAGAACATTGTGGGGTGGAAAAAGAGTGTTTTAAGGCATTCAAGAGACCTATTTCATTTTATGTTCACTGACTTATGTGTTGCTTTCACTCATTTTCTCTGTTCTCTGTCTTTTGCTAGTGTACCTTTGAAGTCACAGGCTCTTTCCCATCTTTCCTGACAAAGAGAGAGCAGGAAACTCAAGCTTTTGTCTGTATTAAATACATTTGTTCTCGGAGGCACGTAATGCTGGGGATTTCATGCCTGTTTTAAACTTTGTAAGCTTATTATTTCCAAGGTCATGGTATAGAGTCAGGATGCACACCGCTCAAAACCAAACCAAACCAAAACTTCCCAAAAAACTCTGGCTACCTAGCTTCAGCTTTTTTGGTTTTTTTTACAGTGTTTTCCTGGCATATTTTCTTTTCTTACGTGTTGTTTTTGCTATTCTTTAGCCTTAGAGGCAGATGAAAGCAGAGTGATTATTCGCTCTATCTCTGTTATAGCTGCCAGGTATATCCACAGGGCAAGTGTGAGTGTGGACAGAAGAAAGCTTTCATCTGTTGCCAACCTCTTGGCATTAAAATAAGGCTTTCAATATAGAGCTACACTTGTTGATAATGCAATTTTTTAAGTAAAAAAACCTCAAAATGCACATCCCTAATGGCAAAAGTTTAAAGCTAGTGCTTTGTCTTGCAGTACTTGTAATCCTACATGTATAATCTAGTCCATATTGAGATGTGAACTTTAAATCATAAAGCAGTTAAAGTGTTAATGTTGCAAGATTGTGAGAATATTCTGGGCTGAGAGAAGTGCTTGGCTCAGACACAGTTCACTGAAGCAAGCATGGGTGTTTTCAGTAGGGGAAGGGGACCCAAGCAGGCTGTCCTGGGAGGTGATGGCAAGCAGTCAGAGCATCTGTTCTGCAGTTGGAAGTTGGCTGCAGCCTGTTCCGTGATGTGTGATCTCTGGTATACCTGACATGTGTACAAAGAGCTGTACTAGCTCACCCTAGTGAGCATCCCACCTAAATGATGCATTTGAAAGTTAAGCACTTAAGACCAGTAAGATGAAGCACCCTCACCCTTTTTCAAGTCATCTTATGTGCCAGTCAATGTTGACTGGCACATAAGATGACATGAATAATTAACTTTTAGATGCCTAAGTTAGATGAGATGAGCTTCATCTTGGCTAGAGAAACCTGTGTGGGACTGTGCTATGTGCTCAGGTGGCAGATGCATATTGATGCCTCTGTGGCACTTGCTTCCTGCAGAGTAGATTAAAAGAGGTGGTGATATATGCTTGTGCCTGCTGACATCCTGATGTCCTTGGTTGTACAGACATAGCTCATAGGGCAGGCTGAACTCTAAACACTGGCATAGCATAACCATTATAAAACTGGCAACACCAGTGTTTGCAAGAGTAACACTTTTAAATTCATTTGTCATATAAACTGGGTTCTTTTAAGAAATAACCTTGCATAGGAGTTTATACTTATGCTGCAGCTTCTTGTTAGTGTGACGAACATAAAGTGTACGTTTTTAGAAGCTCACCGCCTTGTTGTCATTTTCCAGAGCACAACATACAAATCAATATATAGTTTATAGGAAATGCAGTTTTTAAAACTATCACTTGGTCATTTCAGCTGCTGTTAGTGACAGAGGGGAGCACATGCACTTTATAGCAAGGAGTGCAATACTGCTTGTGGGGTGTTAATATCGAAAGAAAAGTGAAAAATTGAGCCAGTAGAAAAAAAGAGTGAGCTAATGTAAATGTCAACATGATAAGGCCCCTTAAACACTGTTTCATAGAAGAAATTTAATTTTCACAATGCTAAAATTTATTACTTGCCCAGCCCCATACTGGTCAGAGAGATCAGTCAGTCTGAACTGAAGTATCTCTATCCTAATTCAACTTAAACACATCTAGGTTTAATGGGACATTTATAAGGATGAGATAGAAAAGGATGGGTAAGCTTATCAAAGAAAGTATCTTCAGGGACTGATTATTTTTTTTCCTTTTTAAATGACTGGACTTGACCAAAATCAGAAACAGTCTTTTATGTCCCAGAGCCTCTTTAGGGACAACTAAGGCCAGTTTAGATCCACTGTATGATCTACTTCAGGCTGTTCTGAACCATCATTTTACTTGGGGGGAATTTGCTTTTGCATGAGACCACCAGGAAGTGTGACTGGCAGCCTGGTACAGGCAGGAAAAATGATCTATTACCTCTGCTGTTTGTCTTCTTCAGTAGGTATGGGTTATTTGTTATGAGCCATCAAATTACATGGTCAGAATTTTAAAATTTCCATGGCATTTCATAGACTTATGGTAGTTATGAAACATAAACTAAGAGATTTAGAGATTTTAGAGGACCTAAGATTTTAGTTAGAGGTAAGCCTTACTGGAGTTAATTAAAGTAAATGAGTAGGCCTTGATGAAGTTAAGAGTTAGTAGTTAACTAATAATTGATTGCTTGTCAACACAATGTTTAGTTAGCTGGGTTTATAATGAGGAATATAGAAACTGACAAATAGCTTTTAGGAACAATAAGACAATTGTGGGCCTCCTCTGGTCTGAAACCAATTGAAGACAGGGAATGGGAGTTCTACCAAGGTTCATTTGTCATATTTGCATTGAAAAGGTAGAAAGGTCAGAATGAGGAAGACTTCATTTACTTCCTCATTTTGGGACCCCTCCCCATGAAAGGGACCACCGACCCATTTCAAGGAACAAGCTACGCATGCTTAATAGCTTTTGGAATGATTAGCATACGAAGTGAGGAATGGGATGTATCAAAATGATGAATATGTATTTGTATTTTGGGTATTCAATTCTTGTGTGGATAAAAGGACTCTGTAATCATCTGAAAGGTGCGGTGTGCATTTGGGAGCTATCCCGCACGCTGCCTGATGTCGCAATAAGCATACACTTTCTAATTTAAACTGTGTCGAGAGTTTTTGTCCGTCACAGTTGGGTATCAGTACTAGAGCAATATCCATATTTCTTTAATAAATCAGTTATTGAGATAAAGATTGAAAATTATTGATTTTTCAAATGAGGTGCCAATCCTACAATGAACTTGCTGCAGCTGTTCTTTGCACCCATATAGACATAGCATTATCTTTGTATCTGAGAATTTCCAATAACTGGGACTAATAAGATTATGTGGTAAGAAGAGAAGAGTTGACAGAGTCAACTTCTGAATACACATCAATTATATTGTATTCCGTATCCAGTGCTTTCCACACTATCAGTAAGAGAGACAGTGAAGGAAATGCTTTTCATTCAGTTAATGCCACTAATGCATTAGCCCTACTAATGTAGGGCTACTAATGCAAGGACTTCCTGACTCATCAATTAAATATTGAATTTTTCTTTTAGACTTTGCTTATCTTCTAATGCAATTCCTATCTTCTCTACTTTTTTTTCCACTCTACTCAGTCATCACATCTTATTTTTAAATTCTACTGTACGGTGGTTTTTTTTTGGTTTTTTTTTTTTTTTTGGTTTGTTTTTTTTTTTTTTTTTTTTTTTTTTTTTTTGTTTGTTTGTTTTGTTTTGTTTTGTTTTTTAAACATTGAAGACAAAAGAATCAACTGGTACTGAAAGTAATGATTCCTCATTTGCGGTTTCTTTGTGTTTTCATTATGTTACATAGCATGAAGTTTCCACATGGGTTTTTACAAGAGAACAAAACATAGATTTCTGTTCTTAACTTCTCTGTTCTGAGGGTAGATGCTAAATACCCTTTATGAACCTTTAACCACTGATATTAATTGAGAAATGAGAATATAACCTGATGTCGTACAAACTTAGATGAGAGAGACTGGAAAAATTAATCAACAGGAAGTACTGCATAACAAGAATTCAGCTGGAGGCAGTATGTAAAATATACCACAACTCTGACCAAGATATAATATCTGACCAGCCACTGAATACCTTGACACACAAAGGAAATATTTTCCTGGAGAATTACTGTTGGAACAGAAAAAATGTATCCTCAAGCTATCCCTCCCTTTTCCAGGCATCATTCTGATTTCCTGCTTTTCTCTGCCAAGGTCTTTTCCTTATTCTAATCAAAAGAAATGCTCATTGTGGTAGAACAGAAGTACCCAGAAACTTCTGGGTTCTTCCCCTTGCAATTATAGAATTCCAGGCTGTTGGATTGCTTGTGTTAGGTAGCATATCATGAGACACCACTTTCCCTGAAGAACTAGCTATTTCATGCAGCGACATTTCCATGCATTATTTTTAGTAACTGTTTAATACTAATTAGTTGCTTTCCCTATATGATTAAAAAATGTCATTTAGCTGATATGCTGAGTGTGTGCCTTTATTTGTTTTGGTTTTTTGAAGAAGTGACTGGAATATTCTTGAAACATGCCTGTTTGATATCAATCCTCTACACTGCCACGAGGAAATATGAAAAATAATTTCTCCTTTTCAATTACAGAATCTCCTCAGAGCTAAGACCCCTCGCTCAGGAATTCAAGAAAGCCTTATCCGGTAAACCTGGCATCAACCTTGGGTGAAGTAATAGCAAAGTGGATCTGGAGATCAATAGCTAAAGAACAATACGAAGAAATTGATCAGTGTGGTCTACAGAAAAGTGAGTTTAGCAAATAGTCTGAAATTTACCATTTGCCTATTATGGTATAGCTCAGTAACATGGCATCAATATCCTTTAAAGATATTGAAATTATGAAAAATGTGCATAAGAATCGCAATTATATTGAAACCTAAAGGAAAGGAGAAGTAGTCCAGGTAAAAAGGCCCCTAGTATGAGAACGTACCAACTAAATAAGTGAAGATGTTACAAGAACTGCTGAAAGGAAGCATAAACCACACAAAGAGGCTTCCATTTTAACAGTTTGTGCAATTACACTTTGAAGCAATTCTCCATATTTTTATGTCTGAAGATCAGCACTTGACACCTTACTACAAGTTATACTTTAGAACAAAGTTTTGTGCTCTGTGTAGTGGTAAATGGCTGATATTTATTGATCTGTAACATAAAGGAGGTGAAAGTAGAACTAAAGGTCAGATTTATTCATGCAGTTAATACATGCTCAATGCTCTCCACCCCTTCAGCTCTCTCCCCAAAGAAACATTTGGAAAAATGTTACTAAAAGCCTGGGGGGAAATACCTCTCTGGAGACACTCAGAAATCACCTGGATGCATTCCTGTGTCACCTGCTTTTAAGTGACCCTGCCTTGGCAGTGAGGTTGGACTGCTGGATCTTCAGAGATCCATTCCAACCCTAACTATTCTGTGAAAAAAGCATAAAGTCTTTCTGTCGTGAATTACATGAGATAAAATGAATTAATGTCACATGCCAGGTTACTTAGTGGTCCTGGTTCATGACCTGGGGGCACTCAGTGAGTAGGATTCTGTGATGTGATGGGATGTTGTGACATCCACAGTTCACTATGCTGTTTGCCAGCTCGAGATGCTAAACCAGGGTTTCCTCTTTTTTATTTTGTAATGTTTGCTGTACCTGTCATGCGGCTGCATCTCACATGAACTCATGTGGGAGTTAAAGGAACAAAGCAAGGCTTGGACATGGCTGTAAGAAGACCTCTCCCTCTTGTCTTCTGTTCATAAAGGATGTCTGGAAAGAAGGGTGATAAGGAGGGTTGCTCTGCTCTTGAATTGATTGATTTCAAGAATGCTTTGGAGCAGTTCCAGAATCTAGTTGAAAAAATGATCATCCAAAAGACCGAGGAGAGTTCAGGCTTGTATACTAAAGATGATGGTAAGAAATACTAATTTGGATGGTAAAGTATAATTTTCACATGGAGAGAACATATCACAGAGGGATGATAATTTCCTTCAAATTAGTGTTCTAACTGTAACTTTTTGATTTTTACAGGAAATAGAGAGATTGCACGGTGAAAGTTCTTTTCTCCTTCTGTTAGGATTTCTGGCCAAATTATAAGGCCATGGTGATCACTCAGAAAATATAATTGGTGGAGTTGCCACATAAAGAAGTTAGCACTTGTTTCCGTAAAAGCACAAACTTGATAAATTATGTAAATACAGTTACTAATCGTAAATAATGAGGGTAAAATTTTGCTTTTCTCAATGCAAGTGGTTATTGCTGCTTGAAAAGATAATCCCACACACCATTCAGGTGCAAAAAAACAAATCAGAATTATGGTGAGTAAAGGAAGAAAAAAGAAATGAGACATTTTTATCTATTCTTTTATCTGTTTCATGTCATACATTGCAAATTAGGTAGTTTTGAAAAGAGAAAATATTAGGACTGATTTTTTTTCTTTTCAAATGCTGTAGTGAATACAATGTGAGAAGCTGGAACTTCCATGGTATTGGTATTGAAGGAGAAGTAAAACCATGGGTAGGGTGGATAAGAAAGGAATCTATAGCTTACTAGTTTTAAATTGTGTGGACATTGTTCCTCCCATACAGATAAGATAGATTATGAAAAGTTCTATACAACAACACGAACACTTTTTGGTTCAGCAGTCAAGGATCAGGATATTCAGGCCTTTTTCAGGAAGCTTATGAGCAACCTTGATGAAAGGCCAGAATGGCTTGAGGTAAGAATTTCTAAAGTTTTCTTAAATATGAAAAACTAATTAGAATTTTAAATGGTGACAGTATTTATCTGTTAATTATGTGTTGTTCATGAGTCTGTTGTTCATGAGGTTCAAGGCAGAATGAAGCACTCTCTTGTTACTTATCCTTGCTGCCTAAAGCCTAGGTGTGTTCAGGTCTTCAGTGAACTACCTCAGCGATGTGCATTGTCACTCAGGCTTCTTGACAAAATGCAAAATCTCTTATGATGACATTTGTTCTCTGAGGATAAGTCTATCTTCAGCTCAACATTCAGAAATGCTTCCCTCTTTTTCTCCTTTCCTCTCTTTTCTCTAACTTCTGCTTCCTTGCCTTTCTCCTCCCCTGTTCACAGCATAAATCTGGCCCTTACTTTGAATATAGAGCCTTAAAGGTAGGGCAGCATTTTAGTAGAGTTTTTGAACCACAGAATTCTGCATATATTATTTAGTCCTGTAGATTAATGAGATATTTGTAATCAATTTTTTTCAGTCTGTAATAGTGGTAAATAGCAAACCTTTGTAAAAATCATGTAAGAATTAGGTAATGTGAAACAGTAGATCCGATTTACCCTCTTTGCATCTGTCTGCACCTATCTTAAGGATTTCCTCTGCCAGAGTTGCAAATGCAGTCTGTGTTTAATATCCCTTCCTGGATTTTTAATCTATCCATTTGTAAATTATTTCTGAATCCACCTAAGAAGGTTATCTCCATAGCACCCAGTTTTTTACATTTTGTGAAAAACTACTTTGTCGGGTTTTTTAAACATGGCACTCTTTTTTATTTGCAAATGCTTTGAGAAATGAACACTTGCTCTAGAAATATGTCTTTTATTAAGGTATTTACCATGGCTAGTGTTTCAGGTAACTGTTGTATAAAAATTACTGATTCTTAGATTGTTAGAGCCAATCCTTATTAAGAGCACCCTTCATCATATATTACTACAAGACTTTTTTTGGTTGTTTCTTACCCGAAGACAGAATTATGCAGAAGGGATGTAACTCCCAGCACACAGTGACTTTCCAACGCTAGCATAGGAGGCATTGTATACATGGCAAATCCTTGCTGGACTTAAAGTCTTATGGCAGGGTATTAGCAGGTGACATGAACTACAAATTCATCAGCATATTTACATTTTATGTTACTCTGGAACATCATCCTAATATTGGAACCTTGAATATACCCAACCATCTGCTCATTACGTGTTATCAACAATTGCTATCAAATGATTTCCTAATAACATCCTAAAAAGCAGTGTGTTCAGCCATTTCTATTTAGTAAGGTTCTGTGTGGGAGCATTTCTGGTTACTACCTTTCTTAACCATTGCTTTTTCTTACAGTGTCACATTAATCATGGATTTTGCTCATGTCAGCCATTAAAGATTTCCTTCAAGGAGGGCTTGGGGCAAATCTGGAAAATAGCTGACAGTCTGAAGGACTGATTGTCCTTTGTTTAAGCTAGCAGAACAGTAGCAAATTAGTTTAGTTCAGGCTCATTAGTTTATAAGAGAAATAAGGGAAGCTCTGTGTGTTTGCTGGAGTGTGGATCATTTACTCCAAAACCTTACTGAGTTTTTAATGCAGTCAGACTAGTTACCAAATTACATAATTACGTAAATAATTCAGCTACATAATTACACAAGCAAGCACAGTATGGGGTATAGTGAAATTGGTGAAATGTCTTTAGTTTCCTTTTGAAATCTGTGCACGATTTCCTTGGGATAAAATTCCCCGGAAGCCTTTCTATGATCATTTCTCAAATTTTACCAAGTGTGAGCTGACTGATGACAGTCTTTTAATATAGCTTGCCTATAAACTTTCTTGAAAAGCATGAATGTATGATAGCTAATAATTGTGTATATGGAAAGGAGGGAGCTTTGAAGTGAAAGATGAAGAGTAATTCTGTGTGAGAGTATTTTTTTTTTTGAAAGATGTACATCTGAATCTCTCAAAGAATGAAAATGGGAGTTCTATTGTATGACATGGAAAATACTGAACTAGAATAAAATACAACATTTTGTCTCCCATCCAAAGGGGCATTGCTTTTAGAACTCATGAATGGAAGGATATATAATGTCTATAATATGAGAAAGAAGTTTAAAAAATCTGTACAGCTAAGTGGGACTAATTTCCTAAAGAAATTACTAAACTGCTTTTGGGTACAGAGCTTGAGATTTGTAGAGCATTTCCGCTGAAAATTTCACACCCTGGAGCAGAAATAAGCTGCTTACCTGACTAGCCTGTGCAGAGATCTTTAAAATAAAGGATTTTTTTTAAATTGTCTTTATATTACAATTCTTTTCAAGCAAATAGGAATCTACATATCTTTATGGAAAAGCTCTTCTATGTTGGCTAAACCACTATGCTGCATTGAATATCTTTATTTATAAATATGGAGTTGTCTGTTTTGTCTGCCTTTTGCTAGTTTTGTTTGTTTTTTTTTCCCTAGTTGAGGTAGGTAAAACTGGAAAATGGAAATTGAACATGGTTATTTACAAAGCAAAACTGTACTAACAACTTGAAAAATAGATGGGCTGTATTCCTAGAAGCCCTGTGTAAGCTGACTTCTTTACAAACATTAAAGAAAGATTGTACCTGAGTATCAGATCTCAGCAGTCGAAAGTCATATTGACAGCTAATGGTTAAAGGAAATAATACTAAGGTACTTACTCAAAGTATATTCAATTATTAAAGTGTGTGATAACTATTTGACTTTATACATATATCTTCCAGAAGTAGTTTTGCAATAAATTACTTGTTCGGTTCTATTTTGTTTTGCTTAGATTTTTGGCTGTTTCAGAGGAGAAAATGATAGCATGTTTTCCCCATCGAAAGAAAGCATGGTTTTGCTTGTATCTGAAAAACAGCAGATTACTCATTCAGGTGACATACTTCACCTTACATCAAAAACTGTATTTTTTCTAATGCAGTATGCTGCTCACTGCATTAGAAACTAGGATGATAAAATCCCATGTCTGTCTTTGCTGCTTCTTCTTCTCCTTCTTCTCCTTCTTCTCCTTCTTCTCCTTCTTCTCCTTCTTCTCCTTCTTCTCCTTCTTCTCCTTCTTCTCCTTCTTCTCCTTCTTCTCCTTCTCCTTCTCCTTCTCCTTCTCCTTCTTCTCCTTCTCCTCCTCCTCCTCCTCCTCCTCCTCCTCCTCCTCCTCCTCCTCCTCCTCCTGTGTTCCAAAATACTTGGGTTATTACTAAACACTGAACACTCCACTTCTCCATATTCCTAAATTATTTTGAAATTATGATTTTTTCTGAACCAGACTATTTATTTATGCAGTTACATATTGTCTTTCTGTATTTTTTTAATATGGAGGAAGAACTGGCACACCCAGAATTACAATATTAATGATATTTAAAATGCAACATGATTAATTTAACCAAGTGTGGGATAATTTATGATATATTGCATCACTGCCTTGCATATGGCATGAAAATCCATGTCAGGAAGAGACACTGTTCTTACTATTATAGTTCTATTTGTTTATGTTTTCCTTACTAATATAGTTCTATTTGTTTATGCTTTCTGTGTCTGTAATATGAAGAGTAATATTTTGTCATTGACAGTTGTCAAGAGAAAAGATGTGATCAAGGGTATAGTGAAGGTGCCCCTTCTGCATCTCACAGTAACAGCCTCTCAGAGAGGAGTGCTAACTGTGTTTAGCAAACAGGTAATTCTAAATCAAACTCTTTTATTATTCCATTAGCAGTACATAGGGGAACTGAGCAGACTATGATCTAGCATTCAAATTTTCCCATTAAAAAAACTACATCTCTTTCCTATTAAAGTTAAGTTTTTCTATATTTTTAAGTACAGCAGGAAATATACATTGTTCTTTTCAATTATAAACCTACTAGACAGTTCACACAAGTTGATAGAAGATAGAGATGGCTCATATTAGACATTGTTCATAGAAGTTCATTTAATATAAAATAATCTGCATTTCTGTTTAGAAAAGGTTGCCCTAAATAAAAAAATATGCAATTGAAATTAACTTTTAGCTACAGAGTGGAAATAAGAGAATTAACTGTTCTACAGCTACTGAAAATATCTAGAATGGACAGAGACAGTTGTTTGCAAATAAGATTTATTCAGTACAGCAACACCTAGAAGCTTGAAAGTCATGAGTTTTATAACAGTCTGCATGACACTGGCTAACAGTTAGTTCCCTCATCAGTAAAATATAAGGAGATCTGTACCATTTTAAGTAGAAATTCAGGCTTAAGATGCTGTTAAACTAAAGTTTGTACATTAATTTCCCAGATTATTATATTCCTGTTTAGTGGTATGCACCTATAGAGGCTATGAGATAGAATGTGTCACACAGAAACCCAGGCTATCGCGCATCTATGCTCATTGGTGCTTTACACTTGTACAATTTTAATGTAACCAGTTCCTTAAAATTTACTTCAGGCAATGCAGTAAAACTTTAAAGCAGCACTAATGCTTTCTAGGGGTTTTAGCTAATTAGTGCATAACGCTTATGACAGGAGCATTTAAACCAAGAAAGGACTCCTGTGGATGATTAAATAACAAAGCAGTACTGCAGTTTTGGTAAACACTGAAATAATTTATTTGAAAGCCTGTCCTCCAGAACATTATCCCTCTTATGTACCTATGAAAAATAATTTCCCAAAGTGTAAGATTAAAAATAGCTCTCCTCCCTACCCTTTACTTGCCTCTGCTATTTTCGAGTTGAATTGCTGCCTCTTCATAGGTTGGACTGACGTTATCTGACATCAGTGACTGCAAAGTATGTTATTTTACACCCAGCTGCTTAACACAGTGAATGAGGGACCTCAACTCCCACTTATAAAACTATGTTCTGAAAATGACTAAGGCATTGTGACAGCCCCAAGATGTGCCAGGAGAGGATTGGATTGGATATTAGGAATAATTTATTTATCCAAAGAGTTGTCAACCATTGGAACTGCCTAGGGAAGTGGTTGAGTCACCAGCCCTGGAGGTATTCAAAAGAAGTGGCTGTTGGGGACATGATCTAGCGGTAGACTTGGCAGTGTTAGTTTTACAGTTGGACTTGATCATCTTAAAGATCTTTTCCCGCCTTAATTATGATATGGTTCTATGATTCTATTTGAGGGCTAAGCATTGCTTTCTTTAATGAATGTGGGCCTAATATGACTCAACACCTGTATACAGCTTTATACCATCAACTACTTCCAGGTTATTCCAGAATATGAGACACTTACGTTGCTCAGGTTCTCAGATGGATACTGCCTTGACCTGCACATAAAACCTGTAGGAGTAGGCAGCCTTAAGGACACATTTTAGTTACTGTAGATAAAGCCAAGTCTGATACAGTGCATGGATATCCATCTCTTGGTTAACAATACTCTTAAACTCTGCTCAAAGGTTGTCGTCCATGATGACACCTGGCATCTTACTTCTATGGGAAGAAAGACTTGCTCCTAGTTTTTTGGTTTATGAAATGTGGAATTGCTGGGATGGATATGAGGTGCCGTTGAGTAATTACTGATGAGGGGCAGGGACAGGGGCAAGAGGAGGTGAAAAACCATCTGTGGGTGTTTCAGAAGGGAAAAGGTTGAAACTGCTTTTGAAAACTTAGTAGATTTGTTAAAAGACGTAGAAGATAACTGCTGGGCGATGGTGACACTTCAAACACTTCAGGTTTTCAGCCACATGTTACACTGTCTCTCAGTAGTTACCTTTGGTGAAAGGTGCTGTACCAATGTGGTTATTCCTGTTTGCAGCCTGAAGTGCTGCCTCTGCCAGGGATTTTGCCGGCACTAGTTGACGTGGCATTGGGCCAGTGTTAGCTTGGGTTTCTATATGACAAATCCTATTTCTCACAGGAGCGGGTGCTGTTTTAGCTGTCAAAAACCATTAAAAGCACAATTCCATCAGAAGACCAGCTGATCTGTACTCTATATGTTGTAAAAATGAGGAGTTTTTACTTATTTTCCTCACTTCAACATCTCAATGTAGAAACCCCAAACCAAACCAGAAACTATGAAACAATTGTGAGGGAAAGAGAAGTCTTAAATTCTTCACAATATAAAGGGCAACAGACAGCAGGCAGGTTAAGGCTCTTTCTCAGATCTTAACCACCAGCTCTTTCAGTTAGCAGTTATTGTTCTGATCTGCCTGTGAAGAGATGACTCTGTTTAGACTTTTAATTTAAGAACTACCGTGTTATTATGACAATATCTTTCTTGATTTTTCAGATGAAGGTTCTGACAACCATCAATATTGAAGTAAGTTCTTTTTTTTTTTTTCTCCTTCCTGTTAAAGAATTTTAAGTAAAAATCAGTATGTACTCGATTGGAATAAGTAGAAACTGAGCATTGTTCTAATGCCAATTCTAACTTTGAGACTTCTGCATGATTTTTCATATGGTGCTGTAGGTCAAATAGTTTAAATTTATTCCTTTCAGTTGTTGAAACAATTGAGTAACTTGATTTCTTTCGTCTGATAAATGAAACCTCAGATAAATAAATGCTTCTTTTTCTGCCAAATTATCCTTTACCCCTTACCTCGCCAGAACTTTTCCTTCTAAAATCCAGAGCTTCAATTGTCACTGTAAAATTTAAATAAGTAAAATTTTTAGTTTGTTAATGAAAAACAGTTCTACACTTTCCTAGATAAATGATTGGCTACACAGTGTATACATTAAAACCTCGTGTTTGCCCTGGGGGTATCACTGCAGATTTTAGGTAATGAGCTTCTTTCAGATGACCTGTAGACAAGAGACATCAGTCTTAGCAAAGTGACGTGACCCCTCATCCTAGAAATCAATGTGGGTATCTTGTGCCAGGAGGCAGTGTGTTTTGTTGGTTCTCTCTTATACATTGTGGGAGTTCTGAAATGCAACAGAAGTACTCCACACCAGAGGCCCTACTACTCCAACTCAGAAAACAGGGCTTCAGTTGTGCTTAATTTATTGCAAGGGCTAACCTGACCTGTGGAATAAGTGCAGAATGGTAACTGTGAGAAATATTCTTGAGACCAACTGACTTTTGGAAACTTTGACTAGAATTTAAGCTTCTCCTACAGAAGTGCTACAGGAGTGAATTTTAGTCATTCTGACTTTGCTTGTAGGAACCACTTTCTCCAGTTCAAATATGCAAAGGTAGGATCTCCCCCAGAGATGCCTAGGGAAAGACGATGGAAGAAGCTGGAGTGCTAGCCTGATGCTGCAGTGGGCTGCAGGTTCCCTTTCCTTTCTGAACACTAAGCACTTGTCTTAAAATGATTCCTCAATGAATGTGAGGGGTTCTTTGCTGTGGAAGTAGGACGATATTTGGCAGTTGTAACAGTATTAGGCACCATTGGAGGACATCTTTGCCATAAAATGTGTGAAAGAAGGGAGGAAAGATAAGAGCTCTTGAGTGACGGGATGGAATAAGAAAAAAATGAAAAGGTTGATCTAGTGCAGCTGCCTAGTTTGTCTGTCAAGTATAGCGGCACTAACAAGAGAAATTCTTATAACCCTTCCTCTGAAGCTGAAACCTGCTACTTTTCATCATCACAAGCCAACACAACAAATTAGTGACAGCTACAAATGTAAAATCATCTTTTTCAAGCCATTTAGTCATTGTTTTCTGATGCTATTATAAGAACCTCAAAAAGCCAGAGTTAACAAAGTCTTCCATAAGAATTACCAAACAATCCACAAGGACTGACATTTTCCACATGTTTACTGTAATAAAGGGCCCAAAAAATCCTTGTAAATGTATTACCACTTGCCCACAGATCATTAGGAAGGAGAGAAGCTTTCTCCTGCAACAGTGTTGATATCCTCTGTCAGGATTTTGGACCCTTTACACTAAGACCAAAATCAATATTGTTTACGACAATCAAAATAAAAGTAGAAACATCAGGAGTCTGATCTCTACTTTGCAAGAGAAATTGTTTTACATTAATACCTATATAATAGGAGGTATACTTGAACAATAGCTTAATATAGGCAGATGTATATATTTGTAAATAGTTGATCTACCTATTGGGAGAATTAAAATTATTTAATAAGGTTACTTATTTTCATAAACATTCATTTCAGTTTTATTTTTATAACTGAAATTTTGTTTCTTTTGTTTCAAACCAAATTGTATTCAGGTAAAAGCTTAAATCTGCTTTACTATGGATGTTTTAGCTTAAGCTTTCTCTGCTCAGAGTGCTTTTCCAGAGTGTCATTACAGTTCGATTAACATTAGATGTTTATTGTGTCTTTTCCTGTGCAACATTTGTGCCTCTCAGGTGAGTAATTGATAACAGAGGTTGAGTCTGGTACCTCTGTAAATTCATGTATGAGCTATTCCTGGAGTTAGAACTCTCAGGGGAACTAGACCTTGTATATGCTAGTGCAGAGTATATGTGATTTATGTGCAAATGGTTTAAAATATGTACTTACGTGATAGAAAAGTTGATAAATTTACAGTGAAAATCCTTCTTTAGCTACTCGTTTTATTTTCATCAGGATACTGCTTGGATCACTGGATGTGATTTCCTGCCTAATCTGAAATATGTCGTGGCTGTAACTGAAAGCACAATCATTCTCTGGGACTATAAATCAAAAGAGAGCAAGGTACTATGTTGGATGAGACAAATGCCAAAATGAAACCTGAAAGTTGATCAGTCTTTGTTTCCAATGTACATTCACATCCCTTTGGTCTAACAGGATGAAGGCTTTTCACTTTTGTTGTTGTAGGAACTCAGTGAAATAGTGGAATTCACACTAAAGGAGGGATACTCTCTACATGCCAAATGGGAATATTAAAGTATATTAAAAGTTTGGAAGAAAAAGAAAATTTTTACACTATGGTGCAAACAAACCCACAAAGAATTTATTTTCCATGTGTATCTAGTGCATACATGTGCATCTGTGTACCTAAAATGTGTGCATGGGCATACATATATCTCAGAATCTATTAAGAATCAAGGAACAGGTTTTACAAGGAATATAACACAGATTCTTTTTGAGGTAACTTCCTGATTTAAAGAAAATATTTCTTCATATCCTGTGTTTTGTTCAGGACTGTCTAAGATAAAAACCATTTTGATGTTAATAATGTATGTCCAAATTGTTAAAGTTTTCTTTAATGTCTTATGCATTTTTGCTGACCCGAAGCTTAGCTTTTTTTTCCTGTTCCTGGAACTTTTCTTGGAAATTCCAAGTTAGCTGAGATGATGAGAAGCAAAGTAATTATTTTTTTGGATAAGATTTTTTAGGATTTTTTTTCCAGTATTAAGAGGTTGGTTCCCAAGCTCAGACAGATCAATTAAAATCATTTTGCCAGTCCAATTTGACTTCTTGGAGGAGGGCTCAAATATTTACTCTTCACCTATTATTCTCCAAGTTCCCTCCACTCATTACATCAGTGAGATATGCAGGTATCCTGTTGATGAATAGGTGCAGCTCTCTTTTAAGACCACAGAAATAATATATGGACAATCCTATCTCTATTACGTTTCCAATGTTTCTGTGCTACACAGACAGCATTGATGCAGTTAATTCCTATGCCATGTGAACAGTTCCCAGTTTAGGTTGACAAGGATGCTTTAATCAAATAACAGATGGAGTCAGGCAGTAGAATCAATAAACAATGTAATGCAGATGACCCTGAATCCCATTCCTGGGCCTTCTAGCAAAATACCACAGTGTCATGCAACTGTATTCGTTCCCACTATCTCTGTGCTTCAAAAATTGAAACACCTGCCCATATTGGTACACTTGACACTCCCAGGCTGTATTATTAATTAGGACTCTGATATAGATTATCCCTGTGTATTACTGCTAAATTTTGTGGTTTGAATTATTCTTTAATTTAGTTATTTCCAATTTTCTTGTAGAGAGCATCTTATTTTTGAACAGGAAACCATGTACAGTCTTAGCTAGTACACCTTCCACATTGTATGCAGAGATCCTTCCTAGAATTTGTAATTAATACTTCTTCACTGAAATGCAGAAAGCTACCTATGAAACAAAATCTTGCTGAAATGTCTAGGATTTGCTTTTAACTCCACTTCATGATGGTCTTCCATGAGTTTCTGATACCAGGAAACACTTAACACAGGGGAAGCTTGAAAAAACAAAGTCAAGATTTGAATACTGATGTAACTAGATAAGCATGATAGTTTCAATTTAAGGACCCTCATGCAATATCTAATAAACTTTCTACCATATTCCACAGAGTGATGGCTTTGTCATCAAACCAATGAAAAACTGTCTGCTCTGTGTTTGTACGGTGACTGTGGCAGATAACCTGGCTAAGGATACCATCTTAATGGGAGATGATAAGGGTTATGTTTATCTGTTTACTATCACCAGTGATGACTTCATAATGAAACAATCTAAAGCCGAAAAAGAATCACAATTTAAAGTCTTGGACTCTGAATCTTTTGACATGTAAGTTGCTTATAATAAAATATTTTCAGTCTTGCATTAGGTTTTGTTTTTAATTTGGGTTTTGTTTGCCCTAAGTGGAGGATTAGCTTCTGTTTCTAAATTAAGCCCACCTAACCAAAGAAATAATTTTTCAAACTGCAGTATGATTTGCTTGTTGTTGCATGAAGGAAATACCATCATTTTCAGTAGAAGATTTTGCAAGAGATCTTACAACTGTGAGGATGCAGAATACAATTCAAGGGGAGAATTCACAATTGCTGTTACCCAGTTTGACAAAGGAACAGCTTTATTGTGTCCAATGAGATGGAAGCATGATTGTGATTAGAAAAGAGCATGGTTCAACCCTGACTTTCTCTGTGCTTGCATTTGAGCTGGAAAAGTGGTTCTGTATCTGCCCTGGATATTAAATGTTAGCATTGGTTTTGTATATAATCTCACTGACAAAATCCCTGTCCACCTTGGGACATGTCACAGTAGCTGCTACTGTAGCCTAATAACTTCTCCGTTTATATCCCTAGTCCTAAACGCAAGCTACATGATGACTGGGTTGGGAGGATTAAGTATTTTTCTGCCCTAAAACGTTTTGGATCCTGCTCCACAGACAGTACTAATTCATTTGTTTTGGATGACATAAAGCGATTAGAGGACTATTTGTAAGTATCTGACATCTTCTAGAAAACAATAGATCTTCTGCTTTATAACTCTGTTGGAGATCAGTGCCTCATAAGATGTCATCTTGTTATATTGAATCTGCCTTTTTTATTAGCATTGCTAATAAAAACAAAAATACAATTGTTTAAATGCTTGGATATTTTTGTGTGCTAGCTTTTGATGTAGGAGAGGACTGTCCATATATGTTGAATACTCAGAACCCTTAAAATATGTTATGTTGACAGTGTTGTCTCCTTCAATTTCTCCTCAGCAAGCAAATTTTAGTTAAAAATTTGATTGGTTTGTTGCACATATATAATGTAGCCATTCATTTAAAATTTATAGCCAGTCAAAAATAAACTCAACTAAATTTCATTTACAGTTTTCTTTTCACAAGTTTGAGTTATACAAGATTAAACCAAGAACACAATTCATTCTAAGGGCTGTGAAGTGGTTCTACTATGCAGCAGAAAAGAGGTTATGGCCTCCTTATTTGTGCCAAATCCTTATTTATATGGCTCATCAGTGCTATTGGCTGATTTAACTGATTCCAAGCCTAATTAGTCTGTGAATTTAGAAAATTTCATAGCACAATAGATAGATGAAATTACATTTAGACAACTGAAAAATTACACAGCTGTTAAAATGAAATTAATAGTCCTAAAAATATCTGTAGATCAAATCACTTGGAAATGTCCATTTAACAAATAACTAGTTTAAAAATATGATTTACTGGTTCTAACAAAAGAAATTTTCCCAATTAACTTTGTAGCAAGGAATTGTTTTTGTACTCAAAGAGGGATGCAATGAATCTTCTCTCTTATGGGACTTAAGTTTGTTTGTCAATAATGGCTGATGAATAGCTACAATATCTTCTTGTAAAGCATCCAAAAAAGAGAGGTATGGATATGATCACAAGGTGCTTCTGTTGCAAGGCCATGGCTTGAGCAGGACTTCACAGTGCCAGAATCCCTTATTCCCATTGATCTTGGAATAGTATCAAGACTGTCCATTAAAAAGCTAATGAACAGTTATATAGGAGTATAAAAGGTAAAAATCCTTAGGAAATCTGTTAATCATACATTTAAATCAATTAATTATTATTTTGTCCTGTCAAGAGAATTAAGACTTCTCTGTTAGAGTTCTGGAAAGAAATCTTTTCTCCCTCTAAATAATAGGAAGCAAACAGCCTTTTATTTACACCTGCCTAGAAATAACAAGCTCTTTCATTAATTCCTCAAAGTTTCCAGAGTCTTATGGCAGATTTACTGCCACTCCCGTTTATGGTTTTCAATATTAATGACTACTTTAGCCCAGAGCAGATGAACTAATACTTATCTGAATTTCAAAGGAAATAATTAAAAGTATTCTCACTTAGTTCTGTACAGCTTATTTACACTGGCAGTCATTGTTTCCTGCAAATGACAGGTGTTAACCCTGCTATTGCTACATCCAAAAGCAATAAAATATTCACTCATTAGTAGCAATGGATGAAACTTGGAGAGACAAGCAGAAGGTTTAGAAGGGCCACTGAGTCAATTTCAGTCTGTGTTGGCTGTTTGAATTCCCATGCTTTAGCAGTGAATGTAGTAGAATAACTGTTGAGTTTCAGATACTTGTGATCTCTTCATGTTGACATACATCACAAAATAGATCATATAAGGACTACTCATTGTACAGTACATTATAGAGAAGCAACAGAAAAGTAATTGCACTTACTTAATGTACCATTGAGATCACAGTAGACCTTCATGTCTGAAACAAGCAAACACAGTTTCTTTGGTAGTTTTCCTCAGTGATAAACTGCTTTAAGCACACAAGCTTATGTGCAGCTTACTTTGGCAAGAGTTACCATTTTAGGAGTCTGTTTGGAGTTTGCCTGTTAAGAGATTCAGGTGTGCAGATCGGACAATTGTTTCTTTAATGGAAAGTGTACTCTGTTCCTGTTTCGTTGATGCCAGTATCACTCTAAGTCTCTGTTATAAATCAATTTGCTTTTAACATGAGATTGCATACATTATGCAAACAGCTATTCTGTATACTGCAGAAAAATAAGGCAGAATGACTGTAGACTGTATTTTCTGAATATTTCTTACTTATTTTATTAATTATTGCAGACCTGTAAAGGAATTTTCTGTCCCTGAAGGAGTAAATGCCTTCACATACTGTGGAAAGGCAAAAGTCATTGTCACTGGAGGTAAGTACTGTTTTTTTTTCCAAGAGATTGTTCTTGGAAAAAAATAGTGATTTTTTTTTTTATTCAAGTTAAATAATATCAAATAAAGCTGAATTAGCATCTTAAGAATTTCAACAATGGCTGGCTTCTGACAACAATTAGAGGAAACAGAGGCCTTGCTTTTAATTTCTCTCAGCCCTTGTCTGAAGAGATATACTTCATGACAGGAATCTGTCAAGGGCTCCATCTGGGTTTGATTCAAGTATCATTTATATAATAAACCAGAAGAAACAGTATGTTTAACTACTCTAAGGTATCTTTCCAAGTCACCGTGGCCTTGACCAGATTATACACATTATTCCTTGCAGTATCAGCAGAACTTCCACCCTATTACTCTCCCACCATCCTTTCATATCATAAGCAGTCACATTGGCCCACCTTATTACTTTCTATTGGTCTCTCTGGTAATGTTTCCCCAAAGTGTCACTGTTGGTTTTGTCTCCCAAAGCAGACTGCAGAAATGGCACTCTTACATCCACTTCTTCCCTGTTAGCCAATAATTGTATGTGCCTATCTACTGCAGTGATTGTGTTTGATGCTGCAGAAAAGCTGCTGGAGTCTGGCAGCAACCTTGTTTATATAGTCTGTCTGATGGGGTGGTGCCCTTGAGTGACATTGATGCTGCTTTTCTTCAAGTCTTTATTGCTTAAAACTTTGTTAAAATGGCAATAGCAAACATAAGAATTCTTACATCTATATACAAGAAGTACTAAAAAATAGCCAAGACTCTGCTGTCCAAAGACAGTTTAATATACATGGCAGTATATGGGACGTAATGCAATACATGTTGAATTGTAACAGTTTACCAACAGGAAAACTGTGAAAGATATCAAAATAAATATCAGGCAGTTCTCTTGATTTTCTAGGCAAAAGATTTAAAGGAAAAGCTGTAGAAGAGTTATTAATGAAAATTTTGAAGTGTAGCCTTGGAGGAGATACTGCTTACACTGATTACCTTGTCACAAAAAAAAAGTAGTCTGGAGAAATTTATTGATGACATAACGTAGGGAGGTCCTATTCAACAAAATGTTGTCACTATTTCCTACAGGTACAACAGGAGGATTTTGCTGTAGTAATAAAACCAGGGTAAAGTGTCTAAATAGGAAAGAATGTCACAGGAACTAGAAAAAGTTTCTTTTACACACTGAAAATTCTTCTTCCAGAAATAGCAGAGGAGAAAAATCTGGATAAACTTTCTAAGAAAATTATCATAGCTGTGGTAGGTCAGGCCAAAGGTCTGCCTAATGAACTCAGCCCACTTTGTCAATGACCAGCAGTAAACACTTGTGGCACAGAAAAGAAATAGGACAATCATGCAGCACGACTTGCTCTAGGTGCATGTGCTGGTTCTGTTTTGCTGATATGAACCACATTTGAGAAAGATTAGTTGAATATAGAAAAGTATGTAGAATATAGAAAAAGGGTGGGGGAAGGGACCCATAACAATCATCAGGTCCAACTCTTAAGTGAATGGTCCATGAAGTGATTGAACTCACAATCTTGGTGTTTGTAGCAGCAGGCTCTAACCAACTGACCTAAGCTCTAACTGCACCATTGCACAGAGATTTAAAAAGTATATTTTCTATAACCTAGAAAAATTACAATTAACAAGCAATGCCACTGATGTCTATTAGAGCAAAAATTAGAGCAGTGATGTTCAGGAAGAGTCTTCTGAATAGCGGCAGTTGCAGAAAAATATTCTCAGTTTTAAATGGAGCTTGTATTTTTAAAAAGTTTAGATTGCATACTTGTTTGTGATGGTCAGAGGACAGACTTAGAATGCAGGAGCTCCTACCCCATCTAAACAGATCCCTAATCAGGATATTTTAGAAGCAGATGAGTTTTCTTAACATTGAATTCTAATTTGGTTTGACTTTGACTGCACAAAAGTACTGAAAGTACTTCCTTGCTTGTTCACCCACCATCCTTCATCTTGTAATTGAAGGGCATCCTCCTGCCTCTCACCCTCATTCCCAAAGCTTAGCCCTGCTGCTCTCCTTGAATATGAAAGGAAATTATTCCTGATCTATTACTGAGAGTCCCAGAGCACAGTGGGAATGCCTGTCCAAAGACAAAGACAGGGTGGGGTCATCTCTTTCAATTTCTCTGTGAAGTTAGATCAGTCAGGGCCTACTGTGAAGCTGCACCCAGAATTTAGAATAATATTACAGGTCTTGAGAGACCCCTCTACTAAAACCTTCAAAAGCTGAGCTTTAGAATTCTGTGCTCTGTTAATAGAATACACTGCTCACAATGGCACAGCATACCATCAGGCTGGAGCACACTATGTTTGCCTCTGTATCTTAAAAGTCATCTCACTCTTGACTAATTGAGAAACACATGTTGATGATCCAGTTAATGACAGATTTAAACTATTCAAAATGAACATAAGCTAGTCCTGTTAATTAGGGAGCCTGCAATTTTACCTGTAATATAACCTAAAAATGAGAGACCATAACAGGTAAATAATTCAGGAATCATAATATACAGATTTCTTAGTGACATTTTCAAACATTTGTAAAAGCTATGTTTATTTGTCTGATTTAGCAATTAACATAAAAGAAAAATCCAACTTTTGATTGCAGGCTAGCTTCTAAAGTATTCAGCAGGAGTAAATTTGCTAAATATTTTAGTAAGCCCCAGCTTAATGTTATTTGGGCAGGTGTTTATACCACAAATGGAATGTTACACACGGTGATGAATTATCACTGTGACTATTTAAAAAGTCGGATTTTAACACAGTCTTCCGTCATTTATTTGTATTTGATTATGCTCATGAGTTTGTCAGTACTGTGATATCTTCTAGATATTTGAAATTTATAAAAATGAATAAGATAAAAACAAACCTGGTACTGAGTTTGCTTTTCATGCTTAAGGCTAGATTTCAACTAGTAAAATTATAAAAGTCTGATAGCGGCCTAAAATATGGACTCCAAAGAAGTTTAAAATAACTTCTCTGTATAGCATTTTGCATTAATATTACACTGACTGGTAAATTTACATGTTTTTCTTCTCATTCTGTATTAATTTCAATTCCAGCTATGTCTTAATCATCACTTCAGGGAATGACTGCAGTTAAAATCAAATTAGGAATGCATATAAAAGCAGGAGATGATCAGTTTTAAACGATACATCAACTTCTAACCCTATTAGTTCTTCAAATCTGGCTGTTGTTTTCCTGTGAGCAGTGAAACAGAGGAAAAACTATTAGTGATTTCTAAATCTAACAGTAAGAGATTAAGACTGAGAAAAGGAGCTACTCTGTGCTTGTTCAGTTTCTTTTGTTAATTCCTGGAACGAGTGAAGCACATTTTCAGAAATTCCCAGGAATTCCAGTGATAGAAATCACCAGAACTCCTCTAGCATTTGCTGTCAGAAGCATAGCAAACTCTTTTCTATGATGCCATCTAAATTTAAGAAGAGCATACAAAGACAGACAAGGAAGCGCAAAGAAGAAAAAAATAAAACAGACATTTGTCAGTATGACAAACTAGTTCCCCAGATGTCTGACTTTTTTGAAGAGATTTTGCAGACATTATCAGGCAAGATTATTTAAAAGACAGATTTGAAGGAAAGACAAGTTCTTTTAAAGGGTAAGGAGGTTTCTGTGTGGGAGTAGCAGCCTAGAAAGAAACCAGGAGGTATAATTTTCATTTACAGTCTTTTGAGGATGCCAGGCTAAGCCTAGTATTTCTCCATTCAAATATGGTACTGTTCTCAAGTGGATTTCAACACCACTGAAATGCAGACAGCAGGCATGTAATACCACACAAATTGCAAAACTGCGTCAGCAAGAGAGATAGTTTGACAAAGCATCGCATATTCAAAGATGGTATTTGAGTCCATAACATCTAGGCAGAATAGAGCTGTGGTTGTAGAATCTGACTTCTAAAAAACCCCTAAACATCTGGTTTTATAATTATTTATCATGAAAAGGACCATGCACAACTGAATCTGTTTTGATTCAAATCACCGATTTCAAAAATCTTTAAAAATTGCTGTTGAATAGATCATCTTCGTCAAGCTTTTCTTGAATGTGCTTGGTACCCAGACTTTCTGTCCAGGATTCTGAACCCTGGAGGCATATTTGGAGCATGGAGGGAACAAATGTTCTAGGAAATGTTCCAGTGTAGCAGTGAATGTTAGGGCCAATCTGGCATTAGTCCAGAAAGAGAGAAGAGAGCACATCTACTATAATAAAATCTACCACCAGTAAAAGGAACTAAAATGAATCCACTACTTCACATATAAAACAAACAGTATTTTTTAATGTAGGGAAAGGTTTTCTTCCCAAATGTCGCTTGATCTTCCTGTTAATATCTGAAGTAAATTACATGTACTAGTGATTCTACTCTTAAAAGAAACTCTGTGCCAGAATTAAAGGGCACTATCCTCCCCTTCAATCACTGCTGTCATTTCAGGAATATAAAGAACAGAGCACTTAGGAAAACCAATAAAGGTTCTGTTCCCCAAAAGTGCAGCAAGCAGGTAGTCAAGTTGATCATATATTGTCAACAGCTTCTTCCCAGTTTCCATCATCTTAAGACATGACAGTTTCTATCTGGGGCTGGTAAGGGGTATACTGTTGAAGCAATGTCTGTTCCCTCTGATATTAAAACCAATCTCACCAGTCTCACTGGAGGTTTCTGTCAACTGTATTTCATGTCCTCCTTCATGGGAGATCTGCAAGCTGAGTTTTACTCCCATGGACTTGTTTCACCCTAAACCCTGACCTGGTCACAAGGGTTCTGTTAACTTGCAGGACACGTCTAGGACAGCCTAACACAAACTCTGAGGAAGTGAGCAGGGACATCGACCACATTCCAAGGTTTCCCCATCCAAAAGGGCTTCATAAACCATTTGTGCAGTTATAACCCGTTTAGGCTACTTCCTGCCATGCTTATAGCATATACAGATTGTCTAAGGTAGTTTTGCCTAAAAAAGAATCTCTTCCCCTTGAAGTTTCAAGCCAGTCAGCTACTTACACATGGCCTTCCTTTTCTGTGCAGAAGTTCTCCCTCCATTGTGCTGGTACAGCTGTTTGCATAGTTGAATTCTCAATCACACTTGTGAAATGAGCTGGCATAAATCAAAATGGCTTTCTGTTGTAGCTATTTTAAGAGTAGATCATTCCTTCAGTGAGCTTCTCTCATTTAGAGAGAAGCCACATAAACAGTGGAATCAATTTAACTGAGAGAACAATATTGTTTAATGGAGGAAAAGGGAGATGGGATGCTCCTAAACAAATCACATCTTGCTGCATTAAGAAGGAAAGGAATAGATTTCTGTAGAGAGAAATGGAGGGACTGACTAATGAGAGTAGGTTGAACAAGCTTAAGGAAGATTATTAACATAATTGAGCTGAGCGTTTAACATAATTGAGCTGGTTCTCTTGGGACATATACTTCCTAGTCTATGGGGTTTTTTTGCTTTTTGCTCTTCAATTTAAGCTGAGTGAAAAGTAGAACTCAAGCAGAAGTTTAGACAAAATGTGGCTGTTTCATTTATTGCATGTCAAAATAAAGTGATCAGCTAGATGCATACAATTCGTTCAATTGCAATATTTGCCAGGAATTGAAAGTTAAAATACATTTTTGACATCCTTGTGTTTTGAAATATTTATGGAAACTATTAGCAAAATAGTACCAAACATTCACCTAAAACACAATCAAAGATTATTGCTTAAATTTTAGGCAAATTCAAAGTTTGAACATACAAATAAGTATGAAATACCTAATTCTTATTTACTTTACTACAAACCCAATCATCAGCAGTTACTTTTTTCTGTCTGCCCTCAACTTTCATGCCCACTTCTTTCTTCATGTTCACCTTCTTCCATAAAAGAAGTTATCCTTTTGTGTCCTGGCTAACTGGGCACAAAATTTTTTTTTATATTTTTCTAAATTACATCATTGAAGGAAACAAAATATGAGCCCCAGTTGTATTTCTGTTAAAGTACTCTGCTCCTCTGGGACTAGTCCACATAGTCTCATTCAGTGTCCCTGCCATTCCTTTAGCAAAATAAAAAGGCTTTGAAAAGCTAATCAGTTCTGCATTTTTAATATGTGTTTGTGGTTAAGCAATGAAACATAAGCTGCAATCCAGCCCTTAGAATGAAAAATTCACATCCTTATGTGGGAGTAGTCTACCCAAATGAAAGAACAGACTTATGAACACTAAGCTCTCAACTACAAAGCTTATTTGTAATACAAGTGACTATTCAATCTTTCTGACTATATATAATATTTTTTTTTCTTTTAGGTAATGACAGAATCCTTCGTTTGTGGAATCCTGTTGTTAATTTTAGTCCTACGGGGAAGCTATTAGGACACAAACATAGTATTGTGGAAATTGTGACAAATGAAAAAGATCAACATGTTATCAGCCTTTCCTGTGCAAAGGTAAAACACTTTTCTCAACCTCAAGGAAACAGGGCTGGAAGAAGGATCCAGAGAAGTCCAGGCCTGTCAGCCTAACCTCTGTGGCCCACAAAGTTATGAAACAGAGGATCTGGAGTGCAATCACACAGCACAAACAGGACAACCAAGGAATCAGGCCCAGGCAGCACAGGTTTAGGAAAGGCAGGTCCTGCCTGACTAACCTGGTCTCCTTTTATGAGCAGGTGACCCACCTGGTGGGTGAGGGTAAGGCTGTGGATGTTGTCTGCCTGGACTTCAGCAAAGCCTTTGGTACTTTCTCCCATGACATTCTCCTGGAAAAGCTGTGCCCACAGCTTGCACAGGTGCACCTTTGCTGCGTTAAGAACTAGTTGGATGGCCAGGCCCAGAGAGCGGTGGTGAACGGTGCCACATCTGATTGGTGACCAGTCTCTAGAGGTCACCCCAGGGATTAGTGTTGGGTCTAGACCTGTTTAATATCCCTATTGATGATCAGGATGAGGGGACCAAGTGCACCCTTAGTAAATTCACAGACAGCACCAAGTTAGGAGAGTGTTGATCTGCTGGAGGGGAGGAGGGCTCTGCAGAGGCATCTGGAGAGACTGGATTGATGGGCCAAGGCCAACAGTATAAGGTTCAATAAGGCCAAGTGTCAAGTCCTGCACTTCAGCCACTATAACCCCAGGCAGCATTACATGCTTGGAAACGAGTGGCTGAAAGCTGCCTGGCAGAAAAGGACCTGGGGTTACTGGTCAACAGCAGCCAAACTTGAGCTAGGAATATGCCAACGTGGCCAAGAAGGCCAATGGCATCCTGGTCTGGATCAGCAATAGTGTGGCCAGCAAGACCAGGGCAGTGATTGTCCCCTGTACTCAGCATTGGTGAGGACACACCTCAAATCCTGTGTTCAGTGTTGGGCCCCTCACTTTAGGAAGGGCACTGAGGTGTTGGAGCATGTCCAGAGAAGGGCAATGAGGCTGGTGAAGGGTCTGTAGCGCAAGTGCTACGATGAGCAGCTGAGAGAGCTGGGGGTGTTTAGCCTGGAAAAAAAAGGAGGCTGAGGGGAGACCTTATCAATCTCTACAACTGCCTGAAAGGAGGCTGTAGCCAGGTGGGGGTCAGTCAGCCTCTTCTCCCAGGCAACTAGAAATAGGACAAGAGGAAATGGCCTTACACTGTGCCAGGGGGGGTTTAGATTTAACACCAGGAAGAATTTATCCACAGAAAGAGTTGGTAAACATTGGAATGGGTTACCCCAGGAGGTGGTGGAATCACCATCACCAGAAGTGTTAAGAAACAACTGGATGTGGCACTTGGTGCCATGATCTGGTTGACAAGGCAGTGCTGGGTCAGAGGTGGGACTTGGTGATCTTGGAGGTCTTTCCAACCTAAATGGTTCTGTGATTCTGTGAAACCAATGCTATAAATTCAAGTAGGAATCTATTTTTGATTAAGTACTTCTGATAGTAATTGATTATCACATCATTTATTTTAATAAAAAGGGTTTAGCTTAAAATTTCCAAAATATTTTATGTTGAGAAGCAAGAGTAGAATGGAACTATTTGACAAATTATCTTCACGAATGTGACAAAAGAATACAATAGTACTACAATAGTAGATATGAACATTCTGCTTACAGAATGTTACATTCCGCTTACAATAGTAGATATTAACATTCTGATAATTTCTGTGTTACTTAACTGACAGATTTAAGACAGAACCTGTACTCAAATGCTTCATTCAGTAGTAATCACTTGCAAAAAATTCCTGCAGTTCTTTTGCACTTCTCTCTTCCTACCAGCCTACTAAATCCATAGGTGGAGTTTTTCTGGTGTCTCTATATATCATGTTCAACTATTGATCTCTTTCTAACCAGTGTCTTTTACAAGGCTTACTGTTCCAGGCATTGACCATAAACAAGAATGCTAATAAAATCAGTAATAACACTTATTCCACCAAATATTACAAGATTCTGCTGGAAAGAGATGTGTATACAAGAAGTGATTGGTGGAATCATGGTGTTGGTTATTTATATGATTTGTCAGAATGAGACTTCTCAGGAGAGAATAAAAACTTCTATAAATATGTGCCAAAAAAAAGAGAGAAGCCCCTGAAGGAGTAGTTTTGAATGGCTATAGAACTCTTTCAAGGTGGTCCAATGTAATATTTTCGATACTTAACACTATTCCATATCCTTAGTAGCATCTACAATGATGGAGTGGGGAGGATAGATACTAAATTACCCAGTTACACCAGACTGGTTAAAGCTGCAGGCCTTGAGCAGAAGTAGCAGAGTTCAGAATGGTCATTAAAACTGAAGGTATGATTATGAAAAATAGCTCCTATAAATCAGTGAGGACCTAATGTAATTAGTCTGCTGAGATATCCTTCTATCTCAAAGGTTTCCAGATTTTTATCTGGTTATGTAGGAAATATTGCTGAACTATTTGTCCTGCCCATGCCACTCCTCTGCTATGATTGCTTACCATTGCTCATTCTGGTGGCAGTAAATACCACATTTTCACTTCTTTAATCTTATTCTTAAAAAACCCCACACATTTCTAAAAGTAATATTAGCTGAAAATAAATTATCGAAATTTCCCATCTTCACATAATCCTGGAGCCATAACCTTTCCCCCTTCCTCACTTCTATGAATCTGTATCTGTCTGTTCTGTAGGTAACTCTGTAGTTTTACTACAGGTATACATTACTGTGAATTAAGGAGGGTTTTGGCAGATAGCCTCAAGCTATACATGTAGGAAAAATGGAGTAAGATGCAAGACATGACTTAAGGGGAATGAATGAACATTAAGATATTTATGAAAAAGCAACTGAGAATGAAGCCCCTGGGGCAGTAAATGTAGAAGATCTTTTGAGAGCCCTTCTGGGCTTTTCTATGATTCAATATGATGATTTATGAGAAAGCAAAATCTATTTTAAAAGTCTAAGTATGTGGACATGTGATCTTAACTAAATATAGCTAAGTAGTGCCAATGACATCAGTAAGACCACTTTTAGGTGCAAATGAATATATGAAAGTTTGTTTTAATTAAAAGCCATGTGTGTTTAAATAGTGCAATGAGTTATAAGGCTGAAATTACAATTCTCAAAAAAGAAAAAATAGACATTAATTCCTAGACTTTCAAGTGTCAGATAAATCTTGTGGTCACAGTAAAAACTATATCAAGAAAGAAGGAATCCCACACAGAGGAGACTAAACTTAGACTTTCAGATAAAGTGCTTATCACCCTGTGCCTCAAATATGCAATCTATAGAAGATATATGGTATACCAAATAGCAGAAGAAGGTCAGCTATAACAGGATTGCTTCTAACCTGCTTAAAGCACATTTGTGTTTGACAGTCAAGAACCAGGAATTATATAAAGGTGTGCAACTTCTCAGGGATCTTATAACAATACTTTAGCATTTAATTTGTTTCCACCTAAAAAACAAAGACCAACTCGCATTTCAATCTGCCTAGCATAAAAAAAATCAAAATAGTTTTCTCTGTTTTGTTTCTGTCTTTCAGTGACTGTCATATAGGGAGCAAAGGAGAAGCAAAATCAGGACAGCCTATGTATCTTTACTGAGAAAAAGTTAGAGACATATCAATGATCTCATAGAAGCATTGTATCCTAGTGAAACAAAATCTCTGTATATAGATTTCACAATAAATGTTTGACAGAATAGCAGAACTAGAGGAAAAGCTTAGAAAAATTAAATTAACACTTTTTCAAAACCTTCCCAAAATTAAATTTAACCTAAACCATATCAGCTATCCATATTAAAAGAAAAGCTTTTTTATTGTGCCATTTTAAACTAAAGTTGCAAAACAAGGAGAAAAGTAGGGAGTAATTTTTTTAAATTAAGATTTGCAAGTGTTATCTTTGTTACATAATTGTAACATTTGAAGATTCAGATGGATTTTGAACTTTATGGCTATTTTTCTTGAACTATATTGAAAAGTTCCTCGTCATTGTAAAGATACTTTTGTGCAATGTAAAATGTGTTCACAAGAATGACTCTGCAGCCTGTATGCAACTGATTTATACTATGGAGTTCAAAAGTAAGGGATCACATTGGCTTTTGGTCTCAGATTTGTGCTGCAGCAACACGTTGTGGTCTAAAGAAGTATTGGCTGAATTAAGGGCTCAAAACCTGCAGTGAATGGTTTAAAGAGACCACAAATCTTACATATCTATTACAAGAGTACCAGGGGATTTATTTGGTTATTAGCCTTAGTTCCATACTATAGAACACAAATATATATTGTGGTTTATACAAAAATGTAAAAATTAACAAATCTGAAACCGTGGTTTCACAGCACTAGTGAAAAAAAATTAGAGATCATAGGAGATTTGTATTATAGTGGAAGAGCTAGTTTAGAAGATTCTTAACTCTAACACTATGAACATACCAGAGCATGAAAAAGAGAGTAGATCCCAGGAGAAGGGGAGGGAGGCATCACTGTGTTAACTTTGTGATGTAGATTCCAAAAATACAGATCACTCAGCAGACCTTGCCTCTGTGCAAGCCCAGCTCAGCAATAACAAAAACACCACTGTATTATCAACCTGTGTTCAGCACATATCCAAAACACAGCCCCAATACCAGCCACTGGGAAGAAAATTAGCTCTACCCCAGTCAGAACTAGTACAACTCATGAGATCAGTTCTGCTTTTGTCAGCAGAAGAAACATCTGAGCAGTGCTGTCTTCTTCTTGGAGCAGACTTCTGGATTTACTCTGTGGCATTTTGGGCATTATGCAATACAGTTTTCTGGAAAAGATTCAAGAAACCTCAGTGATATTTAATCTAACTGAAAACAAGTTGTCCTGAACCAGTAATAACAAAAAATTACCACAACAATTAAGAAACTATTTTGGAATTTGAATTCAAACAATTGTTCTATTTGAGAAAATGAAGATTTCTTTAACTGTTCCAACACATAAGCATTTTGTTTTCGCCAACATTATAAGGATTTCTTGATAGAACTAATTATTAGTAAAAAGTTGTCAGGCAGCTAATAAAAATTTTCTAATTCTTCTATCACAAAAATTTAACTTAGTTTTTTGGGTTTATAACATAAGAATACCTACAAATTAGGCAGACACATTGAATTGTATATAATTTCAGTATGACTTTTAGTCATATGGATTAATATTTCCATATTAGTGATATTGAGGTAAAGGGGAGGGCCAAGGCAGGAATTTTCATATTTCTGTGTTGCTGAACTTGCTCTGGAGTATAATATTCATGGAAACAAGTTTGTTCCTGATCTTCCAGTTTGTGAATACCTTGGAGATAACAATTTGCATAGGTACACTTACAGCTGTAGTCCACAGACATGTCTTTTTCTTCAGCAATTCAGTTACATGAATTTACAAGAAGATCTGAAATATTAACATGATCTGTGTGTTCCTAATAGGAACATTCTCTGAATCTCATGTTGAGATTTCCCACAAACACAATTGTATGTTGAATTATATACCACAGACCAACATGAGCTACATTCATCACAGTTACACTTAGAGTGTGTCTGTCTTTACTTAATTTTGGTTGAAAATACTTCCGAAAAGTAATTACTGTTAAATTTGTCTGAAGATATTAACTTATCCCTTGTGTCATTGTACCAAAATATGAACTCAGGTTTTCATATAATACATGGACTCTCTGCTAAAGTGTCAGCATGTTATAGGCATAGATTAGATTACTGGCATAAAAGTAAAAACATATGTATGACTGTAAATGCAAATGTATAAAACTCTTTGATTGGAAGCATTCTGCAGAAGCCACTAAAGCAATTTTCAGAAAACATTTTTTCCAAGATGACTGCCAAAGCCTATCTCTAGATTTATGATTGTAATATCATTGATATTTATCATTTGGAAGCTCTAAAAAGAAGAATGAGTGATTATTTTCTACTGTTAGAACTGTTTTACACCTTTTCTCTGCAAAATAAAACAATATGGCTTATTCAAGCACTGAAGCAATATCTTTTTTATTGACAAAAAATGCTGGTAGAATACTTTCAGTCCTTTAAAAAAAGCCAGCTTTGGACTTGGAATTACAGCTAAGCAGCATCCTCAGATGCTTCAAGATACACTCAATAGACAATGAATTATTGCATCAGTTTGATGTTTCAAGCAGCCAAGGCAAGATTGTCCTGTGTAAAGTTATTTGGTCTGCCACTAATGCATTTTTCTATAAATACCAGTACTATAAGTTAATAGAAATTGCTATCATTGCTTGGGGTTTTTTTCCTGTTGGGCCCAATAAACAGAAGAATTACTTGTACAGAGTGTATGGTAATATGAGAACAGTCTGTGGGATAAAGAAATAATGGAAAACTGACTTGATGCTTCAGCACAGATAGACGAATACTGCATTGGAGATCTCTGCAGTGTTTATTGTTTTCCTCTCCTTCATGTGACTCAGTCCTTCGTTGCTCCTGTCTCTCTGTAGTTTGCCCATTCTTATTTTCATCCTGCATCAAGAAGCATTTATTACTTTTTTTTTTTTTCATATTACAGGACTGATTTAATCCATTCAGGGAGAATCAAGGGGAAAAAATCCACTTGTAGGCACAGGGCCTATTAAGCCTGGAGATGTGGCTGGAAGCCAGCCATTATCTGAAAGATGACCTTACACTCTGTGGAAACAAGGAGGTTAAGGCTAATGGCAGAGACCAGACCTGACTAGCTGTTCCAGACTGACAAGAGCTATTCCTCTTGTACTGAAAGGCTGTGAAGCAGTGACAGCCACTCTCTCTCAGTGCAGAGTGGTGATTCACAACTTGAACAGTGGAGGCTACAACTTCATGTCTTGCTTAACTGACTTGTCAATGGAAACCAGAAACCCAAAATTTACTTCACCAGGTGTCTCATTGATTTTACTAGAACATCTCAGTGGTGGGTTTGGTTGAATTAGACCGCCTGAGTGAGTCAGAACAATATTTGAGCCTACATGCTTCAATTCATAAAGTTTTGTTTGATGATCAGTAGGGCTAATATAAGGACTACATTCCCAGTCTTTAAACCACTGTACAGTATCATTTGTAAACACAACCCCTTGTTTTAAACAAGTGAAGTCACTGTTCTTTTGTTTTTTTCATTTTAAAAGTAATTTCATTTTTGGTAACTAAAGAGCAATACACACATTTACACATGGCAGGAGAGTAGTGCAATAAGCAGGAATTTCTCATATGTTCCTTCTGGGGCATGGGAGAGTTTCATTCCATTCATAACTTCTTCAAAATCTAATGCAGCCAACATGATGCAACCACATAAACATTTCCTTGCTAAAATTTGCCTACCCTAAAGTAACTCTGTTTTACATATGTTAGCTTTACTTTTACACAACCTACGGGTAGATTTTTAGCATTTCAGAGAAGATAAAGAGAGGTAAGATATGTTATTAGTTTTTTCATTTTCTGGCTTTTGCAAATTTACTCAACCCTTGATGTTATCAGTCTCCTGTCCTCTCTCTCCTGATCTGCTTAATATCAGCTGGGCAATATCCCTGTGGGAAGTCATAAGTGTCTTTGTCAGTCTGGAACTGAGCAGGTGATTGTATCACTGCCTGTTAGTGTGAATGTCTGTCTAACCAGCTTTGAAAGCACATGATATTGTTATAAAGATATATTTATAATACAGTCATTTGTCCTGAAAAATGAGAGCAACTCGGCTGGAAACACACTGCTTAATTTATGTCAAACCATTGCTAACCAGAGCCGTTACTGGAATGTACTGTATAACAATATTAAATTTAATCTAGATAATTTGCAAAAGAGGCATTTGGGAAATCTGTTCCAGTCATCCTTCAAAAAAATTATGTGGCCACATCTATATCAGACACATTTTTTGTTTACAGCTTTGAAACCAAAGTTCTCTTACTGCGGTGCCTTTATTCTCTTTGGTTTGTTTGTTTCTCCCAGATATTAAGAATTTTATTCTCCTCTTATATTGCATAATCCTTCAATAACATTGAATATTCTTCAGACTTTTCATGTAAGATACTCAATTTTCTGTAATTTCCTGTCCCATTTTCTAATATTCAAATCACTCTGTGCCTTAGATAGTCTAAAAAAAAATCAAATTAAAAAAAAAAAAAAAAAACACTACAAAAGCCTACAGAAGTCTCAAGGGAGATCTCATCCATGTAGATAAATATTAGAAAGGAGAGTGTAAAGAAGATGGTACTAGGATCTTTTCAGTGGCTCCCAGTGACCAGAACAAAGACAATGAGAACTGAAACAGGAGATTCTGTGTGAACATCAGGAAACATTTCTTCACTGTGAATGAGACCAAGCACAGACACAGGGCACCCAGAGGGGCTGTGGAATCTCTGTCCTTGGAGATATTTCAAATCCATCTGGGCATGGCCCTGCTCTATGTGGCCTAACTTGAACCATGATATAAGACAAGGTGATCTCCAAAGGTCTATTCCAACCACAACGTTGTTATTCCATGGAAAAGTAAAATTACTTCAAAAACTTTGTCTAAGGTGAGAGGATCATTCTAAGATTGGTTGAAGATTGACCGGAGGAACCTGACTGGTTTTTAACTCTTCTGATTCAGGTATCCATGGGCAGCCATCTCTGTTCTATACCTCTAGTTTCCTGTTTCTGACCCCTACACCATCTACATGTCCACTGAAGCTGTGCTCCAGAAGTGTCGAGTGTTATTTTCTCTTTGCAGCAGGGATCAGGTATGTCTATTGTCAGTACATCCTGCACACAGTACAGAGACAAGAGCATTTACAGAGCATTTACACCCTCTCAATAACAGCACCCAGTAAATAGCCTTCAGGTTCATTACTATGTAATTAGACTCACTACTGCATACAACAGTTTGATTTCTTTCCAGCATCCCTTCGGGTTTCGGAAAAGTAGGTAATTTTATATACTACCACTTGGTATTATCTGAGGAAGTGATCTGAAATGCTCATAATTTTGAACTTTGTCAAGTTGCTATGTCAATAAGGCTATAATACGGGTTGCTGCACCACATTGCATTAATATGATTAGAACTAAATCCTCCTTGCCTTAACCTCACAAGTAATCCCATTGACATCCATTTGTTCCTAAGTCTTCTTACTGTGACTGGGGGTTGTAGTACTTTGCAGGATCACCTTCAGGGATCACAAGACACATATAGGCACTCTGCAGGTAACTTAAGTAATGCAGTAAGCAGAACTGCAGTTAGACATTCATGCTTGGTGATTTTTGTCTTTGAGGCCTCAGACATTCTGTATGAATTTGTGAATTTTTTCATTTAGACTATGGAGTCTTAAATGACCTTCTCAAACAAGTGAACAGGGTAGCAAAGAGGAGCAGATAAACTAAACGCTTCAACAAAAAAACCCACCTCAATTGTTCCTTACTCTTCATGTCTATGCCTACAGTGGCTAGCACAACTTCTTTCTGCTCCACGAGTAGTTGGATTTTGGATTTTCCTGCATAAGTCCTTTTAAAGACTTGCAGTATCACCATTCTGTAAAACTGGGGAAAGTTGACTTCTTCAAAAAACAAATATTCTTTAACTTTCAAAAAGTATCGGCAGAATGTGAGAGTTTGGAAGAACTAAAAGAAAGTTACTGTTTTCTCTAGAGAGTTATTGAGATATTTCCCATAGAACAGGGTTTTAAAGTCACTTATTCTTAACTAGCAGAAATTGGAAGGGATTATGTTTTGGTGGGGGAAGGGGGAGGGGCAAAACCTGAACTTCTTTAGTCCTTATCTGTCTCAGTTATTTACAGACAGAAAAGAGAAGAGGATTTGCTTCTTCCAAAGTCAAAGCATGTTTCCACAGTAGTGTCTTCATAGAAACCTGGCAAGAGATAAGTGTTCCCAAGTCTGTACTTTGTTGTACTGAGAGCAAAAAATTTATTTACCATTTTTCTGGCCTTATTTCCCATCTTTTTTCTATTTCCCTCTGCTCTCCACATTTTAGTTGTTAAGATGAATCTTTTGCCTTCTGTCTGTCTTTGAGTGTATTGAGTAAAATAGAAGAGAGGTGTATTGCTAGCTTTATGTGTTCATAAAGCAAAGGCTTCAGAGCCAATGGAAAAGATTGTTCAGACTTTTTTCTATGTTCTGAGTTTTAGGGCTTGAAGGAAGGTCGTGCTCAAGAGGAAAATGTTTATGAATGCAAATATAAACATTTAAAATTTTCAGAGGATGTCAGAAGGCTCGGGGTGAGTCTCAGTGGCAAGAAGTCCCACTGAATTCTGGGGGGATTTGGTTCCCAATTTTTTATCAGTGTCTGTGGAAATTCCATCTGTAACTATGTGATTTTGCCATTGGGTTGAAAAATGAATGACGCAAGAAGAGCCCCCAGAACAGAGGGAACTGCTCCATATTGCAGTCCTAGAGAGGATAACAAGGTAGTTTTCTGGGGCTGTTGCAGCCAAGATAGAGGAAAGAGATGCAGTGTGCATTCCTTGAATGCCCCTGTGCCCCAGGTACCAGCTGTGTGGAGAAGGCTGGTCACAGTGTGGGAGCACAGTCAAGTATCCCTGCTCTGCTAACTCTTAAAAATGTCTCTCTGTGGGTCAAAGCCAATTCTGTCAACAACTAAACCAAAGTTTCTCATTAATGTAAGCTACTATTGTAGCAATAATGTTGATGGAAGTACAGTTCAGCTTTCCCTATAAAGTTGCAACAGTGAGTTGTTTCCAACAGCTCTTGAAGCACCTTCTTTCCACATTCCTTCTCCTCCCTAATATGTTTTGTTTGCTTGTATGTAGTCTGTGTTTTGCATTTCAGAAGACATTGTCCAAAAGCACTTTCCCATAAAGAATATGCTGTCAGAGGTTTTCAGGGATTCCTGGTATTTCTCAGGCTGCTGTGGGAAATTCTTCAATAACTAAGTATGACAGTAAAGTTAGTATTAACGCAACACTCCTAAGGCAACTCCCCCTAGCCTCTTCCTAATTTCTAAATAAGCATGCCTTTTGTTGCCTCTCTTCATGCATGGATTCATGCACAGTCTGTGTGCTGATGCAGATGAGCAGCACTGACATTGTGTCTTGTGGCCACGCTGGTGATGCCGTGTGTGGGAGTTACTCATGTGGAACAGTGGTTTATGTAATCTCCTCATCCCTGCCCGCAGGCTGGGAAAAGAAGGCAGCCATAAGGCAGGGAAGAGATTTATGAATGCTGCGATGTATCTAGGTTTTTGCTGTCACTTTAAGTGACTGCATTTTCTGTATGTGCTGCTGGACTTAGCAGCTGAAAAAGCAGCAAGAAATAGCACAGGAAGGTCTTACTTATATTCTCTTGTGCTATAAAAACATCTCCTTTTATTGCCTTGATATTATGTCAAACCTATGTCACACATTTTGACCAATTGAATAGTCCATTAGACTATTAGAATTGTCTTTCTTCATTTTTGTTTTGTGTAATTACACTAACACTGTAACAGATCGGGGTGATGTTTATGGGAAGGTTTATCTTTGTTCAGTGACATATTATTTTACCTGACTGTAGTATCTCCACAGATACCTACTTTTATTTAATTTTCTGTTCTTACCCCTGTTTTACATGCTCTAATAGTGAGTGTACAAGAATTGAGCTTGGAGATCCACCTACGTTACTGTCCTAACTTTCTCAGTTCTCATCATCAATCCTTCTTTCAATTTTTGCTGGTCTACTGTTCAGTTGGATGAAGGTCTTAATGATTTTTTTTCCTATTCAAATGGATTTCCTGTTTCAAGGCTTCTCAATGACTGGTTTGCTCTTTATAGGCTTTAGAAATTGCGTGTTTGAGTAAACTCTGAAATGTAATCAGAAGTCAATCAGGAATGTAATAGACATGGTTCTTTTGAATCAGTCTTTTCCCTGTCTCAGGGAAAATTTATCCTCAGTATTAGAGTCCTTTCTTTTTGAGTTTTCCTGAAAGCAAACAAAATATTAAGGAGAAACTTTCTTTTACTTAACATCCTGAAACACTCATGCATGAATTTCTCTCTAGTGCCAGAGGTGATTTGATTAAACACTGATTGATGTGTCTGTTCCTTTTCTTCCTTTCCTTTTCAGAATTCTGGCAGATCCACTGTAACATCCTTTAAAATCAGGCTGTGAGTTTTGTCAAGCCCACAACCCTCAGAGTACTGATGAGAGCGTTGATGTTGTACCAACATGTGTCTTTGTGTTAAAATCCCAATTAAAAGTGAAGCCATAATAATAGCACAATTGAATGAATGAAAATAGCTTACATAAATGCCTACATATGACTCACCAGTTATGGCAGCTGAATAAGAATTGCAGACAGATGTGATGACAGAATAACTTTTGAGAGAACAGTAAAAGTATCTTGCAGAGAAATGCACCACACTAAAGGCCATGGGATCTGAGAAATTAAATCATGATTTCTTGAAGTATTAAAAATAGTTTGCATGCGATAGCAGTAAGTTCAACACAGCTTTTGATCAGGCAGGATGAAAAGTGCTGCTAACAATTATTCTAGAGTTCGAAGCAGATGCTGTGTTTTCCATTGAACCTGAAAGTAAGAACAAATACATCTAAAAACATCTAATGCTATTTACAGGATGGTGTATTGACTGTGGTCAATGGCATTTCCTTATGGAGAGCACAAGAACTTTATATGCATAACAATAAACAGTGTGTTCTACAGTGTGTTCTGATCCTGATTTGGTCCAACATCTGCTGTCAGTCAAAGACTTCAGGAATTTCTTTATCCAGTGCTCCCTGAGATTTATCTTTGTACTGTTGCACATCATTTCATACTCCAGTTCAAATACAAGTCTTTAAACAAGTGGCATTTATCTGTATGTTACAGAAAAGTATGGCACACAATTGAGACATCTTGTCATTCAGGGGTAGAACCAGTTTTTATGAGATCTGGTTCTGCTGTGGACTTCTCAGGTTAAGACTACAAAATTCAGCCTTTCTGTGCATTTTATTCGTAGTAAAATGGGGATAAAGATACCTTTGATATTTTTCTTGCTTATTTTGGGAAGTACCATTTTTATCAATGTGATTTTCATTGGAGGCTATAGTATTGTCGTAGAAACAAAATAGTTGAAAATCCAGTCAGGATACAGCACTAGATTTTCTCCTCTCTCTCTCTCCCTCTAGGTTTTTAGAGTGTGGGATATACAGACTCTTTCACCGCTGCAGGTCTTCTATGAAGATCATGGGACTCCGGAAGAGATGAATGCCTTTCCCATGGTATTTGACAATGATCATGGCCTGCTTTTCACAGGTATGTTATTGCAGTTGGTGTGTGAGAGCATGCCCTTTCTCCTAGAATCCAATTTTCTTTATGATTACATACAGCTGGAGTACAGGAGTAAGATACATGAGACTATACAGAATACTGGGAGATGAGGGTATTGCCCATTAAGATTGTCTTGAAGTGGGTTATATATGCTGATAATTTCAATATTGAAATTGGCATGAAAATATGCAGCATGGGAATTAACAGCAGGAACCAAAGGAAATGAAAAAGGCTTCTCTGTAGCAAGGTGAGCCTCCCACAGCAAAATTAAACTACACAGATTGTTACATAGACTTGTCATTTCTTGAAAGCTATTAGGTTATTTATCTCCCCCTAACTATTCCTCTAGGACCCACCTCCTGGGGTCAGGAGCATACAATCTCTGTGGAGCCCTCACAAGTATATTCAAACTCTTTATTTAACTCAGTAGTAAAGACAGCCCTACAACCTGAGGTATCAACAGTCACAGTTCCCAAATGAGTAGGAATAAATTATTGTGGGAACTCAACCTGGGATTTGTGGGCTCTGTTTCCTGACTTTGTAGCAGGGAGCCTGGCACCTCTGAGGGACCAGAACTTTGCATTTGTCACAAAGGATGTTAGCCTTTTTTATCTAAGGCAGAGACTCTTGAAATTGGCAGGGTTTATCTGCCCCAGAGATGTAGTCACAAAAAAGACAGCTTTGAACATGTTCTGAGGCTATGAGGCCTGACATGTACCAGGCAAATAAAGTAATTGTCTTTGGAGACAGCTTTTTCTGTCCTTGGATTAGGAACAAGGCACAAAGCTTGCAAAGTTTGTCAGATCTGAGAAGATAAATGTGAAACATTTTGTTTTCAGTGACCAGATAGTTTCTAATGAATTTTTTAATCACTGAAGGATACAGATACTGTCTTCATTTCAAATTTATGCTGGTGAGATTTTCAAGGCTTAGCAATGTCGGGAAATAGTACAGGTCACTCCTTGACAAAATTAGGTAATTTACCCTTATAAACAATGATTCTATAAGTGCCTAAATATTTGTAAAAGGCTAGTCCTAGATTCTGTTAATGATTCCATTAAAAACCTAAGTGAATGTTTCCTTGCCCCTGAAGAGGGCAAGAGAGTGAGGCTGTATATGAGTGAATTCATCCTCATTGCTATGTACCTGGCTTCACAGAGGAGATTTTCACTTAGTAATTCACTAACATTCATAAATCACAGCTCACCTTCATGCTTCATTTGAATTTTACCATAGCTTTCCTTCTGTGCCTGTTTCCAAGCTGCTGGCCTCTGCACCTGGATTTATTTCAAGGATTAGGCAATTTCCTCCTTTGCTCTGGGCTCACTGCTGCTCCTCTACTGGTAGATCAGCAAGGATACTGGGGCAGGGATACTGGAGCTGCAATGGGAAACTGCATATGCACTCTGGCTTGAGAGCACTGTATAGACCTTGTCCTTTCTTGTCCTTGACCTTGTCCTTGTCCCGTCTGCCTCTGTCTTTGCAACCCCTGAACTGAGAGCACTGGAAGGTGTTTGGAAAACACCATTCAGAGCTCCAGTGCTGTATAGAGAAGGTACTGGAAAGACATCATCATTGCCTGCAGATAGAATTGCTTTATCTCTAAGAAAGCAGAAACCAGAATTTATTTGAGTGATAGATCTCCCAGTTAGAGTTTTATGTATTTGGGTACATTCCATTTCATGCCAACCAACTCTGTGACTGGGGGATTTACGGCTTCTACTAATTTGCAGTCAGGATGTCAATCTCATCAAAGGTGGGCAGAGGACTGTGTAAGGCAGGTAAATGCTTGGCCATTGTTTGACTGGTACTTTTCAGGGACTGTGCGAGAATGTTTTCTGCATCAGAGAATATGTCCTCAAAAAACAGACAATATTCCGTATCCTCTTCAGAAGAACTTGTGCCAATGGTTTATGTGAAATCTTTTCATTTCCAGGAAAAGTAATTATGCACAAAATGTATGTATTCTCACTTCTCTCACCTTATGCAGGTTCAGATGTCATTGATATTTATCCCCTAGCTAATGTGATACAAGATTCAAAAGTGTTACCTCAGACACATGAGAAGAGCCTCAATGTTCTGCTTTACAACAGGACTTTTCACCAGATTCTCAGCATTTGCACTGAGTCAATACTAAAGGTGAGTGTAAGTTGTCACCCTTTATACTGAAAAATACAAGTCTCAGCTTTTGTATTCAGAACAAGTTATCAGGAAATTTGATAAGTTACTAATATTTTTTATTCAAAGTGTTGTTTTTGTGGCTATTTTGGGGTCCAAAGAAGTGGTAGCCATGAACCCCATTTGGGTTCAGAAGATCCAACTTTTACTTTTTAACATAAATACAATAATCTACAATAATCTACAATAATCAGAAGAGGTACTGAGAACGTGTAGTTTTTCACCAGCTGCTGGTACATTAGATGGCAAAATTTGTAGGGAGAGGTAGCATCTTTTTTGGTCAGTTGGTGATGCATGGCATTCCTGGGGAGAAAGGCTTGTGTAATGGTTTGTTCAGTTTATGCTCTCTCTAAAGATGTTATTTGTCACTGTAAACCCTGCCTTCCTTAGACCACAGTGGCTGCAACACTATTACAATCACAAGATAATTGGAGCACTTGGTGCTACAGAAAATCAGATTCCAGTGCATATGAAAACAGTGGCTACTTGATAAATCCAGTTGCATCTGAGCTATCCCACTATAGTGACCAAATTTTGTATCGGTGTTTCATTAAAAGGTGTTGCTTAAATTTCTAAAAGGATTCAATAATGACCAGAGATAGTTGTTTCTATGTTTTTGGCCCAAATGTTTATGAAAAGTCTCATTTGTATATTCTGCACAGAAACTACAACTCAAACAATTCTTTCCAGATAAATTTCTTTGTTTTCAAACTGTAAAAACACTTTATATTTTATGTCAGTCTCTCTGAATTAACAAGGGTCTTTATCATAGCATACATAAAAAATAGAGTCTCCTCTTGCCTGGGTGGCTTCCCCAGAGAAAGGGACATTTTCAGAGAAAATATACTGGTGTTTCAATAAAAAAATTTGCTATTGGCTATAATTTCTCCTATTACAGTAGAACACATTGTGTAACCAGTTTTAGAGGATGTATTAAAAATAACTAATATTATTTTTGTAGGTCTGGGACCTTGAAACAGGATCTCAAATATATCAAATAGAAGATGCACATGGGCTGAATACTGAGGTGACCTGTGCAGCCATTGAAAGAAATGGGGTTTATCTTGCTACTGGGGCATGTGATGGTAAAGCAACTAAATCATTACTACCTTTTTTTTTTACCTTTACTACTTTTTATTACCATTTTTTAAATGGCATATTACATTGGCAGACAGAACTCTTTGCCTTGACTGCCTCAGTGACAGAATTAATTTTGATTGCACAGCTGTCAGTCTGTAGAAGGGCAGGGTTGGGTCTTGGTTGGGTTCTTTTTATAGGCGGTTCACAGAAACATGACTTTGGGCTGCTTGGCTCTGGTTCTTTTTTAGCCTATTACTCTTTGAAAGACTGTCTTTAAAGATCTTGGTCTGAAAAGTTGTTTCCTTGTAATACCTAGGACCTAGATGTATAACTAAATGTTTGCAGATGAAGAATGGTAGTTTTTAAATTTTCTAGTCTCTAAGCTCAATTTTATAGTTTTGGAAGTCATTGAATGCTAGAAGATATAGATAGACAGATAGATATAGATATAGATGTAGATAGAGATGATAGAGATAGAGATATAAATATAGATATAAATATACATATACATGTTTCCTGTATTTTTCATGTCTGTTATTAAGGGCACGTGAGTTTTAGGTAATATGACAAGACCTCTCCAATACAAAAGTGCACATCAAATTGTGAAAGAAGCTTTAATAATTTTATAATCTGTTAACATGAAAGAATAATTCTTACCTTAAAATGTTCAAAAATACACACCTGAATTTCTAAAATATGTGACACTTATGAAAATTACTTCACATGAAGAGGAAATGATGGCCTTTCCCATGCAATATATTGGCTAATATTTCTTTTTCCTACCTGGGAGCAGAGACTGCACCCTTTATGGATCTTAAGACCACAACAGAAGGTGAATGTTGTCAAGTCTTACAAAAGAAAAGTCACACGTAATTAATTGCTTTACTTAAGAAAATTCCATAGCTCCTCCTCCCCTGTAGCTCTCTGGGATAAATCAGGTCCCTCAGCTCATTGCTGTCGCTCAGAACCCAAAGTCTTCTGCTGGATAGCCCGCACTCTGATTGCTCTCTGATTGCTCTCTGATAGTGTTATTCAGAAACCATAAGAAGTAAGCTAAGCAGAGATCTTTTATCTTGGGCTGTACAAAAAAAAAATAGACGTGAAAGAAAAGATGGAAAAATTGAGAGCGTAGTGATATTTTTTGTTAAGTTTTTCTGGCCCTACAGCTGCTTTGCTAAGAAACACACAGTTTAAATTTTTAAAGGCCAGTGACCTAGCTCTTGACCTCAAATTGGATTTTCTCTTTCTCTTTTCCCTGTTTGGTTCTATTCAAGATTCTGGATTTGCAGCACAGGTTATTGCTTAAAATTCATTCATTCCCTTTTCTACATTTTTGTCATCCCTGTGTAGGAACAGTGAAAATCTGGGAGTTTGAAAGCGGGCAAGAAGTTAAAGCCTTGTCTTTAGCGCAACACGGTGATGATGAGCATCATGTGCTGAAGATAGTATATCTGAAGGCTGATGAAGGTCAACATGCAGTTATTGTTTTGGAGCAGAGAGGGAAGATAAAAATCATTCAGGTTTTTCAAATATGCTTCCTTTTCCCCCACTAATTTCATTTGGTAGCCACTCATTTCTGAGGTAAAATAGAACTTTTTTTATTAATTAGTAGATAATCTTTTATAAACTGTCAAGGAACAATCTGCTTTTTCAATATAATAAACTTCGCTTTTTGACCTTCTGTATAGTGTTAAAATGTTTATTAGTCCATCACTGGTTTTCAGCATTCTCATAATTTTTTCCTCGAGTTTGCTTTTTCATTTGTGATTGAGGTTTCAGTCGTTACAGATCCTTTGAGGTAGTGGCTTTAAAATACTGGTCTTGTTACTACAGATAGTGTTTATTCTATTTAAAGAGCTTCTTAAGATGATATTTTGATGAAAAGATTATTTTATTTTATTTTTGTTTAAAATTAGTAGATTAAGGCATTGGATTCTTAGGAACTGATACCAAGAAACAAGGCAGTAATAAATCAGATTGACTTGCTTGGCTTGATTTTGAGCATCTACTCTGTGGTCCCTTCAGCTAAAACTACAGAATGCATTCACAGCTTTCAATAATTATGGCTTAACTTCTCAGACAAACCATGTTTCTGTGGAATTAATTTCCTCAAGTTGGAATGTTTAACTTGGAACAACATTCTTCTGAAACTTTAAAGCTGCTGTGTGCAAGGTAGAAAATGTGAGTTTAGACAGATGATATATTTGAGAAAAAAAAGAAATATACAGGCTCTCATCTCAGTAAATAATACATTCTTTTAAGCCTGCTAATGAAAAGATGCTTTATACAGGGTTTTCTTCTGTTATTCAGAATTTTTTGAAATGCTACATCACACTACTTGCTCCTCAGTGTTATTACTGAAATAGTTCAACAATCCATTAAGTGTAAATGATGTAAATGTATCCCTTGACAGACAGATTGGTGAGGAGTTGAATCTCCTCCAAGTCTTTATGAAGCTAAGTAGATTAATACTGTTTCACAAACTTGCAGAACTACATTTTTCCACAAACATTTCTGTGATAATGAGAAATACAGGTTGTTTTGTTATTAGCTTTTTTAAAGGCTTTAAATATAGTAGTTTGCAAGGTAAATGGGAGTAGCAGCCTAAAACAGTTCATCCTTTGTAGGACTCTACTATAGATCTCTCAATTTTTAGTCCTTTCCTAAAGATATTTCTTGTTTGATTAACTCAATAGCATAAGATTTACTAAAATCTTAATTATTGCTTCATTCTTCAGCTCTATACATCTGTGAAAACAGTAGCAAACCTAAGGAGCTGATTTCAGTAACACTTCTCAAAATGGACAGAAATGTCAATGTTAGAGCAGGAACTAGATACTGGAGTGAATTTGTTATAGATGGAAAAGCATCAAAGTAACTCCCAGCTGCCTCTAGGCGTTATGGGGAGGAATCAGAGATTCAGGGCTTTAGCTGAGCTGTAGCTTCTCTTCTCACACAACTGGAACAACCATCATTTTGGTGAATGTTTTGGTAGATATGAAATTGAGAGTAACAACATTTGTGAAATAAGCAGCTAAAACTAAGGAGACAACTTCCTTTAAAGGGTAGTTAAAATGAGTACAATCAATAGCTCTGAATTCCACAGCTGCGCAGCTTCTAATGTAACAGCAGGTAATTTAAGGGGAGCTGGAATATGTCTAGATGAAACTTCAGTTTGCAGTTTAGGCATATGCTAGTTAATACCTGTAACAGTTTTTGTAACTTGTCAAAGAAAACAAGATTTTGATACACACTTGCTATAATTCTTTATGAATAGAGAAATCCTTTCCTTCCTCTTTCATTAAGTCAGTTATTTTAATAGGGTGACTCAGCTCAAAGAGATCTATATGTCACATGGGTGCTTCCTGAGATAGTGCCATTTCCACGAAGGAATCCAGTTGTGTATCTGTCTCTGAAGCCTGCCTCCTTAAAAACACAAGATTTTTTCCCAGAGATTCGGCTTCTATGTAATACCAGTTGCATGAAAAATGATACAGAGGTGAGAAACACTTCAAAGTTTCACAACATTTATAGAAGATTAGAAAGTAAAATGTTTACTGTGCTCACAAAGATTTCATGTTTTAGCAACAGGAAAACAACCAAATAATTATTCCACACTGTGGTCCCTTACAAACTTACACATTCTCTGATTCTAAACTTTACTGTACACTGAAATAAATACACAGAATAAATCATGTAAGAAAGTGACTGTTTCTAAGGGCTGTATCTTCCTAGAAGTCAATTGCATGGTTATCACCATAATTAAGGAGTTGCTCTGAACATAAACTTCACATTCCTGTACAATATAGTAAGTTGAGGTTCTCACATAAACACCTCTAGAAATGAGGTGTCTTTCCTCTTATAGCTAGTGGCATGTAAAGATCAAGCTCAGTATCACAGTGATTCATCATCACAGTGATTCCATTTTCTCCTCTTACTGCTTCTGTAAAATAAAATGTCAAATTTATGTTTCAATTTACCTGGAATAGTCCACAACACTTAAGTTCTGTCTTGTAAAATTTCACTAACAGGTGTGGATGATGTTTATGGAAAGGTCATTACATCTCTGTTCAGACTTCTTCCTTTAACTTGATTAGAATATCTCCACAGATACCCACTTTTGATTAATCTTCAGCCCTTACATCTATTTTCACATGCTCAAATTGCAACTGTGCTGTAAAAAGCAGGTCAGGTTGGATGCCCCTGTCCTCTGCAGCAGGGAGTTTCCCAATACTTTCACTGCCTGTTTCCTCTGGTGTTTCTATGTAGTTCAAATACAATCGTATTAAAATAGCATCCCATATGCACTAGATGCTGTCATTTTAGGCATTTTGTTAGATTAACAGTTAAAATATTTCACAGTCTAGTCCTACTCAATTTTTTCTTTTAATCTTCTTTGTAGACTTTTTTATCATCTGTGGATATTAGGTGTTTTGATGTTTTAAAAGTAGAAGGAGGCAGATTGATAGCTACAGGAAATGCAAATGGTGAAATAAATTTGTGGGATTTTGAATCTGCCTCTGTGAAATGCCTGTAAGTATTACTTTCATGCCTTTTGATCTCCAGTATGTCATACAAACTTTTCAAATGGCATAGTAGAAATATGCCCAAATATAAAAGTAGCAATTTATGTGGGCCCTCCTCCCTCCCACTTCAAATTACTTTGCTAGCTAGTCCTGACATTGCAGGTAGGAGAAGTGATAGGAGAGTGACTTGGAGAAGGGATGATGTAATTAAAAATAATGTTTTAACGTAACTCAGCACTGCTACTGAAGGAAACTCACTATATAAATCACTCTAGTCATTGACTAGAGGCTGCTACAGAGCTGTAGAATCATCCTTATTTTGGAAGTTTTGTGTTTGGGAGGACATTTGGAAGTAATGTTACTTCAGATGATAATTGCAGAAATTCTACATTATCAGTATCTCAATCACTGTCCATACCTAGAAGACTAAAAGTCACATTCAATGAGGAGAAACCTGATGCGATTTTGGAGGTTTGAGAGTAAAGATCTTTCAGAGAAAGAGATAAAGAGTGTTCATAGATATTCTTCCAGATATTCTTATCCCCATTAAGCTGCTACCTCAGTAAACTGAACCATGACAATATGTCTGGTTAGACTGACTGGAGCAGCATAGCAGTATTCCTCTGTTAGTGAAGGAATACATGTCTTTTAGGACCATACAAAATAAGTGTTTAACTATCCTAATCAAGCGTTTCACTTCATCCTTCATGTGTAAAATTGGCAGGTTTGTGAGAAAGTGAGATGAGTTTTCTGCACCATGGAAAATAATCAAAACTTTACTGCAGTTCAGACAGTGGCTCTTTCTTTATATTTGCTTCCCCATATATGAGTCAGCTAATTCATATTGATGCATGGAAGACAGGAAAGGCAATGATAGTAGAGTGCTTTACACAGGGTTGACATTTCTGTTTGAGTGCCAGGAAGAAGGAACATTGCTAACATTAACTTAGTTAATTAAGTTACTTCACTTTCCTCTTAAATACTAATCCTCAAGAAAATACTTGGCTGAATGAAATTTTCATCATTCCATTAGGTACCTGTTTTTCCTGCACATTCTGTATGTCTTGACCACTGACATTAAACCATCATAACTGATTAACAGATTCCGAAAAACTGTCTAAAACTTCAGGTGGCATGCATTCTGGGAAATTAAAAGTTTAAATTTTTTTAATTACAAGTTAAATGTGAAACATTTTCTGGAAAAATACACAACCTATCTGACATATCCTGTACAAATATCTTTGTTTTCAGGCATAAAACTACTGAAGACAACCAGGGCTCTGGAGTCAATGCCATATTATTTCTTGTACATAGTGTTTCCTCTTCCAGGTAACTGTGCATTTTATCTTCCCTGGGGATAGGCACAGTCACTTGGAATTTTGTTGTAGTAAAATTATGTAATGTTTCTCCAAGATAGATTATTTGAATTGAGATTGTATTTGTATTTAATCAATTCAGGTCCATACAATTAATTAACTTTCCCAGTCTTAAACTTCCATAATGTTTGTCAAACAATATACGTATTTTTTTCCAGTCAGCTCTCCCTTTTTCCTCTAAATGGTCTCCTAAGTCTCAAATATGTTGAAGAATTCAACAGAAGGTAGCTTTTGCCCAGTATCAGTTTTCCAGTGTACCATAACTTCTATCTCTATGAGATAATTGTGTGGCAGCAGGCTTTTTCTTTATTTTTAACCTGATAAAATCCTCCTGCATTTAGATACTCTCAGCAAAGAGGAAAGCACATCAAAGCGTGTAGCCACAAGATTCCTCTTAAAACAAGCTAGATGCTTCCACAGGTTGGTCGTGTTGGAAGAATAAGAGAATTTTAGCCAAATAAGCTCATTTTGAAAGAAAGGCATTGCACCTGTACATCACTTCAGAAACACTTGTGTTCCAATGGATATGCAAAGGCAATGGTAGCCAAAAGGATTCAGTATGGCTTAAGTACTTATGCAGCTTTAAGTTTTTAGCAATTAGGCAATTAAGCAATTAGACAGTGTTTTTGCTCATGTGAACCATAAAGCTGGTTTATGGTCTTATGTTGCTTTAAAATCTTCAAGTAGCTTATGCTACTTGATATCAGCGCTACTTAATTGAAGATAAATTCTCTTTTTATAACTACATGATAACTTAATGATTAGTTTAAGAAATCCTAGCTAAATTTAAAAAAAAAGGAGTGATTAAAATTCATGAATAGATTTTTTTTATAAATTAAGATAAGCTTTTACTATTATTTACAGGATTTACTATTATTAAACAGGAGAATCCTAAAATAACTTGGAAAATCATACAGTCTTAGGATGTTTTGTATTTACTGGGAAGATACCTGGGTAAATTTGACTGTGATCATACACACACACAAAAATGTTCAAACATGATAGCAAATCTGTAAAATCAAACAGTGAAAATTGCAAAGTTATGGCCACCTGATAATTTAAGTGGATTACCCCAGCTGCATTCTTTCTAACTATCCCAATTATTCAGATACTCTTGCCAAAAGCAGAGAAGCAGTGACATTAGTGTGTTATGTGGCAAGAACCACTTATTAACACAGTAAGAATTTTTCATGACTCAGAAACAAAACCATTGAAGATCACATCCATTTTTTGCCATTATTTTTTTCCACAAAACCGCATTATTGAGAGTTTTCATAACAATTTTAAAGTAAGTTTTTGTGATTTATTGAAAACTATTTGCAGAGAAAGTACTGGGTAAAATGAAAGGGAAAAAGCCATTGGCAGGCAGTTAATTTTTCCCTTTCATGCCTTAAGGAAGAATGCCAATGTTACTTTTCAATTACTATGGATTTCATTAGCTCAAAACTCCTGCCAGGAGAGGTTGGCTGTGTAATACGCAAGTATTGCCTAGTTACTTTAAAAAATATATAAAACAAATAACTCTTAGTCTAATCAGTCTAGTCAGTTTAAGTACTATTTTATTATGTTTTTTAATGCTGGGTGATGTTGATTTCCAGGTATCAAATAGTATCTTCAAGAATGTCAGTGATCTTCAATAATTTCTTTCACACAGGAAAAGAAGTTCCCTGTCCCCTACTCCTTCTGTGAGGAGTGATGCCAGTGCCATTGCAGAGCATAACGGGAGTTCTTTGGACCTACATGAGGTAGGTATGGTGGTTTGATGGATTTGGTGGCATTCAAAACAAATTTCTGTTTTCTTTTTGGTTTTGATTTTAAAATACTGTAACTTACTAAAATGCCTCCCTAACACCATCCACAAAACTAAATATCAAGAATTATGAAGAAATTAAGAATTAAGAATTATGAAGAATTATGAAGAATTATGAAGAATTAACAAAGCTTTGTTTAGCTTTGTTAAACTGACTGTCATGGTGCATTAAGAATCCTTTGTTAGCCAGCTGGTTCTGTGACACATGGAATAGCTAACTGTCAAAGTGTTTGGCAGATACTTATCACTAGCAATTCTGACTTTCAAATAGGAGTATACAAGGATTCAAGGGGGAAGATAAAATAGAAAAATTATTAAGTACGTGAATAAGAGCAGAACCACTTCAACATTGCAGCCACACTTGCTTGGATACATTCTTACATTCTTTCAAATGAAAGCATCTTTTTTTTTTTTTTTTTTTTTTTTTTTTTACCATCACTGTATTAGTGTCTCAATTTGTATGTTTTTGCTAAGGATAATGTCAAGGGTTTTGTGACACATTTTGGCCTTCTATGCCAGAAGGACATGCCATACTTGCAGAGCAATAAAAAGTAAGTAGGCAAAAAGAGGAAAATCCTTCTACCTCTCAGATTCTTACCAGCATGTTGTTTCAGCAGAACATGGCACTTAGATGGATTCCCAAGCAAACTCTGTCTTAATTGCCATCTACAAACTAAAGCATCCAACACACTGTGCTGTGTCCTCATTAGAATAACAGCCTTTAAAAAGATCCCTGAAAGTTACATACATCGAGCCTTACATATAAATGTATAGGATAAGTTTTAAGTGACTTGTCCTCTTCTGAGATACCTCAAACACTTGAGGCCGCAGAGTTTTCCCTGCCTTATTTGACTTGGCAATTTCTGACATCAGTATACTGATTACTGTCAGCCTTGGGGATCCTCAGAAGCCTGTGTGGCAAGGCACAAATGAGGATTTCTGAAAATTCCCTGACTGAAAATGCAGACATGATTAAATGTTTATATATGTATAAATGTATTTATAAACTTTGTTAATTTTTGCTCAAGGCAGTAACAAGACTATATGCGTGTTCTGAATGACATTCTCAGAGAGATCTCAAAGGTTACATTTACGATTGTGACTGACTTTGCTTATCTTAAGAAACTAAGGCTATTCAGCTAAATTTACATTTAACATGCTCCTTAATTCCTATTAATTTTGGTTTTGATTTGTTCATCTGTTTATTCTCTTCAAATAAAGTGTTTCTTGTTTATACTCAGTGAAAATTGGAGGAATATTTGAATAATCCAACTAAAAAAATAAGTTCTTACAATAATTTCAACTAATGAACTGTTCTGTCGTTACAATCAAATTCCACTTCCTAATTCTCTTACATTTTATTCCTTTCTTTTAGAAAAATGCAGAAAATTATGAAATTAATACTGAAATAAAAACAGGTACAGAAAGATGTTTTTCATTCTTTTTGATGTTGATCCACGAGTTCTGCTCAGATTATTGTAGAAACTGAGTTTGTCAGCTTGTCTGGCAAACTTTGTTTAGAATAATTGGGATACCTTTGGTATGTGAATGACAGATCTCATCATCTTCTTCTCTCTCCTGATTTGCAGTTATTTCCCAAAAGCCAGACCAGGATGCGGGATATGCAAGACCTTAATTGGTTTTTTTTTCTCTAAGTTGACATGATAACACTTCCAGAGTTTGGGAATGTCAGCTATACACACTTTTCTTCTACATAAATATTCAAGCAATGAATTATTGAAATAGTATAGCAAGAGCCAACTTGAGTCAAGCATCAGTAAATGGCCTCACAGACAAAAGCTTTGAAACTAGGTGAATTTTTAGAAAGAAAATTCTTCACTATGGTGTGTGTCCTTAAAAAATCATAATCAAGGGAGAGCCTAGTCCTAAGAGTTAAAGCTGTGCAAATGAGTTGGTGAATTTGCAAGAAATAAATCCTCTAGAGGTTCTTCTGAATCCCTTAGAAATCCTCTGCTGGAAAGCAGAATTTCCCAATAATAAGAAATTTGATCATCTGCAATATGGATTTAAGATCCATTTATTTGGGGAAAAAAGCATGCCCTAAAACCAGAATATTCCTAAACCTTGTAGTTGCCCAGTGAAATATACACTGATGTTAGGTCTTGCATCCACTGAATGTCTATGAAGGTCCTGCCAGCATCTCCAGCTCTGGAAAAGTCACAGCAGAAACTCAGAATGGGTCTCTGTGACCATCTCCTTGCGCTTAGCAAAAGTTTTCAATTGGAGAAATGAGTATAGAAATCTATGATTCCAGAATTTTTAAGTGTCATCTCGTTATTAAATTTCATTGCTGAATTCATTGTTATCTCTAGAAGCCTCATGCAGAGGCTGCACATTTGCCTGGTAGCTGTCCTGATGACCACTGTCCTGCACTCCTCCTCCACTCTCACTTGTGCTTGCCATTCCTGTAAAATCTATGGCTCTCTTCTAAATAATGTTCCCCTACATCACTGAGCAATAGTTCTGGCTGGTTTAGCTAAGATAGTGGAGATTGTTCCCATTTCTTTTCAGTTATCTTCATCTATAACTCTAATGTTTTTAGAGTAACACCACCTTGATGATGGGTTTTATTTTCAAATGTAATTCTTTTTCTCATGTTATGTAATTTCTGTGCATTGAAAAGCAATACTAAAACCTTTTGAGAAAATATATGATCATTTGTGTTCCAAAGCAGAAGAAACAACTAGGTGTACGGACACCCAAAATCCAAAGATGAATGAACAGTTGTTGAAGGCTAGAGCAGGACTATCACCTCTACTGGCTTCTGCTCATGAAAGTAGCTGTATCCGCCTATGGAGTATTCAGGTAGCTAACTGAATGTGTTTGGGAAGGAGCTGGAACATTGAGAAGATAATGCCACTAATCTTTGGAAAATTTCTCTTTAACTAGCAATTGCAGAAGCAAATATTTATTGCATCTTTTGGTTATCAGTTTCTTCTATGGACACAAATGAGTTCTGCTTTAGTAATTGCAGCAGGGCTTAATGGCAAGTGGAAAACAAGGAAATATGATTTGAAGTAATTATAACAAACTGACTCTAAATTTATGTGAAAGTCTAGAATTTGATTTTTCACCCACAACATTTACCTTCTAAAAAAGGATGATAGGCAAGGTAGAGTGTCCTACTCTAAGAAGAGGCTAAATATGTCTGGAAAATTGTACACGTCAGCTAGCACTAGGAGGGTAACAAACCAGGAGAGAATAGTGTCCTAACACATAACATAACATCGAAGTGTTTGGCAGATACTTATCACTAGTAATTCTGACTTTCAAATAGGAGTATACAAGGATTCAAGGTGGAAGGTAAAATAACTACTGTTATGGGCTTGAAATGGCAAAGGCTTATTTGTCATATCACCTCAGATCTATAAGACTTTTCCAGGCATCATGTTACTCTAAATAAGATACACAGAGTAAATACAGCAAGAAGGGAAAGTACCATGATATGATTGGTTGATTGGTAATATTGCTCATTGTAGCAGACATTGATCATAAAAAGTCAGCCATGTAAGGCTTTAACAGGAATCCCAGCTAAAGCAAGTCATGGGAAGAATTTTTCAGAAAGATAGTGAGGTAACTTAGCATATGTTTTATGCAAAATAGAAAATGATGATAAATGTATCCAAGTATAGTAGGTGTGAGCTTCGTTGGGTTTTGTATTCTTCACAGTTGATATATTAGTGTGCTTAGATTCCTACAGGAATCTCCAAATTCATATGCCAGTGGTGTCGTCACTGAACTGATTGTCATCATCATTACATGGATGATAAAATAAGAATCTCCTTGTCAGCAAGACATTCTCCCTCACACCCTCCCAGTCCTGAAGAGGCAATAATGGAGAAAGTCTGCTGGTGCTAACTTGAAAAAGAGAACAAGTTGGTGAAGGAGACATTATGGGCCCATTTGCAGCAAAAAACATTTCAGTAGCAAATGAGGGGCATTCTAATGTTATTCCATAGCAAATGAGGGGTAAGTGGTGAAGTAGGGGTAGGTACAAGTAGACTGACTTGCCTGAAAAATCAAAGAGCTTGTCCTTTCAACATACAAGAGACAGCAATCCAGAAGGATACACAACTATCTTCATCATTTGGTAGATTTAGGAATTTACCTTCTTTGCAGTTTTCTGAAAAGATATGAGCTCAGTAACATTGAATGTATAAAATAAATGGCACTCAGATTCTGATGAGTTAATGTTTTCAGTGTAGGTATCATAAGATAAATATGTGGGAGTTTGTTTGTTTGTTTGTTTTAGGGAAACTTGATGAAAGAACTTCTGCCATTTTCAGGACATCCCTCAGGTCCTCTGACAGTACTGTGTACAGACATCTTCACTAAAATTCTTTTCACAGGCAGTAAAGGTGAGTAAACATGTTAGTCATTTTGTTCAGGACAGTCAGTAGGACAAGAAAATATCATAGTGTAAATGTGCCAGAAATGTGGAAGTGATGATCCAAGTGCTGTCAGGTTTTCTCCATCAAAGCTATAATTAAATAATTGTAAAAATGTTTTGTTTTATAAAAGGATAGTAGATTAAAGTTTAGTATTATCATGTTATCAGTAGAATTGTTTTCATAAAAGACATTAAAATTTTCTTCATTCACATGCCCTGAATATACTTTCCATCTAAATTGTGATATTGATCCCAAGAGCAAAGATTACGAGCAAAAATTTCAGTTCCATGGCAATAATAGTAAATAAAAAGTTGCAACTTGGGCTGTACCAAGAGCTGTGATTCAAACACTGATGTGGAGTGCGTAGTAATGGCTCCAGCAGTACACAGCTATATAGGAAAAGCACTTGTCAATACTAGCAGCTCATTGCTGGACCTTTAATTGCACATGAAGTCTGGCTTTCATTTGGCAGAATGTTCAAAAGTTTATCTGCTGTGTGATTGTTCTTCAAACCTTTGGAATCACCCTGGCAATTTTCCATTTCTGTGTCTGTCATAATGTGTCACTTTTCTTTTAAAATACATATTAGAAAGTTTTCTGCCAGCTTCCTGCTTCTATGTGGTCAGATATTGGATGGAGCAAGGGATTTTTCTCCTTTTGTTTCAAAATTGAGCAATAATTTGACTTTTATACTGAAAATGATGATGAGTTTCCACTCCTCTCTGATTCAAATGAGTAAATGAGTTCAGAAAGGCAGCATGTACTGAACAAGATTTCAATTAATTGTGGAAAAGCATCCACTCTACTGCCTACTCATTTGATACTCTCCCTTTGCCTTTTTGTGTTTGTGTCACTGTGTATTTGCTTTTCATGCTTTCCACACTCTTCTCTTTTATCTGCAGTGCTGCTACCAATTTCCCTTCCCCTCTACAGATTTCTCCTTGTTATAAAAAGGTCAGCTTCTCTGCCTACCTCCTCCCTTGCTTGCAAATGTACAGCCCTAGAAATCAGATGTGACTGGTATGAAAGTTGGAATTACGCAAAATATTCCTTTGTCTTGTAGTAGAAATGAGTAGGAGGCAACTTCATCAGGAGAGGGGGAGCCTAGGCAGGAAACAGAGAAGTTGTGGGTGATAAGGAAAGTGGTTATTTGATTCTAGTTTCACATGAGTGCACTAAAAGGTTGTTAAACATTAAGCATTCATTATGTATACAATTAATTAAGCTTTGTCCATTTTACCAGGATTGAAAACCAGTGTAATCCCCAGGAAGCTCTCATACCTCGGCTGTGCAATAGACAACTCTCTTGACAAGATAACTCTTGTTTTTCACTCATAATTTAAAGAAAAAGCTTTATCTTCCATTTCAAACCTATCCAGTTAATGGCACATTGTTCAAAACTTGCATATGTGTGTCTTTGCATATGAATGAACAGTCCATTATTTCTACTCTGAGCTTGACAATAAGATAGTTATATTCACTGTAAATGAACTGAACTGTGTTCTCTGCTTCATTCTGCCCAGAGTCTACTGAGAGTAAACAGCAGGAGCAAGTGAAGGTATAGCACTAAAGAAACTTACTGGTGTTTTGCTTTCTCCTTTCTGCAACAGAGGGATATATTTTTCGCTGGAACATGACCTCATTCTTAGAAGATTCACGAAATAGAAAAAATGTAAGGAATTATCTTTAAGACCTTCTTTTTGAATGGTATACCCAGACAAACAGAAAAAAAATAATGCAGAGCTCTACAGGGGTAAAAATGTTTTCTGCATATAAAGATGGTGTTTTGTGCTTTAAATAATAACTTGATGCTGTGGGGAAAAAAAAACATAAGTAAAATGGTGTTAGCATTATTTCATTATATTCAAAGAAGGTATATTAAGAATGAATTTATCCATGTCCCCTGGGTGATGTTTCTACCTTATGCCATTTGCAGGCTGTTTCATGAAGGGATTATTTTTTTCATCTCTTCTAATTTTCAGAAAGACATGCTGATAAATCCACTAAGCTAGCAACCATGGTCGGGTACAGAACTACCTCAAATGTGGTTATGTTGCCTTTTTCCCCTCAGGAAATAAAGGAGGAGCTCTGCTGGAGGGCACATGCTGCTGAAGTGGTTGACTTATTTATTGAAGAGGAGAAAAATGTGGTAGTGACAGCATCCATTGATGGTTCAGTCAGGTATAAAATGACTAATACTTCTTACTGCTGTGGCAAATCAGTTGAGCTATCTTCGAAGTTCCTTTTCTTGCTGCACTTGTATATAGGCTAGAACTTTAAATAAAGTGCACTTAAATAAAATGCCCTCCGTGCATTTTCTGTTCTGCACCCAAAAGAGCTGGTTTTAACGTAACACTTCTCCAGAAGTTAGATCTTTTGCAGACTGTCATTTTCTTTCAGCCCTTGCTTTACTTTTACACATAGGTAATGGCTACATAATTTTTTAAATTATCTACTGTTTTAATCCTATTTTAGCTTTCAGTACTTGTTAAATTGACATGGATCCTAAGCATGGCATCTAATCAATGTGTATGCAATTAGACCATGGAAGCTTGAAGATACTTCATAGACAACTATAATTCCTTCTCAGCTAACAAGTGACTTTGAAGGGGTTTCTCTTGGTTTTTTGGAAGTATTAAATGCAGAAGTTTTGTGTAGATCCTGCTCTGGTGGTGGACTTTACTGCAGGAACAACTCAGGATTTTGGTACATTTACTCTTCATTTTCGTAAATACAAACATGAAGTGGGTTTTTTTTCTGCTTTTTACAACAACCTTCTGAATTTTTTTCACTCTCAAATGATTTAAATTATAAAAACAATCTCACTGATGTTTTTTATGACTAGCACACTGAACTGTAGAACAGTGCTGCAGAATTTGATAATGTACACAAATACTATCTCACTTCTGTTGCACTTCTAAAAATATCCACTTTTCTTTTCTGTCCTTTTGCACTGCTTCTACTATGTCTATAGGCTTTGGCATGCCAGGACTGGATATTATTTTGGTTACTTTGGACAGGCCAGGAAGTTTGAATTAACAGATACCAGTCGGTTGATTTTGCCTTCTGATGTTAATGATTTTTCTGCTATAATTAAAGAGGAGAGCAAACATATGGAAAAGAAGAAGGTTATATATCCTCTCATGCTGGACAGAGACAAGTAAGATCTCATACGTTTACATACATGTATGACTGGGGGAACAGTTTTGAAAATATGCTTTAAAAACATCTTTCATCTGAAAGTCAGGGGGGAAAAAAGTACTATTTGTTATTCAGAAAAATCTTTTTAAAGATGGTTTCTGGCCCAGTATGGGTAAATCTTTTCCTTTTTATGACTTCGTGACAGTCAGGATTAGGTGACGTTCAAGGTTTGAACTCAGTAATAGTGATGACTAGATAATTGTCTCAGCTTTTAGTCTAATTAGAGGTTGTATATTATATATGCTGTTCATGTTAGCAGCCTGTTGCCTGAACAGCTTAATGTGAATAGTTCTGAGCAAAACACAAATCCTTCTAGAAGAATAAACCAAATTTAACCTTTCAGTTTGAGAAATGGTCATCTTAAACTTGCTGGGATGTTATGGATACATTCACATACATGGGTAGAGGAATCACAGATCATGGCATTCTGAAACTGGCATAAATGTGTGTTCAATAGCAGTGTTAAACTTTTCTTCTAGGTAGAATTCTTAAGGGAGATGGATTAATTACAGGTCCAGTCAGAGCGCCTTGGCCTGTTAGTTTAAGTACATATTTCTAGTCCTGGAACACTCTGGTTCATTAATTAGTGGATTAACCAAGTGAACAGAAATATCAAAGAGGGCATCTTCAAAGGCAATACACACAGTGTCTTAAGTAACAAAGGAGTCCAAATATGGAAAAAAATTATTTAGGACTTAAAATGTCATGCATTGTTTAGTGGTAAGTTTTCATATACCATGTCCATTCTTAGGCTGCCTTTCAAGCACAGCAATTTGGGACAGTGGAAAATCTCTAAGATGCTTTACTGTTACCCCATTTAATTTGGTATCCTGCTAATAATTATTATTCTGTGGAGTTTTTACTAATATGAGTGGTGTCACTGCAGTTAGAACAGTAACTCATCAATACAGAGAAGTGCTTGGCTGTGTTTGAAGGACCCCTGTAGTTCCTCTGAATAGTCAGTAGCCAGTTTGAAACCTCTGGAACCAAAGATACTATCATTGAGTCAGCTAACCTGAAAGAAACTTTCCATAAATTACATGCCTGTGTCAAACTATGACAACTTTTTGAGGTTTCTTCAAATATTTCAGTAAAGGAGAATGGCTATCATATATTTAAACACATTAACTAAACAAAGAGCAAGAAAATAGGAAATTCTTAACTGTGTAGAGAACTGGAGAAAAAAAGCAGCCACACTCTGTGCAATAGAAAGTTTCAGTCTTATCCTTCTACAAACTTTGTGTGCTGTCACCTTAAGAGTGACTTGGTTCCTCTGGATTAACTGTACCAAATATTGTAATGGAGAGCTAGCCAACCATCATCCAAAAGGCTGTGTTACTTATGGATGCTAGGCTTTGTACTTTGCAGGATGCAGACAATTGTCTTGGGATAAGTCACTTATCTTTGTCATGCTAGTATAATTCATTTATTGGATAACTCATATGATATTCATCACAAGATAACAGTTTAGGATCTCAATTAACAAATCATGTTATAAGTGTTATTTACAGATATATATTCATTGAATCATAGAACCATTAAGGTTGGAAAATATTTCTAAGATCATTGCGTCCAACCATTAACCAAGGACCACCATATTCACTTCTAAACCATATCCCTCAAGTGCTACATCCAGATGCCTTTTGAACACTTTCAGAAACAGTGACTCCACCATCTCCCTGGTTACCCTTTCAGCAAACAAACTTGCTGAATTACCCTTTCAGCAAACAAACTTTTCCTGATATCTAATCTAAATATCCTCTGGTGGAACTTGAGACTCTTGTCCTGTTGTCATCTGGGAAAAGAGGCCAACCCCCACCTGGCTACAGCCTCCTTTCAGGCCCTTGTAGATCTCAATAAGGTCTCCCCTGAGCCTCCTTTTCTCCAGGCTAGACAACTTCAGCTCTCCCATCTGCTCCTCATAGGACTTATCCTCTCAATCCTTCACCACTTCTGTTGCCCTTCTCTGGACTCACTCCAGTACCTCAACATTCTTCCTGAATTGAGGTGCCCAGAACTGGACACAGCACTTGAAGTGTGCCCTTACCAGTGCCAAGTATAGGAGGACAATCACCCATAGTCCTGCTGGCTGCACTATTTGTATATCACAGATTGAATATCCCAGAATATTCTGGGTTGGAAGGGACCCACAAGGATCATCAAGTCCAATTCCTAAGTGAATGACCTTTACAGGGATCAAGCTCACAGCTTTAGCATTATGAGCACTATGCTTTAGCCAGCTGAGCTAGTGACTATGTGCCATTGTCCTTTTTGGCCACCTGGGCACAGCTGACTCATGTTCAGCCACTGTGGATCAGTGCCTCCAGGCCCTTTTCCACGAGGCAGATTTCCAGCCACTCTGCCCCAGCCTAAAGCACTATCAGGGGTTGTTGTGACCCAAGGGCAGGACCTGGCACCTGGCCTTGTTGAACCTCATACCATTGGCCTTGGCCCATTAGTCCAGCCTGTCCAGGTCCCTCTACAGAGGTTTTCCACTGTCCAGCAGATCAATGTTCCCATCCAACTTCCTGTGATCTGCGAACTTACCTCCTCCAGATCATTAATAAAGATATTAAACAGAACTGGGTCCATCAGTAAGCCCTGGAGAGCACCACTTGTGACTGAGTGCCAGCTGGATTTAATTCCATTCACCACCACTCTCTGGGCCTGGCCATCCAGTCATTTTTTACCCAGCAAACAGTGCACCTGGCCATGGTGGCAGAGGACACCTTTGTTGTGAAAGTCACATTTAGGTGTTCTAGTCAGAACTTAAAGAAATGCTGAAAAGCCATTACCAGAGAGTTAGCACATGACTCTTGTAAATGGTGTTTATATTAAGATTTCCCGCCTTCTACAGGTGACAGCCATATATGGATTGACAAAATATTAGTGAAGCACTCCATGACACCTATGAAGGTCCTAATATAAATTATATTTTGAAGATATATGAAATCACTTATACTTCAAAATAATTTCATTTTGGAGCCTAGTTCAAAATAATTTCATTTTGGAGTCATATATGAATATTGTGTTCATAACTGTCATTTTGATAGGAACGTCAGATTTTTTCTGTCTTGTACATACAGGTTGAAGTCACTGACCGGATCACCTTCAGATTTAGAAAATGCTGGACATGAGGAAGCAGTTCATGGCTTCAACTTTTTCAGAGCTCTGGCTCCTGAAAAGGTAGCTAATTTATATGACAAATTTATGTTTTGTGCAACATATAGGAAATTAAACTGTATTTCTCATTTTAAAATTATCCATAAATAACCCTACATATCTTTCTCATTCAATGGACAAGCTAGACAAAAATGCAAAAACAGAGGGATCTAAGAAATCTCTGTGGTTTTCATTCTCATTTTTCACATTTCCAAATTTCAGTTTAGAAGGTAGCACAAACTGATTAACTGGTTTAAACATATAAAAGAAACCCTAGAACCTTCCTTGGTTCATCAGAAAACCTAAATATCTTAAGTTTACTCTAAGGAAGTGTGAAAATAATAGAATAACAGTGAATTCCTTGTTGCATACAATAGTTCTTTCAGGGTTCCTATGAAATCAGAAGCCAGGAGAGTTAGATTTCATTACATATACTTTCTACAACTCTAATTGAATATCAGGGAAGCTCTTCCATCTTTACCTGGCTTTAACCTTAAAAGTCATGGGAATATAAAACTTTTCTTGCAGTTGTAGTAAGAATGTCTTCATTACCTTTTGTCTTCAGCTACTAATGCACTGACTTTGGCTTCCCTTGGTCAGCTCCAACCTTTGGAAACTTTTGAGTTTGTAAGCAAAGAGGCTGGTGCAGTGTTTGGGTTTCTTCCGATCTATGAGGTAAGCACAAGTGTTTTCTACCTTTTGTGGTGGTGTTCATACCTCAGAAGCCATTAGCACTTGTACTTTATTACAGTGACATACTCTGACATTCTGCTGTTAATTGTCTGCTTTTCAATTTAATTTTCTAACATGATTTGCATTACTACCTATCCAACTCCAACTCCAACTTTGGTGGAAGCTTGAGAATCCAATTGAAGTGAGCATACCAAACAGTGAGTATTGCAGATGTTTATTCCTGTTCAACCTCATGTCAGTAATGTTTTGCTCAGACTGGATTCTTTTAACCAGCCCCAAACCTACTGATACCCATCTGTCCAAAGCTTTGAGTATTTTAAGGTAGTACTATTTTATGGGTATTAATGATCTGATCTATTGCAAGTTGACTAGCAAAGCTTCTTAGATTTTTCTTCTATGGAGCAAGATCAGAATATTCCACAGGCTTGTCTATCCCACATATCATAGGATGAAATTAATCACCCCTAGCAAAGGTGCTGATACCTTTCTGTTGAGGGTGCCTAGAGAACTGACTTGGATCAGAGTTAGATCCTACATGACCTGTTAGATGGGATAATAGGATACTTTGCATTCCAGCTCTGCATTCCAGCTCTGCAGTCCAATACATATGACCTAAACCTTGTACATGCAGCATTACAGCATGTCAGAAAAAACTCAGGAGCACAGTGTTCAAATGGTTGGCACATATGCTACTTTTCTGACTGTTAATGTACTTTGGAAATCTGTGTTTCATTTTCTTCCTGAAAAAGAAAATAAAATACTCTGAAGCCAATGGCATTGCAGTGGATTTACAACAAAATTAAATCAGACTTTTCTGTAAGCTATGTGCATAAAAAAATATTTTTTGTCTGTCCTGTTACAAAATGCTATCAATCTGGTCTATTCACCTTAGTGTGTTAATTAGTTCTTGAAATTTTTTAAAGGTCTTCAAAGGATCAAAGCTGAGAAGTCCGGTCACAAGGGACGGGAAAAGGATCCAGATTCCATTGAAGACTTGAGACAAGACACATAAATGTAGTTTCAATTCTTCATTTAAGTGGATTAGCAGATTTCTTTTGTTATTTTTTCTCTGTTTTTCTTTTCAATTACTTTTAAATCTATTTCATTATTAAGTAGAACATATAGAAAACAGATCTTTACTTCTATTCCAATCCTTCATGCAAAGAATAAATTCCAAGAAAGCCAGTGTACGATTATAACTAGATATTGAAAAGCCCATTTGACTTAATGTATATTTGCTGACAGTTACTCTCTATGTCAAAACCACTGATTTCCTCTCTGCTTTAATTTGTCCAGTTTGAACTTCTGAATATTGAATATTACACTGCTGTTTTTCCTGCCAGATTAATCATAAAGTCAACAAAGAGTTAATATGCCCTGCTGTTTCTGCCTGTTTGTTCCTTGCTTATGCTTTCAAAGACTGTATTCATCCTCTAAGCCAGAAAAGTGCCTGCTGAACTCATATTCAATTCATTATCCATCACGATTCCACAAATCTTTTCTTGCATTTCAGCATTCTAGGACAAAGTCATAACATTGTCATAACATCAGAACAGAGAACACATTTTCATCCTTTGGCTAAGCATACAAAAGGTGCCAAGTATCTCACCTTAGTGAGAAAAAAGGTAATTGCATATGCATATAATAATGTGTATATCTAGTGATAATGCATATAACTAGTGATATTATTTCCTATTATTTTGGGGAAAATAGCAGGTTTTCTATATCACTGGTGTCGCTGTTGAGCAGGACGGGAACAGAGAACTCCAGATCAGAAGGCAAAGAAAATGAGCTCCGATTTATTTCAAATATACCGCTCTATATATAGAGGACATCGAGAAGACTAATTTCATTGGTCTTAGAGTAAAAACATGTCACACCATTGGTGTGCAGTGAATGACGCACAGTGGCAGAGCATATCTATAAACAATGTGAATAACAAGATAGATTAGAGAATTATTTACATTCTTTCCCAACTGTTTCCCAGGCTCTTGCCTGGTTAGAAAACCTTTCTCTTTCTCTCTGACTGAGCTGAGAATATCCACACACTGGTATTGAATGGTGTTTGACCTGCTGGCTTTCTTGAAAAGACATTCTTCTCAAGAACTGAATATATAATGACCTGTAATTATTCACCTGCTTTCGACTTGTTACAAGGCTATGATTGATTTAAGGGTAGCTGCAAAATATCTTGTGGGAGTATATTTAAAATTCTTATGATCAGCTGTACTGGATCTGACAGGGATTCATGTAATTTTCTCCATAGCAGCCTATATGGTGCTAGGTGCTGGATTAGTAAATAAAAAAGTGTTGATAACTCACCAATGTTTTGGCTACTGCTGAGCAATGCCAGCACAACAAGAAGGTGTTTTTTTTCCCACAGACGGTGAGTAAACTGGGAAGGGACACAGCTAGGACAGCCCGTACTATATAACATCTTCATGGAATGGAGGGGGGAAACCAAGATGTTCATGGTTATAGTGTTTGTCTTCCCAAGCTGTCTTCCCATTATGTGTGCTGGAGGCCCTCTTTCCCAGGAAGTGGCTAAACAAACATGTGCCTGCTGGTGGTAAGCAGTGCTTGAATTTCTTGTTTTGCTTTGCTTGCACATGCAGCTTTGCTTTACCTATTAAGATGTCTTCATTGTGGCCCAAGAATTTTCTCACTTTTGCTCTTCCACATCTCTTCCCCATCCCAATGGGACAAGTGAGGAAGCAAGCAAGAAACTGGGCAGGCACTTGGTGTCTGCCAAAGTCAGCCCACCACATTAGCCAGCTTTGTGATCAAAACTAAAATCAGACTTGTCTGACAAACCAAGTGGCGCCAAATAAAGAGTGATCTGCCATTTACTGCTTGTGTTCATCTGACCCCTGATTTAGCAGTTAGCATATGAAAGGCAACATTCTTGCAATTCTGAGTCCTGTGTCATTTTGAAAGCTACATAAAGTCTTCTTCATTTACCTGAAAATTGCCTATTCTTCAAAGATTATTAAAAGTGCACAGTTCAAGTTCAGAGAGATCCTTACCCATTTATTTTGATGCTCATATGTGTTATGTTTTATCATATGTGATATAATATTTTCTCTTTGGCATTGTCCCTACTAACAGTCAGGCCTAAATTATTTTACTGTGGTTGCAAGATGCAGATGTCCCACTTCTGTTAATTAACTGACTACTTACCTCCTCAAAACTGACTATTTACTCATCATTTTCTTTTTACCAAACTTTTAACAGTGCTAGGATTTCATAGGTTCTTAATTTTCAAATTATACCCTTTTTAGTCTTGCTTCCTTTTCCCATCAGTTTTCTTTATTAATCGCCTGTGTTTTCTAGGAGTTGACTTGTAGTCATGGCTATTAATGCCACTATATTCTCCACTGTGCAGAAACTATCCATAATGTAGTACTATTGCCAGTAAAAATCAAGTGTTTAATCCTATGGTGAGTGAAATAATGGACAAGCTCTCAGGAGGGAAAGGAGGGAATCATGCTGTAAAGGAAAACTGTCAAAAATGCATGATGTGTGTGTGCTATCCTTATCAACCTTCCACCCAGTCACTACCTTACTGTTATGCTATTTAAAGTGTGACAAAGTTAGAGTGCTATAAGTGCTATCAGATCTTTTTTTCATGATTCGTTATATTAAAAAACCTGTGTAGATCAGACTGCATGTCATTGCTCAGCATTACTGTTTACTTCCAAACCCTAGGGCTTTATAAGCACCAAATGGAAACTGGTCCTGGCCCCAACCATTTTATACAATAATATTATCCAACTGTCTTTCTTAAGTGTCAAAAGAAAAGCAGAGACATTTAATTTTTTTGAACAGATAATCTACTAAGGCATTGCACAGAATTTATTAGAAGATTAGTTGTTTATCCTGCTCTTCAAAACAGAGGATGAGACTGGAAAGAAATTAAGCATAGGCAAGTGATGCTTGCACTCACTCATCTTACAGCAGTCTTTTCAATGCTGGGTCTGGTACAAAGGTGTGTGGTAATGGATTTGTTGGTATTAACTGTGGATTTCCTCTATCTTGATGCATTCATTTGCAGGATGGTTTCTTTCTACCAGCATCCACAATTATGTTGCACTTAAACGTTCCAGGTGAATGAGTTGTTTGATTGATCCAGACTATATATAATAACTATAATAACTACTCTATTAAGGAAACTCTTAACAGGACAACCTCTTTCAGCATGGCAGAAGTTTGTGCTTCTGCTGGCTGCAGTAGTTAGTTTGCCAGAATTTCATTACAGCCCTTGCCAGTGCTTTACAAAATCTGTGACGCTCTTCAGCTGCCCTCACCCACTGGGGCAGTTCAAGCTGAATGGCATCAATGGTGCCAGAACTACAGGAACCAAAATTCTTTGTTATGTACCCACCACTATAATAGCTTCCATTATTTGGGCTAGGATTGGATGGAGAAGGCACACAAACATAACTCTTATTTTGTCCTTCAATATATTTACCCAAACTTCTGTTCCCAGCAACCAAAATCTCAGAAGACACATTGACCAGCTGACTGGCCAGATGCCTAATTGAGGAATTCAATGCAGAAAAGACACCTGAGTTAAGGGAAGTTTTTGAAAGTGTGTAACCTAGTTCTATCCACCTTTCAGGATGTGCTTGTCCGTGGATATCCAGAATTAGACCCCCTGACATCTGTGATTTTGCAGTGGTCAAAAATCCCATATAGTCCTCCCAGGCCTGTTCTGCTTGGGGAATTCCAAAGGAAGCTTCTTCCTTTCCCCTGTTAGCATCCATCTTGAACCTCTGTAGGTGGTTTATGATGATATGTGGGAAGAAGCCATCAGTAATTTTGTTGATTTCTTCAGCAAGAGCCTGAGCCACTTCTATAGTATATCTGTCTTGGTTTGTAGACACTTTGCATTTCATAGCATTTTGACTACTTCCAGGAGGACAGTCATGAGAGAAAATACAAGAGGATGTCATGGCATCCCAACAGGCAGCCTCTCGATCAGGGATGTCTTTAGGTTCCATTGATCCACCATGCGGGACAGAGAGAATGAGGTTCATGTTGCCCACTTGATATTCTGTGAAATTATTATGGCCAAATATAACATCCTTGGTGCCAGTGACTTTCAAAAGCAAAGGTAAAATGGAAAGGAGGAATAAATACATGTTTTTCATTTGCTGCTGGAAGACTCAGCAATATGGAATATATCAGTACCTACAAAAAAGCAAAAAACAGACTCTAGATTACTTTCAGTTGTGAATGCATGAGACTGTTCAGCTGCTACTGGCATAATTAGTTAATGATTAACCTATTTTACTTTTATTCCATCTAGCACAAAGAAGAACACTTATATGAGAAACAGAAATTAACAGGGCACTTAGTATGGCTTGATGTAACACATGCAAGGGAAATGGTAGGCTACTGGGCCTCTCCCATTTCCCCAGAAAGCACAAACAGTATTTGATCACCCTATCTGATTCCAGAGAATCATCCCAGCAAAATATCTGATTTTTTTTTTATTTTGCATCAAAGCCTCTCTTTTTTTATCTCTGAAATGTAAGAAAATTCTAACAGAATTTGATAAAACATCTTTATGACATTGACCTGTGTGAAATAGCTTTGTATTATCGATGTGGTTATAGAGGCTATGTCAGTCCAGACCAGCACTTGTGTGACCAGACTTGTGTAAAATAATCAGACTGATAAAAATTGAGTGCTACCAAGCTCTGTCTCTAATTATACTCCAGACCGAGTTACTTTAAGACCTTTATAGATAGGTACTATTGAGTGCATTAAGTAGTGACTCTGTTCTCTTTAGTTTTCAAGTCTCCATTCAGTTCAAGAGACCTCAGATATTTTAAAGCCGTCACTAATTATGTCATTTTTTGGAAAGCTGGAATTTACCGAGATGCTGACAGGTCTTTCTCTTTTGAAGATGCCTCTAGCAAGATCCACGTCTTGAGTGTAACTGTATCTGGTGGCTGTAACATGAACCAGTAAAGTCAGTGAAATCAGAATAAAAATGGATACTTTTCACTTCCAGGAGTAAAAAAAAACCTCCTCAGTAAAGCCCAGATGAGGAGAATATAAGACATGCATTTGCAGATGACTAAGTGTACCCTTGTTGTCTGGTCCCGCCCCTATCATTATAGCACCTGTGGAAATGCAGAAGATAAGAGGACAGACAAAGGTGAGAGAAAAAAAGATCAGCACAAATCTATCCCCAACTTCTGGCCTGACACTATGTATGAGAGCAGCCAATAATACTGAAAGGGCAGTGGGCACTGTGGAAGCACCTGCCATCAGCTGCCTACACTAAGAAAGGGAGTAAAATAATGCAGCAAAATTTTATTTTCTTGCTATGAGGGAGTGCTGCTGGATTTTTAGAGATAATCTCTCCTGCCCACTGCACTGCACTCTGAGGAGCCTGTACCTGAAAAATAAACATCTATCTTCTGCTCTACTTTCTGGGCTGAAAGTCCCATAAAAGTCTGTGAGCTGGAATCAGATATCTGAGAATCTCAGCTACAGTTTTCCTGTTTATGACAAAAGATTTTTTTTGTTTCATTTCAAGCTTTCATTTAAAAGCTGCTTTTAGTTGAGCTACTGGCTTAAAACAAGATTTTATCCAAGGCCTGTATGGTTCATGTTTCCGTAGACTTCCCTGAAACACATTCACCTGCTAGTTCACTGTGTGCTACCAGAAACACTGAGGAAAGGAACGCTGTCAAACATTATTCAAAATCTCTTTTCTCAGAAAACTAGACTACACATGTAGAGTAAGTCTAGGAATAGCTTACCTGAGGTGCAGGGGGGTCCAGCACTAAGTTAAATAAATCGACAATAACAACTCCCCAGAGGCTGCTCACCTGCCCCAGAAGGACTCGGGTTTCTTGTCTCAGGCTCTTTTAAATACGATGACACAGCTGTTCTTTTCCCACAGCATGCCAAGCTTTTTGTGGTTCTCAGCAGCAGTTCGCTTGTCTTTTTGCAATTTCTTGTTAATTATTGAATCAAGCTGTTAATGCTACTAGATCATACCTTAATGATATATGGAGAGAGAGCCCTATAATTCTAAACTGAAAGATGGCACAGCTCATGCTCTAGACAGACTTGGAGAGTCTAGAGGCACCTGTGTTATTGTGAGGTCAAAAAACAAAAACAAAAACAAAACAAGAGTAATTTAAAGTGGTAGTAATGACTGCAGGACGAGTTTGAAGATTTACTTGCAAATTAAGGAAGTTTTTCCTGCCTCTGCGCCTCCGAAAGCGAAACTGAACTGCCCCTTGCACTCAGCTGCAGGGGAGGCTGTGTCCCAAGAAGCCTCTAGGGGCCAGGATGAGCCATGCGGCCACAAGAACAGAGGCTTCAGCAGCACCCGGATGTATGATATCACAACGACAGATCACAAGGGGAAAAATATGCACTACTGAGATACTAAGGTTTACCATGCTTTTGTTCTCTGTACTGACAGTACGTTTCCAGAGATAAAAACATTTGCCACACGAGTGGCACAGTGTAGCAGAAGTGCCACACAAATGTAGCACAGCCAAACTTAATACAAGTTCGGAATAGCTACTAAACTAACATAATCAGCAGATACCTATAACAAAACTATGTTAACTAGGTAATCTAGGTTTTTAATAACTTTACTAACGCTATTCATATAATATTTTCCTGATAAATGAGGAGCTTTTAAAAACATTTTCTCTGCTACTAAATATAGTTTAAGGATGTCATCCTCTAAACTTCCCTCAAGTGTGTACAACTGTTCATGAATTTGCTGGTGGTGTTAAAGTCTATCTTCTTAGCTAAGCTAAAAAAAGCTGTGAAAATTGTTATATGTAACAGGTATAATTCGCGCCATTTTTTGCATGATATATATATAATATTAAATAGTTGTTAGAATGTACCCTTTGGCATTAGAAGCCCCCCTCCTCAGGAAAAACCAGGTGTGTGTTGAAACCCGATTTACAAGCAAAAGGATGTGGCTCGCCAGGAGATGGGCCTTATCTGAGGCGATATGGAGACACCCAGGCGCTGATCATCGCGTGAACGACCCGAGATGGACATCAGGAACATCCCCCTGGGCCAATACATGTGAATACCGTGTTCCCGTAAATTTCATCAGAGTTTCACCGACACCGGACTTCGAATTGTTCTGCCTTGTTACCGAGAAGGAAATCTCATCAACTTATGGGATTCTGAATGAAACAAAGGACTGAATGCCGAAATCCTGGCTTCAGGCAAAATTTTCCCTATAAAAATCACTTGTACCAGGATGGTGCGGTGGGAGCATAGAGGAAAACTTCTGCTGAGGCTGATCTCTGTGTCTCGCACCCAGTGCCGATCCCGGGCTCGGCACTGTCCTTTTCCTTGTGGCTGGCTGAGTTAGATCTCTATTGCTAAAATTAATTCTTTTTTATTTTTTTAATTCGGCTGGATCATTTTTCATTTATAACAAAAATATATAGTCCAATAATAGAAATTTCAATAAAAGACAGATAAAGGGTGTGGTGAATGTAATGCTGCCACCTATCAGAGAAAAATCAAATTTCTTTTCTAAGAAATTGATTAAGTAGTCCAACTAACTTCCAAACGAACTTTTTGAGATAAAAGTGATCAACTTCTTAAGCAGTGAAAACAATATAGTAGCAGTAATAAGAAATTCACTGAAATTTTGGAAAAATTATTGTAAACCAGACCCTCAGTCTATTAATATCACTAAAGCTGATGGTCTGATTGTGAGCTTCAGCAAAGTGCTGGTTTTCATTCCGAGGATTTTAATCTTCTGCATGAAGACACTTTCACCTGTGCCAGACACTGCACGGAAGGAAGTTTAGTAAAAATCTGGAAGATGTCCTTGCCCATTGTAGTGGGCACAAATTTAATTTTGCTTTACTTGTCCGTGTAAAGGTTAGATGTTTACATCAGACAGTGATCCCATTTCCTCTCTTTAGGAAAGCTGTGTTGAGAAAGAAGCAGTTCTAGAGGTACTTCAATGTTTTTATCTTGGGCACCTATCTCAAATTTCTGTTAGGGATCAACAGGGCTATACTCAGAATGGCTCTTATTTTTTTATTACATGACAGAAAACAGTTGCAAAGAAAACAAAATGTTTCTGCTATACTTTCTACTTCAAGATCTCTTTAAAATGTATTCTGCCAGTCACTATTACAAAACTGCTCAAGGAAAGAAAAAAATGCACAGCAGAGATTTGGCATAGTAATTTATAGTCTTACCAGTTCTCCTGATACAGGAGCTACTTGTGAAAGAAAATCTATTACTACAAGTCTTGTAAAAAACCATAATGCAGTGCTGTTTCATCTGGTACTTATGGGAAATAAAACTGCAATACTATGGTATTCTTCAAAGGAATAACCCACCAAAATGTTCCCATCTGACTACTTTCTTCCGAGACACTGTTGAAGTGAAAGCTCGGTATCTTTAGCCAGTTTTAAGTCGACGTAGCTCTACTGAAACCAACACAGGCTTTGACTCATGGTATCAAGCTTCTACTATTTTATCGAAGTTAGATGATCTCATGAGGGTGGGTCACACTGGTTCATACATGGCTGAATACATTTGTAATAAATTGAATGTTAAGGCATGTTGTGCTAACTCTTAAATTCCAAAGTACCTATCCTTTCAGGTGAAGGAATTGAAAAGGAAAATCTGTGCTGGGCAAGAGTTCTGTAGCTCTGGCTTCCTTCAAGGCAAGTTACTTGGCTCCAGTACTTCTGACTCTGAGGTTCACCTTAGGACTATTTTAAACTATTTTTAATTTACAGAAAATAGTCAAAAGTATTTTTAATTGAATTACACGTAAGATTTTGAATTATATTGGTAGATTACATTGTCTACTTTGATTACTGTTCTTCCCATGAGCACAGCAGTTTGATAGAAAAAAAAATGTCAGAAGTGATAGAAGAACACATTCTTAAGAGAAGCGAACCTAATCCAAATGGATTCTAACTGCAATTGGATTTAAAACTTGTGGAGTGTGTCATATATAGTCAGAATCATGGTGTGAAGAAAGAACTGGCAAAGCAGAATTGCAGAATTCTATTGATATTTTCACATTAAAACATCTTATGCTATCCCTGTGGCTAAGTTATTTCTATGCATTTCTTAGCTGAGAAATTGTAATTCAGATGTGCTCTTTCCAGAATGCATTGAATTTAAACTTTGCTGTCCACTGTCTGGAAACATTGCTTTCTACACTGCTGACTGAGTCATCCACGTCACCGAGTCAAAGTATCTAAGAACTGTACAGGCTTCCAAATGGCATGTAGAAAAAGACACTTCTATCTGGTAGATATTGGACTACATTTACTTCTTACTGCAATTTTTTTTTATTTACGCAAGAAAACCCTTATGAAAACTGACAGGATAAAGGACCTGTATCAGATAATTTTAACTTCGACCATCCGTTCTTACATTAACCCCGGGGTTTCAGTGCTGTAACAGTAAAATCTGTCCCCCGCTTGACCCTTGGCAGGCAGTGACCCGCGCCAGCCCCTCCCTTCCCCTCCTTTCTCACGGCGTTGACTACAGTCCATTGTCCTGTTAAAACTCTGCGGAGGCTTTTGATTTATGCGTATTTAATGTTTATAAATGCCACGTTAGTGTTGTCATCTACGAGCTGTGCTCGCCGCACAGCGGCTGTGAGAAATGCTCCGAGGAATGCCGTGAGGAATGTACAGTCCCACAGTGTAGGCCCCGGCCCCGCCCCCGCGGGGCACCATGGGGATCGTAGTCCCCGCGCGCGGGGCGGGGCCATCGCGCTCAGCGCGCGCTGCTTGAAAGCCCCGGGCGGCCGCCGCGCGCCGCGGCTGAGCCGAGCCGAGCCGAGCCGAGCCGAGCCGAGCCGAGCCGAGCCGAGCCGGAGCAGCCGCGATTGCCCGGGCGGGGCGGGCAGGATCGCCGCGTCCCTTGCCCCTCTGTCCCTCTCTCGCCCCACTCTCCGGCAGCGCCGGCCCGCAACGAGGTACAGCGGCCACCGCCGCGTGGGGAGGCGGCCCCGAGCCGGGATGCGGGGGGGCAGCTGCAGGAGCTCCTCGTGGCCCTGGCGCGGCCCAGCGCCCCGGCTGTGAGCTGGCTTGGCGGTCCTCGAGCGAAGATCGAGAGTGGAGATCGAGAGCACAGGGCACTCGGCTTTGTGTTCGCTACTTTCTTTGTTTTCCCGCTCTGCGGCATCATGGGGATCCAGGGCCTGCTCCATTTTATCAAGGAGGCTGCCGAGCCTTCCCACGTGAAGAAATACCAAGGAATGACGGTAGCTGTGGACACCTACTGCTGGCTGCACAAAGGCGCCTATGCTTGTGCTGAGAAGCTGGCCCGGGGAGAGCCCACGGATTTGTAAGTCCTTCTTACGTTTAGCTCTCAGCCCTTTTAAAACTAAAGTTTTGCCAACTTGGTGTTTCTTGAACTAAAAACTAAGTTACATTAGTTTCGCTTCTTACTATTGTTTCTGAATTCTGAGTTGAGGTCTTTTGAAATGGAAATTTTTGGCGATAAATAAACAACTTTCCAGCTGTGCAAAATAAAAAATATTTAAGATTATATTGGGGAATAAAACTCTCAAAATATTTTTTGTTAGAATACCCAAGGCTGTATCAGTCAGGCTTTTTGTCCTAGCATGTATCACTCTCAACTATAATCTAATTTCTCTGATGGAATTCTGTATGTGCAATTCTTTAATTTCAAATTTGATGTTATTTTCAGACACCTTTTTGTATGCAAAGAGACTTTGTAAATACTTCTGTGACAGAGGTTGTAATGATGCCAAGGAATTTTGAGACCTGTGTTGTGCTCTGAATAAGGTGTAAGATTTTTTGCTGAACATACTACGTTTTTAGTTAAAGTAGCTTTTTAAAAACACATTTACACAGTTACAGTTCTAGGGAAGGAAATGAACAAAAATTGTGGTCATATTTCAGATTCAACTCCACACCTTAGATCAGGTTTGCATTTCTTGCCCTTCTCTAGAAATATGGCTTGAACTTTTGTTTTAGATTGGATATAGGTAAGGTTGGAAGGGGCCACTGCATGTCATCTCATACAGGCTCCCTTAGAGAGCATTACTTGGGGTTGCGTCCAGACAGCTTTCCAATATGTCCAGAGAAGGAAGAGGTTCGAAAACCTCTCTGGCCAACCTGTTTCAGTGCTTGGTTACTTGCACAGCAAGGAAATTCTACTTATATTCTAGTGGAATTGCCGTGGTTTGGTTTCTGCCTGCTGCCTCTTGTCCTATTGCTTGGCACCACCCGGGGGCCCTTGGATCCATCAAATCTTGTTACCATGCACATATGATCTTAGACTGGCACCTTAACTATAGTGTAGGGTCCTTTCATACTTTAAAATTCATCTGGATGGAGGTATTATATAGCTACAGTGCTATGTGCTCCTGTCTTTCAAAAATCAGTTATTTTTCTGTCGCTCTAAATCTAGTTTCTTCAGTGCTCGTATCCTTGCATTCTAAATGCTTCTAAATCCCACTCTCCTTCTCCTCCCTTCCTCTGTTGATGAGGTTGCTTTTGCTGTTTTAAAGTATCCTTAAAATGAATTTTTTTTTTTTCTTTGAGCATCGGTGTAGTATGCTTGCTTAGTGTTTACAGTAGTTATTAGATTTCAATTCTGTGCTGCTGATAAAACGATCTCAAACACATCTGTAGGAATAACAGGTAAGAAGATGAGAGGTTTGAGGGAATAAATAACATCTGGAATGCCTAACAAATATTTTTTCTAGGGATGGGTTTGAAAGCAGTGGATGGTTGCCTCCTGAGCCATATACCATCTTCGCAGTTTGTACAGAACTGTCTTTCGGAATATTTTCAGCACTGTGCCTGTATTTTTAGTATGGGAAGATAGGTTTGCATGTCTTGTCCATAGGATATATGCATTATCTGGAGAGAAGAGCAGATAGTTCTACAAGGAGAGATTAAATAACCTCATCACTTCCAGCTCTACAAAAGTGCTTTTAGTCTGCCTTTCTGGGGGTAGGTCATGTGCTGTGCCTGTCTGCTTCCTGTTTCCCTGGCCATTGGAATTAAGTTGCTGAAAGTAAAAAGACAATCCATGTTTTAACTGGTTAAGTTTTTGTCAGTATTGAATAGCAAGATCAACTGAATTATACTTGAATTCTTATTTCATTTTGTCTGGGAGAGAGGAGCAGTCAGCTCAGTTCTGAACTGGGAGGTAGATTGTTTCTCTTGGTAAAAAAATCAACCAAACTGCATCCAAGTGTTCTTAACTTTTTCTGATACTGGGGGAATATTCAGCCTGTTATGATTTTTGAACAATAGTTAGTCCTAAATTTACAGTTCTCCTTTCCTGCAACTGGAAAATGTGTAATAATCTTGTGATTAACAATAAAGTGTATCTTACTTTTCTTATTTTTGTTGTTGTTGATACAGTTACGTAGCTTTCTGTATGAAATTTGTTCATATGCTCCTCTCATTTGGAATTAAACCAATTTTGGTGTTTGATGGATGTACCCTACCTTCTAAGAAGGAAGTGGAAAAGGCACGACGAGAGTAAGTACTGAAGTGTAGTGATTTGCAAGCAAAGCAGTTTTATCACTGTAGTAAAAATCAAAAACCCTCCAACTTCAGCTAGGAAGTAAGTTCTGGTAAACTCCGCTGCAATGTAGTATGATATTTTTTCATTTACATCTAAAATCGTACAAACTTCTTAGAGGTTTTATTCCAAAAATAGAAAGGCACTTCATAAATGAAAGCTATTTTATAAAGGAAGGAAGTAAGCCTTTGAGCAGTAGTTCCTGTCATGTATTAGAGACTTTTAGTTTACCCACACTTGTCATCTCTGGACAAAAATATTTTTTCCCAATATAACTTTATTTCAAATAAAATTGATTTGAAGTTGATAAATAAATAATTAATGAAATTGATAAATAAAATTGATTTCAAATAAAATTTATTTGAAATAAATCATCTTTCTCTACAACTAACAAGATAAAGATGTTTCAAATTTAGATTCAGGTCCTTATAAATGGGACTTTTCACTGAAGTTATGAGAATTTTTCAGTAGTGGTTGTTATTTATGAAGTCTCATGAGACACGTGCTTTCTTCAGCGCGAACAATTTCTGGTTTATGAAATTAAGTAAATTTGGTTTTCTGTCCTCTAAATCAATAACTATCTAGTGTCAGATACTCCCAACTCTCGTTAAATCTATTTTACTGCAAGCTGAGTGGGTGCATTTCTTCTTTTACACTGCTGATTTCAGTTCTTATTTGTCACTGTTTTCTGAGAAAATATTATCAATTTCAGCATTCAAATCTAGTTGTTCTTGTCAATGCAGTGACCTAGTTATTGGTTTGTTTTAAAAAATTATGCAATAGCCCATATTTGGGAGGTGTTACGATTTTCCCCCTTTCTTATCTGTCTCTCTTAGTCCCTTCTGCTGTTTGTTCTTTTAAGTGAAAAATAATCTGAGATTGGTGGATATTTTTGTCTTTCTTTTAGGAGGCGTCAAGCCAGTCTTCTGAAGGGGAAGCAATTGCTGCAGGAAGGGAGACTGTCAGAGGCTAGAGAATGTTTTGGGCGAAGTGTAAATATTACCCATGCTATGGCTCATGAAGTTATTAAAGTAAGTTGTCAACATTATTGATAATGCCAGTTTTAAAAAAATCTGCAAAAGGCAGCATATCCTACTCTGCGTTTTTCTGGCTACATCACTGCCTCTTCTATATAGAAAAGAAAAGTATTCCCACCTGCTTAGTTTCTAATTGCCCTGCATGTTAGGCACAATTAACAAGCTTGAAGTTTGTTATGCCTATTTGTATAAATAATAATGATGTGTCAAACAAAAGGCATCTCTTCCTGCCACTAGGAACTGAATTTGATAACACCTGTTTTACTTTTGCAGCACAAAAAAAATCTTTTTTTTTTTTTCATTTTTCCCTTGTCTAGTTTCTGAGCATAGACTACAGGAAAAAAAAAATCTGGCTGATTAAAAATTGTTCTAGTAGTTTTTTGCTATACTTTCAATGCAGTCATAGGGTCTTTATCAAAAAGTATTAAGTTTGTTCTAATATTGTTCTCTTTTGTCCACAATATAACTTGCATGAGTTCAAAGTTGTCATCTGTGGTCAGATGCAGTAGTGTTATAGGAAAGGTTGTTTTTGTAAACCAGTGTATATAGATCTAAACTGCTTTAAAGTGGAGTTTCTGGCTATGAAATATTGGACTCTTACTGGGGGCAGGATGGGTATGTGATTAAAAGGTCATGGTTTTGGCTATTTAATGTAGAGGTTTTTATGCTTTCAGGTCTCTTAAGGTAATTACTGAAAATTAATGCAAAGTACATGTATGCTTCTTGTTTATGTACAGGCTGCACGAGCCCAGGGAGTTGATTGTATTGTTGCTCCTTATGAAGCTGATGCTCAGTTGGCTTATCTTAATAAGATTGGCATGGTTCAAGCTATAATTACGGAAGACTCTGATCTTTTAGCTTTTGGATGTAAAAAGGTATGGAAGAAAATACTCATAACCTTTACCTCTTGCTGATATCTGAAAAGGAGAGTTTGAAGTTGCCAAATATGTTTGATGTATGGATTAACTCTTCTACAGCAAATGTGGGAAACAGAAGAGATGAGAATAGCACTTTGCCTTGTCTTGTTTCCATGAAGTGCAATGAACTGCCTTATATGGGTGAAAATTATTGTTTTCACTTCCTCTTAACTTTCAGGTGTTTCTGAAAATTGACAAGTTTGGAAATGGACTAGAGATAGATCAAACTCGACTAGGAAACTGCAAGCAGCTTGGAAATGTATTTACAGAAGAGAAATTCCGCTACATGTGTATTCTTTCTGGTTGTGACTACCTCCCTTCAATTCATGGAATTGGGTTAGCTAAAGCATGCAAGTTACTAAAATTAGCCAACAATCCAGATATTATAAAGGTAAACTCAGTTTTGCTTTGTGTTTTGTTTTTTGGCAGCCTATATCAGTATATACGAAATTTGGCACAACTGAAAATATGAAGCTTTCTTGTCTTCCTCCATTTTGAGGAGAATACTAAAAAGTATTTTTACCTGTTCTTAAAAAAGATACTGGCCTAAACTTACTCAAGTGTTGAAGCTGATATATATTTATAAGAAATATACCAAAGTAAGCTTAGGTAAAGAATTGTTTTAATCCTTCAAGGGTATATTCTGTTTGAAGGGAAACAATTTTTGGTAAGACTTTGATATTTTTTTTTTTCCCCCCACCCCTCATTACTGCTTTCTTTGGCTTCTGCAGATTAGTTATCGGAACTGTTCAATGAACTGTAACTTCTGTATAAGTACAGATTTATCTGTGTGAGGGAGGCACAGAGATTGGGAATCCTATTTCGTTACATATGTATGGATATGGACATTTCTATATTAAAAACAGTATGGAAGGAATGTGTGATATGATGCAAAACAAATTCATATAGGGTGTTTTTTTTTTTCTTGTCCAATGTATGAAATTAAAAGAAATCTCATATTAGGAAATACAGAGACTAAGAGGACGGGAATAACTTCTTCTGTATGGGTAGTAAGGGAGTAGAGAGGTTAAGAGCTAATAAGAAGAATACCTCATGGGGCTGTCCTGGAGGCAGGTAAATCTAATCGAGAAAAGCATTTTAATACGCAGTTTAATTAACTTAGTGTGTTATCTTCTTTCTTAAATTGCTTGTCTGTTTTAGTGTATTTATCTTTTTCTCTCACAGACAAAGAACAATGATTTTTAATTTTAAAGTGTTTTGTATCATAAAGAGCAGACATCAGAGCAACTGGTTTGGCTTTTGAGGAAGTAAAAGGGGAACTTTGAACTTTTCCCATGCAAATCATTATTTGCTTTGATGTATGTCTGAGCAAAATTCCAGGGTTTATTCTGGTTAATTTTGCAATTTTTTTCCATTAAAAGAACACCCACATATTGCTTATATGTCCTGATAATATGAATGATAAAATTTTGATGTGCATTAGTTTAAATAAATACACCTTAAGGAGATTATATGTTTTTCTGGTCTCTGATTTTGTATTGACTTATTTATTGAAGGAGATACAAAAATTGAATTGTGTTATTTTTGTAATTGTAGACAATTTGAGTGGGAAAAGAATGTACGAAGTTCTATTTTCTTTCCTTCCCCTATTTAAGTTGAATCTGCTTGTTGCAGTAGGACACTCATTCTACATTTAATTACAAGCAAAGATAATTAATATTTGAAATGTATTTAACCTTTCACATAACCTGTTAAAATGAAACAGTTGAGTAATTTCTTTTTTTGACAGGTTATTAAGAAAATGGGGCAGTACTTGAAGATGAATATAACGGTACCAGAAGAATACATACAGGGTTTTACACGAGCTAATAATACATTCCTGTATCAGTTAGTTTTTGATCCTGTCAACAGAAAATTAGTTCCTCTGAATGCATATGGAGATGATATTGATCCAGAAACACTAACTTATGCAGGACGGTATCCTTTGTGTTGAAACAGCAGAATGGGGAAATAAGAGTGAGCTGATGTGGTATCTTACAATTTCCATTGCATCTGTGGTGTGCTTAGATTTTTTTTTCCCTGCTTTGACTAAAATCTAGCTTTTCTACAGTCTTAAACTTCTGTGGGGGGGTTTTCTTCTTTTCTCCTTTGCTCTGATTTTTTTTTTTTTTTTAAGTGCAGGGAGTAACTAAATGACCTATTATTTATATAGGCAGAAGTTATTGATCTGGCTGTTTTCTTTAGAAAAAAAATTGTTAAATACAGTTTAAATATAAACTGACTACTTTATGGCTCTCTCGAATTTCTGCCTGTGTTGTGTGCTATAATCTCTTCCAGTTTAATTCTTGCAGTTTGTGCTCAATTCAGTCTCTAATCTTAGCATTTTCTTGTTTTACCTGATCCCTCTTCCTATAGAAAAGGTAGCATTTTGCCACATCTGTGCAATGTAAATTTCAACATGTAAGATTAGAAAAATGAAGGAAGAGAGGGGACTGTTTTAAGTAGTTACTAGCTTTGTATGTTCAAGCCATCTGATCTCTGGCATTTGCAGAAATTTGGAAGGAGGAAGTTGCTGCCTCTCCTGCTGATAATTGAAGACTTTAATATTGACTTGCATGATTTGCCAAAGACTACAGATCTATTGCAATTGCTGTTACATCAGATGAGCCAGGAGTAGTAGTATTAATCCTATGGGTTAATATTCTAGCCATGCCTTTTAGTGGAAAAATGGGAAAGCAGCTGTTCTAACTTTCATGGTACAATTGTTGAAATATAATGTAATATTCAGATATTTTCCTTTACTATGATGGAAACAGACATGTTGGTGATGATACTGCTTTTCAAATTGCTGTTGGCAATATTGATATCAATACAATGGAACAAATTGATAGTTATAACCCCGACACGGCACAGGTAACATCTTTATTATGAAGTTAGACATTAAGAACTTGATGTGGGTCTGAATGCTAATGGGAAAATGTGATTGAGTGTTATCCACAAATGAATTGTCAGTGAAAGCTATTCTGATATTACAGAAACTGTGTTCCCACACACATAATTCTCATTTTTTTAAGGTAAAGTTTTATTTTTCATGGTATTTGACTTTAATATCTGTTTTACTTTCAGACTTATTTGCTTAGTCCTTAAATCTATTTACAGAAGTAACTGGTTTAAAGAGAAAATTCTGAAAGAGTTTTGGATTTCTTCTAAGAATAATCCAAAATTGTTTCCTGAATAGAAATAAATTTTAAACTTTAAATTTGGTTTGAGATGAGCAGTTAGTTGTTGCATCCCAGGTTTGAGTTCAGATTAGGGGTTCTGATCTGTATTAGTTAAGCGAGTCCTGTGTACCCCCGTGCACCCCCCGTGCTTCCCCCCCCCACGATGGTTAGCTCCAGGCTGCCTGCCATTGGAGCTTCCCCCCGCCACTCTTGTAACCACTCGCTGCCCACTCCTGAGGATTCTGTGTCCGTCACCCCATTCCTGCGACCCCACTCGCCCCGAGGCCCCATGTCTGCCCCTGCCGCGTTCCTGTTGGTCGCTGTGGTCGTGTCATCACCACAGCATCTGCCCTCATTGGGTGGGAGGGCCTTTGCCCTCCCTGTCTCACCCCTATATCATCCCATGGTTCCCCATTCCCGGGGCCATTTTCGTCCGCGCGAGGTTGGGAGCGATCTGCGGCTTCTCCATCGTGGCTCCCGCAGCCATTAAAGCCTTCCAGCCGCCATGCGGATGGATTTGGACGACACCCTTGCCTCTTTATTTCCTCCCTCGCACCGATGGCAAAGCGCAGCCAGCCCATCCTGGTGCGCAGCAACAGAAGCGCCCGGGAATCGTGACACACGCCAGCCCGAACGAGAAGCCGAGGCGCCCAAGCTGGGCACTCGGGAGCTGACCAGGGCTGAGAAAAATAACACATTGTTGCTGTTAGTCACTTGTGCCATATTGAAATGAAGACATCATGGGAGTGCAACAAAAAGTATGAAAAGCATGAGAATTGTGGGAACAAAAAAAAGGTTTTTGTGGACTATGTCACTAGATGTACAGATGTCAATGTTTCCTTCCTTGTATTCTAAGTCAGGAAATCATATATAGAAGGCAAAATTATAAACCTGTGTCTTGTTTTTTAATTGTTTTGTGTAGCCTGTGCAGCAGAGGAGTTGTGGCTGGAATGACCAACGTGATAATCATGTAAATAGCATTTGGAGCAGAGAATACAAGTTTGGTCCCACTGAAGATCCTGCCCCTCCTAAAGTGCATTTCCCGGAGAAGCCATTAACCAAAGGCATGGAGAAAATAATTAGTGTTAAAGGACTAAAGCTTGCAGGCAAAGAGCTCTTGTCAAAAAGGCCAAGGAGTGGTATGTTTATATTAAATAAGTATATGAACAACAGTTCATATACTTAGTTCCTTTCCTGTGGGAAAGGAAAGGATTTTATCTTGTACTTTGGTGTGAGGCTTTAGAGGCTTAACTCTTGAATGTTATTGTCTTTATTCTGTTTTCAACAAGCTACAAGACTAACAAGCCACAATATTAAAGCCTAGATGATGATTAAGGGTGACAGCAAACTTTCAACAGGACTTGATCTTAACATTCTTTGGTTTGCTATAAAACTCTGGTGGTTTCAGTTTCAGGTTATGTTTAATACAGGATGTGTTTTGATATCCTTTTGGTTTTAATTTCTATCTTAAAATGGCTTGTGAAGAACTTAAAGCAGCCTGTTTTTTCCCAGCATTGATATTAGGCGAGTCTGAGTACAGACTGTGCTGCATCTAATACCCTGTATATGTGCTCTTTATGCCAAATTTTTCACTTTCTCTAGCGCATCTGTGTTATCTTGTCTTCTATGCCACCTGAGTTATATGTGCTCAGATAAACTGTGGACTTGTAATAGAAGAGGCACTTTTTCTTCCTATTGTGCTTTATGTTAAGTGTTTTCCACTGCTTCCTTTGCTTTCTGATTATACTGCTGGAGCTTTCTTTCTTTTTCCTTCGGTACTCCAGGTATCTTCCTATTCCCTTGCTTACCAAAGTCTGTAGGTAGTTCAGCAACCTGCCTCTAAACCAAATGTAGTTTCATTGTAGTTGTTCTGCCTTCACTCCATCTACCTTTTCACCAAGTTATTTTTAAGGCTATGTACTAGAAAACAATGGCATTAAAGACATCTAAACTTTATTTTCTTACCAGATCTTACTAATATGTTTAAGCCTGTGAGAGTAAATATGTAATGTTTAGCTAACTCATAACTGGTTAATTGTACAATGTGCTTTTACAGTGATGCTTAAATTGTCTTTAGATTCAGAAGAACTCTCAGACGGAGATCTGTTGAAGCAGTATTCATTTTCAAAAACAAAAAAAATCAAGGAGAATGATAATGATGGTCAAGCACAAAAGAGTGTGTCAGCAATACAAAACCTTGTTTCTCCAGGAATTTCCATCTCTCAAGAAAGCTCTAACTCCCTACCCAGAGTTAGAAATAAATTTGCTTCCTTTTTACAAAGGAAAAACAAAGACAAGGATGCTGTAATTGTTCCAGGAACAAGAAGCAGGTATGCTTATGTCACATGTTTTCATGAGTAGCAAAACACTATTTGCTATCCTGGTTGCTAAAATAGCCTGAATAATGAAAATAGGAAAAATGCTAACTCAAACTTTTTATGCAACTGTATTGCACCTCAGCTGAGATGGTGGATCTTTTGTGCCTAGGCATGCTATCTTTTGGGAGACAGATAATGTTCATTTTTTTACTGCTGAAGTGAAGACTGAAACTATTCATCGAATAGTTTGGTTTGGAGGGGACATTAAAATAATCTCATTCCAACCCTCCTGACACTGTCAAGACACCTTTTTCTAGACCAGGCTGCTCAGAGATCCATCCGACCTAATCTTGAGCACTTCCAGGGATGGGGTATCTGCGACTTCTCTGGGCAACCTGTTCCAGTGCACCACCACATTCACATTCACCACAAGGTGAAGAATTTCGTTCCAGTATCTAATTTCAGTCTCTTTTAACTTGTCCTGTCACTACATACCCTTATGAAAAGTCCCTCTCCATCTCTCCTTTAGGCTTCTCTGTAGATACTGCAAGGTGCTATAGGGTCTCCCTGGAACCTTTTCTTTTCTAGACTGAACAGCCCTGATTTTCTCAGCTTTTCTTTGTAGGAGAGGTGCTCCAGCTCTGATCAATTTAATGGCTCTCAAGAAAGTATTCAATATCTCTGGGGATCAAAATTAATTAGGAATTGCCTGGGGTTTTTTTCCAGGTAAAGGACATATGATATATCCCAAAAAATCAAGGGTAGCTACTTTGTGGCAAATATGTAAGCAGTTAATGAATACATGGACTTAAGTTGATGGGGCTTTTTGTTTATTTCAGTAAAGCTAAACCTGGTCGTACTCTATGACAAATACCTGTTCTTATCCCATCCCATTCAGCTGATACTATTGATCTCTGCAGCAGCAGTTTGAGAACCAGGACTTTGTTAGGTTTTCTTTTTTTTTTTATTTAGTCCCATTTGGCCACAACTACTTGAATTTGTTTTACAAAACATTATCACAATTAAATCTATTATTGTGTAATTTTTATCTTAAATAATGTGAATATTTTTGAGCAGTGCAATTTTACAGAACAGTCTTAATACCTTAGTTTTAAAGCAGACCTTTCTGAGCTGAAAGTTTTGGAAAGCTTTTTAATGCATGAAAAAATAAGAGTTGCCACTGATAGGTTCTTCCCTAAATCTGTGCTTAGTATTCTCAGGAACTGCTATAGCATAGAAAAAAAGTAGTAAGGTTCTATTTTCCTTGATAAGTGGTGCTGAAGTATTTCACTACTAGCTTTATCATCGTTAATATATTCTTAAATGTTGTAGGATTTCTAGATGTTTCTCATTCAGTTGAAGAACCTTCTTAGTATTTCAGTCAAAGAATGCCATTTTTACAGATGCTTTTTCCTGCTTTTTTTTTTTTTTTTTTTTTTTTTTTTTTTTTTTTTTTTTTTTTTGCTAAATGTCTCCCCGAGGGACTTTTCCTGTTGCCAAAATAATTTGTCTGCAAGGATACCTTGAAAATAAAATTGATGGTTAGAGACAATGATGCAAATGAGTATGTAATCATCAATAACTTTCTTCTCCTTTGCTTTCACTTTTTTTTTTCCTTTTTTAGGTTTTTCTGCAATGATGCAGTTATGTTTGACAGTAGAGCAAAGAAGGAAGGTGGTGCCCCAACTGAGGATGCTGAGCAGGATTGCCAGAAACAGGAAGTAAAACATGTAGATGAAGACGTTTCTAGGTTTTCAGAAACTGAAAAATCGTCGCAGACTGTCTTTACACCTCCTGGAAAAATGCAGAATAGTTGTTCCCAGTGGTTTAGCAGCCTCAAAAGTAATTCACGAAATCTTGGTCCATCTCAAACTGTATTTTCACAGCAGTTTCACCATCAGAGAAACAACTGCATTGTATCCCAGGAAGATCAGATTAATGTGGCAGTGTGTGATGAATCAGAGGAAGAGTCCTCCGCCTTAATAGAACTGGAACAGTCATCACAGTCTCATGGGTCTTGTGAGCCATCAGAATGCAGTTTGGAGTCTTCAGAAATCCTGCAAGTATCCAGCAATAGCTTAGGTGCAAAGGTAAGAAAATTAGACATTGTTTCAGCATTTGTTTTCACATTAAATTATAAAAGAAATTATTCAGTGAAGTCTCCTTTTCAGAATGGTGCCCTACAGATGCTGTAGCTTGTGCTAACAAAACTTACCTCTATATAGAATCACAGGATGATCATATTCTTGTCAATGCTTAACATAATTGTACAGAATGGATTGACATACTAGCTTAAATAAAATCTGTTCTCTGGTTTTAGTTTGTCTTGTCTTTGCTTTTATGAGGCACTGCTATCACTGCAGTGCCTCATAAAAGCGCCTGGTAGGCAACCTTTTGTTCTCTGCTTTTAGTGCCTGAAGTGCTTTCAGAAGCATATGCATGCCTTTGTAGTGTTGCTTGCTAAAAGACAGGTTTTTGTATGAGTTCTTAGAACTGCTGAAAACATTGCAGCTTAAAGTATAAACATGTAGCTATGAAAACATATATTGTGTTCACAAAAAGGCAACCTGTTTTAAAACCAGATCAATTTTCTCTTGAAGGAATCTGATTCTAGTTCAAAACTGAATGATGATCAATGTTCCCTGTCTCTGCTATTTTCTGCTGTTCAAACTAACAAAAAAAATACAATCATAAAGACAAAGGTAAGAATTCTTTTAATTTTATGAGCTTTACTAAACTCTGAAAATCAGTTCCTACTAGTTCATTTTAGAACTTGTAATGAAAGACTTAAGCCATGCAAATGTTGACAAGACAAAACTTTTATTCATGTTCATCTACCCTGGAGCTAGGGTGAAATATAACCACCTGTAATTGATAACAGAGTTGCAACCTGTTTGGGGGTTTTAAACACTTCAGTGTAAAGTAAGCCAAGGTAAGGCAAGAAAATCTATTTCAGGTTTTATAATATAAATTGCAGTAATGTTCACAGTCCAGATACAGTCACAAGATGCAACTGTAATTTGACTTACCTGTGTTTGCTTGTATGTAAAAGAATAAACTTATGTTCCTTGTCTTTGGAACATTTCTAAGAGCTTAATATATTTGTCTAGTTGATAACTTCTAAGACTTTAACAGCTCTGATTCCTTTGGTGGTGTCATTAGTTTTGGCCAAAAGATGTAAGAGGCAGATATTTTCTATGTATGTCCCCTAGTAAGTTTTCATGTAGACAGACTAAAAATCACAAACTTCACTCTGCCAGACAAGAATATTGTGTGTTTTGTAAAATAGTGACATCTTGTGGTTATTGTTAGGAACTTATTTGTTAAGGAACAAGTTACATTTGTATTTTGGAACATTAACATTTTTCCTGCTTTTTCTCAACAAGATTGAGTAAGGAAATCATCCTGGCATTCAGAATTTTTATTACTTTGGTTTAAAGGCTGTGTTTAATATGTTTTACATTATTTTGCTCATCTTAGAAGGTATATTGGGAGAATGAATATATTAAATATTGGGGGATCACATTATGGAAGTACTGATGTAATATAAGCATCGCATAAAAACAGAATTTCAGCATGCTTGGAGCCCTTCATGAAACAAAAATTGCTGAAAATCTGTGAGGACAATAGGGTTAAAGCAAGTGGATAGTAGGAGGATTTCCACCACTTATTTCCATGGCCATGAATTCCCTCTTCTGCTGTTATGTGCTGGGAATAATAATTATAAAGAATTACATCAGAAAACTGGCTTGACCAAAAAGTAACCTGACAACAACAGTGAAACGGTCAGTCATATTGTAACTTGGGTCCACCCAGACTCTTGGGACTCCTGAGAGTTGTTGCACCAGTAAGACCATGGGAGAGGCAAGGTAGAGATAAGGAGCACCACTTCTGGTTCAGTTTTCTTTCAGAATTTATTAAAATCTTGTTAGGATATTTATTAGGATCCTGCAAGTGTAAAACAAGGGAAGTGTTTGCTGGTGTTAAAAACAGCAGAAGATACCAAAGGGGAAAATGAGTTCCAGATTTAAGGAAGAAGCAGTTAATCACATAATGCATAATTTATTGTGATTTTGGTAAACTCAATATCAACTATGTAGATTTACTTAGAGAAATTTAATAACTGGGGGAGGCAATCTGAAAAGTTTGTCAGCTCTTATTGTGGTTCCAATCCAAAATATGAAGTGCTACCTACTCAATTCTAATATCAAAACTAGTAGAAGCTTTTTACTAAAAAATGCCTGTATGATACAGAGTTCCCTAAGACCTCAAGTTTTCATCTGTGATACTATTTCAGCTGTGGTTTTTACTGCTAATTATTTTTCACAATTGCTGTGAGCTCAACAAAGAGTGTAATACTGATAGTAGAAAAGAGCATTCTGCTCTGGCATGAAATTTCTTAGCAGGTGTTCACCATGCAGGTTTGCCTACTTTTGGGTTAGCTAAATTAAGCTCAAATTCAGACATAATTCAGTACTACAGGAATACGTAGGATTTAGGTGCCTTCATATGCTGCAAAAAGATCAAGGTGATTAGATAAAAAGCAAAATACTATAAATTTTGTTCTTCGTAGTATTCCAGTTCCAATTTTTAGCTTACAACATTCTAAACACTTTTTTCCCTCCTTGGAATACCAAGATCTGCTTAATATATTTAGGTAGAAACAGTGCAATTTCAATAATAGGATCACAGAATCATTAAGTTTGGAAAAGACTTTGCAGTCAGGTCTAGCTCTCAACCCAGCACTACCATGTTCACCATTGAATTGTATCCTGAAGTACCATATCCACACAATTTTTGAACACTTCCAAGAATTGTGATCCTGCCACTTCTCTGGGCAGCCTGTTCCAATGCTTTACAACCCTTTGCAGGAAGAAATTTTTCTTAATATCCAATTTAAACCTCCTCTGGTGCAACTTGAAGCCGTTTCCTCATGTCTTATTACTAGTTGCCTGGAAGAAGAGGCCAACCCTCATCTGGCTACACCTTCCCTTCAGGCAGTTGTAGAGAGTGATGAGGTGGTCCCTGAGCCTCCTTTTCTCCAGGCTAAACACTCCCATCTCCCTCAGCTGCTCATCATCAGACTTGTGCTCCAGACCTTTCACCAGCTCTATTGCCTGTCTCTGGACATTCCAGTGCCTCAATGTCTTTCTTGTAGATAGGGACCAAAACTGAGCACAGAATTTGAGATGCAAAAAAAATATATAATAAATGTGTGTGGTGGGGAGATGGCAAAATGCCACGATGTTTCAGAAACAACGAAGCTATGAATTCTCTTTGAAGAAAAGGCTGCTGAGATGTTCCAATTTAAATCTGGTTGCATTTAAGAGAGAGATTCTGGCCAAGCACAGCTTTTCTGAGCTCCTGGTATAGAAATTGGATAAGAAGGTCCAGCTAGAGGTCTAAGGCTCCTTGGGGTCATTTTACTGTTACCTGTGCTCTTGCTTGTGGCTACATCTTTGTGAAATCTGAGTGAAACTCGCAGGAGTGATACCAGCGAGTTGCTGCTCTTAAAATTCTAAAAGATGGCATTACATGAAAGCACAACAAATAGTCTTCAAACAGATGAAAAAGTAACTATTCAGTAGGTTTTAAAAACTGAATTAAAAAGAAATTAGTATTTACAACCTTAGTATGAAGACTTATGGAAGTGGTTTTGCCAGTTCTTACAGCTGCAGTATGTCTTGTGTTTGAGATGATATTTTTTAGATTATAGACTATCTAAATATACTTTGTTGTGGCATTTCCAATTTCATTATCTCAACACAATGTAAACCACTATTTTTTTTGATTATAAACTTTGCAGCATGGTATCTGTTGCTTGCAGGTTGTCATTTTTACCATGTGTACTACAATATTAAAATTCCACAGGTTCCTGGATTGCGTAAATCCAGTAATATAAGGTCTCATATGGCAACAAAGCTCAAGCCATTGATACCAGCTAAAGTAAGTGGACTAAGCAGGAAACCTGTGCAGAAGAGAAAGGACTGTGATACTGAAAATAAGCTGGGGCTGCAATCCACTATTGGGGAACTCTGGAAAAGTTTCCAATTTAAAAGGTGAGTTGCTTTAACCCTTTACTTAGTACACTGCATGCTTTTTTCCCAAAGAAACAATTTTCAAAGCAGACTCTACACATGCTCTCCATAGAATTCAATAAGGATAACAGTGCAGGATTAGATATTTTCTACATGCAATTTATAACTTCCTAAGCTTGATGTAAACATGAAGCATGGTTTTTGGTAAATATGTTTTTCATCTAACCAGGAAAAACTCTCAGGTAAAATTCACTTAATGAATTTTATTGATAATTACATTTAGTTTACCATAATTGATATGAAAATTGTTACCATTGTTTGCAATCAAACACCAAAAATCATTTCTTGACCTAAATGCAAAAGCTGCATTAAAGTTGCTAAATTTGAGTCCAAGACTGCTTCTATTTAACTCTGTGTCACCCACATTTGGAGATGGCTGATTGTCAGAAGTATTCTGCTTTCAAGATGACAGTGAACTGATGGAATGTTTCTGTTAGCTGGAGTTTCTGGTTACAAGAGACATTCTTGCACACTATAAAATGCTGTTGCTTTTCCTTGTGGAGATGACTTGTCTAAATTGAAGTTTCTGCAAATAGCTTCAAGGTTTGAATTTGAAGGGCAACTGTGATTTCTAAAAAGTACAACAGAATCTGAACTGTAGTTATTCTAACTTACACTATCTCCATGGGCTCAGATAAAAACTCCTGGTGGCAAAGTTTTCCCAGCTTTAAGTAGCAATCTCAACTTTGAATAAATAAGCCTTATTTAAATAAAATTATTTTCACTAACTTGAAACCAAATGTGAGTAGGGGAAAAAGTATTCTTTGCACTGAGTAGTAAGTGTTGATTGATATTGGTGAGCATGTGTTAATTCAGATGAATGTATTTTAGTAAGTTTGGGCCTTAGGGTAGGTTATTATAAACATACAACTGTTTTCTGTTTAAAAAAAATGACATATAGTATTTACATTTTTAGAAATTTTTCTTATTTATTATCTTCATTATGGGGTGTGAGAATGACTGACAGTTTCAAAGAGGAAGTGAAAGTGTTTATGTATTTCTCTATTTGGTCTGACCAGGGTTGCTCACAGGGAGAAAATGCATAAATTTGGATTTATCAGGATACAGGCAGATAGAACAGTGTGAGCCTAGGTGGCACACTCTGCTGATGGTTGCAAGACTTGGCTCCCACCACGCACATTTTATCCATCCAGTTTTGGTTGGTTTGTAACCTCTGGGTGTTTATACTGGGGATATATATTTTTCTATTGCTTCTATGTAAGCAATAGTTTATTAGTTTTTAGGGGATTTTTTTTCCTCAACACGTTTCACAAATTGGGTTTTTTACTGCTAGAACTTGCTTAGATTTTTTTGTTTTTTCAGATTTTAAGATGTTTCTAAATTAGCCTTATGTTTTAACAATTATGTTACCTTATGGCAAATACATTTTGTGGGACGCTAACCGCTAACCAGTTCTGCCTCAATGTCAAGGCTCACAGGAGCAATGAAGTGCTCCTGCATATAAAACCACACTTATTCAGAAGACTTAAATGTTAAGGAGGCATGTACAACCCGAAGTAGGATGGGGTACATGCAGTCTTTCATAAATAAAGCTAACAGCTATCATTCTGTCAGTTTCAGTGATTTTTTTTCAGTTTCAGTGAATTTCACTGAAATTGAAATTAAAACTTTGCATCAGAAATTTTTATTTTTTACTTATTCATAGGTGGAGTGGGTAGTTAGGTGAGGGGTCTTTCTTTGTTTTAACCTGTATATTCTTACAGGCCTATGGTTAGAAACACAAAATATCATAACATTCTTTGGTTTTGTTTTGTCTTTGGTTTTTTTGTGCAGAGAGTATGAAAAACTTCCTTCCTGTAGAAAGTCAGATCCTTTGTCTCCAATCAAAGATAATATACAGCTCACTCCAGAAACAGAAGAGGAGATCTTTAATCATCTGGAACGTAGTCATGTTCAGAGAGCTATATTCCAATGAACTGCATGCTGTTCATAATGGGATGGATTTTTAATCATTGTCAAAATTTACGTTTTGGATATTTCATCAATATATAAAAGATACTTTGAAAACCAGCAATGTACTTCAGTCTGACTAGTGATTTATCATTTCTTTTATAAAAGCGTGAATTCAAAGGTACAATTCTGTACTGACTGGAATAAAATAATTCAGATTCCTCTGTTCTCTTATTTGAAGTCCCCATGCTAATTTTTTCTCTCAAAACGTTTAGTTGCCCCTGGGCATTTTATGTAGGTCTCACATACAATCCAAGTTTCTGCAAGAGCAGCAGAACAAGTTTGTGTCTTAATTTGTGATAATTAATATTTTTTGCCTCTTTCTTTTTTCTTCTTGGGGCTAATCTGGCTTCAATACAGGTTTAAAACTGCTGTTAAGTGTGCATAACAGTCTGCAGTATACTTCCAGTAGTCTGATAACTATTTCTTTTCCCTATAAGGTAAGATTTGCTCTCTTGACACTTGGCTTTCTGTTTGGTTCAGTTGTGTTGGTGGTAGGAATAACTGGGTGTCTGCAGAAAGGAATATCACAAATATCTGGTCCCCAAATTCTCACATTAATAGAATGCAATCCAAAAAAATATAATGTATTCTTCTGTTTAACATGTCTATTTCACATTTTATATTCTTCTCCAACAACAGACACCCAAAATGCTGGTCTTCAGAGTCAGGGTTACAAAATAGCATTGTCATCACAACAGGCCAAGCTTCAGTGTTCAAATAAAGGAAAAGAATGCAGGAGACTAGAGCCCTTGCTGTCTTTGACTCAATTACTATGAAAGAGTATGATGGGATTTCAGATTTCTACCTTGCAAATCAGGATTTGAGTCACTGTAAAGGTATGTTTGGAACTTGCCTATTTTTAGGAATGGATAGTATTTCTGCAGCAGATGAAGGTACAAAAATATCTTAACCTGTGAAATATATATTTTCCATTCCTGAGATTAATGCTTTCCCTCAGCCTTTGAGCTTTTTGCAAGAGTTTCAAGTTTGAAATTACCTATGAGAGGCAGAGGTTTTTAGGTTGCAATGTACTTTTTTTTCTCTCTAAGAGAATTTTCATCTATGAAACTGAAGTGAGCAGCTGAATTAAATTACAAAGAAGCTGCTTAAAAGAAAATATTGATCCCCAAATTTGTGGAATCAGCCCTCTTATTTCTATATTTGTGTTGAAAGTATGGGGAACAAGCAATTGAAGCAATGATGCTCTAAGACAGGCTTTCTCTCATATGAGCACCACTAGAAAATTCCTACCACTGAAAAGCAGTATTTTAATGTTGATCTTCAGTGAGAACTATCTCAGATATGATGTTACAGATGTAGGCCAGGGATAAATGTTTGTGTTTCTAGTCATAGAACTGTTGCCTAGGATGAATTTTTATGTGTTCCTACAAATATAATAAAAATGGCAGAATGAGTCTTTGAAGGGAAAACAGAAAAACAATCTAGTTTCATCCATTGCTTATTTATTGGTTTGGGAATTGCAAGGTTTTTTGTACAGTGCATCCTTACCTTTTTCCTGCCCCTTCAATCAAAGGGCCACCTGTTCCTGCTTTAGTGGATCATCATAAGAGACAAGCTACTTGGTTTTGTGCTAGCAAGGACAGATGATTTTAAGAGATTATCTTTTGTGACAGCTACATTGTATGTTCTTAAAGCAGATTTCTTAAAAATACTTCTATATAGTTCCTGACTTGTGTTTTGGAGGTCTTGGGTGTACTGACTTCACATTACAGAGGATCCTTTTCAGGAATAGAGGCACCTCTTACATTACATGTAAATATGTAACTTGTAAGCATATATAATAGCATTTCAGTTTTATACTTCTAATGTGGAGTTATTGTGTTGGTGTTTGCTCTGTGGAAGGTGCAATAACATAAATGCAAATGAATTGGTGCAAGACTTTATTCCTGAGTTTAATAGGGTAGGGTAATATTCCATAGTAAAAGTTATTAAGCATCAGAATAGGAGAAAGTAGTACAGGTTATAATGGCCTGGGCAGGATAAAATATAACACAATGAAAAGAAAAAGGGAAAAAAAAAAACGTGGAGGAAACAGTTAGGTGATTTTAAAAAAAACGCAGGCATTTAAGATTTGGGTAGTTGGAAAACAAGAAGTGAGTAGGAGGAATTGAAAGCAAATGGCAAAGAGGGGCATAACTGTGTGTTGCTTGCTTTATAATCTCATAAAATACTAAATGTACCTTTTTTAATATCTATAACTAATATTTCTATTGTATATATTAATATTTTATCAGCAGTACTTCAGAGTATTCTTACAAAATTGATGGCATTGCTATACCATATTAAAAGGGTAAATCTGGCCCAGAAAAACTAAATTTAATAATGGTGGTCTAATCAAGCTTCACTTTTGAAAGTGCTGGCTGGCCATTCCTTTATCAGAATTCTCATATGACCGATAAATATGCAGTATCACAGAGAATTAATGTGAGAGTGTGATCATCTAAATCCAGTCATGGTTTTGAAACTGTAGGTGACTTGTCCAAATTCAACTGAGTATTTCTGCTTAAATCTTTTATATTCCTTCTCACACAAATCAATACAGTAGAGTTATTTTTATGAATGCATGTGAATAAGGATGTTTTGAGTTCAATTAGCAGCTATTAGCATCCTTTTTTTAACAATTAGCTAATTCTGTTAAACTAAATACAATCTTAGACATTTCACCTCACCATTTTTTCTCCAATGAAGATGATTTTAAATTTAGCTAATGCTAACTTTAGTGTATTAAAACCATTTTCATTAGCAAACACTGTGACCTTCAATGTTCACCTGAATTACAATGAACATTTTTTAAAAAGTTTTAGGTAGAACTAAATAACATAAGTACAGATTTATAAAGAATTTTTAGTTTAAATATAGAGAACACTGACTTCTGAGATTATGGATGCTAAATGCAAGAAAACATTGAACATTTTTGGTGGGTTTTTGTTAGGGGATTTTTGTTGTTGTTTGGTTGTTTTTTTAATAAGGTAAATTGCTAAGCAAAGTAGAGTTCAGTTAATGGTCTAAAATCTGATCAAAACTAAGCTGGATTGTCCTGTGTCTAATATGATACGTATGTTCAGAGGCTTCAATAAGCTAATATTTGTATTGGCTTAAAAGTCTGCTTCTTGGAGGTCAGTCACAGTAAGAACATTCATCTTCTCACTAAACTATAAAAATGATACCATTTTGGAGGCTTCTGTGGTTTGTCTCGTTTTTATTGGTTTCCTGTGTCTGGCATGCACATTTTGCCAATGTCAGAATCCTGAAGTGATATCTGTTGGAAAAATTTCTGTCTGACAATAAAGACCAAGAGACTGTAGGTTTTTTAAATTTAATGTGGATTTTGCCCACTTTGATTTCACAACATTTAATAGCTTCAGGCATGCAAGAACATTATGCTTCTATGTTCTGGTCAGTATTTTTAAGTCAAATTTCAGCTGGCTTTGAAGAAGGAAAAAAAGCATATATATTGGCAGTGCTTAGCTGAATAAATACAAACTACATATAAATATAACTTTATTAATATTAATGAATCTTTTGCATATCCTCAGGTTTCTTTTTTAAACAATTCTTTAAAACACATAAAAGCTTTGCATAACAGACAAGTTAGAGTAGTCAAAGTGTAGTTTTGGTGTTAGTTTTTTCTTTTTTGTGTTTTTTTTTCTTTTTTGGCTGCCATTATGTTATTTCCTCAGCAAAAACAACATGAAAGACTTCCCTTCTTTGCCCTAGCCCACATTTTGATTTATTTATATATTAAACCATCAAAATGCCTTCTTATCTGCTTTTTAAGCCAGCAGTGGCAAGTGGAGAGAAGGAATTTTGTGAATTTTCTGAAAGTTATAATAGTCTGCAGTAGCAATTTCCCCAGAACTAATGATTGTTTGATCTGTCTTCAAAACAGTCCACTGAAGATTTCTGTAATTTCCCAGGTTATAGATTATTATTCTAATCTTATTTACTCAACCTTGAAGTTAGTTCACTGACGTCATTATTTGTCTCCAAGGGAACACTGACTACTGAACTTTACAGCTAAGAATTTCTGTTTTCATTCCCTCTTTCAAATTTTAGACTCGCTTCATAGTGATGGTATGAAAGTGGAACAGTAATTTAAAATATCCTTATTCTATGTCTCCTCCTCTACAGCAAAGGACAATATTTGATGTGCAGCCCCATTTTTATTTTCCCATGCAAAGTTATACAGCTGTAATTAAGCACTAAGAGACTGTGAGACTAGTTGCCTGAGGAAGTTCTTTTTTACCTGAGACTTCTGTGGATCAACACAGGTGTTACAAAAAAAACAGCCCAACTTGCTGAATTTGTTTCATGTTTGCCCAGTACTAAGTGTAATAGACCACTGACCTCTGGCAAGTATTTGAAAAACAAAATCCTTCAAATTCTGGTAGAAAACCTCATTAGGGTTTGTTCCGAATCCTCTTCAAAAAATACAGCACAATTTAAGGCAACACAGCAAAGGAAGAGTAGGGGAGGTGTTACCAATTATTAGAATTAATATTTAGACTGCAGTGGTCTAGAGCATTAACTAAGACTCTTTTCATAACCAAATATAAATAGTAAATAACACATTGCTAAGTGTAAAGTTTTAGAGACAGTTGTGAAATCCAATTAACTGGTGTTTAATGGCCTTTCATGAAACAGTGTTTCAGCCAAAAAGTACAGAGCAGTAACAAGGCTTTTTACTGTGTAACAGTGTACAGCTCAGAAGGCGTGGGTGCTCAGCGTGTTCCTTGTGGGCAAGGCTCCTATGGATTCAACTCATTACCTGTGTCTAGAAAGCTGGGTAATATTTATTGCTATGTTAATTAAACAAAAAAATAGGATAATTACCATCCATATCTGAAAATCTTGTGAGCCTGTTTGACGGTCTGAAAATAGGGACCATTTTGCACAGTAAATCAGAGCTTACTACTGATTTGCTGGCGTGCCTTGTAATAAAGGAAAGGATATATTTACAAATTTCTGGCCTTAGGACCCTGATCACAAATCTATACCTGAACCTAGCTTTCACAAGGAAAGACTCTGAACATACATCTTCAGATGAACTGTTCAAAAAGCTCCCACCAACTATCACCAATTTTAAGCCAAATAAAGCAGTTCTGGAGTTGAAACATTTTATGCAGGGTGTGTGAAGTGCTTCTTCCACTCTCCTTGACACTCTCCAAGTAGCAAGGAGTACTGTTTTGGGCACCATACTTGAAGAAAAATGTAGACACCCTGGAGACAGTCCAGAGAGAAGTAAAAAGAATGAGCAACAGTCTAGAAGACAGTATGAGGGAGGGTGGAAGGAATTGGCATTGTTTAGTCTAGAGAAGGGAGGGCTAAGGAAAGATGGGATGTCAGCCCATAAACCATGAACAATGTTTCTGCAAAACAGAAAATATCAACTATAGATTGGGAGCCAAGCAATAAAAAGTACGCAGCAGGGGATCTTCAATCTTGTGGCTGGAGTAACTTTCCTTAAATAAATTGGTTAAATGCTTAATAAAGTTTTCTGGCTGCATTTCATTTTCAGTTTAAAAATTAAGTACTGGTATCTGCAAAGATATAAAGCAAAAGTAAACTCTGTATACAAGCTGTAACTTCTAGGCCAATTCAGAAGCCTTAACAATAAACTTTCTAGAATGTCTGGAAGATTTTTGTATTAAACAAGTGCCTGCAGTAAGTCATGCCCACTTAACATGACAGGATACTAGTTGCTGAATGCGACCAAGGTGAACATAATTAGTGCAAAGTTTATAAGTAGCAGGACTCTCTTTTCATTTGGGTTTTTATTTCATTTTTCAGACCAGCAAGAAAATCTCCTGGGGTGGAAGTGGTTCCATCCCAATTTTTAATTGAATTATTTTCTTCTTGTGGGCCACTGAACAGAGGTATTAATTTTGCTAACAGTTGTGGTAGTTAATTTTGTGTAAAATCTGACCCTCTTTCTATTCTGAGTCTATAATGTTTCCAGAATTGAAACGTGGCTTTAAAAACTTAAAAGCAGCTGTTCTGAATATTTTTGTGTTTAATGAGGAAACTGGTTTTCCCTTTTTGTATCACTCTTCTTTAATTCTGAATGTTTTGGACCTGAGTTTTCAGCCCTGTCTTCTTGCTTCATTCCTACTTCTTTCTAGGGATCTAAATAATAAGTATAAGTAAACCAGAACATTACATCTAGATATACACACTGGAAAATCATAAAAATTAAAGGACATTTTAGGCTCGTATCCTTCTGAACTGAAACATGGAACTTCATACTTTCTGTGTGGGGAGGAGTATTTATATCACTCAAGATTTACTTTATTTGTGCTTCTAGAGACCTGATAACTTGGAGGAGACCATTTACCAGTGATTTGCAAATGCATCTAGTCAGAAAAGAGGATCAACCTGGGCTCCCCTTCCCAGAGGGCTGCTAGAAATCATCAGATATGGCAGGTAGAGGAAGTTACTCCATCACAATTTTATTTTACTTAATATATTATATTGTGCCATACCTTCTTAACTCCTTAAGGCTGCAAGTTTTCTGGAGTACTTACCTGCTTGATAGAGTACATAAACATACAGCTATCACATACAACTGTAGTGAGAGTAAATTCTGAGTTGCAGTCATTTAGCTTTTATGGGTCTCAATAACAGATCTCAATGCAACAAGGGTCAACAGTACTGTCCTCATTTTTTTTTAATAGAAACTCTATTTGGACTGGCTTGGAGGATTAGCCACTGTTCTCCTCTAAACCGGTGAGAGAGTAAAAAATAGCATGTAGATACTTTGAATCACAGTTCTGCACTGTAACAAGGAGACATCATTCCTGAAATCACCTGAAAGCACCTTGAAAATTGCATCAGCAATGAAACTTGATTATAGGACTACTAATGTGACCTTCTGCAGTGGGTCACAGATGGTCAGAACGGAATAGTATAAACATACAAGCCCAGAAATGTCAGTTCATAAGGTTGACTGTAAACTTAAAATCAGCTTTTAGGAGATCTAGGAACACCACTGCCTCTTGATTTATTTTAGGTTCTGCACCAGAAAAGCTAAACAAGGGGAGTTGAATAATAGAGATGTGTAAAAAGAAGAGGAGCAATGTCCAGCCAATTAGAACTAGCCCTAATTCCAAGAAAAAACATTCATCTCATTACCCTTCCCATCTGGCCCTGCTTGCTTATAAACAGGTGACTAAACAATATTCTTTGAGAACAGTTACATTTCAGCTGGAAGGCAAAGATGCACGTTTGTTCTGTACAGTACTAAATGAATAGACAACACAAGAATGTATCAGTCCAGTGAGTTATACGTCTAAGCCTCCATTGTCTGGAACATAACTTATAAAGCTGCTTTTGCACTTGAGACATGTGCCTAATATAGCTGTGGGTAAGAGTGTCTGAACATTCCTCAGCTGTGCCTGCAGGAGGAAGAGTGTAAAAATGTTCAATCTCGCACATTTATAGCTGTTGTGAAATGCTGGCATGCTCTAGCAATCAGCATTAATACTTGAGTTTGTTTTGTGGATTTCTTATTTAAATGACACTAATTTAAGTTTGAAGAACTTAAATCTATATGTGACGTGGATTTAGATATGAGTGTGCTTGTGTCTGTATGAATGCTGGAGATGAAGAGGTTGAACTAGGAGTTTTCTACAACTCTTAAATACCTGTGGGTCAATCTTTAAATATTGCATATGTGTAATACCACTTCTCTAGTGGTGCCTTCCTGGGCAGCTGGAGGCTGTAGAAATGTAGGTTATATGTAGGTACAGAAACAAGTGATATACAATGGTTTCTATAATGCCACTGAATTCACACATTCTGGAGTTTAATCATCAAGATAAATACTATAACTTAATGAAAATGAAAACAAAGATGACTTCTGAAATGAGGCAATGTAGTGTATTTTCATGTATGTGATAAATGTTTCAAAGAAATCACTAGCCAGTGAAATCACTCAATTGGCTCCATTTGTCCTTTTACAAAAAATAGATTTGGTGTCGTGCAGTTGTGCTGCATGAGAATCCATAATTTATAATGGATTTTTAGAGGGAGTTTTTTTCCAGGACAGATTAAATATTTGGACTCCAGGACTGTGGGAAACCACACATTACTTAGAATGAATGTCTGTTCTTTAATTCAGGTATTGGCCTGTATCCTGGGGAGTTGTAGCACTTGAGGACTTTGAATATCATTCAAACCTACCTTAGCTCTACCCATCAGTCTTGCCTAGAGCCTGACTTGACTGGACTAGAGATTCTGGCTCACAAAGTGTCTGTGCAGCTTGTGGGAGGCAAAATAATCCCTGAAAAGCATGGTAGAAAGATAATTGGTGGGGTCTTATTTTTATCTATACATGTGGTCCACTGAAGGTGAACTCCATTTGCTGGAAAATGGTAACATCTGGCAGATTTATTTTCAGTTAGAAATGTATCTTATTTTACTTTGTGACTGTATTTTTTTCAAACAAAACCTTACTGTTTTCAATTGTTAAGTGTTTGAAATTCTGTTTTGAATGAGTCATGGTAAAGCTGGACATTTCAGAAAATATTTAGGAAAGGTGATATATACTGGGTAACAAGGGAAGGTAAATGCTCAAACTAATGCATTCTGTCAATGTTATTTAGCACTCCTATGGAGGAGAACTCTAGAAAATGACCTTTTGCCTCAGCTTGACCACTGTAAATGTCCGGCCTCATTAATCCAGAATGCTAGGTTAGCCTTTGTTCTAAACTCCCTCAAGATATCCTAGGCCATTGTTATGTGGTTACTTTAATCTCCCAGATGTCTGCACTGCTGCCAGAAAATATTGGCTTTGTTTTTTCTTTTCTCCAGTAATCCATTGCCTTTTGCCTGCTGGTTTTCGTGTCCTACCTCTAGTGTGCACCTAGCAGCCTTTTGAATCAGGCCAAAGAACGTTATCTGTTTGAAAACTAGTATCAAGGAAGCAAAAAAAAATCAATGTGCTGACACACAAAGGTCATATGTTCATCTGCTAGACTGAAGAACCCATTATCAATTCTTCCTGCCTAAACTATTAAGGAAAAAACTATTTAAAAAGAGTAGTTTAGCCATCTCTTATCCATAGCTAAAGTAGGTGTTTTTTTTTTCCCCAACATGTGAATCATTCTTTTGACAATTCTTTGAACTTTCTCCAAGTTGCAACATTAATCCTGAATTGTACTCACTAGATTTAGTGTAGCAGCAGTCATTCCATTGCCAGGTGCAGAAGTAAAGTTAAAATTCTTCTCCCTGTACACTAATCAAAAGGACTGTATTAACCTTTTTTTTATTACTGGCAACACATGGTGGCTACCGTATGATTATTCTCATATTCTTCTACAAGACAAGGCCCAGCAGCATCTCCTGTAGTTACAGCTGTAGCTGGATTTTATACATGGCTGTTGTATTATAACTGTATGTGCTCACCTTCATAGCACCCACTAGCAATGATCTGACCTTCACTTTTTATCACTGTCTGTTGCCCTGTAAAATATTTACAGTGAGATACTTCTCAATCATTGTTACTCTAATTGTGCCATTGTGTTTCTTTCTGAATACTTCTAGAATCCAGATAGAGAGCTTCCATGTTTCAAATGGGATGGTGGGCAGGGTTTAAAAAGCTCCTTTCTAATACATAAGTAATCCATGGCACATGGGCATTGACATTCTTCCCCTTCCTTTTCAAAGAACCTTTCATTTGTGAGGAATATCATGTCCCTTTCTGAGCATTTTCTTCTTGAGGCTAAACCTCCTCTGTTTGTGCAACTTTTGTCGTACTAAATTTCTCCTTATCATCAATAATCTCTGAATTCTCAAGTGGCTCATATTCTTCTTGGTGTGCAGTACACTATACACAGTGTTTCAGACAAAGCCCTACCATTGTTGAGTACAGCACAGAAAAGGCATATTTCACCCATCTTGCAGGCTCTACTCTTGGTTAAAAATCTAAGTAGTGTTTGCTTTTCTCACAACAGCATGATAGTGTTGACTCCTGCTTAGCTTGTGATTCACTACATTCCATGGGCTCTTTTAAGAAGAAATGCCACCAGCCACTTGTTTTACACCCTATATTTATGTAGCTGACTATTCTTGTCCTAATGTAGGGTGTTACATTTATCCCTCTTGAATAGTACCCAGGCAGTGATGACAGCCCTCTTCATCTCTTCATTCTTCCTGTAAGATCTTTGCCAATATTTTTGTGTTTCTTATTGCAAAACGTACAAGATACACAGGACTAGCTATTCTATGGACCTTTTTTTGCCTTTGGATTCGTATCTTTATTTGTTTTGAAGGCATAGTGAGTAAAGGTATTAGATAAGCACCAGCTCTGTTAGCAACTACTTTGTATGTGAATAAGGAGACAAGAGAAGAAACTTCTCAATTTGTGGGGTAAACTCCATAAATTCTGATTTGTTTAACCAGAGATTAAATGCCTATGTGAAGCAAACAGCATTAAGAAGAAAAAGGCAGGAGCTGACATTGGTTAAACCTTTGTAAAATTCCATGATGTCAAGCAGATGATTAGAATTTCAGTCAGGAGAAAGACTTCCAGCATGCATTGATTTCCTTTGTGTTCCCTTGCAATACAATCATGACTCCTTGTGCAAAGTAATCAAGGAATTAGATATAAAGAAGGCATCTCTTCTCAGTATTTTATAGAAATAGGTCTTTATACACTGTTTAGCTCACTTAATAAGCAAAAATAAATAACTCTTCAGCTATTTGTGCTGGAGCCAAAACTGGTTCTGAGCACTCCTGAGAATATGGCAGAAATAAGAAAATGTGTGTAAATAAAAGTATCATTAAAGGTGACTCTAAGCACTGTTTTCATATCACAAATACTTTTACTGGTAAATGTAAGTATTTGGGTTTAGTAGCTGATTAAATTTAGCATATTTGCTTCAAAATACAAAAAGCACCAGGATTTGTTTTGACCTCACTTCTGCAGTTTTGGAATCACTGCTCAAGTACTCTTTATTTAAATTTAGTAAAACCAAAACTGGGACAAAATGGGAAAGACACTTGTTTTGAGCACTGAAATCAGTCTGAGCCTTGAATTTTGGCCTGCTCTAGATGCTGGGGTTTTGTTAATCTCTGACTCATTTCCTCTAGTAACCCAGAAGCAGGCCAAGAATAACTTTGAAGTACCTATTTTTTTATTGTTTGTAGAATATACCATTGCTCAAAAAAATCACAGTTATTGATTAAGGTTATGTATCAGACTGCAGTGTGGCATTGACTTTGATAATCACAGAAATATAAGAAATAGTATTCATGGGCCTAGTCACAGGGTCAGAAAATATAAGTATAGAGAAAAATTCTGTCCTCTCCAAAGGATTTTCTTTTCAAATTTCCTGATACTCATCCTGCAACCTGGACTCTCTATAGCACTAATCTCACAAAAGCTGAGGGTTTGTTAACAGATTTCCAAAAGTGTAGGCCCTACATCAAAGTGAGAAGATATACACACACAGCCCTGAAGGATTCAGTTTGCAGTATGACTGTCTTTTTGAAATTCAATTTGACTGTAACATCCTCCAAAGAGTTTGCCAGCAATACCCTACTGAGCTTCACAGTCCATGGATAAGCAGGGTGATGTTGTACTCTTAATCTTCTGTTTGCTAACATACTGAAGGCAGCCTTGATTTAGTGTTTTCTTACTTCAGTAAGATCATAAAACATAGTCTAACCAAAAGTGTGTGTATCTTGTTTATATGTAACCAAAACATATCCAAAAACCCCACAGAACACAAAAAATTCTGTGCTGAGAATTAGCAGAAAGTTCCACCTGATTTTAAAATGAGACATCTAAAATGGAATAACCTCTCTTTTGGCTTTTCATTGTTACCTGAGTGCCTCTTGGCACACATACTGCAAATTTTTATGGCAGTTACACTGCATACACAGTTACCATATGGTGTAATTAATAGTCAAAAAGTTTTTTTTAAATTCATTTTTTCTCCCATAAAATATAAATTGAGATTTGGATTTTCCCTTTTTGACAAACTAGTTTAAGTAAAATTAATTTGATGAGGGAAAAATAGTTTTGTTTGAATCAGGAAACAAGATACATGGTAAAACTGTATTTTGAAGAAAAACTTTCCAGAAACTTAAACATAAAATCTTTCATGTCTGCTAGAGTGCTTGACCTTTCCTTGTTCTCTCCACTTGCTGTGGATAAGTGCTTCCTCCCATGAATTGCAGCATGGTAGCTTTAGCTCTGCAGCTTTTATGGCTCCAGACACTAATTTCAGTGCCTGTCCCAGTTTCTACTGGAATTGCCTCAATTATTTTATAGGGTTTTGCCTAATTTTTCCACTAGTAAAACTGCAGCCTCTCACAGATCCTGCAGTTGCATAGTTTATTTTCAGAAAGAGAAGGTAGGCTGGGGGTTTAATTTGGGAGCTGGGTTCAAGCCCCTTAGCCACACACCTCTGCTGTCACTCTGGGCTTCACCTACAAAGGCCTCAGGAGCTACTGGGAATACAGAGTGTGGAGTTTGTGGCTCAGTGTCTTCAGGGAGAAAAAGGAATCATAGCAGGGTCTCCCCAGTTCTTTATCCATTGAGTTATAAGTATGCTTCTTTGTGAAGCACATGACAATAATCTTGCTCAACACTTGCCTAGTGGACCACCTGCCTTGGATGTCAGAAACAAAGGAAATCTTCCTTAAAGGAAGGGTATTTATGTAAGAAGTCCTGACATGGACTAGCCTGCAGACCCATATACTCTTCAAGGTCTACCTATACCAGCAGCAGTTACACGCTTCAGTTTCTTGTGACAACCCTTCTCTGCACCAAACCTCTCCTGAAAGTTGTTACCTCTCACCAGCCTGCACTGCATGGCATCCTGCTTCTTTGCCAAAATCATCTGGATGAGCTGGGACATGAAATTAAGCTGCTTCGTTCACCTATCTTGTACCGCTAGAAAAATGGTTCCCATTGGTGAGCAAGGCTAACCCACACAGCTGTTCTTCAGCTAATTCAAGAAATTTTGTCTCAACAAAATTCACTGGAAGGGGGGAGGTTACCAAATAGCAGTAATGGCTGCAGCCATCTCATTTAAACTGCTGCTCCAGCCCTGACAGAGGGGTAGAAAGTTGAGTGACTGAGGCACAGCCAAATTTTGTGGGTTCAGCATAGACTGAATTACAATAGCAGAACAGCTATGAATTATCATACAAATTTGTTACATGGCAACTAAGGTAATATTATTTATAATTTTCAGCAGCCTTGGAACCTGTACCCAGGTTCTGCAGACACAGAAGGCCTGGTCCCTTTCCAAAAAAAGAATGGGAACAAAGTCAGTGTGCAAGAGGATGGCTGAAAGAACTGGGGTTTAAACCAAAGCCAGCTGCCTCCTAGGAAAATGCAGTTTCTCCTGAGGCCTCTCTTGACAGTTTTGACAGGTTTATAGCAGAGCCAATATAATTTCCAATAGCAAAATTACCTTCATAACCCCTGCAATGCTTGGGTTACCCTGACAGTCTAGACAGCACAGATGCGTCTGCACTAAGCTGGTGATTCTGCCCTCACCTGGAGCACAGCAGCTGTTTTTTCATCGATGGCTCTATTATTTTGTAGGTGACTAATGCATCAAGCTGCTGGAAAATAAGCCAGTCAGCATTCAATTATGCAGCTTGCATCTCTATCTGATTTTTAATTTTTGAGCACAGATGCAACATTTCTGGGGAGAAAGGTCAGACAGAGACCATACTACAATCCATCACTTGACATGAAGTTTTTAAGTTCTCAGAGTAAGGGCCAAGCTGTCTTGTGAAGTAGTGCCAGCACCAAGAATAGAATTTCTTTATTTGCCATGTCTGCCTTTCAGCACCATTCTGTGTGGTTTTTTTTCCATTGACAGAATTCATGTTTTGTTCAGGAAAAGGCTATATCCACCCTCCATCTGTGAGCATGTGTTTCTTTCTCATAAGTTCTCTTTGTAAGCCAATGGGTGTAATAATTGCCTTAGTGAGATCACACTAAGGCTCAGGTTTCCAGGCAGTCACAGGCAGGCTTGTGAGGAGTACATGGTGGCAGCTGCTTTATGGGAGCACTGATATGCGTGCTTAACCCTCTGGCTCACTTCTTCCCCTTTCCTCACCCACTGGTCAGCTGACCTAAAGATGTCCCTGTAAATCCATTTGTCAGGCTGTAAAGTCTTGGCTCTGTTTTTGAGAATAAGAAATAAATTTTAGATCTACTTAGTAGGCATGTCTTGGTCAACAGCATCAAGGACCATGCAATCAATAGCATTTCTGACATAAAACAGGTTTGAGCTGAAGGTTTGATTAAGATCCAGACCATGCTGTTACATACAGAAATAAAGTAAAGGCAGGGTCCTGAAATATTTGCAAAAATAAACACCAGCAGCCAAGCCCACCCTGCAACAAATCATAGGCAGTCTTGTAAAGGCCCTTTACAGTCTCTGGCAGACATGATGTAAGTGCTGAGTGGCCTGGGCATCCCCTCCTCAGCCCCTGCCTGCCTGCTCTGGAAGATCTATACATATCTAGGCAGGCACACTCCCTCTCTCCTGAGGGTCTGACACTGCAGGGGAAAGGACAGAGCTGCTTTTTGAACTCTGGCATTGAGACTTTCCCTGTGTTCTTCGAAACCCACCTGGACTCCACTGCTACAGTTGTGTGCCATAGGAATATTACAGTTATAAGAGAGGCACTACATGAAATACAGGAGGCAGGGAGTGATATGACTTTCTGGGGAGAAGCTTTAAGGGCATTATTAATTTCATTCAAGTTATATTCATGTCCCTCTAAACTAGGGCCAGATTGTTATTTATTGTAGGACCTAACTGCTCTTGCATGTTGTGGACTGTATAGGAACAAGTAGTAGCTAACTTAAACTCCTAAGAAACAATCTAAAATCATGAGGGGAGAGAATTTGGTAGAGCTTACACTATAAAACAACAAAGCATCTTAGGAAAGCTAAGGAAACTAAGCACATATTTATAGGCAGAAGTCTGTTTTTGGGTTGTTTTTTGTTTGTTTTTCTGGAGGTTTTTTTTGTTGTTGTGTTTTGGTTTTGTTGCTGATGGTTTTTTATTCTCTGTCTCTTATGGGTTGGTTCAAAACTATGACCAAAAGGGGCTATTTTAAGATACACGAGATTTGTCTCAAAATATTTCTGGAACAGTGGTTCTTGAGGGAAGTACGTATGCCATTACCAGTTTTGTATATTGGCACTGTAACATATGAAATCACATTTCTCAATCACCTTCAGGGATCCATTGAAGGTTTTCCATAGAAACCTTTCCACTCTCCCCCCTTCCACTTCATACTGCATAAGTTAAAACACTGTTAAAAAAATGTTTCTGTCCTGCTTAGGTTGTTTTGTTTTCTCTCTATAATTTCTCTACAGGCTTTCTTGAAAGAAGAATATAGCAGGGCAATTTGATTGTCAAGGTAAAATATTCTGTCCGATTATCTCATTTTACCTTCTTAATTTACTGTATCTTACCTAAACAAAGCAACTTGTTTGCAACAGGGGATACAATCTGTCACTTAGTGTTTGTAAAATATTAAAGTATTTTTATCCTGAAACTACCACCATCTGGAAATAGTTAGCATGGGAAAACAATAAAAAGCCCATCTAAGTTCACAAGTGTTATTGCCTTGAACAAGAAGATTAGCATTCCCATTCATTTATTTATTCTACCAAAACATAACAATTAAGTAATTTTTAAATCCAAACAGTTTGGAAAGGTCCTGATGTTGCTTATGTGTGCTAAAGCCCAAGCTGAGGTTATCATGTTTGTATTGCAGCAACAAATGTCAATTTGCACTCCATAAAGCACTGCGAACAGGTTGTAGATGGCTGTAGGACATACTTCCCTCAAGGACCACTGTTCCAGAAAGGCCCTCATACCACTCTAATATTCCATATCCTTCAGGTTGATTTGGTTTATATTTGAAGCCAGAGCAATGAGCATCTTCTGGCATTGAGCTGGTAGGCTATGGAAGAAACAGAAGTATCCTCAGAATGTTTTCTGTTCTCTGGTGGATATCTTTGATATTAATGAACACAACTCCATATCATGAAGATAAAACTTTTAAAAACAAATGGCACCTCTGCCGTCTCTTTTTGCATTAGTGGCATGTTGGAAACAAGTATAAAATCTGCTTAACACAGCATTGTGTCTTCCGTTGGAAAAAATATATACTTGTTTCTAATCAATAAGTATTTGCTTGAGTAAATATTAGGTCTTCAAACAGCAGCTACATTGGAAGTAGCTGCAGCTATCTCAGTTGCATATGTCAGTCAGAGCAGTTTTTCTGTTTGCTTCTTTTCTAATCCTTGTTCTTTGCACTTCAAGAGAGAATAGTTGAAATTTAAATCTTCTAATCATACCAAGGCAATTCCACAAGGCCAACAGATTTACTTGGGCATGTAACTCCTAGTTTATTATTTCAAGACTTTGTGAAAACTGTTTTTGATAGTTAATATCCTAACTTCTTCAACATCTGATAGAAAAGCAGTGATTACCCCAATGATCCTTTCCCAGTTCACAGGACTTCTTTCTAGGTTCATCAGGCCATAAACAAGTTTATAATGATGCTCTTTACCTACAACTGACCTTCTCCTTGTGCAACTTTTTGGGCTGGATCTGTGACGCAGCCTGTAGACACCATAGCCTAATGTTAATAAATGCTGGAGGGATCAACACTTACACCTCAGCCACTACATTACAAACCAAAGAAAGTTGGCTGTCAGACAAAATTGTTCCAGCCAAGAAACTATAGCGCTTCCCTCTTCATGTACCAAGTATTAGACAATACAGGAAGACAGAGGAGCCATTGAAGCAAAATGTTAGCCCAACTCTCGACTGGCAAGAGAGCTTCGACACAGTCTCCCCTTGCTCCTCCCACCCCAAGGTTCCCACAGCTGTTCAGCATTTCGTTGTGGTGCTCCTGCCAAGCAGGTGTCTCTGCTTCCCTGAAGGGCTGGTGACAAATGACTATTCTAATTAAATTTCTGCAATGGAAACTGTTTCCATTACAAGCATAAGTGAAATATATCGCAGGGACCGATTCTGGCATCCCAAAGCCCACATGTTTTTATAACCTATACCAACATAGCCTTATCCTTTCCACGGGTCAGTTCAATGATTTCTTTGTTCCTCAGCTCATGAAACACTAGTTGGCAAACATCACCTCCACTACAGCAGGTTCTCCTCTAAAACCCCTGGTTTAGAGGCTCAAGAGCCAGGTCTGCTCAGAGCTTCATGTTCAAGAGATTATTAATGCAAGAGAACCACTGCAAAAAGCTTACACACACATTCCTTCCTTATGCATAACTTAAATACTGTCACCACTTCTTTCTTTGCAGTCTAGTTATTCCTACATTAATAATTCTGCATTTTAGTACTGAACAGAAGAATTGCATCATATTGCAACAATTTGACCAATCCTAAACAGAGGCTGCCAGAGGTTGATTAACAAACTGCAAATTGTGACAGATTTTTAAATTACCTGGTGTTTTTAGTTGATCATGCATGATCAGAGCATTTCCAGCTTTCCAATACATTCCTTACATACAGGAAAGACAGCTTGAGCTATACTTCAGAATAAGGCTCATGTCAAGTGTTCCTTTAATACACATTTATAGAAACCAAGCCTGTACATTAAGATGAATCAACATTTTACTACATGGTATTTTTGATATTTTCAACATCAATCACAAGGTACATGACTTGGCTCTATTGTTGAGAGAAGGCTCACTGAAGTCCTTCATGGTATCTGACAAGCAGGTGCCTGTAGGGGAATGGATATGACAGTATCTAGAGTAACCATGCTAGCAAAATTCAGCAGCAAGAAAATAACTCTTGAAACTTGATTACCCTTCAAATCCTGCTATCTGCATTTCAGTTATGCTGACTAGCAATCAGGTTGCTTATTTAAACAAACAGTTATCTATACCACAGAGTGTTTTCTGTAACAGTTGACAGTTTATTCAGGTGTTAAACTTAACACTGCTCTGGCACTACTACTTAATCTCACAGCCCAGATACCTAGCTTAATGAACTTTTCATAGCTATGGTTTTGCTCATGGGTGACAACTTAAACTCTGATACTTCATTCAAAAATTCAGAGTAGCTGTGCAATCAGTCTTTCAATTATTAAGGCATTGATTCCCAGAATTATTATAGGATCTTCTCCTAGACAAATTTTTACAGTCTTTCCCCAGATTAAAAATAATATTCAACTCAATACTTAAAAGGTTCTTTATTTTTCTCTTAGACTTAGGCTTTCAGGAAACCTTAAAAATCCGTTTCACAACAAAGACTGATATTGCAAAGCAGTGGAGGTGCAGTTCACAAGAAAAAAACCTAACCCATAGTGTCTTCAAATATAAAAATATATATCCAAATTATTACCTAGGGAAAGTGTACCACCATTTCTGTCTTAAGCTGGTCCTGCCAGCTTTTGGGTCATAACTCCCACTACGGAGCTCAAGAGCTCACACTGGAAGGAGCATCTCCGAGGTTCATGTCACAGGCATGATTCAGAGCAAACTGCTTTGCTGTAGCATATGAACCCAATCTTAGATTTTCTGAAAGCATTCCATAGTTTTCCCTTGGGCAGTGGGTAATAAGCATCCAAACATCTCCTGGGAAGCATAGGTCATATACACAAAGCCATCTTCATCTTTGTAGTCCCTGTACACTTCTGCCATTGTCAAGGACATACTGGCTAGGCTTTTGTTGTTCACCAGCAGGTAGAAAGCTTGTGTAGCTGTTAGAGCCATCCTGCTTCTAATTAAAAAAGAGAGGAGAAAAAGAGGATTAGACATTAGCAAGTTGAATATGGTTTCAACTTCAGTCTATTACATACATTAAGCAGAGCAGTTGCATGAAGTAGGTACAAGAATTGCTGTATAAAGTTATTGTTAGTTATATTCCTCCATCAGCAGGAACTTAACTGGAAGCTCAAAAACCTGTGCTCTGAGGAAAGGCTTGCATGGCTACACCAAAGGTGCTACTGAGCATGGGCTTGGAGTTACCAGGGAAAAGTGTGAATAACCAAAGAAGAAACCAAAGAAGAAACCAAAAGCTTCCATAGTGCAGATATTGTAAAGGAGTCCAGCTCCAGTCTGTTACATTTACTATAAAGTCTACCTTCAAAAAACAAGTCCTTTTCAGAGACATTGCATGCAAGGATTACAATCTAAGTTGTCCAAGAGCCAAAAGCATCTTTTACAGAAGTTACAATCTAGAAAGATCTTTTTCTATACTTCAAAAAGTATGCTGAAAAACATAGCTTTCACATTTGGTCAGAAAATACCACTGAATATTTTGGGTGACTTCTTTGCTGTAATGTTTGTTTCACAAAAAACAATTTAGAACATTTCATTTTGCTCACATTCAAGAGCTGCTTTGAACTTGAGCAAATTCAGCTAGGTGCAGTAAGAGAGCAAGGCAGTGTCCCAGTATCCAGTTCATGAGGCAGGAAAAGAGCCAAACAAGAGTCTTACATAGGTCTTTTTTCATTACAGTTAGGGAGAAGGGAGAGGACTGTGAACCTAAAAAAGACCACATTTTCCCCACAAATGCACCTGTGAAAACATCTGCTGATTGTCTTCAAAGATTTGCAAGAGAGAGAAGCTATCACATTACTAACACCTTTATCCTCCTACCCACCAAAGGAAGCAAGATGTCCCCAGCAGCACACTAGGAAATATCTTCTCTGGGAACAGCAGCCAAGCCCAGGCGCAAATCCAAACAAGCAGTATGCACTACCCACCTGATAATGGTTATGAACTGTGCCATGGTCAGCTCCTCGGGAACCAGAAACTTGGTTTTGTCCAAGAGAGGAAGGTATTTCTCTTTATGGTATCTCTCAACAATTACCTGTTTTAATTAGAATCACACTTAGCAAAACCTAAAATATCCATGTCCTTTTTCCCTCCCCTCACACGCTTCTTTCCTTAAACAGCGGCAACAACCTCCAATAACAAACCAGAGATTTACCGGGATTTTTGTCGGGAACTTGGCTCGGATCCCTGCTACTTCTTCCCGCCGGGTGGCTGCGGGGCAGAGGGGAGAAGAGAAGCGTTACGTGTGCGCGCAGCCCCTCCGACCCGCGCACCCTTCCGCGCCCCCGGCGCCCCTACCGAGACTCTTCCTGAGCTTGAAGGGCCGATCCGGCTGCGCCCCGGGCGCCGCCCGCATCCTCCCGCTTCGGGGCCGCCGCTGCGCCCGCCGCTCCCGCGCCTCGCACGGACCGGGGCTGCCCCTCCTCCCGGCAGCGGCGCCGCAGCCAACGGGAGACGGGCAGCTACTGAGCCCGCCCTTCCCGGCCGTCCCACGGCTCCCGGCTGCGCGGTGCCGTGGTGTGGGTTACCTGCGCTGCGAGGCGTTCTGCCAACGGGACAGTGCCGTGCTTTGTGAGAGGTCTTTGACTACCCTGCCCAGTGGTTCAGGGGTGCAGCTCAAGGCTGGAGTGGCCCCAGCTGTCTTCCCTTTCCACATGACCAGCCTTCTTCATACCGACAAACCGCTTTCAAACGATGTCTTTGGTTTTAAAAGAGAACGAGACAACCTACCGCACGTACACAAAAAACTCCAAAAACCAAAACTGAAAAAACCCACCCCCACCCAAAAAACCAACCACCCGCCCCTGTCATTTTTCATCTCCTCAGGCTACCAGACTGCTTATTTTCTGAACGACTTGAGATCTGAGTTTTAGCTCTGGTTTTGTCTCTGAGGCACAGTTGTGATTTTAAGGGGTTTCAAGCAGACTTCAAGTCCATCTATTTGGTAAATATGATTCCTTGCCTTTTGGATTGCTGGTTCACCTGAGTTTGCTTCAGCTGTCAAGATGGCTTTGCAGATGAACATGGCTCAGCAAGGGGTAAAGTTGACTCCAGTCTGGTGGTTGTGTTTATAAATCATCTCAGTGGGGGTCTGGAACTGATCCTTATTACTTGTTTGCTTTACTTATCCCTTTAAAATATAGGAATTTTTGTTTTATTTGATCTACCATTCTGATCATGGTCTAGTTGATGTAGCACTTAGGGACATGGTTTAGTGATGGATTTGACAGTGCTAGTTAATGGATAGACTCAAGGATCTTACAGGTCTTTTCCAATTTAAATTCTATTATTTTACCAGGCTAAGGACAACTGGAATTTGCAAATTTTTATGAGTTACAGTTTATAAGCTATGGCAAAGTCAATTATTGTCACCCAAGATCATTTCCAAAAGGAACATCTTTATTAAAGTGTGTGTGCACTATCTACACATGTGTCAGGTTTTTCAAACAGCCTCTCCAGAACAGAGTTTCCAGTGGCTGCAGTCCTTAAGGCTGCTGAGCTGTCCTTTTCTCTTGATCTGGAAGCGATGAGCATTAGCCACAGCACAAGCTCCCCCACGTGGCAGCACAAACTTTATTTTGCAGAGTAGACACTTGGGTTTGAGGGACTCATAAGCAAGAGCTCTGAACTTTGAGAAAGGCCTTGAGCCTATGCTGGAATGGTTTGGGTACAGCTCATCCCTATGATTTGATCTTTGCATGATGGCAGGTAAGCCCAGGGATTGGCTTACGTAGCTGGGTCTAGCTTAAGGTCTTTTGAGTAGAGGTGAGGTGACAGACTGAGGAAGCCTGAGTGAAGGAGGACGTGTGCCACAGAATTGACATAGTGCCGTAACTCAGTATGGTGAGTTGTATCTAAGAAGATGAAGGAAAAGAGGAATAATTTGAAGGGTAAAGAAACAGCATGGACAGCACAGGAACAAAGTCTGCAGGAGACAGGCGGATGTGTGGAGACCACAAAGTGTTTCTTTGGAACTGTGGTCAAGCATGGGGCTTTCCAAAGCTGTTCAGGAAGTGTATCAGTTCTTCCACACCCTCGTTGTATCCAGTACACCCCAGCAGATTCAGTAGAAAGATCTGTGATCCACTTTGTGTAGAGAAGAGGGAACCTGCTACACCAGTGCTCTGCTTCTTGTGTCACCTCTCACTGCAGGTGAAGTACAAAAGTGTGGCTCCACCCAGGTATCAGCAGCCTTGCTTGCAGGGAGAGGTAGTTTCTTTTCATGTTCATAAACTCCTATGGCAGTATCTGGAGAGGAAAGTGAATACCTGGTAAGAGGGTGAGCAAAAGAAGACGAATTCCCAGCAAGCCTAGTGATCAGTTACAGCTCTAATGTCTGTGAGAGCTAAGAGTGACTAAAAACCCAGGCTTTAGTTAGCATGTGCTAACTAATAATGTAAATGTGTCACATTTTCTGGAGGTAGAGAGAATGGGATGTCTAATGTGCCTGCATAGCACCTACACTTGCTTCTACAGTGAAATACCGAGTTTCAGACCTAAATGTGGAATCTATTCCTTACGTCCTTTCCTTTGGAAGTTTTTCTTACATGCACATAATTAATGAACTTATAGAGCAATTTTGTGTAGAGAGTGGAATACTCAGAGGATCCTATTGATACAGAAATGTAAGGACAAAAGTTTCTACCTGCTTGAACGTTGAAAGCCAACACTTACAGGCATCCTGTAAGTCCCCAAACATTAAAGCACAAACTCAGAGTTCTGTATCTTATCTAGTTGTTTCATTGCCACATTCACAGCTTCTTCCAAAGCCCAAAGTCTACAGGTGTAATTGAGTTCTCATGTGTCCACTGTCTCCATACTGAAGTGATCTGCTCTGCAAGTGCTCTCAGACACTCCAATGTGTCCCAGGGACTCAACAACTTAGACAAAAGCAGCCATCTACTTTTTGCAAGTGCTCTGAGACTTGCACTGCTTTCATCTGGATCTGTGAGCTACTGTGGAGGTAAGGGTCAAGTTATCTGTAGACTAACAATTTAAATATGAATGATGCAGTGCTAGAAGGACTGAGATTTATTTATTTAAGCAACCTAACTGAATAGCAAGAGAAACTGCAGCATGATGTTCTTAGGGGAAAAAATGTGACTTGGCAAAATAAGGGCTTATTTGTTGCTCTGGAAAAGCCTGTGAAGTTCTACAGTATTATGCATAGTTATCTTAAATACATGTTTCCATGAGGATTGTAAGTGAACCATGAGGCTGTAAGTGAAAATAGTGAGGAGGTTTTGAAGAGCCCTCAAGCAGTCAGGCTCAGCCAACCAATTTAATGGGTTTTAAAAGAGCCATCCTAAATATTTGCATGCTTTCTGAACACAGGTAGTTACAGATAGGGAATCCTTTGCTTACTTCTTCTCTTCTGCAACTCTGAATCTGTCTATATATCCGCCTGTGACACAGAAGCAAGCCCACTCTTGTGGATAAGCCTGAAGTAATTGTGTGGCAGTAGCTAAATTTCTGAATTCATAAGTCTTTATACCGAAAAAGCTAGCTGGAGTATTATTATGTTTAAGGGGATGCTTAGTACTGTACTCTGATTTTGGTCCAAACTCACCTATTAATAAGACTCAGATTATCTCAAAATGCTGAGATAAATTCAAATGTCAGCAGTGGTATTTCTCAGTTGATTGGTTAGGGTTTATATGTACTTTTGGCTCTTTTTCTTTATCTCTTGATTTTTTAACTGTTATATTGAACCTAGATCATACCTGATGATTTCTTGGTGTAGTGACAAGGATTAGAAATTATTTATGTTACTTTTAAACCAGAGATTACATGACTCTTTTGTACCAGACCTTGAGATTTTGATCTTAAAATGTCTCTTCTGCAGAAGAAACTTCAGTTAGACTCAATAATTCTCTCTTATTTCTACCTGTATGCATGGTGTTCAGCTCATTGTGATGGAATAGTTTTTTTAAACTAGTATTTGGATTCAAGTGCACCAGTTGTACTTTTCTCAAGTGCTCTTTCATTTCAAGATTTTTTAAATCATTCTCAATATTAATTAGCTAAATTTTCAACCATATTGAAAGAGCTGAGCTCTAGTGGTGTATCCTCAGTAGTGTTTTAAGTTCTTTCACATGTAAGTGCTCCTGGTTTAGCATTTTAAATTTTACAAGAATTTGAGACCTAAAGTCTCAGTATTTTTCAGCAAGGGTTACTCACATTGGTGATTCTGACTAGACGTAAAGCCAAAGATAAATCAGTGACTGTTTTTGAGAAAAGCTGGTGTGAGCTGGTAACCTGTTGGTCAAGGTCCCTGCAAGTACATCTTTGACTTCTGTTTCCTGCTCTACCAGTGGTTCACTGGCTTTTTGCCCTACAGGTGTGGGAGGATGGATTGTGAGAGAATAGATAGTGCTGAAGGCAATCTCGCCCCTGAGGAGTTGTAGCTGTACTAATTACCAAAGAATAGGAACAGGCTTGCCTTTAATAGGTCACAGCTGTGTCCAGTAAGGATGGGTGTTATAAAAGAGTGGGTTAGCGGGTTGAACGGGGGGTTGGAGTCAGTTGGCTGTGCTGCTGTGAGGAGTAAGTGGCAGGTGCTTGTGCTAGGGACAGTAAGGGTTAGTATGTGCTGTTAAGGACAGAAGGGGTCAGGCAGTTGTGATAGGGACAGGAAGGGTTAGGTGGTTATGCTAGGGATAGGAAGGAGTCAGCCAGCACTGCAGAAGGAAGAGAAAAGGAGTCTGTGTTGTGAGAAGCTGCCTGTGGGAACTTGCAGAGAGAAGGTATGGAAGTTTTACGGTAAGATAATAAACTAACAGTGACAGTCAGTTCCCATCCACCGTTGATTGGTGCCAAGCACTGATGCCAAAAATTGGTGGCCCATACAGGGGCTGAACTTAGGGCCTAGACAAATGTTAAAGAGGGAGAAACATTATTGGATCTTCCTTTCCTATCATCTGCTCTCTTGTTATCATTAATAAGATGCAATGTGTTATGTTTTCTGTCTACAAAAAAACCAAAATTGATGTTGTTTTTACTAGGCAATTTCCTTGATCATCTCCTTGAGAAACTAAAGCAGTGTTCTTCTTCTTGTGGACTGGAATTATGGGGCACAATTTCTTTCTTATCTTGCTGTGCCTGTTGTTTGACTTGGTAGAACATTTGCACTCTGATTTGCTGCTTTTAGTAATGCTCCTACTATGAGTACAGCTCTTGGTGCTGGTGCCTTGGTGAGAAGTAACAGCATCACTTGCTCTACAAATATGGATATAAAACTTACTCTTTGTCCAAATATGATCATAATATTGTTTGAAGTGCTTTTTCTTCCACATAGGGCTTAAAAGTATTTTGTCCAATGTAGTTCAGCTCTTTTCAGATAGGATGCCTTTGGCTTTATGTGCAGGCTTTTCCTGTCCTCCCTGTTGAGGCTCCAAAGAATGTGTCAGACAATGGCAAAAGTATCCGTTGGGTTTTGGTTTGTAGATAGTGGAAACTGGCTTCTACTTTAGCCTTCAAAAAGGGTGTTATAACTGACAGAGGGTTTTAAAAATAGCTTCAACATGTTGCTGTGAAGCTGGCAACTTTGTTGTTTGATCCTTCAGACAGAAGGGTCAAGAGAGTCAAGCTCTCTGTCAGGGTTGAAAGCCTCATCAGGAGAGTGGTGCCAGAGTTTCCAGGAGTGACTGGGGCTCCTTGGATACCTCTTCTCTTAGGTGGATATGTAAGGGGCTTAATCCCTACTGGGAAATTGTTCTGTCCTTAATGAAAATCTGGACTCTTAAGGTACCCCCATTTAGGTACTCTGAAACTGTGGCTCTCAGGACTTGAAGTCCCTTTTAAATTATTTCAGCAGAAATGTCTAAGGCTTAGACAGGTCCAAATCCAAACACTAGAGAAAAAAAATGTTGAACTATAAAGGAAAGATTAGATTCCTTCTCTACAGTGTCAAGACTATTACTTTGTATCAGAAATCTGTTTTTAGGGAATTTTTTTAATTTGTTAGGAAAAATGCCAAGATTCATGTGTGTAAAAGAGTGGGATGTTGCTCAGCTATTTTCAAAGAGGGACCCCCCAGATAACTGTTCTTGGTGGCTCTGCTGAGCCACCTACTCTCCTTCTGTGATCTTAAACAAGTCCTGGGAGGCTGGCCAAGCCCCTGAGTCATATCGCATACTTGGCTGCATAACAAATACATTGCAGAGCTCAGCTCATACTCATGCGCTATGAATGAGGCTCTGGAGAAATGCAAACAATTTATTGGATATAAAAATGCTGACAAGTGCTATGGACTGATATGGGATTACTGCAAATTGTAGCCCAAGCATGTACATTAGTAGATACTCAAAATTGTCTACTTCAGGAGTCTAACTGGGGATGATGAGGTCCAGAGCCCTATTTTCTTAGGTGCTGTGCATGGCCAGTGGACAGAGGGAGAGAGAAACTCTTGTGTTTGGAAAGCAGATAATTTTCACTACCTGTATGCTTTCAGGTTCCCTATCCTCTTTCGAACAGTGTCTTGAGAAGCAATGCAATGCCAGTTTCATAGTGCACCTGACAAGAGCTGCGGTCAGGAGTAGATCTGCAGTTGTTCCTGTTGGTGACTCTGGCCATACTGTGGCTACCAGCACCAGAAATGGCCTTTGCCCTGACATGTCAATGTTTGTAAGGGAGACTCCCAGAAGAATAAGAATCCTGCATGGGAAATACTGCTGAAGAGGATTTTTTTTCATTATTTAAATTAAAGATTAGGTAAAGCAGATCTGATTAAAGTCTCATACTATAAAAAGACATAGATAAACAGGGTAGATGTGGTAGCTGGCTGTAAAAAGTAAAAAGCTCCTGTTGGTAACTTCAGGGAGCCCATATGTAAGGACCAAATGACTGAGAGTATTGGTATCTGGGTCTCTCAGTGGTAGGTTTTTGATATGGATCCTTCATATTGTCAATACCTCATATCTGTTTTGTCTGTGATGAAGACATTTGGAGCAAATGCATGGGATAGTGTCACTTTAGTTTCTACTGTGCCCAAGTAGCATCCTTTTTAATAGAGGACAAGTGTAAATTTTCCTCTAGTTTTAAAGAGGACCTCTCAAACACAAGGTTAAACCACACTTAGAAAATAATGGTCCAGAGGGAGCCACTGGGCAAGTGGACCCTTCTGACAAATGGAAATGATCTCCCCTCACATGCACACTTGGCTGTTTGCACCAGCATGATGGATGTTTTACGCTGCTACTTAAGTCTCTTGGGCTCAGCAGTAAGATGTGTTCCTGTCTAAAACTATCTCTGCTTGCAGGCTGGGGGTTTTCATTCAAACCAAACAACTCTAAGAAGGCTGTGATCAAACTGCAGAAGGACACATTAAGCTTTTAGACAGCAAATCAAGAGTTGTCCCCATTATTCTGTTCCAATACATCCTTAAATATTTAATCAGGTGCTTTTCTGAGTTTATGGTATTTTCTCCTTCAAACAGCTTTTCCTTTTTCCATTCATTTTTCATATACTGGCTTTCTTAAATCTATCAGTGTGAACTGTGTCTCGCTACACTGAATTATGTTGAATATTATCCTGAAATATAAATATTGAAGTGTATTTCCATGTATCACTAAGAGCTTATTGGGAAATCAAGTTAGCTTCACAACAGCTGAGGCATTCATTTCCATCACTTTTTACTGTGGAAAGTCAAATCAAATTACTCAGGCTCACTCTTGTCCCCATCCCTTATGTAGCATTGACTCCATGCAACTGTTGAGTGCAAAATTGGAAAATAAATGTCTTATTAACATAAGAACTCTTCTTGCCCTTAAAATCTCAGTATCCCCTATGACTTGAGTTAATTCTGTTCTTGTATTTTCTTTATTGCAAGATGAGAAGCTCTAATCACATCAGACATTGCAGATTTTTTGTGTCCATACTTGTATATATAAATATGTATTATTATATATAATTCAAAGAACATACTTATACACACAGATATATAGGTGTATATATATCTATATATATATATGTGTGTGTATGTTATTTCTTCTTTTCCACTGATGATATGAAGTCAGATACACTCAGTGGATCAAATAAGTTGCTATGGAAGTAAAGGATACTAAATGATTAAACAGCCCAGCCGTCTGTGGTCAAAGGCAGCATCTCACTGAACACTTCTCCAAAATAAAAATTCTTCCATGGAATGATTTATAATTTAGACCTGTGAAAAGGTTTCCTGGATAGCATTTTTTCCCCATGTGTAATGTGGTTTTAAATCTACTTTCTGATCCAGCTTTCTGCAGTTGTCTCTGAAATGGGCTTGGTGACAGATGGTGGCAAACTGCCTAAAGATGAGTAGACATTTTGACTCTCTAACATACATCTCCAGAGTGGTGAGTTAGTGTCTAGCATGGTAATGTCACAAAGAGGAAGTGAGGTGAGAGAATTGCTAATCAAGAATTACTTGCACTGGACTCGCAGAAGAAAAGCTAGACAGCCAACTGCCCAGACTGATTCCTTTTATTCCATGAAGATTTAAATCTCTTTTTTGGAGAGATTTTGTTCAAGCAGAACTTTTTTTGAAGTTTGTTTTTACCTGAACAGGAGCAGAATCCACATCCTATGCACATTAAGTCCCACTGGTGAGGATACCGATACATGAAACTGCCTTCCCTCTCTTGGGTCAACGCAACCTCCAATGCAGTGCAGTTTGGTAACTGGTGAAGATATTCTCACCATTAAACTCCATTGACTGGGCCATCTTGACACTTTTGTATGGCTTTTTTTTTATTTTTAGTTTCCCATAACTGCAAGCACAGGAAACTAACCTGGGCCAGTTCCAGCCCACTGTGAGCTGGCTAGAAAATTCTGACACCAGGTAGTGAACATTATAAAATGATACTTTTGTCTACCAGTGAAGAATTAATACAAGGAGGGTTTGCCTTATGTGAAAACTGAACTCTGAGACTCTGGATTAACTTCTTAGCTGTGTCACAGTCAACCTGGGTGCCTTTGGAGCCTCTTTCATTTCTGATGGGATATTCAACAATATCTACAAAAAAGAGGTGCCAAAATTCTCATCTGTACTTAGTGCAGTGACTAGCACAGTACTACTTTTTCCTCATTTGGAATACGCTTAGTGTCTTGAAATACAAAGGGAAAGAAGTGGATGTTATTAGCTACTATGCATAGAACTGGTGATATCCTATGAATATTCTCTCTAGAAGAATGATCTTGAGAAGTTAGTTTCTTCAGTAGAAGATACAGTTGCATGTTATGACTTGTGCATGTACTTTATGGGCTAGGTGATTTTTGTCTGATTGCTTTGAATAATGAATAAATTCAAGGAGACTGAAATCTGTTCAGACACCTAGTAATGATGCAAGAGCAAAATTCATCAAGGTAAAGGTTTACCATGTGTTATTTTGTGTTTCTGAGAACTGTGTAAATTGCACACCAATGAGTCTCCTGGTCGACTCACCTACAGTCCCCTCCGTGCAGATGCTATGTTGGTGTCTCTCTCCCTCCTCTGCCTCAGGTCTCTTGCTGGTGGCAGCAGTGATCTTCATGCAGCATCACTGGCATCTCAGTCCAGTTGCCTTCCAGTTTGTGGTTGTGGCCACCTGTAGCCAGAACTGCCTTTCAACTGTGCCTTCACTACCAACCTAAGCTGAGAACACACTATGGAACTAAATGGACCTTTGGTCTGACCCAAACTTTTTTGTCCTAACATTACTAAAATGTCTAAGGGAGCATATGAGAACGTGAAGTTATACTTATCCACCCTCTGCTATTTGAAGTGCAATAATTTCCCGAGCCAGGGATAGTAGTTAATACTCTCAGATGTTTTTTTAATGGCTCTGTTCAATAGCATTTTTAATTATGCTGGTATAAACTTAAGTCTTTGCAAAAGCCTGCTAGCAGTGATTCCTACAACTTGGCTACACATGGCATGCGGGACCACCTCCACTTGTTTATTCTGAACCCTCCAGTTAATAGTAGTTTAATCCAATGATCTTTCATTCTGGTACTTAAGAAAAGGACAGTCATCCTTTGTTCATGCAGTCTGACATACTACTCATCTTTGTAAATGTTCCTGCAGTGTGAAAACAAAACACTGATTTTATTCTCAGAAATAACAGTTGAAACCAAATAGTTTTTGGTTTTGCCCTGCTCTTTTGCAGCTTCCAGATAAGACTCTTGATTTAGGTACAAGTTGTCGTTCCTGTTTTCTAAATTTGAGTGTCCAAGTTGTAAGAGTTTTGCACACTGCTTGATTGGCCTTTCAGGGTTATTTAAAAAAAAAAAGATAGGAGGTTGTGGTTTCCACAATCAGCACTGAGTCAGGCACATGAGAAGCAAGTCTGCACAGAGAGAAGGTGGAGTTTTTCATAGATGTTTCCTCACTTTAACCACACTACAACAGACTGTAATGAAAAATCAAAAAACTTCAGTCAGCCTCTGGCTCTGTGCAAACCTACAGGGGACATTTGTGTTTGCCTGATAGGCAGAAAATAATTTAGAGGCTGGGAGCTTATTCCCTGGGGTCATTGAACTTCTATAAAGATATGAAGAAAATGTGTGTTCCAGAATGATTTGGACTTTAAGCATGCAGTGAGTAATATTTTTTCCTACCAGATAGCAGTAGAAAGTAGGGCTGTAGGAGGTCTTCCTACATGAAGCTCTTTAAAAGGCACAGAACATTTTTTGTACAATATAGAATATCAGATGCAAGTTCAAACAATACAGGATATATGTGCTGCAGCCCCAGTTCAGGTATGGTTTATTTAGGATAATTGCCTTGCAGGGTAATTGTACCTTTCTGGAGTGCACTGAAAAATCTAAAAGTACTGGAAGTATCATCTTGTACATAATTTCTGAGTAACTCTGTCAAGAGTACAACTACCTTAAATTTTCCCTGGCTTCATAGTCATAGACCTCAATCTCATACCTATGAGTAATACTCTTACCCCAGTGCTGGACTGCTAATTAAACAAAAAAAAAATCCCTTATATCTTCAAAATAATATAGCTGAATAACCGCCTGTTATAGAATTATATATGGTGATAATGGTTTTCATTTGTGGGGGGAGGTATTACTTGTATTTTCTTTTTGTTAGTGTCAGCTGAGTGCTAAAGACCCCTCCTATGCTGGGTGCAAAACATACCCTGTACAAAAGGTACATCTTGCCATGGTTTCCACCCTGAGCAGTGGAGAAGTTTGTTGTGTTAGTAAGGGGCAAAAGAAACAGTAAGATGTCTTTGGGCACTGTCTCATATGGGACAGTGGTTTTGGAGTGCAGCCAGCTGAAGTTCAGCCACTCTCAAAACATCGCACTTGAAGAGAGACCAAAAAAAGAGGCCTTCCACACAGCAGGGGAGGAGGAACTGTAGAAGGTGGAAGGAGCTTGGCCCCTGGCCAAAAGGGGGAACTCAGAAGCTGCAATGGTTGGTAAGTTCAGCAACTTTATCATCATATGATTGAAAGTGAAGGACTCTTCCCTCAGGATGCCTATTAGAGCTCCCAACAAAGGTACGTGCTCCTATATATTTTGGTAATGGGACTGAGCCGAAGGATTTTGATGAAGCACACTACCATCCACTAGAATTAATAATCATAAGGAATACCAAAATCAGGTAAATAATTTAGGTATTGTTTCTGTGTTATATTGTAACTTCCAAATAATCATTTGTGCTGTTCACAATACTTTGTAATTCTTACTCCCCTATCTCTAAGTTCCACAATTTTTTGGGATCTGTCATTCTCTTACCCTTTGGATGTAACCTACTTACCATTCTTCTCTTGCTCCATCAACCTCTTCACTCTTTGAATATTAACTATTGTTTATGTATTGAATAGTAGATGTATTATGAATTCAATTATATCCTTACCAATTATTCTGCCATTTCATTCCATGTTGGAATATGATGTTTTTTTCTGGATATTCCAGTTGCTTTGATAATTGCTATTATTATTCTTGTAAATCATGTCCTGCATATAAAACAAAACATTTTATACAGGTGTTCCCTTTAGCCAGGGGCACTTGGATTTGAGAGGTCCTCCATCAAGACTCAACAGATATAGGTTAATCCCACTGTCACAACCTCTACATGAGCTCAAGTTTCATGAAAGAAACCAGAGCAAGGTAGAAATGAGGAGCAACCACTTAGAGAAAATGTAACATTGTTTTATTACTTGAATGACTCTACATGCAAAGTACACAGTCTGTGTGAAATGACAGAATGTAATAAAATGAATATAATCTGCAAAGGAAAAGACATGGCAGCAGAAAATATGGAAAAGCAGTCACAATAACAGTTCAGGTTAATGAGAACTACTAATAACACTATAATTAGTAGTTCTCAGGTGTAACTGAAACTTCTCAATAGCAAGTGGAAGCATTTATATAAAACAGCCAAAAATGAAATACTTTGCTAGGTATTTGATTTCTGGAACACATGTTGAGAAATTATAACATGTATAAATGGAGAAACACCATAAAAATTTGATTATCCTAAGGGTCTGCCTTGGCATATTTACTGGAAAGGAAATTTAAGGAGAAATGACAGCCAATACTAATTTTATTACTTTCACTTGAGTACTAGCACAAAGGAAAAAATAAACCTTAATCCAGGAGTTGTACCTGTGTTTTTTTTAATACATTCTTTTGAGAATTTTGCTTTACCTGACCTCGAAATATTTTCATGAATGCTGAGGGTACACCAATGATGTTCCCATTCAGAGACAACAAAAACAGAACATTCTCAAAGATCTTGGAAAGGCTGGGTGATCATCACCTTGGCTTAAAATCCAATTGACAGAAATGGAAGGTAAGTGCTGGATATGAGATAATAAGTAGATTGAGGAGAAATGCTGATTTATTACTGATCATTAATTTATCAGTAACAACTTGAAAAAAGGAATACTGAAATTATACAGGATTCTGGAAATTTATGTCCAGTCTACCTGATGAAAAAATCTTAAGAGCTTTGTTGTAGAAAAATACAAAATGGACACAAGAGGTGAATGTGAACTGAGAGTTTGAAAATGTCAGGGATTAGAGAAAGCAAGCACCTATTCCCAGAGGCTCTGATGATACCAGGCAAAACTGCCAAATAATACTTCTAAGCAAAGCCATAGGGCAAGACTTTCTCAAAAGCAGGTCAATGACTATAAACACGTGGCTTGGGCCTCTGGCACCTTCACTTGAAATGAAGAGCAATGCTCAAACCAGAAAGAGCCCAGCACAGGTATGAAGAGCTTCCTGTTTCTGACTACAAGACACACATTGGCACAGACAGACTGCAAACCATTGCTATCAGTAAGAGGTCAGCAGGCACTTTTTCTACTTTCCATTGCAGCTGTATGAGTTCCAAAGAGAAGGCAGAGTCAGAAAAGATTTCAGCAGTAGCTGGCATTTTATCTGCAGTTTTTGGAGAAAATCCTGGGCAGGGAGGGGAAGCGCCAGATCCTGGCATTTTAGAAGTAGCTGTAGGGAAGTTCCTCAACAGAAAATGCTTTATGTTATGGGGTTAAATGCTCAAAAATCTTGAAATTTATACTAATGCTGTGTAATAAATACTTCAAGGTGAAGTATACTCCATATTTGTGTACAGAGAGGTATGTATGTGTGGCACTTCCCTCAGGTCTCTGTCATAATGGTTACCTTTCTTTTTAAGTGCAGAAGGTTTGGCAGTCAATTTCCTAAGCTCAGAGGCACTTAGGCTGTTGAGAACAACTCTTACACCTTTAACAAGACCAAATCTCTTTCTTATTTCCTTGTCTTTATCCCAACGTGCTTTTTCATAATTTCTTTTTTGCAAGTCATCTTTGGATGGGAATGCAGTCTTGCTGAGGAACTGAAATGGGAAAGAGTAGAACTTGACTATTAGGAAGTGAGTCTTGAGTTCCCACCCCAGTTTATTTTCACAGCTTTTTTTCTACAGTGTCACATACCTTGGGCATGTGGCTTTGCAAGAAGAATTTAATTCTGAAGGGATCTTGCACGCCAGCCGTTTTCTATTCTTCCATTGTTACTTTAAAAATTTATCATGATGGTGCTCATCACCTGTTTTCAGAAACCCAACCTTCTCCCTTGGGAAATATCTTATTATATTAAATTTTGCCCTACTGTTCTCTAAATAGCAATGGACCGCGATGCTTTTGTTCTGTTCAAATACTAGAAAAATCTTGGCATAACTCAAGACGTATTTTTTTTTTTCTTGGCATTATGTAATTATATTTTTTTAAAACAGTGGAGTCTTATAGGCCTGCAAGCCTTAATTTGATTTCCTCTACAGTGATCGTATATGCTGGACTTCTGTTTAGCTTCCCCAGAAAAACTGAACAAAAACAGGTCACTCATCTTGCACAGCCTGTTATCAACATTCTGAATACTGCACTTTGCATTCAGCTATGTCTAAAAGGAGAGCAATTTACTGTTCATACACAGATACTCACCTGATCATCATGGGTTACCACCTGCTGCCTTTTCCCAGCAAGAGGGGAGCAGTTCTCAGGCTGAGAGATTGTAGTCCTCTTGTGTGAAGAGAAATGTATTTCATTTGATGTTTTTTTTTGGGCTGTGGGGGTAGCACAGGTTGTAAGACATTTTATGTTGTGTTTCACAGCATCCTCTCTCAACAGCAGTGGATGTGAGTCTTGGAATGTTAGTTTACGGACAGAGTGACACGTAATGAGCCAAACAACAGTCTTCATAAACAACATATGGTGGCCAGATATTTTCATGTCTGCTGCCAGATCTTCATGCCTCATTACATATAGAATGTAGACCTGATGATTATAAATCATTAGAGCATTTCCCTTAAAGAGAGGAATTTCCAGTTGCTCTCCAATAGGACTAACAGATGAAAGTGTCAACATATTCGTATAATCCTCATTCTTGATATTGGTGAGTGAGATTAAAATTTCTGAAACAGCACTGTTAGATGACTTTACAATAAGAGGATAGAGTCTTGATGTCTTTCCATCTGGCTCCTCTTGTGCAAGCTCATTCACTGGGTTTATTTGGGAACAGTTCTCATCTTCAGTTACATCAGGACTAGAACAGTCTCTTGTTAAGTCTGGGCTGCTTGGTATTAAAGACTTTGAAAAATTGCGCCAGAAGGATATGGAACTCTCTTGCATCTTTATTACTGGCCATATGTAAATTACAGATTGTGTTTCTGTAGCTTGCCTTGCTTCAGAGACACTTCTCGCTGCAGCTACAAGGAGTTGCTGTAGTTTAGATGGGAAAAAAGATAGTGGTATTGATGTGACTTTGGCTTGATGTGGTATCTCTAGATCAGGTTTTAAAATCTGTGCCTGAGGTTCTTCAGTAACTTTAAGAGGATCAGAGATTTCAGAAGCAGGTACTTTGTCTTCTTGGTTAGCAAGACTTAGTGAGAAACCTCTTTGCAGAGAGTGATTTACAGCTAAGTTTTCATCACTTTGAGCCTTAAAATTGGTTGAGAACTTTCCTCTGCCAGCAGAGGTCATGACACTATTTTCTAGCATGTTGACATCTTTGTCGATGCTCATTTGCTGATCCTCTCCCAGCAGGGCAGATGTAGCCCTGGTATTCATCTCCTAATGAGCACTGTGGTTTGACTCAATAGATTCTGTATAGACAGATAAGCTTTTGTGATGGGGCAGTTGGACACGTTGGAAAGACTTCTGGAGGAAAAAGAATGCAAAAGGAGTTTTAGCAGGTCTCATCTATTTTCACGTCTTTCCTGAAGGGCTTCACTTGTGCAGCCTGACATGCTTACAATAAAAGTGGACAGAAATTAACAAGTGATTCATGTTTGTAAATGCACACAGATTTTTCTTCATTACCTCAAATAAAATTAATAAACAGAAACATATATGTCATGTAAGTACTAACTACAGCTCCTCTAGACAGTAGAATTTTTCTGCAATAGCAAGTTGCTGTCAGATACTTCCAGCTTAAGTTGGCAGCAAGTTTCTGCTTGCTTCTGTAGGAATATACCCAATACTGCAAGCTGCTGGTGGACAGGATCTATTTTGTTTAGATGTAGCACTCCCTCATGTCAGAAGATACAATCTTCTTAGACACAGCACCATTGAAATCAATACATATTTTTAATAAAAATGGTCTTAACCAAAGGCCTTTACAATCAGTTTTGTGCTTTGCTTGCAGAATGCTTTGACTTCAGCAGTCAACCCCAGCCTGCATTACTCTCTGCTGTAGCAGAATCAGACCCAGTAGCTTTGTCATGGCTTTTAATAAAGATGTAAAAAAAAAAAAAAATTTAAAAAGAGTTCAGGTGTTTATCTGATGCATATTATAATCTAAGCACCAGTGAAACTGTAAAATGCTAAACAGTAATAAAAACATAATTGAATGTACAAGGGAAGGAAACATGAAATTTAAATTTGTATCCTTTGTAAATCTGAGATAAATTAATTTGAATTAACTGCTTCTTCTCCAGTGGTTATATTCTCCTAGAAATAACCTACTCGTCTTATCACTACAGACTTGATTTTGTGGAAGGGAAACGCTCACGTTATTTGCATGTCAATCACACAACTCTAAGGTGTTTTTCAGCCTTCCTAAACATTAAAAAACAGTGAGTTTCACTTCCATAACTGAAGAGGTTCTACTACTTAACTTACAAAAAGAAATGTAGTAAAGACAAGGTCAACGAGCCTCTGTTCAGGATAATGAAAATTAAACTTTGAGTCCTTTCATCTAGCAAAAATGAATAAACAGAAAAACAAAATGACATTTTGTCCTCATCTAGGCTGTATCTCCTGCATTTATGATGCATACATCAAGATGTAATCACCCAGTTCCAGGACTTTAATCAAGAATAATTAGAAATAATTATATCAATTGTTATATTGAATAATCATTTGTACATAGAGGAGTGAGGCCTTCTGTAGAAGCAGACTCTAAATCAACTTTTTTCTTTTGCTTTATCTGATGAGTGGCAGTTTTTTTGTTCTTCTTTTTAACTTCTGATGTTAGGGGTTTTTTACTACATCCAGCACTGCAGTGTGATAAAGGTAGGGCCAATCTTCTGATCTAGAAAGTCTTTTAGCATCTTAAAAAATGGAAAGTTTCAGAAACCTAGAGACATGCAAGGGCTCCTTCTAGCCCAGTCCCTGCCTCTGTCAGTGGCCAAAAGCAAAGGCCTAACACTAATCTGAGTAGAGGCCTTGCACATGGTGACAATTTCCTGGATGCCCCCCAGGCTCTGAGAGCAGGAGGCACAGGGCCCTCCCGAACCAACAACGCTCTCTCCATGGGTTTCCTGCTGGCACCAGGCCCTGCCATGGAACACCCTCAGGTTTCCCATCAGCTTCGACCCTACAGTGGTGCCCATGGGGCTATGTTTGGACTCCCGGTTTGGGGTCAAGCCCATGTCTCAGCAGTACAGCCAGTGTGGGCTGGAGGAATGGAACAAGGGGATGAGGTTTAGTTACCATTACAGCCAGAGTGCAGGCACCGGGCTGGAAGTGCAGCCTTCGACTGCAGTGGCAACTGCCAAGACTGCAGAGAGCCTTCCAGAACCTTCCAAAGGCTACTGGACATCTCTTACTTTAACTCAAGGGCAGGAGGGGAGGGGGAGGTATGGGGAAGAGACAAAGAGACCACTCACCCAGATCTTCATGTGCCTACAGAGAGTTTATTCCCCAACGCTTCCTTATAAAGGCATTTGAAAAGCCCGGTCTGGATATTTTCATTGGTCTGATCTTCAGGCTCTGGCCAGTGAAATGCCTGCAGCCTTGGGAGAGATGTGACTGGGTGAGGCCCCTGTCAGTCAATTCACACAGTGCTAGCCAGCTTGTGCTGCTACATGACAACATCTCACTCTTCTTTCTTTATAATTTGTGATCCGCTCTCTGTCACCCATCTGCAAAGGCCCTTTGCTAATGGAGTGACAGAAGACAGCATGGGTCTAATTTGCACTGGAGCTGCAGCATTCACATCCAGGATCTGCCAGGCAAGGGCTCAGGTTATCATTGGTCACAGGCTTAATGCTTATAGGTTACAACTTATCTCTAAAACCAAGAAACTACTTAACTTTTAAATTATTTATCCTATAGAGAAAAACCCAGCTACTAGAGAAAACAATCTGTAAACAGAAAAACAGTTTGTAAACAGGAAACATAATTTGTAAACAAATCAAGTCCTTATATGAACTGACACTTCAAGAGTCCTGGATTTCTATGGGATAGGTCCTTGTGATGTTTGTTGAGGGGCATCAGGATAAGCAGACATATCCAGTGTGTTCCCAGTGTCCATTGAAACACATTTCTCATAGGTTTAGGCCGCTGAGTATCATAGGATTATTGTGCTGTTATATGAGTGACTGAAAGATATGAGATCATGATACTACCTAAGACTTAATGGGAGAGGATGTACATTCACCCCAACCTTTTTCCCATTTTTCTTGGTATTAATAACTAAAAATAGGAACAAAACATGGACTTTGAACAGTATTAATAGGGTAGGGGGTTGCTGAGGGAGTCTCTCAGTATGAGGACTTGAAGGAACCTCTTCAGGATGAGGCTTTCTTGTTTATCTCAAAGGAAAAAGGGTTTAACTTTTGTAAAGTTTGTATACTAATATAGTTTCTTAGAGGTTTTCTGTATTTTATATTTTTCAAAAAACAAGCTTGTGTTAATACCTCATGCAAAACAAAATTTTTAACAAAACTTATGAATTATTAAAGAAATATAGGTATTTAAATTTTCTAGTTAATATGGTAACAGTGCAAGCAATATTAACAGATGACTTTTATGTTTGGGTTTTTTTAAAATGATGACAGGTGACAAATTCTCAGTTAAAAAGAATTTTGCGAAATTTGCTTATGATGTTTCTAAATAATTGTTCTGTGTATGCTTTAGTGGATCTAGAATGTGAGGACAATTATATTCTTTGAATCTTCCAGGTCGATCTAGATATATCACAAGTAGAAATACAATGAGAAAACTTATTGAAATACATTCTAGGATCTCTTTAATTCACAGTAGCCCATGTCTGAGACAGAAGCATAATATTTTCTTAGTAACTGTCACAGTCTCAGTTATCAGAGGCTTATTAATTTTTGTTTTAGCTAGCATAAACAACAATAATAAATACTGTACTAGGACTTCTAGGACATACTTCTTAGACTGTTATGCAATTTTGTAACACTTGTGTGACAGTCCTTCAATATTTTTACCCTTAGCACATTTTATTAGTTTATTAGAGTCTGTGGAATATGAGAACCTTTCAGAAGGCAGGGTGGCTGTGAAGTTTCGTTGAGGTTTGAGGGATAGAAACTTGGTCTTTGTTTGCTTTTTCACTATCCATATGCAGGGAGGTGTGCTGGTTTCCTGCTGGACTTGGTGAGAGAGTGGCACTCTCTCAGCTGCTTTGGAACGGCTGTGCCGTCTTTTCAGGACGGCTTGGTTGCTGTTATTCCCATGGCACCACACCCCTGCACGTTTCTTTCCACTGCTTTTTGCTGGGTGGGCCCCTATCAGAGGCTTTTTCCATGCTCTACTTCTGGGTTTGGTGTCTGCAGCTATTCTTAGGGGCCAGGGATGGCAGCTCTCCCTATGGCTCACCAAGCATGCCCCCACCTTTCCTGGGGGAGCCCTGGAGGCTCTGTCTGAGTCCTCCCTATTGCACAGCTTGACCACAGGTTCTTGCATGGTCCACAGGTCCTTCAGATGTCCTTGTCCTTGTCCTCCAGCCAGGGCCTCGGCAGCTCTGGAAAGGGAAGGCATTAGCAGGCCCAAGCTTCCCTCCTGGCCTTTCCTAAGCACTGTTTCCCTTGCGTTGCCTGGCAGTGCTCCGGAGTGGGGGCAAAAACAAGCCCTGTGGCCAAGGTGAGCAAGGAAAACTCTGCCCCTGGCACATCCCAGCCATGCCATTATTCCGTGCTGTGGCCCAGCTCAGCTCAGCCCAGCCCTCCAGGAGCCTGGCTGACGGCCCATCGCTTGCTCTGCTGGCAAGGAGGCTGCAAATGATGTGTTCCTTACCTGCTCACAGCTTGGAGAGGGGAGAGAAGGTTTCAATATGAACCCTTTATCTGGCTTTTTCACACTGATTTGGGAATGTGACACATCATGTCAGACAATGAATAGATGTTAGACTTCATATTGATTTTTTTTTTTTTTTTTTTTGCCTGCACAACAGTTTTATTTAAATGCCTAGTGAAAAAATATCAAATTTATTTCAGTGGGTTCTGGACCAAGTCCTAGTATATCAAGCACTTGTTCATAATAGACTGTGTTTATCTGTTTCAGATGCTGAGCTTGACATATAAATATGATATATACTGCACTGATTTTGAAAAGAGGTGGCTTCCTTCAGCTTGTGACAAATTCTGTTTGGAAACAATGCATAGTCTCCAAGGGGAACCTTGAAGAATAGGAAAAGGCAAGCACCCCTGTACAGCCTGAGAGAGAAAGCTATGACCACAGGTAGCACCAGAGCGAAGAGCACCACACAGATATGCTTATAGACCTTCAAGGCACCAGCCAAAGTCTGCACATGCCTCAGAAAAATATGGGTTTGTAAGTGTTTCCGACGAGCAACTGTGCCCTGCCAGCATGCTTCTACAGCACAGTGCAGGCACTGGAACGCATCAGCTGCATCAGATGGGAGCTCTGTGAATGTGAAGTGCCCTGCAGAGCTCATCAGTTTGTCAGCACATCCTCCTGTGCCTCTGCTGCTAGGGTTCTTCCACCAACCTGGGCACCAGAGCACCTGAGGTGCTCAGTTCAGCTACAAGCTGGCAGCGTCCTTGTTCTTGTAATGTGTGGCTCTTACCAGCCCGCGGCACAAGAGACTGAGTGGACTGCCTGCACTCCTTGAGCAAGATCTCTGAGGCCTTACAGCAACCTAGAAGGGCACTAAGTAAAGCAGATGCTTGGGAAGCTCTATGTAGTGAACCAGAATTAACTTAGTCTCATTATTTCTATGCACCTTCCATAATTGAACAGATGGATTACATTCAAATATCTTCCTTTTTAAATGATTCCACTTATTGCAGTCCTTAGCTGATGCCTGCTCCTCATTGATTTTACAGTCACTAACTAGATGCTTCATGGTCACCAGCTGTGTGAGGAAGAGGGAGGAATTACATCTCTCAGTGGTAAACACTTGGGTCTGTCAGGTTTCCATAATTGTAAGTCTAGCTTCTTGTGCTTGGGCACAACAGTTCAGAATGACTCAGTAACTTACAAGAGCGTGGACTGGGCTAAGGACTGCTAGGGAGACGGTGGATTTGCCATCACTGGAGGTGTTTAAGGTACGACTGTGTATGCCAGTTATCTCTCAGCTTGGGCTCGATCTCAGAGGGAGGTCTTTTCAAACCGAATTGTTCTGTCTGAAAGTATACAAAGATCTTACATATCAAAGAACATCCTGCCTTAATTTTGACACATTCCACATTTTCCACCGCGCGCGCCCTCAGGACTGCGGGAACAGCCCGTCCCGCCCCTGACGGCCTGCGGGGTCCTCCGCGCCGCCAGAGGGCGCGCCAGCCGCGGGGCGGGCTGCGGCGTGCGCGGCCATGGCGGTGCTGCTGGAGACCACGGTGGGCGACTTGGTCATCGACCTGTACACGGAGGAGCGGCCCCGCGGTACGAGCCGAGCCCGCCGGCACCGGCTGTCCCTGGCCCCCGCCGGCTTCGGGCTCGCCCCTGACCCCCCCCCCCCCCCGGCACCGGCTTTCCCTTTGCGCGGGCGGGTGGCGGCCTCGCTCGGGACAGAGGCCGGGGGGATGCAGTCAGCGCTTGCGGCCACAAATGTAATATCTGCTAAATCGAGGGGCTACCGTGAGATTCTTTCTCAAGTGTTTGAAAAGAAACGGAGGGGGCGGTGGGGCGGGGGGGGGGGGGGAAGTGTGTTTCTGTATAACTGGCCGTGTTTAGGGTTCTTTGAATCGCTAGAGATGATTTGTAGGAAGGGATGAAATGTTAAGTCTCCTCCGAGCATTTCTTTTAGCGTTTATAGGCTGTACCCTGGTAAGTCTCGACACAGTCTGCTCCAAAACCACTTTTATGCGCCTTAAACTAGGGCTCTGTTATATCTATTCTTACTGTATCTGTAGTTTCCCTTGTAAATGTTGGTATGATTTTTTGCAGCTTGTCTGAATTTCCTGAAGCTCTGCAAAGTCAAGTACTACAACTATTGTCTTATTTATAATGTACAGGTGAGTATTCTCATAAATTCCTTGTTTTTCAGTTGGTTTAAAATCACAGACAAGAAAGCAATATCTTATGTATTCTCCTTTGTGACAGAGGGATTTTATTATACAAACTGGTGACCCCATGGGAACTGGTCGTGGAGGGGAATCCATATTTTGGTAAGTGTTTATGTATAAAAATGATACATACATATGTATATATCTGTATATGTATCTTAACAGAGAATTTGTGTAAGTGAATAGGAATTCCAGTTAGATTGTCTTCAGCTTTCTTGGGACAGAATTACTGGTGGGAAATAAAAATGTTGATGCATAAGCTTCTTTGGCTTTCATACTTAGATACCTTTTTAATTTCTATGCTGCCTTTGGCCATTCACTGTTTTTTTCCTGGACGTTGTTCTGTCTCTGACCTTAGAAGTGAAGTTATAGGTAACAACTTGAACATACGTTTTTGTCTGTTTAGAAGCTGGCAAATAACTAAATGTTTGGTTAGAAAAGTATCATGACTAAATGCTCTGTAGAAGACAGAATCAATTAGCGTTGTGAATACATTTATTATTATAACAAAATATACTAAATGGAGCATGAGTGGAGCATAGAGGCTATACTTGATTTCCTCTGTGTATAGAAGCGATCTCCTTACTTATTTGAGTTTTAGTCGTGTTGAATGTTTATAAGGAAATCGCTTTTCTTATTTGTTCAAGAAGTTTTCAGTGGTCACGGAGACAAGAATTGAAGAGATCATTCAAACAGCTAGGATGGAGTTTTCTACATGATTCGTTTGCGCGTTTTCTACATGATTCGTTTGAAATAGGTATTAAAAGTAGAATTAAAATTACAGAGCAGACCTAATTACTGGGTAGATGCTGGGGAACACAATATACAGCAATAAAAGAGTTCAGCTGGAGCAGAGACAGTGTTGCTAGACTAGTGTTGGCTTTTTTAAGTCAGTGTGTCAGAGCTTCTTAAATACAAAACCTGCATTGATCCATAAATCACCACTCCAGTGGTCCTGGAAGGAGTGTAACTGTGCTAAGCAGATGCAAGTCTGGGTAAGTAAACTCGCCAGACTTTCCTATCTCTGCACACAAGTAAATTAAGTTTATTTTGATATTGTACAAGTCTTCTAAGACTGACTGGTGTGGCAAATTGGGAAGTACAGTGTGATGAGAGAGTGTCAGATCCTGTCTGGCAGTAGCACGGAGAAGGTCAGTTCATCTTTTGTACCTGTTTGTGTCTGCTGCAGTCCATGAAACTGGAGTTTCTGTTCTTGCAGGCAAAGTTTAATTTGAATCCTGTCTTCATAGAGTCTAGCTCCTGCCTAGCAGAATGAATTTAAACACAGCACTGTCCTTACATTTGGGCAGATATGGTTATTGATCGTGTAGCCATCAGTTTATGGAGTGAGACAAAATAAGTGATAGCAGGATTAGACATAAAAAATTTAAAAGAATGCAACAATTTGCTGTATCCCGTATATACCAAATTACTGTATGTAGTCCTGTCTGATGAACTGGTTTTGCACATAGATGTACTGCTTTTCTGTTTTTCTTGGGAGATAAATTTTTTATGTAAATAACTGCATTTTTACAGTGTGGAATAACTTCTTTTTGTAGAACCTACTTAAAATGTATAGTTCCTTCATGCCTCAGAAAAATGTTACATACTGAACTTAAAAATATAGAAGTGTACCCTTCCTACCCCACAAAAAGCCTCTTGAAATGAAATGTCCAGAGAAAAATTTGTGGTTCCTTGTAATATAAACTGTGGAAGTGTATAGGTCCATAAATATGTTTATGGGTGCAATGTAAAAATCCAGGTTTATTTGAAGGCCTAATGTAAATGTGAAATGTAAAAATTTTTTGAGATGTCATTTAGAGTTTTACAATGTTTGGTTAGCTCACATTTAAAAATTCATTTTTCTTGTAACATATTCATTATATATGTTTTTTTAGTCAACTGTATGGTGATCAAGCCAGATTTTTTGAGGCAGAAAAAGTGCCGAGAATCAAGCACAAGAAGAAGGGAACTGTGTCAATGGTGAACAATGGCAGTGATCAGCATGGATCACAGGTCAGCAGATAGTGTTGTTACATGTCTAAATAACTAAAATAAAAGTTACATGAGTTTACAAAAGCTGTAGAACAATGACACTGTCACGTCAATAGCATCATCTTGTAAAACAGTCAAAAGGCGTGTTACAAACCCACCATAGCTAAATATTTTGCATAGCATTCCAGGTGTCTATGGGTATTTGGTTACAAAGAGAGGAATTAAAATGCCCATATTCAAATCCTGTCCTAGAATAATTTTATTTGCTAGTACTCAGTCCTGTATTTTTTCCCTTTATTTATTTCCCTCTGTTAATACTTCTGTGTGATTTTGCTAATGAATAAAATGGTCAGGAAAAAATTCTGTAGTTAAATGGAAGTGAAAATTAAGGAAACTGAGTTTTGAATTTATGTTGACATATTCTGGTATTGACTTTGTGTTAGTTTGGAAACTGAAATCATATCACAGTTTCTCCTGTATGGTTGCTTGAAAGTTCATTAATAATGTAAGTTTACACTTTTACCACAGTGCTGGTATAAAACAGTTTTTGAAAGTGGTCTTGTTCTCTTTGCTGTTCATGGACACAAAGTTTTTGCTGTAGGTAATTATTTTTACTTATTTTGTAAGGTTTTTTAATATTTAAATCTCATAGAACACTATTATTTCTGAATTATTACTATTTTAGGTGCATTGCCACTTCTATGAATTAAAATACCTCACTTGTAATATCCATGTATTTTAATTTTTAAAAAGAGTGATTTTTAATAATCAGAGAACAATTTTTAAAAAGGTAGTGTTTTATTCGAGCTAGAGCTTGTAATATATACAAGTAATTATGCTGTTTCTCTGCATTGTATGTATAAAATGGCATGGTTGGGGTATTTAGGAAAAAGAGATGACATTTGTATTTATATTTAAGATCCAGCCTGCTAGTGCATATGCAGGTGTGTGGAAATGAATGCTGATCCCAGGAATGTTATTGCATCTTCTTCCTTGGGAAAGAAAAATTCCAGGAAGGAACTACCAGGAGTTGCCTTACAAGTATAGTGTAGCTTAGTGTAACCTATGCCAAATACTAACCAGTCTTAACTGTGTTGTAGAGAGAATGAGGAGTGGGGTGTTGCCAGTCAGACTGTAAAATGTGGGTGCAGCAGTTGTGTCCTGTTATTTGTGCATATCTGCCTCTTCCTCCCTCCTCCATTACCAAGTGTCCTCTACAGTTTGTTACTAAATTCTCAGCTGGTATCAATTTTCGTAGTTTCTGTTTTGCCTTAAAGTGAAAGATCTGATTTGTGATAGGATACTTTCCAGTGCCAGTTTGAGTTGATCTAAGTCAGTGTGTTAGTTCTTCTCTCAATGCTACTGCATCCTGGTTTTCATGAGACAAGGGTTTGTGGGATGAAAGGAAAAAAGTGGATAGAATAGGTAAAGATAGTACTATGGGAGTTAGGTAAAGATAGTACTAGGGAGTTTTTGCCAAATTTATGAAAAAGTACCTGCTGAATGCTGCTTGGTGAACAGGTGATTTCAGCTCAGCTCACAAGGGGTAGCTTTGCTCTTTCTGTCCTCTCCCTTTCATCAGCTGTGATGCCAGTCACAACTTTTGCTGGTCTTGCTCACCAAACCTCCCCAGCAGAGAGCTCTCTGCTCCTCCAATGCCCTTGTGCCTGATTACCAATTCACAGAAGGGTCCTGTGAGCTGCACCCACAGGCTCCTGCAGAGGGAGATTTCCTCAGGTAGTGGCTGTGAGCTGTACATTGGCTCACCATGTTCTCAGAGGTAAGAGAACACAGTAAGCCAATGTACATGGGAAAATGGCAAGAGGTTTTTTTTCCCCCCCACTGAAGTGTGACACTGTGTGACACTGAAGTGTGACAGTGACAGTGTGTTAAGATAAAAAAAATACAACCTGAGTTTTTCTATTTACTGTTCCTAGTTTTGTATCTTCTTTTGTAGTTCCTCATTACCACAGGGGAAAACCTGGATTACCTTGATGGTGTACATACAGTATTTGGAGAAGTGACAGAAGGCATGGATGTATTGAAGACAATTAATGAAACCTTTGTAGATAAGGATTTTATCCCATATCAAGATATCAGGTGTGACTGCTTTTAACTTTACTTTTTGATGAATACATTATTATTGAATGAATTTACTTCTTTTTGGAAACTAGATGAATATCATGATGTCAGGTGACCTGTACATGCTATCTTAAATCCTTTTTTTCCTCCAGTATTAGTGGTGAAATAAACAAGTACTAAATAAACAAGTATGTACAAAAATATTTAGCATCAGTTCTAGAATTTATAAGCACACAGGATATTTGGCTGTTTGGGTTACAACTGAGATTTAGTGGGGCTGGTTTGCTGTTAGTTGGGTAAACCAAGTTTTACTTGCATGTAACCAATGCTGATCTCGATTTTGCTTTCTCTAAGGATAAATCATACCGTAATTTTAGATGATCCCTTTGATGATCCTCCTGGCTTGTGTGTTCCTGATCGCTCACCAGAACCTACAAAGGAACAGCTCGACGTGAGTGTTCACAACAGGGAAAAGTTGGAAGAAATAATTAAATAAGTTTATCTCAAATAGCATCCAGCACAGATTTGGCCAAAATAAGAAATCAGTCTTCCAAGATTTTGTGTCTCAAATCTGTGTCCTAAAACAGCTACACAATTTTTCATGTAGAAGGTATTCTTCTACTGTGCCAGCTTGAGTTCTGATACGTCAAATGCTTGTCAGTTATTTGGAGCTATTGCTGTGTTTAATCGAATACTGCTTATTTAATACTGCTAATTTAAGCTTGTTTAATCAAAAGCTGCTTAACCTTTCAAGAGAAGGATAAAAGCATGACTTGGGTGCTCTCCCCTGTGGGTCCCGTGGAGTTGTGTTTGAAAGCTGTGTTTATGTTTTCTATTTACAGTGTAGATAAGCAGACCATTCAGAATATTCAATGCTGATGTTACTGGTTTTCTGTATACTCTGGTAGAAGACAAAATATAACTGACATTTATTAATATTAAAATGGTTACTGCTATTTTTCTTTTAAATGTGAGTAGGCTATATTTCAGTGGAAGTAATCTTTGTCATTTTTAGAGTTATATGTGCAGGCACACATACTAATGTGGGCTATTTGTTCAAGCACAAGGAATTTTCTAAAAAATAATTGCAAGTATGCGGTTACAGAAATTGTATGTGAGATTATTCCCTTATATGGAAACAGTTGTTTCAAGTAATGAATTAGTTAACTAGAGAGAATGTTGTTTATTTTTAAGCTTAATAGATACAATTACAGGATTCAAATTAGCGTTTCATAGTATGTGTGCACAGTGGTTAATCTCTGATGTACCTTCAGATATGTTAAGAATAAGGTATTTAGTAGCTCACTGCCAGCAGCATAGAGATGTGAAGACTTGTACTGAGTTCTTTTCCCTCATAGCCTGTCTGAGGATACCCCTTTTAGCATAGAAATGTCTATAAGAAAGGCAGCATTCTAGAGATACTGGTGAGGAGAAAAAAATAAACCTCAAGTCCTGCCTAGGTATAGATGTATAAAACCAAAGTTATTATTGTACTATGCTCTGTTTAATGTCTTGCTAGACACAACATATATTTGCAGTATTCCTTACCTTTGTTTGTCACAGGAGTTGCCTGGATTAGAAATGAGTTGACACTTGTGGTGAAATGTTGAGTAGGTGGGTATATATAAAAGAATTTAGAATACCTCACTGAGTATGGTTCAGACTAGTCACAGAAGTTCAGAAATAGTTCACAGTGCCTGAAATGTGAGGATAACATCTTCTCTTTTTTTCTTTTGTTCTGAGTGGGAAGAACAGAATAAAAGCCCAGTTCTGCAGACATACAGTGCTTAAGCATTTTTTTGTGTCTTGAGGGGTGAGGGGAAAGGTCATCCAAGTAATAGTTGGAAAGTGAGAAAGAATTTTTGGCCATGGCTTGGTAATAAATAGCATTTTCCTTCATTTTTCAGAGTGGCAGAATAGGAGCAGATGAAGAAATTGATGACATGAAGGGACGGTCTGCAGAAGAAATAGAAGAAGTTCAGGCAGAAAAAGAAGCAAAAACTCGTGCTATTCTTCTGGAAATGGTGAACATCTTTCTGTATTTATCTTTTAGATCTTATTCCAGTGTGTGTACATGTTAAGTCTAGGAGGATGTGTACTATTTGTCTTGAAATTACATATCTGGTGATTATGTCATGTTTCAGAATCTGCTGTTAAATATCTGTTGTACAATGAAAGGATTGAGCATGAGCACTCATGTTGTGGTTTTCTGATAAAGCCGGTGATGCTTCATTGTCAGAGTGGGCCAGTGGAGGCTTTCCAAAAACTTACTAGAAATGCATCCAATTAAAAAATGTAACAGACATAGTATGCTGCTGGAATACCTGCAGTTGTGGAAAAATTCTAGCATGTGTGGGAGAGAGCTGAGCTAATTTGTGATCAACTCCTCCCAGTGCATACAGTGGTAAACTCCATAGTAACAAAAATTGTGAAGAGGCTTTGAAGGCCTTTTTTTTTTAAAGAAAAAAAGAAAAGTAAATAAAGAATACAGACCATTGAAGGATGAGTGAATCCATCTCACTTCCTTACAACTACCAAATTCAAATTTCGTGAATAGTTTGCAGCAGAGACTAATTGCAAGATCAAGCCAGATCTGGCCACAGTGTTGCAGAAGATTTGTAGGGTCAAAAAGGGTGCACTTCCACCTTTTAGAGCTGTCTGTTTGTTATGCTAAGAACAGAAAAAGCAAAGTAGAATATATTTGTGAAGTTTCATGAAGTCTAGTGGTGGAATTGCAAAAAAATAATACATTTTAGGTGCTATAGAAAGCACTTTTTTTGTGACACTGAGTAGGAAAAATATTTTATTAAGTTTTGATTTTGTGATAGGAATGTGAGAGCACACAGAAGATGTGTTCCCAGTGTGCCATGTTGCCTGTAGAGAGCTTTAGGCAGAAGGTGATGAATGTCTTCTTTCTGTATCCCAGGTGGGAGACTTGCCAGATGCAGACATCAAGCCACCAGAAAATGTGCTTTTTGTTTGTAAACTGAATCCTGTGACCACAGGTGAAGACCTGGAGATAATATTTTCACGATTCGGTCCCATTAAAAGGTAATTATGATAAAAGAGAAAACCTTCTTTCTTGAAACTGAACTTGTTTCCTCCCAGTCTGTTTAGGTTTGGCTGTAAAGTAGTCTGGTGTCTCAGGAGATTTATGCTCTGTCTGGATAGAGACCACACGAATGGGGATACAAAGGCAGATCTAGCTAGAGGAGTATCCTGTCCCCAGGAGTGGTTTTAAGGAAAGCCTAAGGAAATGAAGGAACCAAGAAAGCATATGACACTCCTCCCTGCCCCCCATCTTATCACTCCCTTCAGCAGTTTTTATGTCAGATGCTCAATGAGCTGGATTGAGTCGCTGGGTTTTTCTTTCCTGTGGGAGTATGTGTGGTTTGGGATAAAGCACCAAACATCTGTGGCATCTGATACACTCCTTGTAAGATGTTCCTCATTCCTGCTGCCCTTCTCAGTTTTGGCCTTGGCTTTTAGTAATTTCAGCTGATTCCTCCTAGTACTGGTATCAAAAGACAGGATAGGCAATGAAATCTGCTTTCCTACACTCGTCTATCCTACAGCCCAAAGTTATTTTTTTCTTTGCTAAGAGTACTAACCTACATATTCATGCTTCTTCATAGTAGAGACTTAATTACCTTGTTTCGCTTTTCTTGTCCTTTTCCTGTTCTTTTGTTTTCATCTCAAGGTGAGATAACCAGAACTGCACGCAGTTTTGAAGAAATTACAGATTTATAGTGGAACAGTTTTGTTCTCTGTTTTACTCTCAACTCCTTTTCTAGTGAATTCTAAAGCTGTTTATTCCGTTGGGGTTTTTTGGGGGGATTTTGGGGTTTTTTACAATATACAGTTACGGTTCAACCCGTGCTTATCTTGTTGCATGTTTATTGATTCAAAGATGTTCCTTACGCCCTTGCGCTTACTTTCCCCAAAAGCCTTTAGTGCAAAAGTTTATTAGAATTTGCAGAGGGATTTCAAAAGACTTAATGGAATGGATCATCATCATCACCACACATGAGCCTATTGAGTCTGTTAGAGCATTTCACTTAAGTTTATTCAGATGGTCCAGAGAAGGCCCTGTGTATTCAGATGGATGCTAACTTTGTTCGGCTTGGAGTTTCTAGCAATTTGTGCAATACTGGCACACAGGCCTGCAGGCTCCCCGATCCTAAACTACACTGTCTCTGTATGTGGGTGAAATTGGCGTTGTGTGCCACTCTTACAGCTCCAGCATGATTACTCTGTGCCCTAAGGATTTTTAATTTTTTGTTCCTCTGTCAGAGCTGTCACTCTTCTGCAGTTTTTCCACTTTCAGATAGGTTCTCTGAATAATCCATGAAGGAGGGTTCTTGCACAAAACCATTCTGCCTTCTGCTGCGAAGAATTCCTATAGCTTGTCTGAATAGCCTTATGGTCTACTTTTTTTTCTTTCACCCCCAGCTTTTTTTTTTTTCTTTCAGCCTTGATCATCTTTTGATTGCAGATCCTGATTTGTCACTTCCTCTCTACATGTGGGGGAGGTCTAACATTTATTCTCACCTTAATGCCACATATCCTGCCCTTGTTGCCTGTGTGCCCTCCTTCAGCATCCTGTAGTCAGATTTATGTCGAGTACAAGAGTTGTGTAATACTGATACAATACTATATTGTTCCCATTTTGCATTACTTACTCAATACTTTCAGGCTTTTTATTTTTGCTCAGTGGCCTGCGTGATAAAAAGCTGGGCTGCTAAAGAGGTGCTTGCTAAGAAGAGAAAGTTTGTCTCAGGATGTTTGTTTAAACTTTTGCTAAAAATGACAAAGAAAATAGAATGTAAAATTTCTCATCTTGCATTACTGAAATGCAAAAAATTAAAAACGAACAGTAATGTTGAAAAATATATTTTGTTTCACTGATTAGAAATTCATCTCTAGTTTTGTGCTTCATGGTCCCATGTGTGAGTTCAGTGTAATTGTTCAAAGCAATGTCTCATGCATTTCTTATTGCAGTAGGGGGTCTCAGAATCAGGTGTTTTAATACCTTCAAGGTGTTTAGGTTTTGTGGGTTGGGGTTTTCTGGGTTATTTTTTTATCTCTACTCTCCATTTTAAGCAGTACTTTCCTACCTTACATTTTTTGCTCCAACAGTGTTGACAGTTTAATTTCATATCATTTTTTCAGTTGTGAAGTGATCCGAGACTGGAAGACTGGTGAATCTCTTTGTTATGCTTTCATTGAGTTTGAAAAGGTATGGGTTTTAGGTATAAACTCTATGTAGATCCCGCTTGTAAAAGCCCCTTTTTGGTATACTTCCATTTAGGAAAAACACTGACATCTTCAAGTGTGGAATAGCTAATATTTTCTCATACTTTACTGAGAGAAACTATAACTTAGTTACAGAAGTTGTAGGTCCTAAATGAGGCAAGCATATAAGTCTGTCTCTGTTTGAGCAGCCAGTACAAAAATGTACTTAGACTATCTTGAAACCAGTGGGAGGGCATCAGGCCCTTTTTTCCCCCAGAGTGCATTAAGTCTTCGAAGAGTTGAAGAAAGGAATGCTAGGGGCATGCAGCATAAAGAAAGGAGGGTGTATGGAATAAGATGGATCCATGTGTACAGTAGTTTTTTATTCTGGGCTTGTAAATGATACGTGCTGTATCAACACTGCTGCTCTTACTGTGAGAAGGATGGCAATAGTTCTCTAGGTGGTGTATAGCTTTATGTGTACTGGTATCTCTCATCTGTGAGGACAACACTGGAAAGTGTTCTCACTTTTCTTTAGCCTGCTTATGTAGTTAAAATTGAACTTTTATTAGTTCTATTTTCCTTTTTTTTCTGAATGCATTACATGTGCCAAATGTGTAGCTGGATTGGCAAATTTTTAAATAGTGAAATGAACTGAAGAATTGGGAATTGAAATGCTGATATTCAGACAAAGCATAACTATTTCTTTTGAAATGGTACAGTTGAAGAACTGTGGTGCTTTAGGCAATTTCAGAAAGAAATGTATGCCACTAAGCAGTTGAATTTGTGTTTAAGCTTTTCGGTGAATATTCCTATGAAATAATCGTGACTCAAGATTTTCCTGGTTAATATCAGGAGGAAGACTGTGAGAAAGCCTACTTCAAGATGGACAATGTGCTGATAGATGACAGACGGATACATGTGGATTTTAGCCAGTCTGTTGCAAAGATTAAATGGAAGGGAAAAGGTGGGTGTATTTGCAATTCTTCAATCCTCATAGCTTAATAAGCTATCACTTCTAAACTAAGTATTATATAAAGAGTTAGGAGTTTAAATCCTCTTATCTTCAGGCATATAAATGTTCCTGGTACTGGAATAAATAGAGCAAACACAGTTGTTAGTTCTTCCCTTCATTTGTTTCATAAGAAAAAGTGGAAGGGTTTCCTACTGTTACATGAACATTGCATTGCCACTGATTACCATCCTAGCCAATATAATTTTGCCACTAAAACATTTTTTTAATCTCAAACTTTGGACATGATTTTTTCTTATATGTTACTTACTAGCAAAATAATACGCCAATATATTGTTATTTTCTAGTTTCTTTATTCACTGTATGCCAATCAGGTGTATACAAGAAAAGGTCAGTATTCAGGCCAGGGATTTCTGCTCTTCACCTCCTGTAGGTCAAACATACTGCATGGCAGACTGTATGTTACAAAAACCCTGTTTCAGGTCTTTGAGGATGTTTTGGGAGAAAAAGGGTGGTGGGAAGAGGTGGATGAATACTGGGGCATGAGCAAAACACTGGACTTGGAGAGGTGTCTGTGTATTGCATTGGCGACATTCTTGTGTGTGGTCTTCTGAAAATGCAGTCAGTCCTCAGTTGTTGGCATGCAGTTTCTCCAGGTAGGTTGTGGCCATGAACACTGAGATACTGGAACTTGTCCTGCACAGAGCTGAGATGACTCTGTATTCTGTCTATACTAGGTGCTGTAGTGCATCCTGTGTTGACTGCCTACTTGGGAAACTTTATCTGAGGTCTAAATTGTCCAAAATATTGGAAAGCTAACTATATTGTCATCTTGTGCTTATATGGTACCCAAAAAATGGCCTTCCATCCTCGGTGTTTTCTGGCCTAGCCAGTGAGTGTTGCAGTTCTAAGCGTGGCCGTGAGAGGGCAGCACGTTGCCGTAGTTCGTTGATCCGTGCATTGGTGCTTCAGGGAGTGGAAACTGAAATCCATCGTGTCCCTCTTTAAATGTAGACGTGAACATTTTTTGTCATAGTCTTCCATTTGAATTCTTGAGATGTAGCTGTCTCAGAGGTTTCCCTCAGTGCAGACCAGAGCAAAAAATTGTTTAATAATGAGAACTGTCTGTGGGCTTTCATAGTGACAGAATTTTAAGTAGTGTTATATAGGACCTGTAATAGAAATGGGACTAATCCAGTTGCTGAATCTTGCTTTGTGATCCTCTTTGTGTGTTGTCTCCACTGGACATGAATAAGCAGAAAGTTGGGTGTTGTTTAATGGAATCTGCAAGCAAGAGAAGGACAGAACATCACAACTTGTCGTGCTGTCTTCTACTCTGTTATGCAGATGTCAGTACTTCTGGAACTATATCTTGCTCTGGAGCTCTCTATGGTTATAAAGAGCCCCTAAATCATCACCAGAACTTAATGTTAAACATGGGTCTTGGTTGTGTTTGTGGTTAGAGTGAAATGAACATATTTTTTTGTGGACAGGTGGACGGTATACCAAGGAAGATTTCAAGGACTATGAGAAGGAACATGACAAACCTTCGAAATTTGCTCTGAAAGAAAAGGTAAAACCAAAGCAAGAGTATCCTTTTCTTTTCAAAGGTACTTTTTGAATTAAGTAGAATTTATGAAAACAGCCTGGGAAAAACTTATTTTTAAAGCTTGACAAATGGATGTTTACCTTCTAACGCATATAACCTTTGGTGTTTGAGATGGAATTTAATATTTTGTGGTTTTCACTTTGATGAATTTAGTCAAATCAAAATGTGCTGTTTCACGTCCATGTTTTGTGCAGGTAAATAATGTCCCTAGTCCACAGCCCTGGAATGACATGTGGCATAACAGAGTTTTTAAGTAGTTTCAGAGGGGACCTTCTGCATCCGAAATGAGACCATTCTAGTAATTAAATCATTCTCTAAGATTATACTTTGTTTGTGGTAATCATGAGAGAAAACACCATAGCTTGTTCAGATATCCACAGGTGGAAAAGAAAGGAGAATGCAGCCTGGCTGTATTGTTCGACAGGACAGACTTCAGTCATTTTAGCACAGCTGATTTTTTTTTTTCCAATGTGTACAACTGTGTTCTGACTGAAATATGTGTTAAGTCTTGGTAAACTCTTGTCAGATAAACGGGGATTGGTTTGCTTTCCGTGCTGTTGTGCTCTGCTCTTCATTGATATGGGGAAACAGATCTGTCCTTAACCAGCACCATCAGTGCCAAGTATGACCTTGTGCTGGATGAGGATGCAGAAGAGTCTCACACAAGTCAGTCACACTTGGCTAAAAAACAGAAGAAGAAAAAGCACCACCACTCTGAAGATGAAGATGATGACAAGAGGACCAAAAAATCTAAGGTACTTGACTCTTCATGCATTAACTTTGTACCTGTTCATTGTTTTCTTCATAGAAGAAGCCAGGAAGAAAGCGTGATATTGAATAAGGACGTGGTATACAAAGTCCTGTGTAACATATAGCAGTTGTAAGCCTACAGAAGGCTGATGTTAATATTTGATTATGAAAGAGGGTTTCCTCATGGATTTTTGAAGCTTGATGTGTCTAGTGGTTTTTTGCCAGAACATCCTGAAGAGGCAATGTAGCCTCTCGTAAAGTAGGGGATCTTCAGCACTTAGAACCTGTTGTTCACATATTCCTAGTCATAAAGTAGAAGGTAATCATATTTCATGACTGTAGACTATGTCTCATTTTCTTGCCAGACCATCATACATTGGGTTTTTCCTATATGAGAACACAATCTCTTTACGTTATCTTTTTGTATTTATCCTTAACTGTTTTGGAAGTGTTTGTGTAAAATCTGCACATGGGTTTGCTTGCATCTGGAATGTGCAAGCCTATGGTGCTGTGAGGCTGGGGTTGTGGAGGACAGCACCAGGAGACAGTAACTCTGTAATTCATTAGTTCCACAGCAGCCTGTCAGGACAGCATTCCCACATTTCTGCAAACTTGGGATACTGAAGACACGGTGTTTTGTGGAACCAAAGTCTGCAGTGAGAAAATGGAGGGTTAACCACCACTGAAGTGAATGTTAGGAAGAATTGAGCTAAGCTGGAAAACAAGAAAACAAACCCCAGTATTTTAACAGTGCCAGCTTTATGAGTGAGAACAAAGCTGTCTTCTAGCAACTTTGCAGAAAGTGAAAAAGTTTCAGCCACAGTAAATAAGGCTATTGTCCCAGCCTGAGTTTCGAGTACTGCTGAAAGTTTTGGGTACACAAAGCATACATGATTCTGTTCTTATAGACCACTTCTTGCTGTGATGCTTGAAAATAATTTTCCTCATGAACATCAGCAATTAAAATCTTTCAGTGCCAGCAGTGAGACCTATTGCTCATTCGTGGACCCAGTCACTTTACTAACTCAGTCAGGGTCCTTTGAGTGGAGGGGAGGGGCTTGTTCAGGTAAGTAAAGTCCTGACTGCAGCGTGTGCATACAGGATGTGTGGACTAATGTTGGTTTAGACTTTCTCCTGTCTGTTTAGCTGATAGAAACGGTTGCTTTAGACTTCTTGAAAAAGTATTGAAAGGTATTTTTGGTGGCAGTCTTTGTTCCTGATGGTTCGGGAATTACACCCATGGAACTGGCTGGTCATGCATAGCAGAGAACATATTAAGATCATTTAGAAGTCTTCACGCTTGCAGGTGGCACAAATGCTGGCAGCAGAAGATTTTTAACATCTGTTCTAATCGTTGTAAATGGATTGTGAGACTTCATAGCATAGAAACATGAATGAGAACAGAGGGATTCCTGGTGCTATTTTCAGGTTCTGGAGTAGAACATATTCTAATGCTTGTCTATGTGATCTCCTCTGTGTTTATGTGTATCTTTTTGTGATTTAGTCACCTGCTCCTGGTGTGGTTTGTTCTCTTAGTCTGCTGCTGCTGTGTTCTGGTATCTTCTTTCCCACAGCTTTCTTCTCTCTTAGTCACCTTTACCCATTTTGCTCTAAGTAGTTTAGCTTTCTTATGCCTGAAATCACAGATGGAGGCTTACTTCTATTCTCTGATGGCAAGCATCATAGTTCCCCCTTGGAGCTGTGAAAATTAATTTCTGGGAAGAATTTTTCTCTCTGGATTTGAATGTCCTCATTAGTGTGTACTGTACAGTATGCATATACTGAGCAGTATGTACTCAGTCTCACGCAGACTCAGTATTTTAGGCATCACCTCTCTAGTGAAATCTGCAGCAAGCTTAGGTGACGAATCCTGTTTAGCATATACAAAATTTTGCTTTATTTTTTACTATTCATACTTTGGGCATAATATGTGAAACTAAGGGGAAGCAGGCATGTTCCTGAGGTGGAATATATTCAGTGGGAATATTGAGTCCAACACAAAGCATAGCAGCATGGAAACGTTTTAGTGAATGGTAGCATTTTTAGTATAGGCAAACAAAACATTCTGCCTTCCCCCTATTTTGTAAATCACTGAATGTATTTGAGGTAAGAACTTGAAAATAAAACAGATGCAGACCTTCCACAACTCATCAGCCAAAGACCGCAGTAGCCATACTTCATACAGAAACTTCCACTGTGAATCCATAGTGTGGCAGAGATTTTAATTAACAAAGATATGGGGCTTACATTGGGAAGTTCTGGCAACTGGAGCTGCAGTTTGTGCTATCAACTCTAGCTATGACTTGAAGGAGTTTTATTTTCTCAGTAGTTTCCATGATGTTGAGTTGTTTTTCTGTTCTCTTGCTGGTGGTAATTTTTTCTTTAGTATATTTTGACTCATCCTTTTCTCAGTCTGACACCCATTTCCTGAATCTTTGGCCTTTGTGTTGATGTTTCAAGAATATATTTTTGAGTCTTGTGCTGTTTGATTTCATTCCAGTGGGTAGAAGAGATAGGGTGCTGTGGCTTGCTTTTAGTAAGTAACAGGATGTGGGTCTGGGGCAGGAGGGCGGACTGCCATGTGGGTTTGTGAATAGGATTTGGTGCAGGTTTTTTGAATGCAGGACATGCTTCCCCCTGAGATCTATATTATGACTTTGTTTGCCTTCCAGTTTTCTCTGTGTGTTTTCTCTTGGATTTTATTTTAATTTTAGAAGGACTGAATCTGTGAAGTAGTATGGCCTATCCAATAGATTTTTGTGAGACATAGGGACTTCCCAATTTCAGATTTCTGTAGTGCATGGTTTTGGCAGAGGTTCTGATTTTTCTCGTTTTGATTTCCTGCTTTTACTGCTTATTGGACACTGTTCCCTTCATATTCAGGGTCAAGTTTTATCAAAATCTGCCCCTAGAAAAAGCTCTCTCGATTTGTTTGCTCCTTTTAACCTTTAACTACTGTATTTAATGTAAGTAAGAGGTGGCATATGCATTTTACTTCTGTGGCCATGATATTTCTAGCTATTTCACCTGTGACTGCTGTTTAGCAAGTACTTACTTTTGGCAAAATCAGCCATGAACTTCCAGAGAAGCATCTTTCCCTCTTTCCTTATTTCCTTCCTCCTGTGTGTTCCAACACAGTGCTGGATTAAGAAATGGGGTGATCGTCACTTACTCATTGACCGATGAGAGGCTGTGATCCTAGATTGAGAAATACAAATTTCAGCAGTAAGAGGAAGCCTGTTTTTAAATACAAATCCTTTTCTTCTTCTTCCAAAACAGTGTGTTTTTGACTTTCGGGCATAAAAATTTGGTTTTAAAATACCATTATTTTTAGTAATTTAGTGTGTTTTAAAAATTGACCCTTTTCCACACCAAAGACCTTAAAATGAAAAATCTTATTAAAGGGGAAATGTAACTTACGCTGGCAAGAAATAAAGATGCAATTCATTATATTAATTCAAATTACAGTTTTCTTCCTTTACATTGCGATCACATTAGCTACTGTGGTGACTTTGTTGTGTCACTTTCAGACTTGTCCATCACCTGTACCTTAAATGCTTTTGTGAATGTCACTGTTGTCGTTTAACACAATGCTTGTATGACTTCTAATCTTTTCAGCAAGTTGTCCTTTTCTGAGGCATTCAACATGGCCTATTTGTCTGTAGTTTGAAATGTTCACTAACCTGTTCCCTGCCCCCACTTGACCAGTAGCCTTGTCTCCAGTGTTTACTTGGTAGATTGTTCAGCTGAGTGTTGCCCTGCTTTTCTCCTGTTTATCCCATGTTTTTTTCCATGGGAGAAAACTCCAGCAGCAAACCAGTTAGAAGGCAGCCATACACCAAGCCCACCATTTGGTTTTCTGGCCAGTATTTTTTGTCTTGTTCCTGTCTACCCCTCCACTAACATGTCCATTGTCTGATGTTTACTCAGGCCTTGTCACAGAGGGGCTTGAAACCTGTTGGCTTTTTCAATCACATGGAGAGTGAGGCTTTTGGGTACAAGAGTAGTAATATGGCTGTGCATCATTCTGAGAATGGATGTACAAATCTCTTAAAAGTAGCTCGAAGCATCACTGAGACTTTTTGGTGGATCCAGATTTTAAATCTGTACTGAAATAAATTTTGACAGTAAAGATGTGGAATAGGCATTTGGCCACCACTGAGATTACTGTAACCAGCAGTAGCAGAATGTTTTTGTTATAGATCAAACCTGTGATTATTCATGTGTCTGTTTATCCAGAGGGTTTCTGTTGCTTATTGTAACCCTAATACTTTCAGCATTATCAATGTAATTCTAAAGGTGGTGTTCGCTCTGGGAACCACCCCAGTCACTGGCTTGCTGCATAAAATCTCTGTTCAAAGTAGAGTTTTTTCACTGTTCTTTTAAATAAATGAAGTTTGCTTGTTAGTACATGGAGTATAGGTTTTAACCATACAATTGTGAAGGCTGTTGTCATGGTACATACTTAGAAAAATAATATCTGAAATGAGGAAAGAAATACTGTGTGATTTAATGCAGACATTCTTCTTAACTTATAATGATCTGTGTTTAACAGTGTTGTTTCAAAAACCCCATGAAATGGTATCTTTCTGTTAGCACATACAGTGATATTAAACTATCAGGTTGTTCATTTTGCTGAAGCCTAGAATTTAGACCATTAAGAATTATTACAGGTAGGCCTTAAAATATGTTATATATCTGCATAGTGCTAGAATGCCTATGGGGCTTGAACCAAAAGTTATGGAAATATTTGCATTGCTGAGGTAAAGAAATCTGAAATCCAAATCTAGCTTACAGACATGTTTGATGCTTGTGAAGAGTTTGATAATATCCATCTGAATGGAATCCCTGATATAACCAATTTTTGCTACAGCTCCTTAGGCAGTACAAGAAACATGACTGACAGCCATTCTTTTTTCATAAACACCAACAGAAACTTACTTGTAAACTTACCTTCTTCAGATTGTTTCAGTTGGGTATTTTTATGTTACCTTTTCAAATCATCTTGGATGTGAATTTCTTTAAGGTAGTACCAGCTGTAGTTAAGGGACCTGCCATGCTCGACTTTTCTCTAGTTCTCTTTGTGCCTCTGTGTGTTTTCCCCTCTTGTTTGTAACTGCATTTCTGTCCAATTCCTTTGACAGGATTCTGACTGGAAGCACGAAGAACGCTGTAGGGAGAGGAGCAAGAGTGAGAAGAAAGACAGGCATCGGAGCTGCAGCCATTCTCAGGAGAGAGATTCCACTTACAGCAGACAAAAAGACAAATACAAAGAAGACATCCGAGTAAGAGACTGGGATAAAAAAGCAGACAGAAGCAGAAGTCCTAAGAAATCAAAAGACAAAGAGAAGTCCAAATATAGATGAAAGACAAGGAAAATACAGAGGGGCACTAAAATAATAAATTTAAATTTTTTCTTTTGTGATAGTGTTTTTTCTGTAATACTTACTGTAGTGTCTGACTGCATTATGCAGTAAGATTTTACAGCTTGATACCCTTCATTGGAACATGATCTGCTAATTCTAAAATTCAAGATGAATCGCTGCAAGTTGCTCTGCCCTGGAGTGCTTGTGCCTGGATAGAGTATTTCAGTGGACTGTGAAGAAAGATAACTTCTTATTGATTCTATGGGAAGGCAGACATTTAAGGAACATAATCAGCTGAAACTATCCCATGGCAGAAAATTCTGACTAGGCAGGCCTAGGGATGGCTGTAATCTCTGGACCTAAGCTGAGCAGGGATACTGAGGATATTTAATACAGGAATGTACTTTTCAGCAGCATCTGCCCTGTCTTTGCTTTGTTAAAAACAAAGCTGGAGTCCAACATCTTTGGTGCTTGTGGTAATCAGAAAACAGAACAAAAAACCCCACCTTCCTGTAATGTTGAAAATAACATAGAAAATGCAGTAGCAGAAGCATTGGCTTCTTCACTTTGACATAGCTGAGGCCTGTTTGAAGGGGAACACCTCATGCTTTGAGGCTTTTTGTTCCTTAGTTGAAGGCTTAGAAACCAGCTCCTCAGAGTTTTCCTTTACTTGCAACAGCTTAAAAATGTGATGTAGACTCTAAATTGTTTTATTCTATGGATTTAAGTAAGTTTGAGACCTATTTTGATGTCACACATTATAGTTCCTTTGGTTCTTTGTTGTCTTGAGCTTGAGTCCAAGACTTAAAGTGGGCTTTACCAAATACAGGAAGTGTACTTGGCTAAGAAGCTGCCTTTTGATGGATCTCTTACTTTTGTGTCCTTCAAAGCATAGAACTAGAAATCCAGGGCTTCCACAGCTGTCTCCTGGCAAGGTATTTCCAACTGCCTGAGACTCTACAGGGGCCAGTGCCTTCCTTGCAGAGTCTGAGTGAGAGCCCTCTGTCCCAGAGGAGAGGTAAACAGGAAGCCTGTTCCTGGAAGTCTGGGGAATCTGGGGCTGAGGACTGCTTACTATTCCTGTCAAGAAAATTTCTGCCTTCTATCTGAGCATAAGAAGATTCCAAGGAACTGTACTAGGTCAGGTTATGGTGCCTTTGGAGTAGTGTTATGGAGGCAGTAGGTTGTCTCAAACTCTTCCTGCTCTTGGTCTGCTTTGTTAAAGAAACAAGGATTGCGCTGTCGTCCTGTTCTCAGTCCTGCTCTCCTCCACAGGACATTTTTAACTTGGAAGAAGCACTGGCCAGAATTGACAAGGATGTGGAGATAGTGAGGCAATTGTGTTCTTGCTTTCTTTAGGAAATGGTAGTCATGGAAACAAACTAAAGCTTCCAGTTGGGGAGAATGCTGGATTCTTGCTGAACATCAGAGGTCCTCTTGTTGAAGAATTGTGACTTAACATTGCAGAGTTTCAGCAGCCATTCCTAGGCTTCAGCTAGCCCTCAACCACCTGTGGGATGTACAAAACTTACCAATGTTTAGAAACAAACATCCTATTTCAGGTGAATGTGTTCGCTTTTCTGCAGCAGAAATGACTTTTCTTTGCAGCAGGTAAATGCTTAAGAGCTGAAAGTTTAAATGAGTAGTATATGGAAGTAAATAGTCCATTTTCATTGTTGGCCAAAGAGTCTTCAGAATTAAGTGTTAAAAAGTCAGTACATCCAAAAGGTCTCAAGTACCTGATTTTCAATATGCCTTGGTGCTGTTAAAAATACACAGTATCTTCAGATTAGTGAAATTACCTGTTTGTATTTTTTTAAGAGGAAGTTTTCAAATGTTGGTGTTCAAAAATAAGGTAATATTAGTAGGTGATTAAATGACAGTATAACAGCTCCCAGTTTGGGAGCAAATACTTAATTTTAGGGCTGCATTTCTAGGCTAGTCTGCTGACAATGGAGGGATTGTAGTTCACCTGGCACATAGGTGGCAGAGCACTTGGGTTAGATGGGATTTGCTCCTCCCATCACTGGAAATTGTGGTTCTTCTGGAAATGGCATGAACAAGCTGAAACCACAAATATTTCCTGCTGTTCCTGTCCAGCCAGAGGTGTTGGAGTGGACAGGACTTTTTATTTGTGAGTTGAAGAGTTGACTTGTTTTAGCCTAATGAGAAGTCACACTTCACTGTCATTTCCTTTTTATCAATGCTATCTCCAAACTCAGTTTCACTATTGACCTTTGGTGCTTGTGGAAGTTGAAAAACAGAACCAAAAAAACCACCTTCTTCTATAATGTTGAAAATATCATTGAAATTGTAGCAGAAGCATCAACTTCTTCAGTTTCACTTAGCTGATGCTTGTTTGAAGGGGAACACCTCATGCTTTAGGTCTCTTTGTTCAAAGTGGTTAAAGTCTTAAAAACCAGCTCCTCAGAGTTTTTTTGTTTTCTAGTTTTCTATTTCTATTTTCTATTCCTTTACCTACAACAGCTTAAAAACATGATATAGACTCTAAACTGTTTTATTCTGTGGATTTGAGTAAGTCTGTGACTATTGCTGTCATGTGTTGTAGTTTCTTTAGTTCTCAGTAGATCTCTTGAGTTTGAGTCCAAGACTTCGAGTGGACTTGGCCAAAACCATGTTATAAATAGGACCTGGTGGCAGAGCACTAAAGGCAAGTGGGAGGAGGGTAGGTTGCAACACAGATCTCTCTCTAATCTCACGGACATCACACAAGTCAGTGGAAGTAGCATAAATGTTGTATCCAAGTAGTTGGTGTTGCAGGATGGGAATTACCCAAACCCAGTCGCGGTAACTGTGTACTCTCTAGAGATAAAGCTCTACCTGCTTCCTTCCACTTGTCAAAACCACACCCAACCCTAACAACCACACAGACCAAACCAAATTCTGCCCCAGTCCCCTCATCTGTTAGTTATTTGGGCAAGCATTTTAAAATTTCCAAGAAGTTTAGAACAATTTTTGATTCTGTTGCTGCAGTTATCTTTGTCCATCTCTCCATCTCACCCTCATGTAGCCTGATTTTTATCATATAAAACTTGGATTTGTTGGTGTTACAAGGTTTTGCTTGTAAGCTTCCTGGAGTGTGGGTAATGTCTCTCCTTTTCTGTCAGTCATCTGCTGCCCACAGAGGAGGTATGAGCAAATTGAAAAATGTTAAATTACAGTCAGATTTATATAAATACTTGCTACAGGGCAGTATTTTTGTGTAAAATGCTTGGTCTGGCCACTGATGGAATGTGCTTTTTCTCAGTGAACAAGCCAGTATCACCTTGGTTAAATGTGGTAGCTGTGTTAAAAGGTACCAGCACACCGTACACTGGTTTAGGTCTTGCGAGCTTACACTAAATTGTTGAAGCTGAAAGACAGTTCCAAGAGCCTTCTGAAATATTAACCTGAACGGCAGTAAACTTTTGAACTTGAAACTTGTTTGGGACTTTCTGACTCTGTAAAAGGTGCTTTTTTATTTTAAGCCCAATGGAAAACAACTTGAGTCATAGCAGTGTCTTGTTATATAAAAGGAGGAAAAAGAGATCTTTTAGGCCAACCAAGCAGGGATTCTGCTACGTCAAGACATTATGGACGGAGTTGCAATTTTCCAATAAGTTCCCATTGTTTGCATGATTGAGATTGGTTTTCTTATTATTTGTTCTCTCTGTTCTGTGATCAGATGGAGTGCTTGCTGCAGTAAAAAGTGCTCATTTTGGCAAGCATGTAGAAATACCTCTTCTAAAGATAGTGGCTTTCTGCCAGTATGAATACAGGATTGCCTGTCAGTAACTGAGCTGGTACTCTAGTAGGACCTGATAAGTTAGTGATGTAGGCTTTTGGGTGAACACCTGTCTCCAAGTCAAAATTTTCAGTGACTCCAACAGGGAAAGAATTTCACTGGCAGAAATTCATCCAGATTTTGCCTAATAGTAAAAAATTGTAATTAAAGTCAGGAGTGTAGCTTATTCTATTGAGAGAGCTTGGCTTGAGGATCTGACCTGAGCCTTCCTGAAGGGAGTAGGGAAATACTCTCACTTGAGGCAGGATGGAGAATATATTAGTTCCACAACTATTAAAAATATTCCTGGCAGTAGACCTACATTTGATTTAGCACTTGCTTTATTCTGACTGTGTCCTGCTGGTTAGGGGCTAAAGAATTTTCACTGTGTTACTATGGCCACGTGCTTGTTTGGTACACAGCAGGTGAACTTTTCAGATGAAGAAGAGAGTGATAATGCTTTTCTCTTGTGCTGATGCAATAGTGGCTGTTTCCTTTAGCAAAGCAAATACCTCACTGAGGTGTGTAGACTAAAACATCTGAGGTGTTCCACAGAACCAGTTTCAAGAGAGTGGTTTTTCCATGCAGGAGTCTAACTCCATCAGGAAAGTGCTTTTGTACAAGGAGCCTTCTTCAAAGTCATGCTTGGTCATCTCCATAGCCTCCAGGAGCTGCTGCAGCAAGGCTGCCCCACTTTGAGGTTGGCAGTGATTCTTTCTGGTGAAGGTCTAGTTGTTTCACAAACTAGTAAATCCTCAGTCCTTAGCACTGAAACATCCATTAGTGGGGAGATCTTCCCCTCTGAAAACTTCTCTTACTGCAGCTCTTTCCTTCTTGAACCTAACAATGGCCTTGAACAGCAATAAATCTGAGCTGGGAAAAACTCAGCATGCTTGTCAGCACAAGGGAGCACAGCAGAGAAAGGAAGTGTCTGAAACTACAGTCTTTGGTGCTCAAATGTGGGTCTAGGCCCTCATGAAAGGGTGTGAGGCCATCTGAAAAGTTAAATATGTTCCTTTATTTCTCATGGTCTTCCCTCTGGTAGCTGGTGATCACCTAGGTAAACAGATTTCAGGAATTGGCTAAGAGTCTCCCTAGCTGCCTATGATTTGATTGATGTTGAAGTCTTTTTTGCTCATGGCTTTTTATAATAGATGGACACAGTCACTTCAATAGAAATTAGATTTCTTTTATCTAATTGGCTTATCTTTTCTTTGTATAGTCTCTGATTTGTTCCTAATTAGGTAGGGAAACCCCCATTTTACTGAGAAGTAGGGGTTAAAACACTACCACACAATGTAGTGTGCTTTCCTCTGTTGTCTGCCTGGGTTATAAATAATGCAGCAACTTTCTTTCCTGTTGTACTGCTACTTGGTGGTCTTGTGATGAGGTGTGTGGCTTTGTGAAAGCTTAAATGGAGCAGAGGAGGTCCCTTCTCTCCAGGGATGTTTGGTTGGACTTGATGATCTCAAAGGTCTTTTCCAATCTAGTTCATCCTGTGATTCTGAGTCCAAGGAATGAGGAGTCAAAGGTTGTTCTGCTCTCACAGCTGTTCTGGGAGGCAGGGAGCTAACATGTTTCTTTAGTTGTGGCCCTAGGAACACTTCCTTGTTTCTGTAGCCTTAACCTGCCCAGCCCTTTGTGGATTAGAGGAAGTGTTGTGCCAGAGGTAGGATGGAGGAGGCTGTGTCCTGCCCCTTTATCCTGTCACTGCCTGAGCACTGCTTTACACAGCAGCAGGGCATCCTGGCTCCCAAAATGTTTCCAGGAGCCTGGGTGTGATGTAAAGGTGTAACCATCACTTGGAAAAAGCGACAGTGAGGATTGCAGCAACCAGCAAACACTCTTTGGATTAAACAGGATACTACAATGGGTTTGGCTACCCTGCTTACTCCCACAAAGTATGCAGGCAGTAGGATTTCTAACTGGAAAAGGTCAACCCTGCTCTGGTGTGTTGCCTTGTGACAGTGGACGAGGTTCTCTCCTTCCACAGCACAGCACCCCAGTTGTCCCTCAGGGCAGAGGGCACTGCACATGCAAGAGCTGTCTGAAGCATCCAAAATGTCCCAGGCTGACCCCTCTTAGAGTCTCCAACCCTTCTTGCTGCCTAAAATTGGATTTGGGGTGTATTTCTTTGCAGTGAGGTAAGGAAAAAGCAGAGGGAAACCTCAGGTTTCCATGAAGAAGTGCCTGTCAGACTTTGCTGTGGACAGGCTGAGCATCTCTGAAGCAGTCTTGCAATTGAGGCACCAGTAGGCTAGAGGGGGTTGTTTGGATTTTGATGTTTCATTGTAGTGTCCCAGAGCAGGTTCCTTCAGACATGGAAATGTTTGAATGAGGCTTTGCAGTATCAGGTGCTAAGCAAAATGTTGATTGTTTAAAGTACTTTTTTCCACATTTCCCCAGAGGTCAGGAATTTGCCAGATGCATGGGAATGAGGCTGTGCTAACTTGGTACAGCAACCCTGGTGAAAAACTTTTCACTTGACCCAGAATTCATATGCAATGTTCTCACTGCCCGGTGTTCTTCATCCCTGCTGGAGTGAGTTTGACTAATTTTTGCCTGTGACTCAGAACAGAGATGTGTTGGGAACCTCTTTTATTTTTTTTTCCTTTTGAAAAATGAAGTGAAAGTTTATCAGACTATGGTTATATGAGAGCATGGCCTGCCAAAAGAGGAAGTAAAACCTTCCTATAAAATGAGTTCTGCACACTGCACTTACTTGCCTCAGTTGACATCAGCCTTACCTCCAAATACAAGCTGGTGACTTCCTTGTGAGCCTGGTACTGCTCTGAATCCAGCTTCTGGCTGGAGGATGGTGGGACAGCACTGCTGGGCCACAGAGAGAACAGCTGCCAGGTAAGCTGCAGAGCAAGAGGGGTTACCTGTGGGCACAGCTCGCTCCCTGGGGAGTTTGGCTTTATTATTTTTAGCAAACAGAGCAGGGAAGGTGGGGAAGAAAAAGGCAAATCTTTTCTTAGTCATCAAGACAACAAATGTCTGGTGTTGCTATGAAGTTTATGAAGAGTTATGTGCATCTTCCATTTGTGAAAATAAAAATTCTTAGTTTTCTGAAAGTAGAGCAGCCCCACCACATAGCAGGGCTCAAATGGGCTGTCAGACTTAGGTGTTTTGCAGTGTTATTCTCAGGGGTGAAGGAGGAAAAGGGGTGAAGTGATCCAGCCCTGAGGTGTGAGGGGCAGCACGATGGTGGCAGGGAGCTGTAGCTGTGCTCTTTGTACTGCTTGGCATACGCATGAACTTTAGAGAATAACTTACCCTGCTCTGCCTTGACCAATGCCAGGTCTGTCTGGGGCTGTGTCCCCTCTGCCTCTGCTTGGGCAGAACAGGCCTTTGAGGGGTCTTTGAAGAGCCCTAACTCCCTGTGAGTCAAACTGCTCCTTGTGGTTGTGTGGTCTGAGGCTGTTGGCGGGCTGCTCTGACTAGTCAGAAGAGGAGCAAACACCTGGTGGAAAGAAAAATTATTCTTTAAAGTAATTCAAGACATAGTAATTGCCACTACTTCTTTGGAAAAGTGTTCTCAATTATATTTTTCTAATCTGAAAAATCTGTCAAAATATACCAAAGGCCATAACATACCAAAACCATAAGAGGTTTTTTGATTTTTTTTTTTTTTGTCTAAAGTACTCATTGAAACATTAACCTTCTAAAATGTTAAGATTGAAATAGAATTTTGGAAATCTGACTGAAGCCATTTCTTCTGTGTCTCTCTGTGTGTGTCTGTCTGTAAGAGGAGTCACAACAACACAGAGAGTGTGCTTTTTGATAGAACATAGGATGGGCAAACCATTATCTGTGGATAAATTATTCTATGAAATAAGAAGACTAGCTTTCAGTGGAGGGAAAACAAAAACAGATTCCAGTGGGATCAGCTGAGATGAAGGGAGAAAAGTGGCAGGAGGAAATCTAAGCAGTTTGCAAATGAAGGTCATAAAGTTTATAAATGGAATTTCACAACCTGTTTGTGATAGCAAAACCTGCACTCTGTGATACACAATTTCTCCTCTTGTCATGTTTTTTCTGCTGGTTATAAGCAGCCTGCTGACCTGCTGGACTTGGGCACACTCTGACTGTTTACTAATGTGTAAGCCAGGGATTTTATTGCATTTTAATTCCCCCTTGAGAAGGGTGACCTCAGTGTTTTCTGTGACCAAGGCTTCCATCTCAGTTTTTCCAAATTATTCTCTCTGTGGTGAAAACCCTGCAGTGACTATCACCCATTTATGATGTTTGGCCACACTGCAGCAGAAACCCAGTGGTTAACTTTGCAGAATTACCACATTGCTGGTGATGGCTCACACTGCATCTCATCAATCCTGGACAGCCATCCAGAGCTCAGCACTTCCCATGCTTACCAAGCCAAAGGGATTCACTGGTTGCACAGAGGGACCAAGCCTTGCATAAAGAAGCAAAATGTGCAGACGTGGACCACGGGCTTGGTGCTGCCTGGGATGGAGCTAGGAAAGTGTTGTGGTGAACAACTTTCAGCCAGCACCTGCTCATGTGTGCTGGAGGCTGCAAGGTGGATGTGGCCTCTGCCCCCTCTGCAGCTGGTAAAATTCTAAAGGAGTGAACTGAACCTAATTTCAGGTGAAACGCAGGGCAAATATCCATGCCACAAAATGTGATGCTAACATGGGAAATTGTTCTGATAATAAAAGATAAGGGGGGGGGGGGAAGAAAAAAAAGCATCAGAGTAGACAGAAGTATAGGTTTGAAAATAAAATTAATGGCAATTAAAATATGTGGTAAATATTTTCTTTTCAACCTGAAGACATACTAAGAAAAGTTTTAATTAATAATAATTTATTTTTAATAAACTAGGCATTTAAAAAAAATCAAGTAGTACACTTTAGGTGTTTGGAGCCACTACTCACATACCTGGACACAGGTTTTACTGTGGTGCTAGCCCAGATGTGACTGCTTCTGCTTTATTTGGTTACATCAATGTATTTCAGCTCAGACAGTAGCTGTTTCAAAGATGAGAAAACATTTCAATAATGAAAAAGCATTTTCATTTTCATCTTTAGTCAATAAATTAAAAACAAGGATTAGATATAAAAATGGTTACAGAGTGCACTGTGAGGAAAACAGTCACTGACTAAAATAAGCAATGCTTTAGTTTAGATAGAAAAATACACATGGTAACTGTTTTCCCCTTACAGTTATGACATACTTCAAGTGTGTTTTATTTTATTGATGCTGCTTGTCATTTTTAACTGAGTGCCAGATTTCTCCCAGAGAATACCTGAAATTTATAAAACTACATAGAAAAGCAAAGATCAAAGTTTCACGGGGTAAGGTATAATTATCATGTTTTCCTGCTGAACTAATCAGTTTTAAATTAACTGAACCCAGGGTGGATTTCTTCCCCACAGCCTGAGAGGGCTCTTATGCCTTGGGAAGGAGCTTCACTCTGAATCCTCTCCCAGCTGTTTGTTTCCAATACCTCCATGCCTTCTTCCACATGGTTTCAGCTTCTGGTTCCTGGGGTGGCCTACTGCTGGGCAGGGAGTGGCTGGCAGGCTGGGAAGGGGAGATGGTGGGTGGACTGTGGTTCTGGCTCTGGGCTCAGCACAGAGGGGGTTGTTTGGCCAGTTAATTCTGGATCTGACCATAGTCAGCAAAGGGAAGATGGCCACCCTTACATCCCTCGTGTGGGTAGAAGAACCAGCCACAGCTTTCAACCAGGTAGCACCAATAATTGCAGTGATGTGGCAAGAGATGCTTCAATGCAAGCAAGCCAACAGTGACTGAAGGTGTTTGGCTTGACAGATGAGTGGTCACTATGTTTGTTCTCCCATGTCATGCTTGTTGGGCTTGGGCAGCTCTGGGTATCCCTGACTGTGCTGCCCATCACCTTCATTCACTGGGTAGACCAGAAATTTACGTAGTGCTGTTCTGGAGACTATGAAGTAGCTTTTTGCTACTTTTGCACACTCATTTCTGAATTACCTTGACAATAAACGTAAGTGAAATTGAAACTGCTTTCTGGATCACCTGCTTCAAGGCACCGTCCTGACAGCTTTCAAAAAACCAAGCTGCTTCTCTGAAAATAAAAGCCCTCGCTGGAATAGCAAGCAACAGGAAAAGAGTAGTCAGGCATCACTAGAACTGATGAGTGACAGAATTTCAGAATTTATGTCTGTGTACACACAGACAGATACATAGTAGGAAAGAGAAAACTATAAAAAAAATCTGTTTCCAGATACTTTGCAAACAACATGTTTCCTTAAATCACTGGATGAAATTTGCTATACTTCTTAAGTTGCTATGGCATCTGAGCCTGCCCAGTAAAGCTTGACAGATATTTATCTTGGGTTGAGAAACCACACAGCAGATTGAAAATCCCCTTTGTGTCATTTCCTGTGAGATAAGTCTGCAGAACCAACTCACGCATGCAGCCTGTCTGCGTACAGGCACCCTGGCATAGTCACAAGTAAAGTGACACCTGTCTGACATAATGTTCGGAGAGTGACGAACATTGCATGGGACACTCTGGTGCTTTTATAATTAATAGCAGGCCAGAATGCTGAGAGAAGACTGGACAGTCTCCTCAGAGAGAAGACAGCTAATCTTCTGGTCCCTGCTGTGCACTAGGCAAAGAATTGAGATGATTGCACCTTCTTCCTTAATGCTTGTGTTTTGTTGTTAATCTTTCCCTCCCTGAAGCTGATGCCTGTGGGACACAGCTGGGAAGACAGGATCATCAGGTTTAAAGGAACATAAAAGCCTGCTAAAATGGCACTGGCCAGTTCAATTTCTAGCAAAGCAGTACCACCACACTCCAGAAAAATTTCTGCAGCAGGGGTGGAAATGCACCAGAGCAAGATGGATTTTTTCTGCAAGCTGGGCTATGGTAAGCAGGACATCTGCAAAGTGCTGGAGAACCTGGGCCAAGAGGCCCTAGAGGATGATGTGCTGAAAGAGCTGATTCGGATGGGGAGCAAACCTCAGGCTCTGGAGAACCAGGCTCAGCCTTCCCAGCTAAAGCTGGTTGCCCGTGGATCATGTAGCACCGCACCAGGTCTGAAGTGGCTTGGAGAAGATGAAAGCGATTCTTCCGATTCCTTGAGACCCATTGTGATCGATGGCAGCAATGTTGCAATGAGGTAAGCTCCATTTCCCGAAAGGCATCTCTCTTCCTCTAAGCTTTTGACTTTTAAAACTGATGGCTTGAAGTGGGTTTTTCCTTCAGGTGAGAGGTGCATTGATGCATTTGATGTATCAACAATTGCTTATTCCTGTTCTTTGGCTGATGCACAGCTTTTAAGGACCTGCTGTCTTGATGCCCCTGAATATGCACATCACTTGCAATTACTGGCTCACTCTGCATTCTGACCTTCTATAAGGCAACCTCTGTCCACTGTTTGTGGCAGTGTCTCCCTTGGAGCTCACCAGTAAATTACCCCCCCCCCCCCCCACCATTTCCAAATGGGCACCTAAGATTTCTAAACCTGAGATGTTTCCAGGGAAAATCTGATGAACAGATAGACAGACCACCCAACTAATCTAAGGAGAAGGGAAATAAAGTCAGGTGACTGTGGTTTCTAACAATATCACAGTTTTACTGCTTTGTCTTGCAAGTAAACTCCAAAAGTAAACGGAAGCCAAATCAAAAACCAACAAAAATTATACAAGCTGGGAACATTTCCTGGTTTATATAATTTTTGTTCGTTTTCTACTTGGCTTCCATTTTAGGTAAATCTCGGGGAATTGATAATTGAATAGATTCATTTCCTCCTCAGTCATTCTGTTTCTGGGAAATGTCGAATCAACCCATGCTGGCCAGTTGCATTTCCTGCAATGCCCTGGCACTGTGAAAGCGCTCTTACAGATGGGGAGCCTGGCATGTCCCTGGGGATGGGATGTCCCAAGACAGCAGTGAGTTGGCCTCTGTTTATCCAAGCAGTACGGAGCTAAGAGTCCAGGATTCACTGGCTATCCATCTGTTTTCTCTGTTAACTTCCCTGTCCATTCAGCAGGGCCAAGCTCATCCCTGCAGGCTGAGGGGGGCAAAGGAGGGCTTCCTCCTTCTGTTAGCTATCCTGTGAGATGAGATGAGACCATATCCCCTCTGGCTGGAGAGAAAAGTGGCCAAGCACATCCAGAGCAAATGGAGACTAAGCAAATTATGCCATCTTGTGGGTGAAGGGAGAAATCCCAGACAAAACCAAGAGGTTCCCTGCTCAAGGCAGCTCACTAGGAGTGGGAAATACATAACAGGGCAAAATTGTTTGGCCTTGTCTGCACCATGAGCTTGGTAGCCAGGTGTTAGGATCTCCTGCCCTGCTTTGCCTCTTCACTCAAGCCCCTCCTCAGGGTGTCTTTCTTGCCTCTCTGCAAAAGAATTGAGCACCCACTCAGGTAGTGTGGCTGAGCTGATTACTCACCCTGTCTTTGTGCCGGGGTCAGTATTACCCATAGTGGGCCATGGGCTCTGTTCTTAGCTCTCCAGGCACAGCAGCTTTAAGTTTCAGAAAGGCAAAGGTTTTACAGCTCTTTTCAGACATCCCAACCGCTGTTTTGGTAACAAGTCTGTGGATGATGGAGGAAACCATTGAGCTTGTCAGTTCAGTAGGTACTGAAAGGGCACAGCTGCTTTCCTCTCCTGGATGCCTTTCAAAGTGGTGCTGAATGACATTTGCTTTGGCTAATGGAGTAGGCCTGGTCAATGCTTTCAGTATCCTTGCTTTAATTTTTCTTGTTTGCTACTGTCTACCAGAGAAGGACGGTTTGCAGATGTCAGGGGAAAGGGATGTTAGGTTCCCTTGCTGGGGAAAACTCCATCATCATCAATACCAACAACCATAAAAGTGCAGAAGAAGCAGCAGTTCAGGAATGAAACAATCAAGAAGTTAGAGCTTTAAGTGGCAGTTGTCTGTGTGAAGAAAAATATCTTGAGCATTTGTATTTATATCTTAGGATTGCTGTTTCTGGAGCATTTTGGAGTTGGCATTGAGGGCCCACTGTAGAGTGCAAGGTTTTGAAAAGGATTAATATGCCCCAGGGTAGTAAAGCAACTGGCTTGGCAGTCTCCAACCATCAATCAGCCTACCCAGAAAAGCGGAATGGAAAATAACCTTGCCTTCAGCCAGTCTCACTCATCAGACATCTCACTACACTTCATGTTTCCATCAGGTGTAATAAGAAATTTCGCCACCTGCCAGCCTATCCATGGCAAGCTTAGCAAGGCTGGTGGAAAAAATAAATGGAGTTGTGTTAATGGAAAAAGGGAAGTGTCATAACCTTATTCACTGCACACCGAAGAGGCTACTCTCTCCTCTAGTGCTTGCACTTACACCTAGTTTTGAAGCTGTGGTAGCTACAGAGGCCTATTCCTAAGCCTTTCTGACAAAGCTTTGGCTGATGTTGTGTCATGACCACGTGGAGATGGGGCCATTTGCAGTTTTCAGAAGAAGTTGGTTTGCCTAAACTACCTCTCAAAAGAATTGGAATGGCACAATTTAAAAAGTATGCTAATGATGGATTAACTGCTGCAGTCACAGAGATGCCAAATTGCTGCTCCATTTTCTGAGAGATAGGCCCTGCGGGTCTGTGACCCAAGTGCAGTGTAGCCTGTTGCTGGCAGGAGGGAGAGATGAGACTGAGTTATGACAGGTCATGGATGGGTTATGGTCCATGGACTCTGGGGTTGCATGGGAAAGGTGACTGACTGGAGTCAGTCTGTGCCCACTCAGGGAGGATGGAAAGCTCTGAGGGCCCTGCTCCATTGCACAGCAGTCACTGGTGTTTGGTGGGGATGTGCAGTCCCCACAGTGTGCAGCCCCCCCATCGTTCAGATGGCCACAGGTCTGGCTGTGTAGCAGCAGCTGGATTATCTGATAATGCTGAGGGGCAGTTCAGGGTGCCTCATCTTCCTTGTTCCACTCAGCCTTTTGGCTGACCCACTTGTACTTGAGTACTTTACTTTCTGCACAGGATTATATATACAAGTAGCCAATATTTAAGAAAGCTGTTGCTGAACTTTGTTTTTGAGTCATGGCATCAAAGATGTACCTGGACTGCCTTTTAAAGGCAGTTATCTGAACAAGTCACCCAAATTTCCAATTCAAGATCCAGATGATGGTATGAATATCCTGGAAAGTTCCTATCCTTTAAAACCAAACAAATCAGCTGTTCTAAAATGGAGATTAGATATGTCAGGCACATCAGACCATTTCTTATTGTTAAGGGTTTTGAATTACTTCCTATTGCCTTGGTAGCTCTTAATAGGCAACCAGGTTTCTTCCTACAAATTGTGCTATTTTTCATCTGTGGTCACCATTTCAGGACAGAAACTTTTATTGGGTGTAAAACAGAGCTTTGGTTATGAGGCTGGTGTAGACAGATCCTAGAGATGAATCCCTGGGGGGTGGTGGGAGACTCATTTAAGACTGCAGCATCACCCTTGACTGGTCTGTCAGTGCAGGTGGGTGTAGCAGCCAAGAGAGTTGTTCACAAGGGCTTTTTGCAGAGGTGAAAGCCTGAGAGAGACTGGCAATATTATGCAGAAAAGTCAAAGTACAAGGATGAGCATTCTGTAGATACTGTGAAGGCATTTATCCACTTAGGATTTTGGGTACAGTTTATTTAATTTCCCTGTGCAGAGGTAGTTAACAAACTACCTTTCTTTACACATACACTGCACTGTAGTCAAATTTTAGATAAGTGAGTGCCAAGCAGTAGGAACTTTCAGGGAAGGTGGGACATTTAGAAGGATGTCACCCCCAGCTGTTTTCCTTGAGGTTATTTTCTGTCTTATGCTGCATATTGAATTCTTCAGAACCCACCTTGCTGGCACTTCTAGAACACTTGTCTTAGGGCTTTCCTACCTCTCTGTGCAATGAAGAAATTATCCATCAACTAGAGCAGGATAAAAGTGGGCCTGAGGTGCCTGTGGCCGTCTCCACTGATGTCTTGTCCCTTTTTTGGTTCTCTATATTTCTTATCCTGCCTCCTACAGTTTTTCTTCCCCCATATTTTGTCTCATGTTTCCAAAAAAGATCACCAGTGGAGTGCCCTGTGATCACACCTGCAGCCACTTCTGCCATTAAAATCTCTAATGGCCCTGTTACCACAGAAGAAAATTCCCACATTTTGTTTCTCACAGGAGCCTCATGGGTTTCTGCTTGTGCAGGAAGAAACTCTCACCCCTTAAACCTTTTTTGGACAAGGCACGTAAAGGGTTTGACGAGGCCCAAGATCTTCTTGGTTCTTTAGAGCTTAAGTCCCTCCAGATAAAGATGGAAGGAATAGGCTTGGGTCACAGAAATGGGGAATAGGATACCTCTGTTTTTAAGTATCCAAACTGTTTCAGATAAATCTTTGGCTCTGCTGGAGGGGATGTTTGGATGTGTCCCACCAGGACATCCTGCCAGTTGTTTTCTTGGAAACCGGTGAATAGTACAAAAGATGTTTATTTTGCCTTTTGATTACCGGCTCAGTTAAAGAGAACTCTGAGCTTCATGAAAGCTTTGCCTCATCATCCTCTCTCTTTCTTTATAGTCATGGAAACAAGGAGGTGTTCTCCTGTTGGGGGATCCAGTTGGCAGTGGATTGGTTTCGAGAGAGGGGGCACACTTACATCAAGGTTTTTGTCCCACTCTGGAGAAAGGCACCCTCTCGACAAGACAGCCCCATTGCAGGTAGGTCACCACCCTGAGCGTAATTTGGCAGCCATTAGGTGCAGTTTGGAGACAGAGGGAGTGTGAAGAACCTGGTACAAGTTTTTTTCCTGTAAAGACAAGCACAGTGCAAGTTGTGTATCAGGCTTCCCTCACTTAAATGAGTCATTCATTCATTGCCCCATTCAATGCTCCTGGCTAGCAGCTAAAACTGCTTACAAGGCAGTTACACTGCTTTAAACCTTCTGCTTAACAAGCACAAGATGCTGCCAAGCTGACTTAAAGACGGAGTTTGTCAGCTTGCAATGAGTCTATGGAGCCTTTGAAGCCTGCCAGGAGACAGTGATGTTCATTACTGCATGGCTATTATCTGCCAGCCTGCTGCCCAACACAGAGGGTGCACGGGATCCCCTTCCAGGAGAAGAAAATGCATCAGTCTGTGGAGAGAAGTGAGACTCAGTTTGTCGAGAAATACTTTGTCTGGAAATCAGCCAGGTTTGTGCCAGAAGCTTGGTGTCTGCAGATGAGGTGGATCTGCCTTCCTGCAGAGAAGGAATGGCAAGAGGTCAGAGTGTCCTCAACAGCAGCAAAAGAAGTTTATTTATGTATTTTTTCACACACATTTTATCTCCATGCAAAGCTTACATCAGGGCTGGTTGTGAGCCTTCTGGCATCTAGCAGGACAAAAAGGGCACTGCAGGGATTCAGTATCAGACTCTGGTGTAGAATTCAAGGTATTCTTTTACAGAAAAGACTTAAAAATCAAAAAAGGGTGTCTCAAAATTTACAGGTTAGGTAAAACCTCTTTGTAAAAGACCTAATTTTCAAGTTGTCAAATAACCACCAGATATCACTGCATCTGAAAATTGCACCATGACTTTCCTAAAGTGCTGAAATATCTTTAGATTCCTGTTGGTTTCTAGCAGACATTTGTGACGTTGGCCATAATTAATTAATTCATTTCTCTTTTATTTTTTGCTTCCCTCCCCTACTTCTGCCAATCATCCCACCAGATCAGCACATCCTTGCGGAGCTAGAAAAGCAATCTATCCTGGTCTACACACCCTCTCGGAAGGTGAAAGGCAAGAGGGTGGTTTGCTACGACGATCGCTACATAGTGAAAGTTGCTTATGAGAAAGATGGAGTCATTGTTTCCAATGACCACTACCGGGATCTCCAAAATGAAAACCCCGAGTGGAAATGGTTCATTGAGCAGCGACTACTCATGTACTCTTTTGTCAGTAACAGGTAAGAGATGATAGTGTTATAGAATTTAGAATTTAAATGTTATGGGCCGAGTCACCTCCAGCATCAGAGTACCTCCCATCAGCTGCAGAATACATGAGGCTTTTTATGAAAGGAATTTATTGCAGCTTTTCTTATCTTGTTTCTTGAGTGTCCTACTCCCTCAGCTTTGGTCTTAAAACCTCCCATGCCACTCTTCTATCAACTTTACTACTTGAATGGCAGCATTAGTGACCAGCTTTTCTTCCTTCCAATCCAGTTTGTGATGTTGAACCAAGGGCTGGTATATTTTCATTTCTATTTCCTGTAAGAAGCAGAATTAAATCCATGAGAGGAGGCTGGCTGGCAGTATTTTTAATTCCCCTACATGACAAAATAGGACTTTCCCCTGTGTTTCTGCAGTTGTAGCTTGCTAGAAGAGACAAGAAGCTAGTCTCTTTGGCCCTTCACCATCCCTGCTGAGAGAAGGTTTGCAGTCTTGCACCATGCCTGCAAGGCTGAGCTGAGTGGTCCTCAGCGTGTTCATACTAACCTCTCGCGAGTTTCCTAATAGCTGAGCTGTCCAGGGGAAATGCACTTCACTGAGACATCCAGTGTGCACAGACATGTGCTTACATCCATGGCTTCTTTTACTTTTCCAGGTTTATGCCTCCTGATGATCCATTAGGCCGGCATGGACCCACCTTAAGTAACTTCCTCAGCAAAAAGCCAGTGCTTCCTGAAAAAAAATGGCAGCCTTGCCCTTATGGTGGGTTTCTCCCCATGCTGTGAGCTGCCCCCTTCTTCCCAGCAGTGCTCTCCCTCGGCTAGGGACCACTGCCATGTGCTGTCCTGCTTTGTGTGGTAGGCACTTGGGTTGGGGTTGCTCAAAGGTGTGATGCTTTTCCCCCCTCCTGCTTGAGTGCCTGCAGCCTCAGCAAAGGCAGCAGATGTTTTGGGCCCCTCCATCCTTGCCTGCACGCAGCACCCACGAGCACTGTGGCTGTGCTGACTGTCCTGTCCCCACACACTTCTCACTTGGTGGAGTGGATTTTGCTGCAGCATTAGGGAATGGCCATCCAAACACTTTCCCTCTCTTCCCTCCCACCAGCCCCCTAGCAATGTGCAGGTTTCTCAGAGGTAAATACATTTTTTAAAGCAACCTTTTGTAGCAGCAGACCTCCCAGCCCACCAAGTGCAGGAACTGAAACATGAATATCAGACACTTCCAAAATAGCAGAGACTTCCTTTCATTGCTGCTTCACCCTGCTATTCATATCAACAATATTTAAATCTGGAGTCAGTAGTACTCAGTTTGAAAATAGTACTTCCTCTTTTTTCTGTGTTCACCACACCCAGTGCTGGGGAGAAGTGATGTGTGCATTAATTGATGTTGGTGCTAGTGACAACTTCCTGTCTGATTTGTTTTTATTTTTTCAGGTAAAAAATGCACCTATGGCAATAAATGCAAATTTTATCATCCAGAGAAACAACATCAAGCTCAGCTTTCAGTTGCAGATGAGCTCAGGGCCAAAAAAAAGGTCCCATTAGCCCTGGGGAAAGAGGAGGAGAGGTGTCAGTGCTCCCCGTGCGATGCCTGCACAGAAGCTCTGCGGGAAGCCAGAGGCTGCTCTGGGCCTTCCTGCTGCCCAGGCAGGGCCCAGGGGAGCTGCTCTGAGCAGACATTCCGTGCCTGGGCCAGCAGTCCTAGCTCTGACCTGCAGCTGGACCAGCGCTTGCCGCAGTCAGAGCCGCTCCTGGAGAAGATGTCAGCAGTGTCCATCAGTGACGCCTATGGCTGCAGCTGGTCCTTGTGCACCTCTCGGGAAAGGGGGGTCATGGACGGCCCTCACCCCTGCTCTGACCTCAGGCACGAACTGCTCTCACTTCATCACCCTCAGGGCTTGGACCGCACCAGCTCTCCCAGGCGCCCTTTCCAGCGAACTGTGCTCCCGCCTGTGCAAGGTGGGATGTGCCCGGAGCACAGCTGGGCTCAGGAGCGCCCTGCTGTGCACGGAACAAGCCACAGGAGCCACTCCTTCCCTGGTGGTGCTCAGCACAAACAGGCCCTGGAGACGCAGCACCCTCTTTTGCTGCAGTCCACAGCTCCATCCCCTGACAGGCTTCCCCTGTACAGTGAACCCCAGCTGCAGCGGCAGCAGCACTGCTGCTTCCCCAGCCAGGCCCCAGGGCAGCCCTTGCCCTTAGATTCCAGCAACGGAACAGGCTTATTCCAGAAAGCCCGTGCTTACCCCAATGCCTCTTACAGGGACTACTGGCCCACCCCAGTTGCAAGGCTACCCTCTGCCCAGCAAATAAACATACTCAGGGAGCTGTGCTCCCCTTATCCTTACAGTGGGATGAGCCAGGTCATGACTTTGTACCCCAGTATCCAGGATAAGGGGACTGGAGCATCTCCCCTATGAAGACAGGCTCGGGAAGTTGGGGCTGTTCAGCCTGGAGAAGAGAAGGTTCCATGGAGACCTCATAGAAACCTTCCAGTATCTGAAGAGAACCTACAAGGAAGGCAGGGAGGGACACTTAATCTATTGATAGTACACAGGGGAATGGCTTCAAACTGAGATGGGGTAGGTTTAGATTAGATTTTAGGATGAAATTCTTAATTGTGTGGCTGGTGAGACAGTAGAACAGGTTTCTCAGAGAAGTTGTGGATGCCATATCCCTGGAAGCTTTTAAGGCCAGGTTGGGTGGGGCTCTGAGCAATCTGGTCTAGTGAAAGGTGTCCCTGCCCATGCATGGCAGCAGGGGTGTTGGAACTGCATGATCTTTTGGGTCCCTTCCAACTCAAACAATTCTGTGATTCTATGACATTGCTTGCTGGACTTTAATGATTCAAAGACACAGAAACTTGTGAAACCTCCAGAGCAAACCATTCCCAATAAGCACAAGTCACAGGGCAAGAAGATGCTGTTCTGAGGCTTAACTAAGTGTTTTTAGAGGGTGTTATGGCAAGGATTACAGCTGCTCCAAGAATATAAGTATAAGCATCAAGTCAAGGCAAAGGCTGTCGTCCATGGCAGTGGGATTGCATTCCACCTCCCCTGAAAGAGAACAGGAGGGCTCAGGGTTACTGGGCTGTCAGCATTTGAACCTCACTAGTGCCTGGATTGAGGATGGCACAGAGTTTCATTAACATCTTGAAACACTAGATGTGTTTTTAAAGTCCTAACCTATGGTTCAGCTTCTGTAAAACAACCCCAGTCAAGGGCTCTCCCATGGCCTGCCTGTCACTGTCATTTGGCCTGTTCCCCTAGCACAAGGCTGTGCTCTCTGCTAGAAGGCAGCTTTGGGTCCCTGTCATTACCTGATTCAAGCCCAATCCACTGTCAGTGAGCTTTCAAAGCTACATCTCGTGCTTCTAAAGCAATGCTGAGAGCACACAGAACCCCTAGCAGAGGGGCTGGAGGTGCACCAGAGCACCTGAAGGAGGACACAGGTACATTTCTCAGAAAAGAGACACACACAGCATAAATAAAATCAGGGAAGTCATGTTCAATGGAAGTCCTGGTGTGGACTGAGGGCTCGGGGTTGGTAATTAAAAAAAATCCAGAAGTCCAGATGGAAAAGAGGAAAAAGAGGGAAAAAAAAAGCTTGAAAGTCTCTCCTGTATTGAACAAGAAATGTATTGTTGACTTAACTCTTAATTACCAAATGTGGCCCCATAATGCAGTTATTCAGTAAACTATGTTCTGTTAGGACATGTTTGATTTTCAGTAAGCTGTAAAGCTGCTAATCTCTGCATTATTCCACCAAATGCTTCAGGTTGTAATTCAAATAGTAAGGTTGATCCTGAAGGTTTTTTTGGCATTATACCAAAGTTTAAGTATGTCAGTATGACATGTTTTAAAAATGTTTTAACACATTATAAAATGTTCATCTATAACACTTTGTTCTCAATAACGCCTTCTTTATTTTCTGGGTTTTACTTAGGTGGTGGGACTTCTGTTGTTGTTATTTTGTTTAGTTTTTGGTTCTGATTGCTTTTTCTCCCCAGTCCTCTTAGAACAAATGCTTCAACATTCAGGTGGGATTTTCAAGCTCTCTGAGCCTGCAGTATCTCATTTCTCTGAAGTGCAGTGTTGTTAGTTCCAGGCAGGAATTAAACACGGTCTTCAATGAGAAGTTGAAATTCTGTTGCTTTCACAAAGGCAGCAGTAATTTACCCTTAGTGACATTATCACATGATGAATTTTTTGAAAACGGTGATAGTTTAACCTGTTTCCCTCTGGAAACCACCACCAACTTTTTTTTTTTTTCTTTTTTTGATGATGGTGTTTGAAGAATCTGCAGAAAGTAAGTATACTGTATCTTTTCAATTTCTTATGCCCCTGTGGTTGGCTCCAAGAAACAGCAATTTGGATTTTGGAGGTATGACTTACGTTCACAGAACACGACAGTTTTTTCCATATGTCCTATGGATTGTTGGAATGGCTTATAAATTTATCCACTACATATTACATAAGGATTAGAAGTGTTCTTAAAACAAAACTATGGAAAAAATTCTCTGTGATATGCCTCAAAAAATACTGGAGACAAAGTGTGATGCTGAGTGGAAAAATACCTTCCACCCACTCAAACAAAGCAAGTCCCAAATGGCAGCATCCAGAAAACATACACACAGCAATGGAGCAGGATGTAACTGTACATGCCAACATTCATTTTCATGTCTGGCATGCATGTTACATATTTCAATACACAAAGCATTTAAAAATCCATAGGAACATTGGCACACAGCCTTTATATGGTGCCCTCGGCTTGCTGGAGATGTTCCTGAACCTTTTCCTTTGAGGATACACAAGAATTTGGTGGTTGTTCAAAACTCTCTCAATGTTTAATTTGTTTTTTTCCTTTTAATTTCTGTCATATTTACTGAGGAATCTTTTTGTAAAATACATAGAATGTGCACTCTGCTGAGAAAGTGTCTGAGAAAATAAATCAGACTTTGGTGCTAAACAGAACTTGATTTCTCTTGGCTCTTGTGCTCACCAGAGGTTTTTTTTCTCATGGGGATTTTGTTGGAAGGGCAGCTCAGCAGCAGCTCTGTGTCACTGCCTGAGAGGAACTCTGCTGCTGGCCAGGAGACCACAGAAAGCAGGGAGTGTTTCCCTGTTCGACCACAGCCCAGGCACATGGGGCTCAGGGGCTCCTGCTGCAGGGCCTTTTGCACTTTCCAAAGCAGAGATTTCTATTCGCCTTTGTCAACCCCTGGCGCAAGGGAAAGGGCTGTGAGCAGAAAAGAGGCAGCAGGTCTTGGACAGAGGGGTAAGAGGCTGTTGCTATTTGGTATCTCTGCTGAGATGCATTTGAGGCCAGCTCTTGCTGCCAAGTTGCAAATGAATCCATAAATCTTAACAGGCTCAGAAAGCCCTTGATGTTCTTTGCTTTTTGGTTGTCAAGACTCTTTTAGAAGCTGGAAGCACTGAGAGCAATCTTCCAGGAGACGGGCTGCTTTCCCAAGGGAGATTTACAGAGTTGCCAAATTCATTAAAAAAAAAAAAAAAAAAAAAAAAAAAGAGTCAGGGAAAAAAAAAATCCTCTTCCTTTCTCTATACTCTGTCTTTTCCAAAAAGGCAGAAAGCCAGAGACACCCTCCCTTGCAAGGGGCTAGGGAAACTAAACACAAATATTTCACTGAGAATTCTTGGGTCAGCCCTGCAATAGCTCCTCAGCGTAAGGGGGAAGGAGGCTGCTCTTCGCAGTCCTGGGCACCTCAATGCACCTCCCACCAGCTTGCCTAAAATACAGAAATCTCTCCTTTGCAGAACATGGATGACAAGCCTACTAATGTGGTGAGCTGAGGTACCATAAGAATTAATGCCATAAAACAGTCTATAAAGTAGATAATCTTCCTGGGTATCAAACACTTGTATTTGCCAATTATTCTGAGAAGTTTTGATAATATTTTAACTCAGTTCCTACAAGAGCAGGCACAATTTATAAGCAAGTATTTGAACTAATCACAAAAACTAAATAGAACACGACTTCTCTCCACCTTAAAAAATGTTGGGAAGAACAAGGCTTGTACTTCACCAAGTGTGACAGGCCTTTGCACTCACTCATGTATACACAAGACTGCTGTAGGAAATATCTCCCATGCACTGGTGGGACTGGATGCTTTGAACTCTTGAGAAGAGTGTAATATTACAGCACCATTACCATTATTAAGAAAGTGCTATGACTTGCAATTGATAGCAAAGGGATTTTTTAATAGTATTTTAGCCATGTCCCTTCTCCACCCCCAGCTGGGCTCACTGCCTTGAAGTCTTGCAGCAGGCTCAGAGGAACTCTTTAGTGAGATGTGCTGACTTTGCAAATGCAGCCCAAACAGACATGCATGTGGAGCAGAGCAGTGAGTGAACACAGCCATGCATGGGGACAGCACATGGGAGGCAGTGAACCAGAGAGCCAGGACAGCCCCTGAAGGGCTTTGAGTGCGGTCAGGAAATCAGATGATGTGCATGAATGGTGGCATCAGGATTGCTCACCCTAACCACACTGCCAGCTCTTCCTCTTTCCCTGAGTTAAACTGTTTCCTCATCTCCCCTTTCTTCTCCCATCCTTGTTGGGCTCAGGATTTTTGTTGCACCTACAATTCCCTAGTTTGGGCACTGAAGGGAATTACTAACACTGCTGGTTCTATACAGAAGACAAATGGGCATCAGTACACTTGATGGCAGAAGAAAAATATAAACTAGGAGCAGGCAGCAAAATATAGATGGCATAAAAAAAATGCCACACTGGACAACAAGTAGATTTTCTCAAGTAAAGAACAAAAAGAAATTAAATCCAATTAATTAATAGTAGAGCTTGAAGGAGCAAGCAATATCACATATGGTAGGATGAACCTTGGAAGGGAACTGCTGTGCAAAGTAAGACTGAAAAAGGTGTCTGCCACCCATCTGCACACTTGCAAGGCTGAACAAAGCAGGCCCAGCTCTCCTGCAGCTCTTAGCTTGCTGAATTTAGAATCTGTAATTTAATATTTGCAGGGACTCTAAACAACTGAGAAAAGTGCTAAATAAGAAGCAGATCAGCTGTAGTAACCAAATGAGCTACAACACTGAACACAAAGTCAAGACAAAGATAACTTCACCATCTGGTGATTTAGTTTCCAGATTAGACTTCATTTTACTACAGGAATTAAAGTTCTCCTGGCATGGTTGGGAGGAGAGCTGTGCAGAGAGACCAGAACTGCCTACAAGGACTAAAGAACAACCAAGGCTTGCCAAGGGGGGGCAGCAGGAGAAGCCCAGAGGAATGTGATGGCTTTTACCACTTGAACTGGTAAACAACAAAATGCACTTCATTAAATAATACCACATTCTCCAGCTACATGGAAATCTAAATCCTAAGAACTGCCATGATGCCTTGGTAAAGGTTGCAGTCCACCCCTCCACCCCTCCAAAAGTGGTGCTAAGGAAAATTTAGCAGGGAAGCAGATTCGTTATTGCCAAAATATACACAGCCATTGGCAGACAATTATAAGTGTTACTCAAAACCATCATCAGAATGAGAAATACCGAGGTCTCCCCACAGGAGGTCCTGTTAGGAAGAGGTTGAAGTGAATACAGAAGCTTGTAAAAATGTTATTTCCAGCAGGGAAACATTCTTGGAGAACTTCAGTATCTGCATATCCTTTTGTTCATAACGTAATGTATGAAATGTGGTGTATTTGGAGCCCTGGCTTCACTTAAAGAAGCAGATGGAAGATCTTTAAATCTTCAGAGCATCTTCCCTAGGTCATATTTAAGCCTTGCAGAAGGTAAAAAAAAGTGAATACCAGTTTAAATTGAAGTAAAATAAACAATATTATGGAAAACAGGACAGAGAACTCAATTTTCTACATCAGTAGAAAAGTAGAAAAAATAATCAACTGTTATTTCTGTTCATCTTCTATGATATTGATAAGCAACTAGGGATGGTATTTGGGAGACACTGGTTTAGGTCAGCCTCTGCACTTTGCTCTTTGATGTTCTAATGTTTGAACTTGCTCACAGCCAAATGGAAGTCCCTAGGGAATGTCGTGCAATTGACGTCCCTAAGACATGCACCAATAACATATTTCTAGAAAAGACGATGGCCAAGTCCACCACAAGATGTCGATGTGGTAGCACTAGAAGCAGGATTTGCTGCTCCAAGGGCGGCTTTGACACGCCGGTGCCGTGCACTCGGGGAAATCCTGGCAGCAGAAGCTGCACTCGGGAGCAGCAGAGGCACCAGGACAGGGCCGTGCGGCACAGGCTCAGCTCTGCTCAGCACGGACGCTCCTCTGCCGGGGACCCGGCCTGAGAGGCTCCCGCAGGCTGAAAGAAACCACGAACCTGCGGGTGAGGCTCGATCTCACCGGCCGAACCAATTCTGCTGCTTCTGCGACCTGAAACACGTGGCATTGTTAACCATTCACACGCGCCTGGGCTTTAGCCTGCCGTTTATGTTTAAGCAGCCCTGCAAGGGCACACAGTAACTCACACGGACTCGGAGGCTACAGCAGTGTCAGGCTGTGCAGCAGTGAGAGACAAATGCAGAATAACAGGTTTCAGAAAGGGGATATTTTACAAAATCTACCCTTTATTCCATCTCTTTATTCTCCCCTCACCTGCAGTTCAAGCTGTGGCTGCCCTGCCATGGGCGGCTCAGGATTTATCTTGGCTGGGGCCCAGGCGCTGCTGCCAGGCTTTCCTTTCAGGGCAGCAGCCCTGGGAAAGTCACTCGGGGTTAAGTTTAGAGTTCCACGTTGGCACATTCTTAACGCAAGCCAAAAATAAGTGTGAATGGGGATCAATTTTATGAATTTGCTGAGCTGCCAATTATATTTTAAAGCTGAAATCTGAAACTAGGTTTGCCAGTGGATAAGTATCACAGCCAATCCTTAGGCAGAAATTAATTGAAAAAATACTCTGCAAGTCCAGATAGCCTTGCCTTACAAATGTTATCTCCCATGTCTTTCCAGATGGACTTTGGACATTGGCAGTCAATCAGAACACAGGGGATTTTAACTAATTAAGTTTATTGACTTGTATGTGTCAATCAGCAGTTAGGTGGATATACAACAAATATTCCCAGTAGGGCAGCATTAAAGGGAGGGGGTGCAGGGGGAACTTTCTCCCAAAACAAACCAGTACAAGCTCCTACTGCATTCCTTTTACACCTTCTTTCCTTGCATTTTTGGGGAGCAGGGTCACCACAGGTGTACAGCTGCCCAAAGCCAGGCAGCTGAGTTGTGCACCTACATCTCAACAGAACTGAAAATAAAATTCTCCGCTTGCCAGGCAGAGGCTGGATGTGCAACTCAGCACTTACTAGCTCACAGCTACCTGAAACCTGCCTGCAGCCTTATTTCTAAGCTCCTTGCCAGAGGCACAAATAACCCTGTGGATCCAGCTATCACATCACCAGCAGAGCAGCAAAACTGGCTTGAAGGCAGGATTTCCTGGTGGAACCTGTATTTGTCCACAAGCCAGCAGAGGATTCCCAGTACTGTGCCATACTCAATTTCATTTATTCAGGCCTGCATTTGTGGTGCCCAGCTCTTGGTTTTCAGGGCTGTCATGGTTTGACACTGGCGCAATGCCAGCGTCCCCATGAAAATACACCTTCCCAAATAAATGCTGTGAGATGTTATCAGGAACAGAGCAGAGCAGGCCCAAGCTTAATAACAGAGGAAAAAAAAAATGATTAAACTACTACTACTACTAAAAGACACACACACTAAATCCAGGATGAAGACCTTTTAAAACACCCCTCTTCCTCTCAATTTCCAAAACACCCACCATGAAACATCACCCGGGATTCCTGATCAAATTATCACCCTTCAGATAATCAATACTCAGTCTAGCAAAGGAGAGAGAAGTCTCTCTTGCACCACAGACCCCCCAGGAAACACAGTTGCCACCTCCTGTGTTTCCATGTCACACATGGCAACCGCCCGGAGAAAATCTGCCAGTGTGACACTCTCCTTTCCATGTCACAGTGCTCTCACCACCGTGCATGGACAGACTGCTCATAGGGCTCCTTTAAGGATGCTTTGCCATGGACCAAAAGAAACAACAGTTCAGCTTCTCATCTTGGGACTACAGTCCCCCCCATTTTCCCCTGGGGCCAAGGGTCCAAGAACAGAGATCATCTTCTTTCTGAAGACAGAGGGCATCACCATTCCCTCCTCAACTTTCCTCTGTTCTTGCCATTCCTGTGCTGGTGGTTGCTGAAGCAGGTCTCCTTGGGTCACCACTGCATCCCCCTAAAATGCAGTCTCTATTGCAGGAGATTTTGGTTCAGTCTATGGCTAACAAGAAAAGTTCAGCCAAAAGCTACTCCATCTTCCACCTCCCACCTAAAAATTTCTTCTTCTAACATCTCAGGTCCCGGACTGTCTCTCTTCCACTACAAATCGAGGAGGAGTAATATTTTACAAAGCCCTCATTTCCCAGGAAAGGGTTAGAAGTTCAGACTCCCTGGACGGCTGAAATCTCTGCCCAGCATTCTCAACTCCCACACTGGGCATCATCCCCCCCCTTTCTCCTTCTCCTATGTCGGCAAATCTCCAGGTGCCATCAGGCTCTCTGTCTCTTTCCCTCTGCTGGGGGGACAAAGGCATCTCCGCTTCTCTCCACCCTTCCATCCGCAGGACCTGGCTCAGTTCCAGATCTTCAGCCCCCTCGGCCTACCCGGACAAGGCCGCGTGGCTTCCCCTCCCCCACCCAGCCCATGGCTGGGCAGGGGAGAGTCGGCACTCTCTGAAGACTGGAACTAAAGAGACAGTTCCCCTGGGAGTTCTTGCTTTTAACCCCCTGTGTTCTCAGAGGCCATACTTTCAGTGGTCACTCCAGGTGCCAATATCCAAACCTGACCACCGACTGGTTTGACCCAACTTCCTGAAAAAAAAAAAAATCACTTCCATGTCAAACCACAACAAGGGCTCAATACAGTTTTGAATGCAGTTCATCCCATTTCAAGGTGGATTTACATCAAAGCCATTAGCACCAATATTACAAAAGTTACACACACTTTCTAAACTCTGCACTATGTAAAAGACTCTGTGAAAAACAGAAGAAATCCTTCTTGAGCAACTTCTAAAGCAAATCTTCCAGAGGACACAGACAGCTTTATGACATACAAAATGTATACGTCTTATTAATAAAAATGTATTTCACATATTTTAATAATATAATTTTATTATGTGTATATGTATATAATGTATAAACATTATATTATATTGTATTGACACTGAGCTGCAATCCAAAAGTACCCACCTCAAGTGCTGTGTGCAATTTTGGTCACCACAATATAATATAGACATAGAGCTATGAGAAAGCATCCATAGAAGGACCATGAGGATGGTGAAGGGTCTGAGAGGAAGCTGTGTAAGAAGCAACTGAGGTCATTTGGTCTGTTCAGCCTGGAGGAGAGGAGACGGAGACCATGCTGTGATCTTCAACATCCTTACAAGGCAAAGCAGAGAGGTAGACACTGAAATCTTCACTCTTGAGACCTGAGAAAATGGCCTGAAGCTGCGTCAGGGGAGGCTTAGATTGGATATCAGGAAAAGGTTCATCACCAGAAGGTGGCTGGGCATTGGAACAGGCTCCACAGGGAAGTGGTCACAGCATCAAGCCTGACAGAATTCAAGAAGTGTTTGGACAATGCTCTTAGGCACAAGGTATGTCCTGTGCAAGGCCAGGAGTTGATTCTGATGTATCCCTTCCAACTCAGCATATTTATGATTCTAAACACTGAGGCTTTTGCTGGAGCATTCCCAGGGTGCTGTCATGGCCCAGCCTGGAAACGCTGCCCTGCAGTACATGGCCTCTGAAGTGCAGGGCAGCCTGCCCTGACAGCAAAGGCTTCCCCAGGCTGGCCTTGACACAATTCAGAAGGAAGCAAGAAGCACCAGTTTTGCTCCTGCCTGCCTAGGGACCAAAGACTCAGTATTGGGTTAAGAGTACAATAAAACCTTGCCAGCTCAGGGGTGACTCAGCAGCTCGTGTGCATTACATCAAGCCCTGCACAATCAAACACGCTAGCAGGGAAGTCAAGAGAAAATGAGGAAACACTTGGTTTGGGAGCTACCCATGGCCATAATGTGGTATAACCCCTCACAGCATTGCAGCAGGCTTATCTCCTCCTGACTGGAAAGTGCTAAAAGGGCAGGGAAAGCAAACTCCATTGACCCAGGTACTGGAGGCTTGTGAAAAAAAAAAAACATCTGGAAAAGGTCAGCAAGCGTGCTGGCTCACGTTACTGCTAAAGGCATGCAGAGAGAGCTAACTGTGCCTGTGTCGTGACAGCTGGCAGGCACCCTCTCAAAATACCACACGAAAACCAACCAGAGGCAGCCAACAAAACCTGCAGGTATGGAGCAGCTTTTGTAGCTAAACACACAACAGGAAGGCTTGGGGTGGGGGAAATCCCACACAAAGCAGGCCCTGTCAAACATGAGTGACGGCTGATGCTTTAGAGGATCACACAGGAGTTGCTAACAGATGAATAATGACTGACAAAACAAGCCTCTGAGCAATCTAATTTATGCCACCTACCTCAAGCCCTCAGCCACAGCCTTTTCACTGGTGTGTTTTATTCATTGGTCTTTATAAGGTTGTGTTTAAATGCTTTTACTCTTACCATGAAAATAAAAACAATTAGGTCATGGCAGTAACAGCAGGAGCCAATTGTGATGTGAAATGAGCTGTGTTACCTTCCTGAGACTCATCTGGAGTCATAAAGCCAAAATTCAGAAAAAAACATTAATCACCACTTGCCAACGTCTTCCTTTTGGCCACAGAAGTGAAAGCCCTTCCACACTAAGCAGGAAACAGCAGCTGTGACCAAATGATGGGCAATGCCAAGATCAGCCATTCCCTGTCAGCCCTAGGAGTGTGCCATTCCAGTGCCAGAAGACAGGATTCATAGCCCATTAACAGCTCCACAGAGAATGGGAGCATCCTGGAGTGTAGCCCTGTAAACCAGCAACAAGGACACCTACAGCTGGGGGTGATGCAATCCCTGCTCTGAAGCATTACTAATGCATTTTGTCTCAGTCTCATGAGATGAATTTCACATGTGAAATGCAAAGATACTGAGCTGAAATCACCACATGGCAGCCCACCATTTTCTGGGCCAGTACTATGACTAATACAACCATTTTAAAATTCAAGAGAAAAGCATGGTTGCCATGGGGTGGCAGACTGATGAACAAGTGCGACCTAGATGCTGACTCAATCCTTGAACTCAAGCACTGTGTGCAATCAAGTTATCAATTGGTTCAACCCTGCTACCAAATACAGGGATTGGTCCAGGAAAAGAACAGGATGAAAAGACAGGAAATTAAATGAAAGAGAATGAAAATCAACATGAAGCAAGAGATCAGGAGATGGATGACATTTTTCTATGCAACTACGTAGAGACATACCTTTGCATGCCACTTACCTTATGTCCACTTTGAACTTAGCTGGGCTCTCAAAGCTGGAATGCAAGTTTCCGAGCATGGCGCCACATGGTACAGCCATGACTGACAGTTGCGTTAGGGGCGAATAGTAAATTATGTCAACAGTGAAGTATCTCTCTCCATCACTCAACCCTGTTTTTTTTCAGGAAGCACTGAGAACTGGGAACAGGGAAGATACAGAGTCACAAAAAAAACCAAAAGATAAATCCTACTTCTAATCCAAACTTTCACTGTAGCTACTGGATAGTTGCAACAAAACATACGAAACTTGGCCTGAGTGGTTGTTCAAGTCTCTAATTAGAGATGGAGAAAAGGCAAACTGAAAAGACAGAGGCAGAGATGAAGGCATAGGGAATAGCAAAATCCTGGGGTTGCATTCTGCACCCTGCCATGGTACAAGAACAGAGCATCTTTTAGAAGCTGAGTCAGTGACATAGCAATTGCTGAGATGGACAAACCAAGGGCCAGGCTGGATTGAGCTTTGAGCATCCTGGACTAGTGGAAGTTGTCCCCGCCCATGGCAGAGGGAGCTGGAACTAGATGAGCTTAAAGGTCCCTTCCAACCCAAACCATTCAAAGATTCTTCAATACCTTTGGCCATATTGCCTTTTAAGGCCTAAGAGGTATTTCACGCTTTTTCACTACTGTGCACAAGCTCCCAGTCAGCACCAGCCCCAGAGCAGTGGGATGGGACACAATGCACCCAAACATGTCCTTCTTCCAAACAGCAGCTCCCCAGATGGAGCAACAGTAGCTCTCCATGACATAAAGTAAATACAAACAGCAGCAAAGCTGCAAAAAGATTCTGTAAAAAATCCATCCATCCATCCATCCATCCATCCATCCATCCATCCATCCATCCATCCATCCAATTTTGTTCTACACAGGATATAACCTGTGAAATAGTAAATACTAAAATAAATTTAAAAGCCAAAATAACAATGAAAAAAAGGGCCCCCAACTCACCATCTACAGCTAACTATGAAGTACAGAGTTGCTACCATGAATAAGTAGATTGTAAATGAAATATCTTTTTATATCAGCTGATAAGAGACATTAGGTATGTTTAAACATTGCTTTGCTTGTAATCTTAGATCAACAAAAAACCGCTATAAAACAAATTCTTTAAATAAAGTTTTTGGGAAGATAACTTTTGTAATTAAGTTTTCATTACAAACACACATGCATTCTCTCATCTAAATCATGTTTCCTGTCACCTCATAAGAGCTATCAATATTCGTTAACCTCTATAAAACTCACTTCTAGATTTACCACATGAATTAGGAAACGCCACTTTTACGGGTTTATTGTTGCAGTATGATGGTACAAAGCTAATCCAGAATTAATGATGCACAGGCTATTCTTTCGAGAGTAAAAAGTGTCTCTTTTAAGGAATCAGTGTCCAACCTTGCAAACCATGGAGGCCGAATAACCCCTTTTACATGCAGGCGCCTCTTCCCTGTTGTGGGTAAGCAGCTGTGTACCAGTCAGATAAGGAACTCCAGGAACTCACTTCTCACTGTCCTTTCCTCAGGAAAACCTTGTGAACTTTTCCTTGGCATGTAATGAAATGTGGCAAGCGCAAAACCTCAGCAGACAACGGAGACGTGGCTATCCTGTCAGCAGATGCACAGTGGTGACACCAGCATTTCTCTCACATAATGTCCCAACTTCCTGACTTCAACACACCCTGTCCAGCTCTGAGGTCTTCTGCTTGCCACATTTTATTTTGCATGCTACAGCAGGATGCAAGGAAAGCAACACCACCTGCTTCTGTATACGGAGAACAAAGGGCACAGCATTCCTTAGACCATTTCCTTGCTATCTCCAACACCACATTCCTTAGCCTTGGACCTTCAATCATTTGCAAGGGGAACCTGAATTTAGGTATATCAGTCACAGGCTAATAAGGTCTGCTGATATCTCCTAAGACAAAAAGCACATTAAAATGCTGAATTCTCAGCATCTCCATTTGTTACCATATCAGCTACATCAAAATTATTTTGGTACCACATTCCTGTAAATGGTGTGGAAAAAAAAGCACAGTCACAGAATTCAAAGCCGTAACAATGCGCCCCCTTAAAAAGTGAAACTGGTGTATAAAACAACTTCAAACGCTTTAGTAGTACCCGAATCGAGATGCTACTTTTCGCTTTTAAAATCTGCACTCATGTGTGATATGATAGGGTTTTATTATTTTAAATGAACTCGCACATCATAGGCAGTTTGAACCCCTGCAGATAATTTTGGCTCAAAGTCCTCTCTAAGTACACATGGATATCTGCTAATCAAATCAATAAAGAGAACAGGACACTGGGAAAAATAATCAGCTAAACTCATGCCTGCCGCAGCACTGCACTGGCTGAAGATTGTTATATTTTGATTAAATATTAAAAAGTATTTGCATTTGTGATGAAAGCATAATTATATGCACTGCTGGAAATTAACATGTGTGAAGTCTTGACTGAAGCAAAAATTTCTGAGACTTTTACTCAGTGCTGCCTCTGAAGGTGGCACTGTTTGAGTTCTACTGTAGATGCCATTCATACAGAACTGCTCAAAGAGAAGAACAAATTAAAACTAAAGAATCATATAAAAAAGTCAAATTGAGTCTGATCATATTTTAAATGTTCACCACCACTCCCAATTGCTCCTCTAGCACTTAAGCTTGTTATAGAGCCTGAAGCCCCCAAACATTTCAAAGAAACTCTTCCTATTCTCTCTCAGTACTTTTAAAGTAGTTTACACAAAATATGAACCTCTGGACTACATAAAATCAAAGATTCTTCCTCAAAATTAGCAATAAAATAGCTATTCAAGCAGTCAGGCTTGAAAAAAGAATGCACTGAAATTATTCCACTCTGTGCCAATGAAAGTAATCTAAAGTTTAATTTATATTTGCTGTTCAACTTATCTGGGTATAACAAATATGAGATATCAAATTATTTTCTTGCTAAAGTTAGAATTAAACTTAAGTAATAACTGCTGTGCATTCACAAGCTACACTACATATTCTGTTAACTGTCCTGAAAAGTTTCTGCCATTGCTTTGTAGCAATACTCCCATTTTAGAATACCAAAGGAGTATTGAAAAGAGTAAATAGTAGATTTCAATAGATGTTTATTTTCTAATATTTCTTCTACATCTTTAATTGAGTCTTCCTTTGTGTCCAGGCTCCAATATATATTCAAGTGAGAGGAATTTGACTGAAGAAATATAGTACTGATAAGGACACTTTTCCCCCAGGTATCTACAAAACACGCTGAAAGTAGATGTTTCAAGACCTCAAAACTGATTAAATTCACATAAATAAAGGAAATACACGGATAGGCATTAATACTGACCACACAGTTTTAAAGCCAATTTATCATTAGCTTGAGACTAAAGATACTGAATCTCATGATTAAACTGAATTTCATGGGTGCCACACCTGGCCACACTCCTGGACAACAGAACAGCTTGACTGCTGAGAGACTGCACAAATGTTTTTCTAATACATCTAGAAAGTAGCAAGGTGAACTGAGTCAGTTCCACTGAGCTGATGTCACACAGCAGCCCAGTCAGTACTAGCTCTGTTTTGTTGCTACATTTCTAAAGTTATCCCAATTCTGAAACTTGACCAAGTGACAATCTTAAGCATTCACAAAAAATAAAGAGGAGCATCTCTGAAAGCCAAGAAGGGTACTCCCTTCTTGCACATATGTATTTGAGATCACTGACAAAGACAGTACAGAAAAGTAAAAAGTCATAAATCAGCATCCAATATAAAGTACTGATGTTCACAACACAAAGTTTAACCTTCCTGCAAGTATTTTTTTTTAAATGTTCTGTGAGGAAAAAAATCCAGCAGTGAAATCTAGCTCCAGTTCATCCTTCAAATTGAAGGCCATGACACAGTACATTGATATGCCACTATCTGATGATATATGTGACCTGAAGTATGCTAAGGGCATAAAACTCTTGAAGGGGAAGGTAAAAGTCTGGAATAGACACTGGAGACATCATATCTCTTATCCCACTGTTTCAGGATCAGTTATTGAAAAGGCTGTCCAATACACACTCATGTTGAGCAGATGGCTCTGCACAGCTAGCTGGAACAAGGATGTAAGTTTTTTTTTTTTTTTCCTTCAGAAAATAAACAAGAAGGGAACAAGGGAAAAAATCAATTATGCATTTCATAGAATGAGCAGGATTCCATCTCACCTATTTCTCCAAATATGCTCTTTCCACCCCTCAGTTGACTGAAGTTTCCTCTATAAATTCAGTTGCACCCCTCACTCCAACCACTATTTCTCATATTGCAGATTACAGCACACTAGTTGAATAATATACATTAAGGATTTTTTTTTCTGGATCTGTAATTAATTTTTTTTTAATAGATGTCTCCTGAAGGCCTTTTATACAGCACCAGTATATCTCAGGAAAGCCCAACTCCACATACCAAATATCTGCTTCAACAGGATCCATGTGGGAAAGACATGTCAAGGAACACACCACATCTCACAGCATTTATATCCATAGCACCAAGATACAGTTTAGCCATGTTCATCCTTAAACTTTGCTTATATCAACATAAGTTTGTCATCTGTTACCACAAAGTAGTTGCCCACTTTGGTTTAGAAAAACACTTAAAAAATCATAAACCCCAGAAGCAGGAAGTAAAAAGGGCCTGTGTCTAGCTTATTGCTTTATGAATAAGTGAGTGGGTCTTTGGTCAGAAAACAATCTTGTTCAGTCCAACTTTATGAAATACATTCCTTATGCTCACTGAATTGGAATTAAACAGAGTAACGCATGGCAGGAGAGACAAGGTTCAACAAAACAAATGCTTAAATAAAAACTCTGCTCATAAGAAATCAGCCTACTTTTAATACTGTTAATGCTTATTGTTCCGTTGAGTATTCTGTTGCTCCACAGCATGGAAAAAGCAAACAAATCACAAAAGAAAACATTAGAATATTTTTTTTTAATTTTTATAAATAACTTATCTGTTACAAAGGCAGTTTACCCAGCTAAATCACAAAACCATCAACTCAAGATATCCAAATTAGGTTTTATTAATAAACAGGTAAAAACTGATTTGTCAATCTTCACATAGAACTGCAGATGAAGCTGAAAAACAAGGCCTCATTTTATAAACAAAATGCATTGAATGCAAGTGCTTTGGGTCTACTGCCTAATTACCTGGGATTGACATTTTCTTCCCACATAAAAAAAATGCAAAGCCTTCAAAACAAAGGCCTCTGTGCATTCACATAGATCACTTGTAAAACTCCTAATAAAAGTGTCCACTGGCGGATGTTTACAGTGGGTGACAGTTTACTTTGTCTCTTGCTACATGGTTAGCACTCCCTCCAGCCTCACACTAAGTGCTGCTGCTACATAATTCTTTTCGTGCCGTCTTTCATGCATATTGTACTGGAATTCCATTTTCTTGATCTTGGTTACATACATCCCCGATTATGTGAGTATTTTCCTTAAAAAAATAGATCATCAAAATAAAAGAGATGCTTGAGGTTGCTTCAGTGTTCAAGTCTGTTTGATTTCTCTTTTCCAGCCTTTATTTCAGTTGTCCTAAATATTGCTATCCTTGTTTTCTATAAATATGAGACTTCACCACAAAGTCAGGTTTAGAAACTGGCTGCCAAAACAGGAAAGCATTTAAAGTCCTTGAACAAAGCTGTACGATGCTGTTGCTGTTGATTTTGGCATTTTATGTACTTCCCCAATGGATCTCTCTTCAGGAGTCTGCAAGACACCCAGCAGATGAAGCAAGCTTAACTCGGATGCTGATCTGTTGGTGGGTTGAAAGTTTCCTAGTATAAGGTTTCCTCACACCAGACAAAATGCTCCCTTTGTGTCACCCACCGTAAAACTCAGTGTACAGAGTGAACTATATGCATAACTCTTCCAACTTTTCCTGCACTTTTACCACGCTGCATCTGCAGGTCTTCACAGATCATCAGCATTTACAAGAGCAATGTACAGAACGAGCAGAGGAAAGCTATTTTGTGCATAGTTTCTTACTAATGCTCTTATTTTAAGGCATTGCTTCTCTCAGATAAAAGCTTAAAAAAAGGGACATGATCGTGCTTAATCACTTAAAGGGAAAAAAAGAAAGTTAACAAAAAGACTATTACACTATACATACAGAAGTACAAGAAAATAATAAAGGTGAGGAAAAGAAATCACTTAAAGCAGGCTTTAGAGCTATGTACAGTAGGAAAAGCTTTGGGGTATTTCACTGTGTGTATTGTACAGACAACGCATGCAGTTTTTCCTTTTCATCTTTAGATGTGATTGTACTGATTTCTGGCTTCACAGAGATGTTTTCAGGGAAGACAAGGCAAAGAGTACCACTGATTTGTGAAGTTCTTCCCTTTATCAAAGGCACTATGTGGCAGCAAACAGTTTAAATATTTAAACCTTGTTCCTTTTAAGATCTCCTTTGTGCATGTAGTGTTTCACTGAAAGCTCTGAAAACAAAAACACTAGCACTCTATTCCTTTCCCCTGTCAAAATTCAGTAGTGACATCGGGGCAGAGAAGAGGATGGGCAACACCCAGGCACTGAACACGGTGTGTGTTACTGGTAATACTGTACATGGTTCAGGCAGCTGGCGAGTCTCTCAGCAGATTGCCCTTCAGCCGATCAGCGTCAACTGCCTGTGACACAACTGTGAGGTATTGCTTGCTCTGTGGGCTGATATTTAACAACAGCAAAACACCATCTCATCACACTTTCCATTTTACAAAATCCTATGCATAAATGCTTTTTTTGCCCCCCAACGCCTGGACAATTCCTTGTATGTTTGCTATGGTTTTACAGAAGGTAATGGGCCCGTTGGCTCAGAAATGCCTGGGCATTTCACACTGTTCACAGCGATTTAAGGCCGGATGATTTAAAAAAGTACAGGCGGTACAACTCCACTGAGCTCCCTCATCTTCATCTGTGTCTGGAACAGTCTTTGGTGTTTTCACAATGGACCTCTGATCTGTGACATGGAAGAGATAAGATAAGCAGTTACTAACTGAAAACAGCATGGAAAGAATTTTGAGATTTTTTTTTTCCTGCAACTGAGAACTATCTTGTTCCTCTGAGAACAGCATAGTTATTAAAAGTGACAGAAGCAGCTTTTTACCACCCCCTTGACTACAGCTTGATTGTAGGTCAGCCAAAAGGCTCAAGGTAAAACTAAAAAAATCAAGTTTCCCATCCCTTAACTCTGCTTTCTTCCCTCAGTTCAAAGCTACTGCATAATAAGGAGATAAAATTTGCAAATTAATCAGCACAGGAAACATGGACAAGATTTAGATCTGAGGTCTACAGAGTGGTCTAAAATTCATTATGACAAGAAGTATGTGCATTGTAATCCTTTGATACATTAAACTTTTTATCCTAGAAAGAAGGTAGCAGTTCTTCAAGCCAGCTCAGCAGACAGATGTACTAAAGAAAAACCATTGCCTGGCTCTGTCATGCTAGAGTAATCATCCCAGCCATACCAACACATCGTTTTGCATGATGTGTTAAGACAGCAATCTTCAACTATTTTAAGAGAGAAAAGAAGAAGAGAGAAAAGGAATGAAAAGGATGAAAAGAGAGATGAGTGACTTCTCAAGTTAAGGGTTCCCTGGTTTAGGCAACTGCAAAAGCCCATTATTTCATCTGGAAAACATCTCATCAGGAACTAATCAACGGCAACTGCTGCAAAATTACAGCAAGAACTCCAGAAGTACAACGGTACTGATCACAGTTGCAAGAAGAATTATTTTTGTTCTTTTGTGAACAGCAGTAATTCTGTTTTATGTCAAAGCCTACATGATAGCTAAATTGAAGCTTAAAATGAAATGAAAATTAAAGTTAATGAAGAGCTAAGACACAGCAGAGATACTTTTTTAAAAAGAAAGAAGAAAAGAAAGATAATTGATAGAGGGACTTTAGAGCTTTATAAACCAGTCAGGGATAATTTTGCATTTTTAAGATAGGTTTTACAATGCAGAACTGTCAGAAATCTCTAGGATGAGATTCTGTAACAACAATTACTGCATACTCCAAGGACAATTTAACACACATATCTATATTATGTGGAGAACTTCCAGGTCAGAAAGACTGCACAGAAACACCTGTGGATTATCTCCGTGTTTCATGAGGTGGTCTGCCTAAAGTCATAGTATAATGATGTTCCAAACAATTCATTCTCTGCTTTATTTTAAACACAAGAGATAATTGTTCTGCTTTGTTTGACATTCTGAGAGGGAAAAAAGCAAGTAATGTGCACACTAATGACAAGCAGAGTGTTTAAGAGTGGCTAATATTCAGCAATACTGACTGTCCTACTGCTCTGCATTACTTTCCTGTTCAACTACATTTACCAATAGTCAGAAGAGGCTTTCATATAACTTGTTAATTCAAATTCTAAAGCAGCCACAAATTCCAGTGACAGTAACCAACCAGAGTTGTTGCTACATGTAAGTAAATCTACTCTTCGCTATGGATAATGGTGAAGTCATCTAAGTGAGTTTCACTGGTCCCTAAGGAATGTACCTCATGATCATTTTTAGAGAAAGATGGATGCTTCCATTACATAAACTGCCTTACAATATATTATCCATCTTTAACATAACCCATTTAATATACTTCTCTTTCCTGAAAGTATCAATAGAGAGGAAACAAGAGCAAACAGAAGCATACTTACTGCCAATACAAATAAAATGCAAGGTTTGTATGCTTTTGAAGTAATCTATTTCATAATCAACACTTAAACAAGATTTGTAAATTAGAATTTGATATTACATACAAACCAAGTATTTGTATCAAATCCAAATTTTATCAATACAATACCTTTGGGTTTTGGTGGCACGGGACCAAGAAATCCAATATTATCGTAAAAATTATGAATAGCGCTGGGATTAAAATGTGGTCCTGAAAATAAAAAAAAAAGTGCAGCAGTTTAAAAAAATAAACTTGAGTAGGGAATAATATCAGTTTTTCCTGGTAGTAATTCTGTAACAATACTATTATTCACTTTTCACCTTTTATACCAAGGTGTCAATACAGACCTAACTGAGATATTAGTGATTTCAACAATACACTTTAACAAACTTATTGCCCAAAATATGCAACATACAGTAAAGTCAGAGACAAAATCTAGCAAACTAAACTCCTTTAAAGGTATCTTTTTCTGCTACTCTAAGATCATTTTGTTAGTTAATCTTAGCTGACTTTTTCTAAATTGCAACTATACTCAGAGATATCTTACCTACTATGCAGTGTATTATACATGCTTAGAATTAAAACTCAAAAGGAAGTTCTAAATGCAATTTACTGTAACATGCAAAAAAAAAAAAAAAAAATCACTCACTATTCACTCTATTTAAGGTCATGTTTTTAGTGTAGCATTACACTCAGCACACCTGTCTGCCTTCTCCTGAACTGCAGGAAGATTGTCTGAAGCAGCACTTTGGTAGCTCATGTCCCAGCTGATCTAACAGCTCACTGCTTCTGACAGTGGGAAGTATCAATTCCTTCCCTCTCACTATCTCAGTTCTCCCTTCCTGTGCCTCTCCCTCACATCAGATGCAGCAAGCTTTTCCAGTAATGCAAGTTTTAGCTTGGCTCGTAAACAGAATCAGCTCTGCAAAGGGTCTAAAAAACTAATACAGAGTCAGAGCTCAGTAAATGGCAAGAGAGAGAAGCAGGAAAAGAGAGGCTTTCTTGTTGGCAGTTCTTGAACTGGCTCAGCTGTCTCATCATTTCACCCCTACAACCAAAAGCTGTGTCCTTGCAGACAAGGAAAGCAGAGAGCACACTGGAAGTTACAACCACACTTTATATTTGCTAACTTGAGAGGCTAAATAACAGACAGAGGTGGAAGACAAAAGAGAGAGATGAACACATATGTATAGATGCATAATTCAAAAAACTTACTCTCTTTCTTTGATACTCAGATAATCAGATTTCCCCCCCTAGCATTTAATAAATAAATGGCATCACAAACTTCTCTCTTCTGAGCCAAGTATGAAATAGGAATGACTGTGGAATTAGGAAAATCATATGGCCAATAAAAACAACAGGCTTTAAAGACAGTTACTACCATGGTTTCACTCAAAGCAATGTAATAATTTTTCAAAAAGTGTGTATACCCATCATGTATGACACAGACTTTTTTGAAACATGTAGACAGTGGGAAAAAAAAAATCAACATTTACAGTTACTGATGTACTAAGACATACTGTACCTCTTGCTTGAAAAAGATCAATTTCTTTGGTTAGGCAATCTATGTCTATCTGCAGCTGTCTGTTACAACTTCTTAACTGTTGCATTTCTTCCAGCTGAAAAAATAAATCTGCCTGTTAGACTAATTTTCCCAGTTTATGAACAGTTATCATTCACGCACAGGTAGACAACATTTAATTATTTCAGAAATTATGATAAAAGAATCTTCCCTAATGACCACCTTTCTTTTAATCCAAGCATAATCTTACAAAAAGCTTCCAGATCTACTAAATTGATCTCTCTCATCAGACTTCAGAGCTAACTGAACAACTCCAAACTGCAGTGGGGGCACAGCCAGTGGTCTGCTCCACCAGATCAATGAATGATCACCCAGCACTGAAAACTGGTGCATTAATCGGTTTCTTTGAGCTCAGTATATGCACCAAGACCAAAAAGTACTTGGTGTGATAGCAGTATGAGGATTAACTTATAAAGACTATCAGGTCAAACCTTTTGTGAGTGCCTTTAAAAGCAATATTTCACAAAGAAATTAGCAAACTTCAAGGCTGTGGTTAAATAACACATTTTTAGTCTTTACTCTAAACTCCACTGTTTACCAGCTTAATTCTAGCTATACTGTCTGTCCCCAGTATATTGTCAGTATCTGAATGAGTCTTCCTTCAATTTATTGTGACAGACCACACTTGTGGTTTAGGTTCATACCCTACAGACGTTTCAACTTACTGATGGAATTTGGGAAACAGAATTCGATCTTTTCAGGCGCCTTCGTGTTAGATTATTCTCCATTTCATTGACCTCTGATTTTAGTTTATCCAACTTTTTCTTTTGAACCTCAAGTTCTCGTTGAAGTCGCTCCATCCTGGCCTTCTGGTGTACCAGTAAAGCTGCAATACATAAAGTCCCATTTTATCTACTTTATTATCATTCACATGGTAACATCAGATTAAGATGCAAGTTAGTACTCTTTTGAGAAAAAATGGAAAAAAATACTGCTACAGACTGCTTTTCCAATTTCCTCACAAGAAAATCTCTGCCATAAGACAGAAAGTGCTGTATTTTTGAAAACAGCACAAGCTAACTACAGACAAGCAAATATAAGAAAGCCATACAACATAATAAATGGCCATGCAAAATTTATCTGTAATCTGTAAAAACCTACAAGACTAACTACCCAAAGGTAGGAACAAGTATTTCTTTGTGCATTCATCTTAACCACTGTAAAACAGGTAGTATGAAAAGGATTTCAGACAACTGAAATATGGAGCACTACATATGCTTATTACAATTAGGATTGGATCCAGTGTTCATCACAGTACAAACCATCAAATGAAACCAAACCAGAAATAAGCACACCACTAGCAAACTATGATATTTGACAAAAGCTGGATTTTATGTCACTTTACCCCTAAACTGTGGTGCAGAACCATTAGGTCAGCTTCTAATTTCTAACACTGGTTACTATTTGTAAAACAAAAGGCACAAGGAAACCTAATTTAGAAACAATGAAGTTAGCAAAACTTCACAGTTTTAAACCACAGTTTTTTAAAGGTATAAAGCATATAAGTAGCAGATGACACAAATTCATGCAATCTAATGAGTTTATTTCACTGAAGGTAGATTTATTATTAAACATCATCACAAAAGCAGATACCACAGCTCAAAGTAATAATCACCTTCTATAAAAATGCATTTAATTAAATAAACCAAAGAATCATTTTAACTTCTGCACAGCCATTCATTCATCCATTAAACTAGTAATTCATATAAACTGTGATCATTTTCACAGACTATGAATACTTTTATATCACCCGGGAAATGATAAAGAAGTAGCAATAACAAGGTATTTTAAAAAGATTGAATTTGCCTCACAAAGTCTTTAAACCAAACTGTAGCTGGAACATGATGCTTAATTCCTCACAATTTCTTCAGGTACCAAAAAATTAGAAGCACTCAAATCTGGTTGCCTAGGTTTCCCAATAGTAGCAGAGGAAAAAAAAAAAAAACCAAAAAAAACCTATCAGAAAGATGGAACGCTCCACGTCTCTGGCAAGCAGAACTGTCTTCTCCTGCAGATCTTGCCTGCTCATTCATTCATTCACACATTGCATTTTGTCTTCCAGAGGTTCTTTAAAAGGAGGAACCATGCCAAACTATTTTTGAACAGTGTTACAGACTGTACTGAGATCCAGCCTAGGCTTTTGAGCCACAAATGTTCACAAGATACTGAAATGACACCTAGCTTCTGCTACATTTTGTTCAAATCTCAAATCGGTGACATTTTCATAAACAGACACCTTTACTTTGGGTCACAGTAGTGGCACTACAGTAAAAATTGCAGCTGTGCTCACACGTAAAATAAAAATGTAGTAACTGAAATCTCAGTATAAAGATTTTTGTTGAAGACTAGGAATTATCAGGTAAGTAATCTCAACAGACAGCCTCTCCTCTTGAAAAGTCTTTTACAAACAGCAAATGAAGCTGCAAGTCTAAAAAAAGGAAATCAAAGACTACTTTGCCTCTACTCCTGCAGAGACTGTACAAGCCCATTTTCTTTTTACATTCTATTTCCACTTTTACACAGTCTCTTCTGTTTTCATTACCTCGGTAAGACTGCTGAGGCAACACAGCTATGCTCTACTGCCTAGACCTCTTCAGACCTGTCAAGCTGTGGATGCAAGCTGCTGGTGAGTAGCCAGTGCTGCTGGATGTGGTAGGTGAGGAGCACTGTTACCAGAATATCAGGCTGTATGGCATGGCATGGCCTCAAGAGTTCGACACAATGACCAAGACTTCACCTGTGCATCCCTCATCTCCTTTTTTAAGCTACTCTTGAAAAAAACCCACGATTTCTCATTTCAGTGTTCTCCCACTTGTGAGGTTTAGAAATTCAGCTGTCAGTATGGAACTGCACAAGAAGGAGAAGGCACTGATGGATGCTCACAGCATTAACTACATGCTTTTCATTTTTATGTCATGTCTGGAAAGTTATGCAATTTATTCTCCTAGGAACTTTGTGACTACCATCTGACAATTTCAAATCCCAACAGATTTTAAAAACACACATTAAAAATTACCATTGTGATTAAAGAAGAATCACTTGATACCACTGTGCTATCCTTCTACTATTAAAAGTAACTTTGATAAGGAACTTGAAAGAGATTGGTTTAAGTGGAGACTTTCATGTACAATTTGGTAATTTTGCTTTAATATCAATTTGGTAGCTGCAGGAAAACAATGGTGGGGGGAGGACAAAACTTTTCTTGTATTTCAGTGTTGTATTTATGAATGGAAATCAGCAATTTAAGTATTCAGCTCCCTCTAGTGTTGCTCAGAGCAACTGAAAACGTTCAGAAAAACACGGCAGTTCAACTTCTTAATCAAGTGCAAACAGGGTATTTGGCACATTTAGATTTTACACTTCTGCAGTTTGCATTCAGCAGAGCGCAGTACATTTCAATGCTCTGGCAGATGCCACTGTTTCCTCTGACATCCAAAGTGCACATTTTTCACATAAAAGCTGTATATCATTATAATAACAGGAAGGAGCATAAAAGTCTGGAGGACGAAAGTTCACTCTTCCTCTCCTAGAGACCTTCTCAGTCAGGCACTAAGTATACCTTTACTTTTGAAAATGTATGCATAATTGTTTTCTCAAAGAGTCTGTGAATGTGAATTTAGTGTCTTTTGCTATTTTAAGTGTTTCTAAGATAAATTCTAATCTAGGAATACAACGATTTCACCCTACCCTATAGACTTGAATCGCTTAGTTTGTCAGATATGGAGGGGATTTCTGGCAATGCAATTACACTGTGGCAGGAGGTTCATGAGAGTCTCAAAACACACTTATGCTTGTGCATGTTTTCAAAACTGTATTTGAAGCTGCACAGAATTCAGTCATGTGATATGCAACTTCAATAGTTCAAACTGATTTTTTTTGTTCTCTCTTTACCTAATTTTTTAAAAAGAGCATCACTGAAGAGCAGGGATAAGGATAGACAGAGCCGAATATAAGGTGGTGTTTTTTTTTAGACCACACGAGGCAACGCACTCAGAGCCTCTTGGCACATAGGCCACAGCTGTATCTCATTCAAGTCTTTTTTCTTAAACATCTACAAGGACTGGCTAAGAATTAAAAAAAAAATGTTTCCTGCAGCTTTTATTTATTTTTTTAAGTTTTAAAGAGTTCCAAGAAACCAAAGCAAGAGCTGTGCAAAATGTTAATTTACTAATCTAGTTTATCAATTCATTTATTTACATTAAAAACACAGTGGCAAGAATTGCTAAGCAAACATGCATTCACATATATAACTATAGTTGGTACCAATGATTCACCCAACTTTGCACACCATCCTCTTTCAAGTTAAAGAAAATAATATGAAAACATCAGACAGTCAAAGCCATGTAATATTTAAACAAAGGACTTAAGTTCCCTAGTAAGAAAACATCTACCTAGTGATTTTATTACACAATTATGTATTTTCTTGATGGGATGCCTTTCCATTACACAGATGGAAAGCTATACGCAGAATGTGCAATTACTAAATAACTGTTCAGCCTCACTACTCATCACATGACATGCATACAGAGCATACATCACAGAAATGTATCTGAGTACAGATTTTTTAATTTCTAACAAGATTTCTATTTTTCATCCATATGACATTTTATACTAAACTAAATTATATACTGAAATCCCACTTAACTATTTCATATTCATAAAGCTAATTATCAATTGTAATCTCTCCTAAGTAATGGGAATACTCCTGCACACTAACAGAAGTGATACTGAACACATAAAAATGCATCCTCTTTTGGCTGTCCTTCTGGGCATGCATCTAGCATTACACTTCTCACAGCACCATGAATTCTTACTGACTTCAACAGCGGACACATGCACTCAACACTTGCACAAGTGAGTCCTCAGTATCTCAAACTAGAATCCTAGAAAATGAGAAACATCCCTTAGCAACCAGTTCTCAAAAGTCTGGTGACAGTGAGTTTCTTAGGATCACAGAGTCAGTGACAGAGATACAACCAAGCATTCCAGGGAAATGACATTGATCTTATCTGAGCAGTACTCACTCCTTTACACATTATATAACCTCCAAGTTTGGCAGCAAATGAGACAGAGATCTGGGGCAGTCTTCTACTACCTGCTGTGACTTTCTTGGGAGGAAAACCAGAAGTATCATGGAAGGAGACTGAGGTGCCTACACACACTGCAATTAAGTAAAGTTTCTTTGATGGCAAGCAGCAGCACCTACACAGACATCCAATACATCTTCTGTTCTCCTGGGTTGGACCATCCATATAAATGTAAAATAAATAAAAAGAGCAAAGGAAATTTCATTTGACATCAAAGCAACTCCCTCTTCCACCTCAAAGTTTCTTTCCCCCCCAGCCAGTTTCAATTCTCCCTGCCAAGATAAGGAGCATTCTGGCAGAAATAGAAAAGCTGATGAAAATACATTTTTCTCTAAACATAGCCAGAGAAACGACTCATCTTCTCTAGTGAAAATTAAAATGGAAACAAGCACCTTGCATGGAAGGATTCTGGCAGTCTGGCTAAATCATATGCAGTTTAGAACACAGAAAACATCAAGTAACTCAAATCTCTTTTTGTATGCAAGACCAAAAAAAAAAACCCACTGCTAAGTGTAAGAAACATGTTTAAAAGCAACAGTTAGGACTTCCAGATAGCCATATCATACAAGTAAGTCTATCAGACTTCAACTTTCCAAATATTAATTAATAACAAAAACGTAAGAAACACTGCACTTATTGCAGCAGAAATGGAACACACATGCTGGAAATGCAAGACATTTCTACGTGTAAAGAACTTCAGAAGTACAAGCACACTTTCTAGTGAAGGACACAGAAGGATGGTACTTTCCTGAGGTCCCTAAAGTTGTACCTGCCCACATCACAGATCTACACATCACCTAATAGCTGCAGCTTGGCTTCAGGAAGAGCTGGGCTCCACAGCAAGTATGAGGTCAACGCTTCTGGAACTATAGTATCAAGCTTGCCTCATCTTGATAAACTGCTGATAGCTGCAGCTTGTAAAGATTTTGCAGGAGGTTACAGTGGCCATCACTACCAAGGGTACAAGAGATAAAAAGGTAGACCTGGTAGAAGTCAGTACCCTCAGAAAGAAAAAACAGAAGAAAGGGACAACTCCCCAAAATGTACCCAAAGTGCAGTTTTGCAACCCCCTAAAAAGTACCCAACTTGCTTGGGAAGCAAGTTCATGACCTAAAAGACCGTTTAGAGCCTAAGGACAAGATTTCAATTGCTTAATTTCTGGTATATGAAGTTTTCCAAGACTAAGACTAAAACAGACACCTAAGTCTCCCTCCAAAGTAAGAAAAGGAAATATGATCTGGGGGGCAATTGTTTTGCTTACCTATAGATGAATTTTCTGAAGTTCTTTATGCACTGAACATAAGAGAATGTAAGGATGATTAGGTTTTTTGTTTTGGCACATAACCTTTAGAAACTTTTGAGTTAGGATTGACTATTCCTCACCAAAGATAATTATATCCAGAAGTAGTGCACAAGCTAGAATCACTTTTTGATTTACTTCATTAACACTCCAGTGTAGTACTCCAGATGCAGACCTGGCTTTCAGTGTCCTGATCACTGTACTTATTTACACAAAATAAAATGGCTAAATTCATCTGAAGAATGTTTATATTGGCTGTGGAACAAGCCAGTTTTTGAAATTCTGAATTGTTTGCTAAGTCCAGAGAGGACCAGTGAGGTCAAAGACAAATTATTTTGACAACCTATTGTGAATACTGCTTAAATATCCTAAGACTCATTCAACATTTTTATGTTAATTGCTTACAGGAGGGTTAATAAACCATTGAGTTGGTAATAAAAGCAGGCAAATCCATGAAAACAGAAGAAAAAGATTAACAGGTTATCTCGCTGTATCACATATTCTAAGTTTTACCCCTCCATTACCACTGATCCCTTAAAACAGATTCCTTTGATTTGGTGTTCCTTTTCACATTTTAAAATGTAAGAGAAGTAAGTATCAAGACTTTAAGCATTTTATTGTCAGGAACATAGTAGGAAACATGGAGGCCAGGCCAACACTTCATGCTATGAATTGCTTTTGAAGTCTGCTTTTCTTTCCTCTTAAATAACACTCACAAAAAAAAAAAAAAAAAATTATCCAATGTAAACAGTATCTCAACTGATTTAGAAATCTGACAATGTAATTGTAGCTTTTAAGTTGAACAAACGTAGATATTTCTTCCAGAACAACATAAAAATGAAGATGGTATGACTCCACTTCATTAAACAGATAACATATCTACTTAAGACAAACAGAAGAAGATCTCCAAATATTCAGTTACATGTCTTTACCATAAAAAGAAATCTATGATTTGCTTATAAAATGCTTTTATTTATTTAGGAAACACTCACAAAAGCTAAAATTAAAGACACTGTATTAACATCATAAAGGTTACTAACTGTTTCCTGTTCTGCAATCTACACACTGAATTGACAACCTGGTCAATATCTCTACAATTTATATTAAGAATATTACCTTGCGTGTAGGCAGCATCATCAGATCCCATACTCAATTTCCGTGCATCACTGATCCTATCCACATGTGCTAAAACAGGGTCAGTAAGATGCTGGATACCCTCTGGTTCAACATAGTGATCAGGAAGGTTTAGAAGGTTTGTAGGTTCAAAAGTTGGGGATACTACCCCTGGGGAAACTGCAGGGGGCTTATTTGGAGAAACTGTAATTTTAAAAGTATATTTTGTGTTAGGCTGCGTAACAACCACTCGAGGAGAAGTTGCAGTGGTGCTGTTGCCCACTGCTCGACTCTTGGGTGGATGGTGATGAATAAATGCAGGACCCATGCTTACTTGACCAGACATATTCCTAGCAGTAGTAGATACTCCAGGATTTGTCGATATGAAAAGCGTGGGCTGGTTCCGCACAAGTTGATCATCTCCTGTTGTGGCATTTGCTGAAATGTAGACCTTGGGCTGACCACGTGTGATCACTTCATCAGTATTTGGAGGACTGGCCGATATGTAAACAGTGGGTTGACTTCTACTTAATGTCTGGCTGTTGAGGGAAGAGGGAACAGTGGAGGTGCGAGGGCCAGTTGAACGTAACTTAGAAGAACTGTTTCTTTGTGGTGGTTCAAGTTTGATTTCAATTTGATTTTTGCGAGGTCCTGTGGATATATTCTGAATGTTGTATTGGCTATGAGCCGAAGATTGTGAGCTACCAGATGAATGAATCATAGGTGCTTGTGGAGTAGTAGGAGAACTGATAGGCATGTACACATGAGAAGTCTGGTGGCCTTGCTGGTTTGGCTGTGTTGAGTGTTGCGATGAGGTATGTGGCGTAGTACTGGATGTAGGAATAGTAGTCCAGGGACTTGGCTGTGAAGGCTGGTAGACTTGCTGAGGGTGCATGGGATTAAACTGAGATGCCCAGCCTGGCTGCTGCTGTGTTTGCCGAGCAGTACCACTAGGAGCTGTGATGTAAGGCCTAATATAGATAGAATTTCCCTGGGGACTGTTAAGTACAGGAGGAGGTACACCATGTATGTGCAAAGACGTTGGGGTATTGCGACCAGGCTGAATGTTTGGGGCTAAAGTTACCATAATGGGGTTGAATCTGGGTGTTTGTTGAGACAAGTTAGATACTCCTTTGCTGCCTAGGTGAAATCCAAGATGCTGCCCTGGATTAGAAGCACTAACTGTATTAGCCATCCCAAAGACATTAAATCCTTGTGGAACCTGCACAGGCGCTGTCTGTGGTTCCTGCTGAAACAGTTCATTGTTGGACTGACTGGTTTGAAGGTGTCCATCACTAACACTGTGAGCTAGAGTCCTACTTCCATTCATTCTACTTCCTTCTCGTCCATGGTGATAGACGTTCTGTGACTGCAAATCCAAATTAAGAGATGTCATGTGATTTCGTAGTCCAGGAATCCCAGAGTCATTCGAAAAACTCAGGTCTCCTTCACCGTAGAGATATTTTGTGCTCTCTTGAGAGAGAATTGCACAACAGGCATCCAAATTATTGTTATTCTAAAAAAGACAGATGGAAGTTTGACATTACTGATAAAATACTGTCACAGTTATGTATGAATATATCCAATCACAACTGAAAAATGAGCAATATAGCATCAGATGAAAGCTTTAGGTGGGTGGCTAGCATAGCTGCTCTATACACACAAAGGGCTTGCCTGTGAAGCTCACTGCTCTGGGAACAGTGACTCAGCCAGTGGCACCAAGGGCAGTGGTCTGCATTGCCTCTGAAGCAGTGACAGGGAGATCCTGCACCTTGGAAAGCTAGCTTTATACAGTATGATACACCTTGGATGAATACTTTCCCTATTCCTTCTCAGTTTCAGAACCATCTTCAGCAGAGACCGAAGCTCTGGCTTTAGGGAGGAAAATGACAGCAGGAATGGAGTCACAGCATCTGCATAGTAATGATTAATAACTTAAAAACAAAAATAAAAACACATGTTCATTTTATATATTTTCCCAAACACTTCAATACCAGTTATGCATTACCTCCTGCTGAAAACAGAAAGTGAATCTTATGAAGAGAAGAAATACGCCAACTCAAGAAACTGTACACGACTTCAAAAGAAATGCAAAAATCAGTTTATACAAATATATGAGGATTATTCTTTTGTAAGATTAAAACTATTAATTGAAAACCTAGAGGACATTTGTATTTCAATTTTAAATTATTGCTTGCAAAGCTTTTAAATACTTATATTTGTACCTTTTAAAACCTGTAATAGGATGACTTAGAACAGAAACCACAACCTAGTTAACTCTTTTTTTTAAGAAGATTTCAGAACCAAACCACTAATCTCTCTTCTCCTTTTCCACATGTTTAATAATATTGTACTCTAATCTTCCCAATTTTCTTTCCTACATAAGGATTTGTAGAAAGAGTGAACATGCATCAGTGACCTAATTTCTTCATACTGTGCTCCGTCTTTATCACTTTTCATACAGAACCTCCCACTCCCCAAGAAATTAAGGTTAATACTTTCAGCCAGAAGAGCACCTGTTCAGACCCATGTTATTAACACTAAATAGGTGGCAAATCCATCCAGCACATAGAAACAGTTACTAGAAAAAAAATGCACGTGATCAAGGAAAAAAATTGCATGTGCCAAGTAGCAACATTATCAGTTAGTTAAAGAGTAACACAACCAGATAAACTGATCCATGCTACATGCTTTCTATTTTGTCATTTTTGTTAAATTAGCAGACATTTCTCATTCTTCAACCACAATGAAGGTGACAGTGCTGTGCAGACATAGCAAGACTGTCTCTACCTTACAGATTTACCAAAACACCCAAAAAACTCCCCCAAAAAACCCCAAACAGCAACAACAACAAAAAATCTCCAGAAGTGGGAGAGGGATGACAAGGCTAAACTTCACCCACAAAACCAAAAATATGTGTTCATACAGACCAGATACAGTTCTGAATTCTTCCAAATTAAAGAAAAAAAAAAATCCCCAAAAAAACCCCAGCCACAAAACTTTTAAAAATGACAGGATTCCCTAAAGGCTATCTATCAAGCCAGCTCTATATAAGGATTGCTGGAAAAAAGTATTCACTGATATGAAAATGGATCAAATTGATAAGCATATTGCCTCTAGTTTGGAATAAGCACCAGAAGATGAAGTAATCAAAGGAAGTTAGTAGTGAAGAAAGGAAACACGCGGACAGAACAGTGGGTAAGATAAGAACAATAGCCTGGTATTTGTTGCAAAGGAGAAAAGGGAGCCAGAAAAGGGAAAAAGATAGGATGCTACAGAAAAACAAGCTAGAGAGATCTCAAAGGCAGATTTTGCATGAAGTGAATTAAAATCATTAACAGAAAGGCCAAAAATACCAAACCAAAAAGGAACAGGCCAAGCTTGCAAGGCCCTTACATTCAGCTTGAATGCATTTCTTTGGACAATTTTTTTTTTTCTTTTTTAAGACTGCATCCAATCAATTCCAAAATTTCAGTGACGTCAATGAGAAAATTGGAGAACTCAAAGGGGAAACGGGGGCACATGGAACCCCTGGCATCTTCTGGCTGGCAGAGGCAGAGTTTCAACCGCTTCTAGCTCTTTACAGATCAGAGAACCGGTTGATGGCAGAACTGAGCATATTCCAGCAAAACAATACCCCTCATCTTATCTCTGCCCATGTCCCATTTGAGTTTAAAATGTTGGCACCCTGAAAGAGAAAGAAAAAAAAAGAAAGAATAAGAATGTTGGAGGGAAATGAGGAAGCAAGGAGAGGACGTAGACTTGAGGAGCAGGTATAGAATACTCTGGACACAAAAAATAGAATAACAGGGAACAATGTCCACCGACTGTGGGCACTGCAGGGATTGCTTTAAATGAGGAGAATGGGAGAGCTGAATGCAGGAGGCTTGTTGGGACAAACAGAGGGATACAAAACTTTTTAGGAATATTCAGTGCTGTCAGCCCAAGACTTTTTACTCCCTAGATTAAGCATGTTTAGGTTTCCTCCTATTAGCTCTTTGGTGGTCTTCTGTTGTTTGCATGCTATATATTGTTCAGGTATTTCAACAGTGTGCTATTTACCTTGAGGTATTTGCATACTCTCTTTATCCTTACTTTTTTCATTATAAGCATGTAATGCCATAAACCTTCCTTTAGAAACAGCTGTAAGCATTTGGTTACAAAGAATTAATGGAGGATGACTGAAGTATCTGTACATTTTTTCTGCACAGTTCACAGTGATCCAAACAAATTTTCCTTGTTATAGTATTATTGATGAGGCTTTTATAAACTGCCTAATTGCTTATATTCTTTCAGATTCTCACCTGGGGTATCTTATAACCTCTAGCTTAAAAATAACTTCACCCTGACATATGATGGCTGCACATAAGGTACTGTGAGGGCAAGGCATTTCTTACACCAAATGTCCTCAAGTACTTGTCTTTGACCTGAACTACACTTACTGCCATTATTGGAAATTCCTTCCACTGTGTTCAACTACAAGGTGGCAGAACTCAAGATTCAGACACTGTTCCAGCAGCATTGAAAACATGTGCACAAGTACTCTCAAATTCTGCTTTTCAATCTTTCCCATCAGTCCAAGTACAAAATTTGTTGGTTTGAAGAGGTCATGTTAGGAAGCTTTTATAAAAAACAACCCCAAACAAACCAAAAAAACAAACAAACAAACAAGACCCCAAGCCAGAGAGTAGCAAAGCTAGAAGGTGCATCAGAGAAACCAGAGCTCATGAAATTTCAAAAAACCACCAACATGACAGGATTTTCTTAGTGAGTCTTAGTTCACAAAAAAGGTAGCTTTCCAGTGTGACAAATTAGTTTAACAATACTGCACACATGGAACATTATTCTAGACTGTTTTTGAAAGATCCTCTTATAAAAGCTGACTTAGAACATTTCCTCAAAATCTAAACCCTTCCCCAAAAATCTGTCATAACATGGTATGTACAGTATCTTTTCTTCGCAGTTATAAGGCTCTTTTTATTTAAAGAAATCCACTGTATTCAATGTTATGAAGATCACTGACTGTAATAAAGACAAACATTAGTTTTTAAGTTTATCAAGGATTACATTCAAAAGATGATTACTGATGCATTCACTCCACCAAGTCCACAGCCCTTGCTGAACAAGCAGTTCTCATGTTTGAAGAACAAAACTGTACTTGTAGTATAAAGTCCTACAGAGCACTAACAAAAATAGCAGTGTACAATCCTGAGAACAAGTACAGGCAATTTATACTCTTGTTCAGTTTCCTTTTCAGCTAAATAATGAGAAAGAAAGGACTGGAGAAAGCTTGAAACCTCATGAGCCCTGAGCAGAATTTTGCCATCTTGCAAAACAAAACCTATTCTGTTGATGAAACGCACTTTTCACAACTTCTTACTCTAGAAAGACTGGAGAGTCATGATAAAGTCTTGGCAATATGAATGTTAAATTGTTACAGACACTTTTCCCAACAGTACGAACACTTTATTTGGAGGTATGTGTGTGTGAGTACATATACATGTGTAAGTAAAGAAAAATATGTATTTCATACATAAAAACACATGTAAATAGCAAGACAAAAAATTAGGATATAAAGAATGTTGAATCATAACCACAGCTGTCCTAGCCATAGTCCAGAGACAGCTTCTGGGAAGCTGTAACCCGTTGTTTTTCCCTATCAGTGTATATTGATGATCAGTATGACTATTTGAATAATCCTCTTATTAAACAGAGTAAATCAAATGTTGAATATCCTAGAATGAAAAAGAAGATCAACCAGTATGGATGCTTTGAATTGATGAAAAATGCAAAGTGAACATGTTTAAGCAACATAGTTAAATAAGTCAAGTCTACCAGCATTTGTTAACTCAAGGCATTTAGGTGTCCCTGCTGGGCTTTGAAGGGACATTAATTTATCTTCTGAAGTAGCTAACATGATATTACAGAACAAGAAGCTGATACAAAATATGGTATGTGTTCTGATAGTGGCAGCACTAAAAACAGGCAACTGCATGTAGAATTTGAGAATATGCAGCTTCAGCACTAACTACAAATGCACTGGTCAAAAATGATTTTTTACTATGAAGCCCAACAGAAATCCATTAATTAATTACACAGACCCCAAAGGTACAACAAATAAATGAAGCCCATCTGGCAGCCAAAGCCCTGGGCAGATGCACACCAGTGCCTCACCTCCCACTCAGGTCTAACACTAGAGGGGAGGCTACAAGCACCTCATCCTGCCTGAGACAGCCCGACTTGGAGCACCTGGCTGTGCCCACATCACACTCCAGGCTTCCTGCTGGAGAGGGTACTGAAGGCCACCAGTGCTGGCTCTGCAGGCCAAGGGAGCTGGGAATGGAAAGCATTGGCGCCAATCCGCATGCAGGCAAAGGCCCACCTTTAAGACTGATGGAGATCAGGTAGCAAAGTTGCTTCTGGACCTGCTTCAACACTCAAATAAAAATTAAAATAAGATTTTTAAATGCTGCACGTTGTAGCGTTGCCTTAAATTGCCCCTGCTGGACTCAAGTTGGCTTTGCATCCCTCCTTTTGCCACAGTTAATTTTGGCTCTTGAGATGGCCAAAAGGCATGAGCATACTGATTGGTGAAACAGCAGTCTCCATACACACACTGATTATTGATTTACAGGCCGATGTACTTTGGACCACCTCTGATTAGGCATGGACAAAGAGATGCCAATTTAACACTTTGCTTGCTGTGCAATATCAAGAAATTGTCTGCGTACATTTGCCTCATTTATAGAGAAAAACAGAAAGAAAAACATCTGCTTTCAAAGGGGACGCCCATACAGAAAGCTCAAATTAGCAACACTGCTTACTCGTACAGCCATGAACAGAGCACTGACCTGTAACATGCATCTGGATACAACACCTTCAGGTACCTCAGGAAACTTCTGTCGCAGGTCATGTAAAACCTGAATATCAATTTGCTGGCTTCCTTGGGCCATTCGTATATTGCCTGGTCAGGATTATTTTCAACAGGCAGTTTTAGGCCTTAGTAAAGGAAGTATTCATCTCTTCTGTCCCAGCATTTTCTGGAAGAGAAAGGAAAGCCTTGAGACACCAAAAACAGGCACTTCTGATGTAAAAAAAAAACACCCCACAAACTGAAACACACGTACAAAATCCCTTTCTAATTATGCAGCCGAAGTCTGTACTTTATGTTGATGTTTTCCCATGTGACATTCCTAAGTAATTGTCCTTTACACACCCAGAACCTTGAAAATTTAAGTTTAAATTATAGATATATATCCATAATATATCTATAGCCATTTATAGATACATCTGGTGGTCAGTTTCCTTCTATCTTTGGTTTTATACTGATATTATAAAATACATTAAAAATAAAAAAATACTTGATTTATCAAAGCATTAAAATTATTTGGTTTAAGAACAGCATTTTTACTTATTTTAAACACAACTGAACACAAAGTAGTCCACATCAAATATTGCAAAATAGTGTTCACTCAACTTTTGAATGTACCTGCATTTTTACCTTTACCATCACTGTTTTTGTTTACTGTCAGGATATTGTGGATAGAAGTTCAATGTCTCCAAGTTTCAGAATTTACTAGCAATTGTCTACTTGATTTTCACCCAACATACTTCAGAATATTCTGAAATTATTACTGGAAGAAAATAACAGTGCAACAACTTAGGCTTCTTCAAGTAATTCTGTTCCTGCTTTGAGGGAAATTTATGAAGAGCTATGAATAAGACTATTTCACAATCACCCAATCTACACATTCATACAAATTATCTAACCAGACCATATGATATCTACAGGCTTTTACCAAGAAGAATTTCTACCAATAAATCTTCAAAGAATGCACCCGTGTATTAGGCAATGGAATGGTATCTTCTCCATATAAACTAGTATTATAAATAAAAGTGTGAACTTATAAGTAAATATGGTTCATAAAAACCCTGGCATAGTCAACTCCAATGTACATTTACCTCTTAAATTAGCAAATCTTATTCAAGCATCTCCATGAATTTTGTTCACTTTCTCTGTGGCAGCAGTAGAGCAATTAAAAAAGTTCCTTAGTCTATGTCTCACTAGAAGTACATGCACGTTACTTCAACAGTTTATGGTGCTAGACTAATTTAAGCAGTGACAAGACTACTAATCTTGCACCTTCTTTAAAGAAATAAGGAAAAACACTCTTCAAATGAAAAAAACTAAACAATTACATTGTGCATCAAAAACTGTACTGTAATACTTCTCTAATTAAACTTTAAATCCGTGTATCAAAAACTGTACTGTAATACTTCTCTAATTAAACTTTAAATCCAACAAGATCACAGCAAGTCCACAAAACCAGAAGATTCTATTAACAAGAAGAAAACTCGTTTACCCTAGTTCAGTATCAAATGCCATTTTTCCACCCCTCTTCTACTGAGCAGTCCATAAAACTTCCTGCTAAATAGTTAAACTCCCCTCAATCCTCCTAAGATGGCTTAATTTTTTTTCCCCAATTTCTCTAACCTACATTAAAGCAAACCACTCTGCAATATGCTCTAATATTTCAGAATAGCAAATTCTATGATATCCATCTCAAGTTCCCTGGACAGTACTAAAATTTTGTATTTACTCTTTATTTAAATTGTACCAGCAAAAACGCACCTTCACAGCTGCCACAGCAAAAACTCCATGGAAAGAGATTAATCTATGTAGTCTTTTCAAAAAACAACAGAGAATAAATTAAAAAAAACAGTACTTAAAACAAATGTTCCACATTCCAGTGCTTCATTTCAATAAAGTATTTTGTATTCTAACTCATTTTTCAAAGTCTGAAGTCTTGATAAAACACACAATGACAACAATTTCCATTTATTACTCCAAAGCAGCAAAGTATTATAATAATTACCTTAAAATTCAAAAGTGCTACAGAAAAACTTGTCTGCATCTTCATGAGGCATAAAATGATTTATGGGTCATCACTGAATGCTTGCAAAGTTCAATTATTTGTTGGTAGCATGCAGAACTCAGGAGATTGCTTATTTTTATTTTTTCTACTGTATTTTTAAGTTTTGGTGGCTTAGCACCAAGCAGATGCCTGTGAGCAGTATCACTTTCCTAAATTTGCTGATAAATTTTTGCACGTGTGCATCAGATGTGCCAACATAGCAAAATATTATTTTTACTGTAATATGGGAGGAAGTAAACCAAAGAGGCTCTGCTCCCATTATCTTAATTCAGAGGAATATACTCCAACACAAAAAGAAAGAATTTTTTCCCCCTTAGTTTCAATTACAATAGGCAATTGATAGGTCTTCACTGAGAATTTAACATATGAAAAATGTATCATATGAATATGAAGGTCTCATTCCAATCATCACTTCAAGAAGAAAATCCCACTAAAGAGCTCAAAGATATCAAAAGATTATTAATAAACTCAAATTAACCTTAAGAAAGACTGAAGTGACAGGTCATGAGGTCTTTTGAGGCCTCTCTAGTAAAGACAGATGAAAAGTTTTTTCCCCAGTTCTTGATGTTGCAAGAAACTACAAAATGGACTCAGGATGCATGTCCAGAGGCACTCTTAAAGAACTGAAAGTTACTTTGACAGATGGAAGCCTAAGGAACAGACACCCAACACTGCTGTCAGCCATGGAACTCAGGATCATCCAGAATATTGTTAGAAATATTCTTAGAATATTGTTAGAAAGTTACATATGCAAGTGGAAAATAAAAGGCATGAATGCAAGAGCGAATAGCCAAGACTGCCAGTATTTAAGACTGTAGAAGAAAAGGGTATCAACAGGAGGCAAAGGAAACTGCTGGCAGCAATATTTTTGTTTCATTCAGAGATTCTGGCATAAAAATCAAGGCAATACAGCATTACAGAAGTAATCAGAAAAACCTATTCAAAAATTAATTATTGGAAGAAGGAAAATTCAATACTGGTGACTCAGAGAAAAAAATTCTTCCTAAAATCATTAATAGCAGAGTTTTATTACAAAGAAAAACTTCTAAATACTGGAGTGCAGTACAACTAAGTTATTCTTGTAGTAATGCCCATTTCCAAACAAATCGTTTTACATACTGCTTCTAACTATTAAAAAACAAACAAAGAAAGAAAACAAAACAACACCTTCAATGTGACTTTACAATGCTTTATAATGTTGAAGAGAGACAGAGATCTCACTGCTCATTTATGCCAGAAATACTAAGTAACCGGAAGAATTAATTAGCTGTGTTCCTTTTCGAAGAGTATTGGCATGATCCCCAGACAACTTAAAAGGCCTGGCAATTGTATCATGATGGAGCTCCTGCTGAAGCTTTATTCTGTGAAAACTATTGAAACCAAAGTAAACAATGTGTCATCTCTCAAAGACTACTCAGAACCATGAGTATGAGACACAAAATACACTGCCTCTCTTGTTTATGAAAATATTCAAAGACAACTTAATGTGAAATTTAATTCTGATGCCAAATACTAGGCCGTTATAGTGCTGGACCAGTGCTGGCTAAATACATAATTTTTCAAGTCTCCTTTCTTCTGACAGAGCACATGTTTAACATATCATGGACAATTCTTCAATACAAACCTTAACCTAGTATATCACATTGACTTTCCACAAAACACTTATAAAGCTAGTGCTCTTCAGAGTAGATTCTGCCAAAATTGATTTTATGAAATAATGAAACCTGTCAAAATCTAAACAAAGAAGCTGACAGACTTATCTGTCACTTCTTGTTCATTACTAATTTTTTCCTACTGCAACTTCACATGAAGTCCATGTCACAATAAATATCAAAGGTAATTGTGCAGATTTTAACATAACTGCTGTATTTAATAATTCCAGTTGGAGTTATGATGTACTCATTATGACTGAAGTCCCATTTATGGTCAGCTACCATTTGGGAAACAGCCCTTGTGTGTTCAAGAGAGCAGCTTTTGGAAATATGCAGAACACTGCCGCAGCAACCAGCATGCCCCCTTCACCTTCTCCAAACTCAAATCAATGCAGAACGCAGCTTTTATAATCTTCCTTGTTAGTTCAGCTACACCCAGTAAGGAAATTGTTCACATTTTTCTGTGGTTTTATTCTGATCACATCTGATCTGTGTTTTACTCAACTGGCTAAAATGCTGTAAAAGCACTCTATCTAACAGCTTATTTTAGAAATCAGGCTGTAAATACTTCTTAAGAGAGTGAATGCAGAAACAAGAGAACATTTTCTTGTAACATTAATGGTGCAGGGTACAGACATTGTTCATAAAAGACTGCTGTAATGACAGGAAATCAGATGCAGCAAGTTGCAATGCAAGCCTGGTAAAGGTTGCTCAACCAACAGCAGAAAGACACAAGCAATTAAAAGGATGACTGAAAAAAACCAAAACCCAACAAAAACCCAAAAATAAACCACCCAATCCCTCTATACTTATCTCAGGCTCCTTCATCAGGACTAAGACACAGAGACTATGCATTTGGTAACTCCAAAAAGTAAAATTATCTTCACCCCTCCTCGCTCCATGTTTTCATGAGCAATACCTTCTACCTTCGCCCATATATTTAGCTACATTTTTTTTCTGTTATATCCAAACACCTATCCAGGCACGAAGCCAACAAATATTAAGAAACTTCTATGGGTCCTTTTTTCAGCCAGACCTCAATTCTGATGTCTCACTGCAATAATTCAACTAAAGACTAACCTTAGTTCATTCTCCATTGAGGGATTCTTCACACTGAATTGCTTGAACGACAAAGTATAGTAGATATTCTTATTGCTAGCATTTCTTTCAGCTTTCTTTAAAAAATATTTTCTCTCTAGTCTACAAGACTCGAAATCACATTATAAATATATGAATTTCTATCCACAGCAGACCCCTTCTAAGCAGGATCTCCATTCCTCTGACTGTAACAAGCATTGCAAGCTTAATGCGGGTTTGTACTTCTGTGTTAACACTCCCCTTATGATTAAAAGTATGTTTTTGTATCCCTATTGCTTAGAAAAAAAAGAACATCAGACAATAAATGTCATATTGTTCTCTTGCAACCTCCCTCTCCAACCTCTTACATGCCAATTTCCACACCTATTCTTCCTTGTCTTCCTCACTTATAACTGCACATTCTTGTTAAACATGAGACTAGAAACTTACCACTGCATGTAAGGCCAACTTTCCTTAAAGAAATTGGTTCCTAGCTATATGCAGGACAGCACACTTTTAACTCTGTCAATGACACCTTGCAGGCAGGAAAAAAGAAAAACCAAAGAAAAACAAAACCAAAATTGTATGGTTCTTTGAGAAACTACAATTTAAAAAATTAGAAATTAAACAGCAAGGAACAATGCAATTCTTTTCTCCCCATTTAGCCCCAGTAGACTTTTTCTGAAAGCCTACATGGAGCCAAATATCAGGCAGCCTGAACACACACTTGTTTTCTTAAAATTAAAAATTTAGAGTAATTTTGTAAGGGCAAAAATATAGAAACAAGAACATTTCACCCCAGAGTTTCATATTCTTTCTGCAAAAGAGATTAAGAAGTGACAGGACAAAATCTAAAAGCTTACACTAACATCACTAACGCTTTAAATGCATATAAAAAAAAAAAAAAAGTGTGAGAACTGGATGATGGAAACAGGTTTATTAAATATTCCTAGTATAATTTAATTGTTCTAATATATTATTCATGGCCATATTTCTATGGCCAATTTGAACCGTTTCAACAGTTCTTCACCAGTATCTCTGCTTAAGAATAGTATTATCAAATCCAGATGTTATACTTCACTCATTGCCATCCATCTCTTAAATAAATAAAGCATGAATAAATTTAGCCCATCACATTTAGTTTCCCATTGCATCCTCAACCTACTATACAGTGATACTTCCTTGTAACTGTTTGCCAGATTTCTACTCTGCACTGTTCTGAATCCAAACAAGAACATGAAGCATATAAACCTGACTTCATTGCATGACCTTAAAACTGAAAAAAATCAGAATTGCAAATAAGCATCACTATGAGGTCTTCCCAAGCACATTGCTGAATTGGATCAAACCAAAAGACTTCTATCAAATAATTAATGATGAGTAAGGTTAGAGGAAAATGGTAAACTCTGGAACAGTTCAAAGAAGTAATCTGTTCCTATGGAAAATTTATTTTAAGTGATCCTACCTGGAAGCAATTCCTACCTGGAAGTACAACTTGATATTTTTTCTTCCTCCAAATTAATTACAAAGAGTAATTTCCAGAAATAAATTTTATTTAACACATTTCATAATGTCTTTTAAACTCCTGGCCGGAATAACAATGTACTTTAATGGGTCCCACAGCAAAAGTGCACACATGAAACATTTAAAGAAGCTTAATCTGTCAGGTATTCCTTGGAAACTATGAGCAGTTACACAATTTCTTTTTGAAGAGAAATTAGTTGGGGGTTGTACTCTTTTCATGTTGAGCAACCAAAAAAAGAAAGGTTTGGTTTTGTTTGACTGTGAAGTTTTAATTCTTGCTAGTTCAGTAATGCTAATGCACACATTAAGGGATTCTACTAATGGATTTTACCTAAGTTTGGTTTGGATTTTTCTTCCCTTTTCCTTAAGAGAATTAATTTTTAAAAAGCCACCTTCCTTTACTGCAGGTCATTCTGTCAATTCTATCAAAGCATAGCTGACCTTTTCACAGCTCAGCAATATGTTGGCAAATCTCATACATAAGCACGTTAAAAATTAGGTTTCTCAGATCACTGTAAAAATTTCCTCAGGAATATGGTTTCATTAGAGAAAAATCTATCACAACAGTTGAGCTTGCCTTAAGCTACTGTTAGGAGTTGGCAGTTTGAAATTTGACCCCTATTCTTTGCACAGTATGTTAAGAACAGAAGTTCAGATCTGAAAGCTATGAAATTTGTAAAAGGGTTTAATTCATTTTTACTGGAGATGAACTAAAGGTGAGGAAAGCAAAACACCTCTAAGATAGCTGAAAAGGCATTTTCAATTCTTCCTCCACTTATTCACCAAGGCAAACCCAACCGTTTAAGAGCAACATTTCTCATGTGCTCTCCTGCCCATACAGTTCTCACAAGACCTCTAAAAGCTCTACATCACTACCCATTAAGTTATACTGGAAATGTATGTAAAGATATAAAAATCAGATTTCTGAATTACATGTGTATCATAAATACAATACTTGATGAAACTCAGAATTAAAAGTCCAATGTTATAAATCTATCCTTATGAACCATTTTCTTCATCTTAGAAGCAACCATATGTTTTATATGTGTCTTGTAAAACTTGTTTCATGGCAATTGCAGGATGTCATATGGAAATGAAATACACAAAACTAAAATTGCATAGTATAATCCAGTCAGGGTATTTTTTAAAATTATATTAATGAACTCCACAGTAACTCTAAATTCTGCCTGCATTAGGATTCCAGTCCTAACATTCTTAATGTCAGTTTTACCTAGATAATCAAAACTCTCTACCTTTAAGTAGACTTATTCCCTTTTTTATTACACAGTTATTATTGCTTCCATTTGTCAGCTTCCCAATGAATGAAAAACCCATTATTAATTTACAGGAAGGTCAAGTAGCAAGTATTAATCTTCACATCCCCACCTGTGATTGAATCAGGTTTCTTCCACAGATTAACAATATGAGAAAGCTGTCACGTTTTTTTTTTCCTTCTGCATACCTAATTTCTATGTTGCTGTAGTGTAAAGCTTTCATAAAGATAATCCTCTATGAGCACCCTGAAGTCAAAAGAAGGTGTGGCTATTTTGAAGAGTATGCACTATTTCCAGTGCAACTGTTCTAAGAGTTGAAGGAAGAGGAAAAAAAAACTTGAAACAATAAAAATGCCAATCAAAGAAAGAGGCAGGAAAAACACACCTATATGACTAGCCCTCATTTAAAAAATCTTGAAAAAATAACAGAAAATAATGGCATTCTACATAGAAATATGATTAAACAATTTTTTCTTTAATTCATTTGACTATATCTCCTTTAAAATCTGCTTTTGACTGACAAAAATATACAAGAGCTTCCTACAAGTGCTTATACAAGAAGCAATGATTTTAAACAACCAGTTGAAATCTAACTAGATTCTATAATCTCTCACAGCTTCTCTGATCACAAAGTGCACTGATATAAGAACATAATATCTTACTGAGTCAAGAAGGGTCATTTTAGCTCAGTGTTGTTTGCAAGAGTGACAACAAAAAGCAATATTCAGGAAGACCATGTAAGCCTAAGCCTTTTTTGAGCACATTCCTTTCATTCTCTCCGTATGTACACGTACAACTGTGTGGTTGAAGAAACTTGAGAGCAATGCCTTGCCTGTTCTCTTTACAGACCTGTTGATGATGTATTCATCAAATTCCTTTTCTTAACCTACTGAAATTATCTGTCCCTCCAATACACTGTGGCAAAGAATTCCAGAACTTTACTACTCTGTTCATTTTAAAATAATAATTCAAAATCAACCAAAAAATCTTAGACTCTTTTCAAACTTCTTGTCTTACAGGTCCTGAGTGGTACACAGTTCCAAGTTGCAGGATTCTGTAACCGTTCTGCATTCACCACCTGCATTAATTTTCAAGCTTTGCTCATAAATCCTCCTACAATCTTCACCTCTCCAAACTGGTAAGTCTGTTGTCTAAATGCCTCCTTGGAAGGCAAGAGTTGTTGCCATGATTAAAAATAAAATAACATCCTCTCACTACCTTCTCTAACACTAACATATGCTCCCTGAGATACAGGGACTGTAGCCCTTGGTTCTCAAGGGGAGGGTTTACCAGGGCTTCATACAGCAACGACACCATTTCTCATGTCCTCAGTATCTTTCTGATGATGCCCAATAGCTCTGCTGGCTTTTCCATCTGCTCCTGAACACTGCACCAAAAGTTTTACACAACTCCTCACAAATCCAAGACTGCTCTTCTCAGAAAAAATCAGTTATGAATGTAGTATCTATACTAGTCCAAACCAGATCGAAGTCTTCCTTGAACAAACTGCCCCCAAAAAGCTGTGGATGTTCAGGGAACTCGCCAGTAACCTACTGCCAACAGCAGCAATAAAATGTATATGAATGACAATTTCTTTGAGTAGCTTTAGGAACCTCTACAACAGCTGACTCCAGACCAAAGGGGACTACCCTGCAGCCTAAGTACACAGAAGCCCATGTCAAAACCTCTTGGCTCCAAATACCCTCTCAATAGTATGAAACCACATTCCAACTAGACCTGGATCTGCAGAGTTTGCAGACTTCTGGCTCCACCACTGAGAACCACAGTCCAGCATGACTGGCTGCTTCAGAGCTGTCAAGCTGATATGAACTCTAGAATCATCATCCCCATGACAGCTTCACTGAACCCAGGGAAGATTCAGCTTACACTTACTAAGTTCATATTTCATTTAAAAATCTTCACATAAATGAAACAGACATCTCATGAAATGAGAATCACAACTCCTAGCAAGCTACATATTTAACAGTAGTTTTTGACAGTGATTTCCCAACTAAAAACTAAAACAAGACAGCACACACACCAGATAGCAAACCTTTCACTAAGAGATGTACATTTACTACTGAAGAGCCATCATGGGACATCAATGTATAGAAATGGGCACATAAAAACATTTTGTGCCATGTTTTAGCAGCTTGCCAGATAGTTCAATTTCTGATATGTATTTTGGGTTATTCGGTTCACAGCAGGAAGCTCTGGAAAGCCTCTATATCCAGGCAAATAGCTGAACTTCAGCAGTTCAATAAAGAAGCCAACAACAGCATTGCACATCTCAGAGCTTGCATTATGTAACCCAATCTTCCAGTGGTTTTGCTGATGACTAGATTAGTATTTGAAGGACTTCAGTGTTTCATACTGATACTAAAGCAACTACCCCTAAAAATGCTGAGAAGTTCCATTATCCTACAACAGTAAGCCAGAAATGAAGCTAATCAGAGATCAAGGGATATGACAGCATTTTAGGGAAAACATTACATAATCAAAATATCTCAATAATTGCCCATAGCCACAGTCAAAAACTCCTGAAGATGAAGTAGTAATTTTAAACTAGAAGAGCATATATTTAGATTGGATATAAGGAAGAAATTATTTGTGTTGAGGGTGGTGAGACACTGGAACAGGTTGCCCAGGAAAGTTGTGGGTTCACCCCCCTCATTGGTGGTGAACAGGTTAGGTGGAGCTTTGAGCAACGTGAATGTCTGAAAGGTCTTCCTGATCTCTCAAGCCCCTCTTCAGACTTAAAACATTCTCTATCAGTGGTGTCCAAACCAAGAATAATTAATTGGATTTTGATGCAGTTCAGTAATGACTTTAAAATTTTTTTCCCTACAATTATATGACGTTGCTGAAGTCAGGCTGTATAGCAAATTAAACGCACACAATTACATTAAGAAAAACATAACAGAAATCCCAACAGTAACAAGGCATGCCAATTGTTGTCTTATTCACATTATATGATGTGTCCCATTTTCTAGTATTTGCATTACATTTTTCCCTAGAGAAAAAAAAAAAGGCTCCTGTATAATATTGGCCTAAAATGTTGTTGATAGCACACCTAGTATATAAAAAGTGAGAAACAAAAAAAGCTTGTCCCAAGTAATTTCTAAAATATGGTGAATCTTTCTTATTGCTTTGACTGAAAACATTTATTTATGGGAAAAACTCCTAAGACATCTGCATCTCTCTTTACTTCTTAGATACACATAATGTACAGGCTGTTTCCTGATCTTACAAGGAAGATTTTCTAAGTATTTGCCTGATTTCATGGAACCATTCTCTATTTTTTACTTTTTAACTTAAATTTCTATATTCTTAGTTGTGCAAGCCCCACCTATACAGTGACTCATTTTGGCACAACCTGGGCACTGCAGCACAGCCCAGCAAGAGCAGCATCCACTGTCAGAAAGCAAAGATACAGGAAGCAAAGATCAGCAAGTCATACTCCAAGAAAATCTGGTTCTCAAATGTTTGTATGACTATAAAAAGAAACAAAGCACACATTTCAAGTTCAGGTCTAGCTGCACCTTTGACGCTCTCTCCAGTAGTTTGAAATTTAAATCAAAACATACATGTTCTTATCTGGAAGATGTTTACATTTGGCAAGTATGGTCTTTCTATTATTTTCCCCCTGTTCCCTTTATGTCTCTTGGATGTGACTAAATGAGGTAAGTAGTTAACTGAATTGTCGTTTAGACATAGAGATGGAACAAATTCAAAAGGTGTCAGTATAGTACCACCTGAATGACCAATACAAGTGGCCAGAAGTTGTCTAAAGGTTGACAGTACAGTCCATCCTCTTACTGAGGGTACAAGTATAAGGTTAACTATAAGGATCTAATGGAACATAAAGGATGTAAGGCTAACTCTAGCCCTAAGCAGGAGCTGGGGAAAAATAATTCAGGTCTGGAAAAATGATTTGGAGGAAACTACCATCTCTGCACTAAGACTTAAATTAATCTTGTTTTCTTAGTAATTCCCAGAATAGAGCCAACCAGCCAAGAGATTTCTCCATTCTTCATTTATTCTATTGCTCTAAAAGGTTGTTGCTACTGCAGCAAGGGCATTACTACTGGCAATGTTTCTGAATGCAGCTGTAGCACTGCGAAGAAACCTCAGGCCATGGAGGGAAACATATTTCACTACGTTTCTAACTCAGCCAATGAGTCAGAAATGTTACAATAACATTTCACGCAGCAAGAGAGGCCTCTAGCTTGAGGAACTCTCATTACCAAATTTTAAAATGGAGCTTCTGACTGTAGGTATATTAGACTAACAAAAATAATTTTTAAAAAAGTATTTAAAATTCTCATTTCCTGCTATAATAACAATAATATTCTTATGGACAATAACATTCTTATGAATATTGCTGCTGAGTCTTTGCCCTTGTAGCCATGTTATATACTGTTCATCATAGTCTACAAATGAAAAGCCAGACCAATGCAGTAACTGAATAAAAGGCCTCAAAAAAGCATGACTGTACCAAAGGCAAATTAATAGCTGTGATACTCTGAGTTACATGTAACTGTAATGCCAATTCAGTCACATGATGACAGCCAAACTCTAGTAGTAGTACCTTCTTTAAATGTATCTTGTTTTCCATTAATTATTTTTCATTTGTATCTAAAACCAGTGTGTATTGTTCAACAGGCGATATATCTACTACAGAGCAGCCTATATTAATGGTGACTGAGAAAAGGCTTTAAATACATATAAAATAACATGACTTTCGCAGAAAAAAAAATCATAAAGCACTGGGAAGTTAAGAGTAAAAATATTAGTAACATCACAGCCAAGCCTGATGTGCTTTCACACACACATTGCTCAAGTCCTGCCTAACATCCTGCAGGAACTCCACAGGACTGCCAGGAAGAGAGTTGCACACTCTGAATCTAGCACACTGGAATGCAACTAAAGAGACAATTTCTCTCTTCTTATCATACTCCAGCTCATTCATCATCTTTCTCTTGTATTGCAGTAGGCAAAACTGTATTTCTGAATTGTATCATCTTCCAAACACTCTTATCAATGCAGTCTCCTTGCTGATCTCATTTTAAAACATAGCAGGAATTCTAACTTGTTGAAACAACAGGAATTTTCCCAGGTCACAGGGTCAAAGTCTCTGATTCCCCATACGCTAAGCAGGCACTTTAAGAAGAATATTAACATTTTGCAAAAATTTACAGCAAGGGCTCTGTCAGCACTTGTATACAATGTGCACGACAAACCTCCATTCAACTTGCTGAAGCCACATTCACACAGCATTTCACTGTGATTCACTGACTACTTTGTGAATGCCTGGTTTATACAAAACATCACTCAAAAGAAAAGAGAAAAATTCCTGAGCAATAAACTGGCTTCAGGGAAATTATCTGCTTACAAAAAAGCAAAGATACCAAGGATAACTTGAGCAATAATATTTTGAACAAGTCTGTAAGCTACTACAAGTTACAAACCATATGATTTAAGAGCAAAACAACTTCATTGCCTTCTATCTTCAGTGCTCTTTCCTGGACAGTACAAACAGTTACCTGTACATCAAAGTGTACCTTTGACACCACACACAAATGTAGTTGGAAGCTTGGTAGTGGAATTTGTGATCCCATTTCCATTAAAGACATAGCACAAAGCATTTAATGGATCATCAGCAACCCCTAGTGTGTGCACTGCATTAGAAGGGGAAGAAACAAGCTGGTTTACTTCTCCCTAGCTGTCATGTACAGCCATGAGACCATACAACTTCCTCCTAGGAGGCATGGGTTAAAATGCACCATTTACAGAAAAACTGGAAGTAGCTTTGTACTGTTAAAGAAAGCATCAAACAGAACAAAAAAAAAAAAAAATCTATTTCATATATACCAGACTTAAGTATTTGAACAGTTGCTAAGCAGCAGCAGATTGTGAGCATCACAAGATTTTAACGTTTCACTGATATGTTAGAGACAGTTTTGCAAAATCATCTATCAAAAGTTTTTAACTATTTAGCCATATTTCTTCGAAAATGCAGTCTGAAACCTTATTAACCAAGTACTACAGCAACTAACACAAATACAGATGCTGTCGTGTCACAAATAATGCACATCTGCATTTTAGTCCTCTGGAGCAAAATAACAGACAACCAAATAACAGAGAAAGCTTTTAGATTTTTGGCAGGGACCTTTTCCCCTATGGATAGAACAGGCTGTCCCCACAAAACCGGTATTTACCAAACGCGGCTCGATGATCGAATTACACTTACTCTGGTATTCACAAAGTAGTGAATGCATGTGTCACAAAAAAGCCACAAGAATCCACAAAGTTGAAGAGTAACTTCAAGTATTCCCTTTACTTTCCAGATACTCCTTTCAGAAAGCACTCTCAATTCCATGATCTATATGCAAAAAGCCCCTTATTCTTTATATTCATATTTAAGGAAGAAAATTTCACTCACATCAATTAAAATCACCTAAAAATATTCGAGTAACACAAATAATTGGTCCAGGATAGTAATGATACTGATTCTAATTTCTCAAAAGCAGAACCTTTCTTGTAATTGAGACTGCCAAACTAAGAACATCATTATGGCAAAACCTATATGCATGCAAAAAAGAAAAAAATTAGTTGCTAAAGAGAGAATTGTGCTCATTCAGATTAAGGACTCCACAAGTAACATTAATCTCACTTTTCTTCTTTGTTCTTTCTTAATTTAAAAACAAATAAATACTAATGCAAAACAGTTAAAGTTTTACCAAAACAAAATATTTAAGGCCTTCCATTAAGTGCCCTAAGCAAATGATACTTCTAAATATTTAGACAAAAATCTACTGCCTTGAATACAAATGAAAGCTGGCTATTAAGCCAACTAAAAGTCTTCTGTCTTTCAACTCTTCAAAAAAATTCCAGAATTAACACTCTGGCCTACTTTCTTTTGGAAAAAAAGGAGAAAAAAAATCCTTTCAATATATATGTCTGAAATCTCTATGAGCCTTTTAAAATCAGGGCCACTCATATTTCCAGATGCAAACAGTGAAGCTCTAGAACTCAGATTATTAGATCTATCAGCTGCCTCCTGTGGCACAAGGATGGCAAAGAAGCCGCCTTAGTCAGGAAAGCACAGAACCAGCTCCTTTAGCTTCCCTGAAGACCACAAGTCCACAATCATTATTCTCACACACTGTGAGGATAAGATTATCACATGAATCTTCACCTATGAGAAGACTACAATATGCAAGTTAACTGTGTGGCAGCAACAGTCACCCTTGCATGCTCCTTTCCTAATGAAGTGCTTACAGATTAAGGGTGAAACTACGTGAGAAAGCTGAACAGACTGAAATCTTCAGTAAACCTTGCCTTTCTCGCCACTCTGCTCTTAGACCCTGCAGTTCTGCCCTCTTTCTTGCTCTGGCCATGATACTTGTCCACCTCTTCTCTGTCATAAATTCAAGAGATCAATTTTTTAGGAGCTAATACCTTTCTTTTTTGTTGGATTTCTCCTTGCATTTCAGCAGTGATGAGCTGCTGTAGACGTTCAAACCATCTTAGAAACATTCAGCTGTACCACATCCAGCAAACTGGAAGATCCCATCAAGTGGAAAGCCTGAAAATGCATTATTCTGAAATCAAAGACTTTACTGTGAAACTGAAAGAAATAAAGAACTAGGCTGGCATAAATTACACCTGCTTCCCAAGAACTGTAATTAAGAATCTGAATTACAGACCCTGTAAGCATGGCTAGACCAAAAGCTGAATTGGAGCAGTGAGTTATGGGCCATGTGTTGTTATTTCAATAGCCAGCATTGGATCATTGCTATGACTGGATCATTTTTATATCCCACTCCTATTATAATCCTATGGGACTACATATTAAACCAATTCTACACCTAGAACAGGTGCAGAAGAGCAGCGACTGCCTAAAAAAAACAAAACAAAAGCATTTCTAAGAAACATGTAAAAGCAGATTTTAGGAAGCAGTGATCCCAATTCATGGAGCCTCAAAAAAGCTGTAACTATATAATCTAAGGCTGCTCTGTCTCAAAGCACTTCCAACAGCATCCTAGATAAAACAGTATTGATCTAGAATGTTTTCTAAATTTGGGCCTATGATTCTTGAATACTCTGTAATAAAAACCAACTCTACCTTCACAGGATTACTGATAAACTCAGGTTGGAAGGTACTGACAGAGGTCACCAGCTCCAAACACTATTGAAAGCAGGACTTCAGGTTTAAACCAGGTGTGCGAGGCCTTGGGCAGTCAAATTCTGAAAAATCCCAAGGATGGAGATTCCACTAGGTTTCTGGAAAATCTCCTCCACTGATTAATCACACTCACTAAGAGCAACTAATTTTTTATATCCAATTGGGATTTCCCTTGTTGCAATCTATTACTTGTCATTTTGTTTGCTACCTGAGAAAGACATTCCTGCCCCATCTTGCCTGTAATTTTGTACAATAGTCCATTTTTAGAACTCTGTTCCCCATATTAAGCATGCTGAGGTTCCTCAGCCTCTCTACTTATGTGGCTAACCATCTTATTTCCCTCAGCTGAAGTTGCTCCCATTTGTCAGCATTTCTTGCAATGGTAGGCTCAAGGCTGTCACATGCACTCTCACAAGTGCTGAAGAGAAAGAATAATCACATCCTACAGCATGCTGCCTATGCTATTTCTTATGTTCACTTTGAAAAGCCCTTTTGCTTATCCTTCGATAAGTTCACTTATTGATAAACTTATTGATATTAAGAAGCCCATTCACTGCTGCTGTCTGAAAGATGCTTTTTTAAAAACAAGGTTAATTAACTTGATGCTTTTACAGTGCTTTTGCACCAGTTGTTGTATTATAAATCAAGTAAAGCTAGGTATCTAAGCAAATACAGTAACTGGTATAGAAATACTTTTTCTCTACTTTTATATGTATAATACACACATCTCCCATATCTTCCTCTTCCACAGAACAGAGAGAAAACCATTTAGGTTTGACACCTGCCTATGTAAGAATTGAAGTAGGGAAAAATACACAGGGAGAAATTAAAGCTACGTGTCTGAATAAGCTAGGAGGAAGAGCAACAGGAAAAATTATAGACCTCAGTGCAATTTGCGACAGAGTCCAAATTCAATTCAAACATCTTGGCCAAGGATTTGTCTGCTACTGTTGGGCTCTATGCAAATCCTTAATCAATAGCTTCTGTGAGTCCCAACACTTTTTTTCCAGACTTTTAGATCCCTCTCCACTCACTAGATGCTTACATACCTCAGTGGAATTTGGTTCCATTTGAGTAAGACTTATTTCTTTTTTGCCCAGACCCATGTCCTCTCTAGACATCACAGAGAACACATTTAAATATTTTAAACTGAAATTTTAAAATGCCAAACTTCTTAATGCCAAAAATCAAAAACTGCTAACGTTATTTGCACAGCAGGAAAGTTTTCATGCCAGTATAGACAGTGGAAAAGCTTTTTCAATATCATATACTGAAGTTCAGAAAAAACTGTCGAGCTCCAAATCTTCCCGTGTCATCACAGTTGGCAGATCTTGCTCTGCCTTTTTCAATAAATGCAGGATGGCCATCTATTGGTTATGAGAACAGTAAGTCTTGCAAATGGAAAAGCATATAGGTATCAAAAAGGGCTACTGTGAGTTGCTACTGGCATCAGACATTATGAAACTAAGGAAAAAATAAAAATCCAAACCAAAACCAAATGTTTTCGGATGGACTTCTAAACTTCATTTTCCCCTTACTGTCCTGCTTCTCACCAACAAGGAATGGAAACTGCTACACTTTCCATAAAACAGAAGTTACCACCATGTTGCAAATAAATGGTTAGTTATTTTAAATGAGGTGGTATAGTTAATTCCTTATGCAGAAATAAAAAAAAAAGATTAAAAATATTTGAAATGCTCTGGCTACCTCTTATCCTACAGATCTTCCAGAGGGTCTAAAGACTGACATAAAATCCCTTTTGATAATTAAACAAGAAGTCCTCAGAAAAAAAGCTTGAATGTCCTTCTGTTTCACCCTAAACACTAGGTTCAAGCTGTAAAAAATGTCAGTGATCTGTCACTGGAAATGTTGTATCCTCATTTTGACACTGTCAGGGTACTCTTTTGCACATCTTAAAAAAGCAGTTCCGTCAGTGACTGAACCACTGAGGTGGCCTCACCCCCACTATGACTATTATGCAGTGGTTTTAATGACACTGACCAAGTGATCTTAACCTTTTCACTGGAGGCACTGGGGACAGATACAGCACTTCAGATGTGACAGTAGCCAACTAAATCACACTGGGAATTTTCAAGACATCACAGCAAGAATTTTGACCATACTGTGCTCTTTTGTATCAGTGAGAGTTAGATACGTTTAGAATGCATGACTGATTTCAGTCTTCCAAAGAATGCACTGAATTTGTCATAATACAACACAGGTTATAATAAATAAATAAATTAATAATTCTAGAGCCATTTAACTTCATGATGTTAAAATATATTCTGAAATATTTTCACTTCCTTCATTGTTTCAGCTATAGTAAAATCAATCCCTTTTTATCAGCAGTGAGTCCTAACAGGATTGATAGCTCAGTCAAAAGAACCCTAAATGCCACCAATACCACCAACCTGAGAGGCCCTGTATCTTTCAGGAACAAAACAACATATTCTAAAACAATAAAACCTTCTGTGAACACTCAATTTCAGTCATATGAATTTATAATGAGGAATTATGAAATGCTACTATGCATGGGTTAATAATAAAATTAGTGTGTGTAATAGTAGAAAAAAACCACATTCTACCCACTATAACATTTCGTAGCAAAAACTAATCTAACAATTAATTACTTAAAACTCTACAATATATGTAACTTGCCTTTTAAGAGAAGTATTCCTTGTATCTCAATTTATAAGAGACACAAAAACCAGCTCTTCCTGTAACTTAAAATTCCATAAAGAAAATTCCATTACAAACAACACTGGACATTAGAAATGTATTTCTTATAGATTCAGCAAAGGAAACCACTATTAATTACAGTGAAATGCTCTGCCCATATTCCTTTTTCCATCATCAGAGGAAATTCTGCATGAGTTGTCTTTACAGCTTCCCAACTACTTCATAATTTTCTTAAATATCAGTGACTGTAACAATTTCACTCTTGCACTGATCAGTAAGCTTACCCTTACATTAAAATTTCTCTTCAGTGCACAGGAAAGCTACAAATAGTCAGCAAAAAAACAAAAACAAACAAACAAAAAAAACAACCCACAACAAAAAAACACTGCCTACAAAGAACAGATTTGTGCTTCCTTTCCAAGCCACAAAATGTAGAAGTTTAGAAGCTGCTTTTCCCCCCCGCTCCAGTTTAATGAAACCTTAAACTTTGCATAATTAGAAAAAGCTCTTTGCAGTTGTTGCCATAGGGATAGTGAACTCTTAAAGGAATAACCCAAAGCACAAATTTCCACTGTAATATTACCTTTGATTTCTCAACTGATTTGTAATTGTTCAACTTTAACATTACATGATAAGTAATGCTGAACAAAAGCATTTTGAATACTAGTTTGTTTCAAAACCTAAGACTTCTCATTATGCATGTATTTAAGTCCACTCTAGATGGATATTTGTCAATGGAATTGGGTAGAAAGCATTCCAAAGACTCACTACCAAATGAAATAAATGAAACTGTTTTATGGCCACACAAGAGCTTAGATATTTGCCAACTTAGAGAGTAAAAACCATGAAATACTGCAGCATTTTTTTTTAAATCCTAGAAATATACTATCAGGCACACATGACTGAAGGAAGACCACCTTAGCAGAATGATGCCTGTATATAAAGAAATGTAATACCAGCTCTTTTATTCTACACTGTATACTATGCACGCCAATATGCAGAAATACAAAATTTAAAAGTAAATCATCATAAAATTCTAACTAACTAGTCCGAGTAAGGGAAAATACTTGCCTTCCCCCCACCAATTTGTAACATGAGACTGAGAACTGAAGCTGACATCTAAAATGATTAAAAAAATCCAATTAGAAAATAAATTAAAGAATTGAATTGTCTGTGTACAGGACATTTAACAAGCAACAAGAGAGCCAAAGTTTCAGGACAAAGAATGAAAGCATTGTTATGCTTTCTTTCCCAAGAGGACCCATAGCTACAAAGATTCAGCAAAGATCCACAGCTACATAAGAAGGAATTCTTAACAAATTGCGTATTATCTCTTGAAATCTTAAATCTGTTCTTCAGATCTTTAAGTTTCTTATCATATCTACTAAAAAACTGATTTTCATTTCTTCTAAGACTTTCTATTGCTCTCATCTCCAAAAATAAAGGTTGAATGAACTGCAGGAACACAAGTGTTGTTGAACATGGAGGCAACTATCTCAGCATTACATATATTCCAAGCAGACAGCATAAAAAAGCAGAGGATGTCTTGATTTTACAGTTCTTTAATTTTCTAATGATCCATAGTAGTTCAAATCAGTTTATGTAAAGAATAATAAATTTTACACAGACTGTGGTAATAAAAGCTGTATCTATGTGAAGAATATTTTGACAGCACAGTACAACTGTACCTAGAATACACATATTAAGCTATAGTTTCACAACACTTTTTCCACTACAGTACCAGCTTAAGCAGTCCTCATTCCTCAGCTGTGCTGGCACAACTGTTTGTGCAGCTGAGCAGTGAGGCCGGTCAGGGAATTGATCCAGGTTAAAAATAATATTTTTCTGATGGTAAATTCCACAATCTGCTTTGCTGCAAAGCCACCTGGCACTTTAACTAGTTACACCAGCACAACTGAGGGGCAAGGCAGGAATAAGAAGCTAAAGTCAGGGCAGCCCATGTCAGTGCTGACATGGAAAGAAATGCTCATGAAACTACACTCTTGGTCTTTAAATGTTTTGGCATTCCCTGATTAAGTGCATTATCCAACTACCACAGAATAAAAGGGAATACTAACTACTACCTCACAAGCATGTTGAGCACTCATCTCAAAATATTGGCTATCCTATGGGTAAGGGCTACACCTTTGCTCCTTGGTAAGATTTTAAGCTTTAGTAGCAATAGGACTTTTGTCAGTGATCTACTTTATACCAAGTTTATTCAAAAAGATGTCTACAAGGTCATGAAAAGGGATGAACCCTTGTTGGCTGTGCTCTATTGATATAAGCACTTTCAATTTGGGGCACAAGCTGTTGGCATACAAATACTCAGGTTTACGACTACATGGATAAAGCTTCCCAACAGAAGCTGGTTTAGATCATGTTAGCATGGCATGGAGCCGTACTCCACACACACAGGGAGCACACATGTGTCTGAACCAGGTTCAAAAGAAGCATCCCTGGCACACAACCTTCTACTTCCTGCTGGTTACAGCACAATTTTTGAGAGTATTGCAGTTAATATTGGAAGAAAATATACTTTTACTTTTTCTTAAAAGAAAAAAACACTAATTCTGGGAACATTCTATTATTTCATTTTATATCTGATTCACACATACATACATCACACTTAGGCAGGTCTTTGAACATATTACCAGAAAATTCAATAAATTAAATGTATTATTCCAAACATTTAAATTTAAAATATATCAAACAGATATGTCCAACTTTTGTAGTTTCTTTCTATGAATTTGCTTCATGAGACATTTTTAACACTATTAACTTAGAGAATAAAGAATAAATGTATTTTTTCCCACCTGTTAACTTCAGTTTATAATCAGATTTAATTCAAGGTACAGTTCAGAATTTTTGATAAGAAATACTGTAACTGAAGAATAAGCCTTATAATACCGATTTGGAAGAATTTTTAACACCAACTACACACTGTACTCTATCCAGCCATGGCTGGACAGGGTACTTCTTAGAGATGGGTCACAAGGAACAGGCCTTGATTAGTATTTCGATTCATTATTTACCTCCCAACAGATACGGCAATATGTAATATGCAATATGTAATATGGCAATATGGCAGTAGTAATAATACATGAAAACCTGCTGACTCTGGACTAATTTTTTGAAAAAAACCCCAAAACCAAACCTGAAGCTGGAACGACTGTACTGTCAAACACTGACACAGGCTTAATTAAGTTTAAGATGGAATTCCCCTCTCACCTAAATACAGCTTAGCACAGAATCAATCATATTGGAAGGGATCACAGGGGGTCATCTGGTCCAGCCTCCCTGCTCAGGCAGGATCATCCTAGAGCACAAAGCACAGGATTGCGTGCAGATGGTTTTTGAATATCACCAGGAGGGAGACTCCACAGCCTCTCTGGGCAATCGATTCCAGTGCTCAGTCACCCTCACTGTGAAGTTCTTCCTCATGTTCAGGTGGAACTTCCTCTACATCAGTTTCTGCCCTTTGCCTCTTGCTCTATTGCTTAACCCCTCCCAGGAGTTAAGGTTGTACATTTCCAAATCTATTCAAATAAAAACTAGCCAGAAGCTTGCAGTTCTTCAGCAATTATGAGACACAAAAGAATGATAAGCAGTGCATGTGTCAAATCTTGCCCAAATTACCCCAAACTACTGATCATCCTGTGGTATAACTACAGTAGCCCATATCATGAGGGAAACACTACAATGAAGTTTTGAGAGAGCAGTCTGGCTCCTCATCTGGTCTGAACACACCTCTTCAGGGGTCAAGTTTCACTGCACTACTGTTACAGTATAAATTCTGATAAAATCATGGTCAAATCTTTATTTAGGTACTTGTTCTAGCACCCTACCTAGTCTTGTATTACTCTGACAAAGAGCCATGAATTTTGATGTTACCAAATATGTGACCCAACACATGTACTACCTGTTTACCTTGCACAAAAAGTTTATTTAAAAATGTGCATTTCCTCTTACATATGTCTCACTGTACTATTACGGTAACAGAGACGGGTCTAAACCAATCTACCTTCTCAGAAAATCCTACAATGAGTAGATGAGCAAACAACAGCAGCCTGCTGTCACTCAGAGGGGCTCCTTTCTGAACACCACTCCAGAGCTCTTTTGACAAGTGTCCTGCAACACATCTTGTTGTGCAAAGGTCTGAGAAAAATTGTTTAACAGGACATTATCTATTAAAAGCTATCAAGCTACTTTCAGTGAAGCTTCTTCATCTATTTATCATTTACCAGCCATTTTTCCATGCCCTCACACTTCCAAGTCAGCCCGGCTCAACAGGTTGCCACCTGCCGGAAGAGCTTTACTCTCAGTTCTCCATAACAAAAACTTCCCTGGATCTTCTGCTCACTGGACACTTGAAAAGGGGAAGTCCATTTGTTAGGTGATCAGAAAGTGATTATCTGGCAGTCTGAATTTGTCTGTAGCAAATGGAGCTGGTTAGAAGAGGTACCTGAGAAGTGCCAATAAAAGCCCACGTGCAGGGCAAGATACACTTCTTTTGTTAATAGGAGGAAATTCTTTGACTGACACTGTATTATTTCCAGTGACAGGATCAAGCAGAATGACTGCTGAACTCTCAAAGACAACTAGCCTGATGCTTGTTATAAATAAAGCCACCTTCTGTTATTACAAACAAAACCATGTCAATACTGCTTACAGAAACCATAAAAAGTTGATTTCTCAAGTCCACCATTTTCACACAAACGTTTAAAGACACTTGGGCCTTTGAAAATAAAACTCTTAGCTGATTTTAGGCACCTTCTAGAATTCTTGGTCTAGCATCCTTTTGCAATGAAAATATAGTCTGAAGTACTGAATTAATATGAAGATCACACATACTTGATTTCAAGCTTTCAATGAATCACCAAGGAGTTGAAGCAAACTACTCCATTGGACAGTAGTCAGCAACTGTACTAATACCCATCAGTCTGGTGAAAGAGCAGAAAACCAATTCACCTGTCCAATAAATTCCTTCAAATTTGAATTAAGTCTCGTGAAGTTGCAAGTGAAGTAAGACATGAAGCATGAACAAAGCAACTGAGTTGTACAGGTATCTGGTAATTCATAAAGATAACAACTTCCACCAGGGTGCCATGGTCATGCATTACCTTAGCTTGGTACTTCATCACTCAATTGTGAAAACCCTTCAGAACACCAAACATTCAGTTGGGTAGTTTTACATTTTGAATTTTATGACACGCGTCATTTTAGATTAATTGTAGTCATCAGCAACATGAAGCTGACTGGAACTCTTTGGAATTTCAGTTTTAAAAGTAAGAAGCAGTCATCAATATAGATGACCACATATAAATGGGCTCTGGTCTTCTGGAAGACTTCAGAAGAAAGTCTGAAAGAATGAAATTCTTATCAGTACAATTTCTTTTCCTTTCTTTCACTTTGTTTCATTCAAAATAATCAGAAGTTATGTCAGCTGTGTTCTTCAGCCTTGAAGGACAGAAGATTATGTTTTATTGAAATTCTAACTTTAGTACTGGGCAGCACCATGCAGCACATTGAAAAAAACCACTTGAGTTGGCAGAGTGTTTCTTCTCTTACTTATTCCTGTAATTTCTTCATGCACATTCTACCAGTGAACAATAACATATATTCAGAAACCAACACGTTAATTACCCTATATCCTTATTTGTCTAATCTCTCATCTGTTAAAGAGCAATCCTGCCACAGTCAGCAAGACCAAACCAGGTAAAGATGCAGTGTGAAATAGGTCAGACTCTGTAGGCTGGAAGAAAATGCTAAAAACAGGTATAGAAAGAGCACAGTGCAGATTCCCTTGTAGAATACTCAGGTAAATAAAGAAAGGAGAAGAAAGGTCCTGAGAAACAACCCGCCAATGAGAAAAAAAATCTTGCATAGCAGATACCCAGTTTAAACAGCAGATCTTTGGAGAGGGACAGATGAGTCAATAATGCCTACCAGAAACAGGCTTTGACTACCCTCTGCTGAATTCCTTTAAATTATACTGCTACAAATCCTACCAAGTATTGTATAAAACTACAACATTCTCAATATAAAAGTCCATGTGCCTGCCTACAATGACTTGCTAATCCAGTTCTTGGCAATTTCATCTGCTCTTGAAAGGTAAGTTTTACTGGCTGCTCTGATAAAACTTTAATCTACCTCAAAACATAAGACCCCAGCATAGTAAGACTTAAAGCTCAGGCTCTCCCTCCTCTAATTACAGTAATTTTCAACACCTTAAACTTAATTCTTTAAGTCCAAGCTGCCAAGAGAAAACTGCTACCTACACAAAGCTGTATGATGCATTTAGCATGTCAGGGATATTAAAAACAAGAAACTCCCTTTTTTTTTTGTCAATGAAAAAAGTAATCACACATGATCCTAACCAAGAAAAGAGGAGCAAAAAATTCAGAACAGATTATCAGAGAACACTTCCCCATGAACACGAAGACTCATCTTCCTCACTTGCCATTTGCTCAAATAAAAGCAAATGCCTGCTTTTTATGCATGGCATGAAAGGTAAAAACCAAATATCTGAAAGCTATAATCATGGTCCCTTAACAAAGCAAAGATATTACAATATCACTCTTCCTAAGAGCTGAAGAAAAATGGAAGAAATAAAAAAACTTCTTCCTTATGAACATCTGTGAAAATCGGGCTTCTTAAAAAAAAAAAAAAGTTAAAATATTGGTGTCAAGAAACTATCAATTCCTTTGACTCATTTAAAAAGTGAAGAAATTCAAAGAAGAGATTCAATTAATTATTTAAGCCTAACTGAAAACCAGTTTGTTCAGAATATCCAGGCACAAAATTAGGTTCTCAAACTTTTCAAAGAAAATAGTCTCTTGTTTGTCTTAACACGATTCATACAGACCATATTTCTTTTTGCTGAAAAGCATCTTCAATTAAAATGTTTCATTACAGATAATAACCATTTCAAAACACTCATAACTACACTTCAATCCAGAAAACAAAGTCAATCTACTAAAATGTATACGTGTCACAGTGTAAATTTTTATCAAACTTAAAGGGAGAAGTGAAAGAAAATCATGTTTTTTGCTAAGGCAAAAATTTTCATTGCCTAGAAAATGATTGGCTAATGCAATCAGTCATATGCTTCTCTTATTTTAATGAATTATAAAGCAGATTTGTTCTAACAGAGGCAAACAGTTTTGGTTATTTTAAGGATTTGGGGATATCTCCACCCAAGAGTCTATTCATAGGGGTCATCTTTTGAGAACAGCAAGCTCAAAGATAACAGTAATAACTAAACATACAATTAAAAGATATGCTTGATGATCGAATAGAACAGATCTTCAGTTTTGCGCATTGCTGTACTTCATTTCATCCATATTTTCCTGAGAAAATGACTACAATTAAAGAAAATTCCTTGAATTTTTCTTGCTAGGCTTCTAATCCAAAATAAACTCTCCTTTTTTCATTTTGGCATGCTTTAAAATTTTTGCAATTACATGTGAAACTGGGACAGTAGGACAAGCCTCAAGGAACCATCAAATGCAACTCTTTCCTCTGGCATGACCACTAATACCTTGTCCTGCACACTCCAAAATGGTGAAATCTCTTATGGTTAATTCCCATTCCATAGAGGTGGGTAGATGGAAAGAGGCTAATGAGCAAAGAAAAATATCCACCCACTCTTTGGAAGCACACCAATCATTTTGAAAACACTTGCACTTTTCATAGTATAATGACATAAGCTACCACTGCCAAAGAGTCAAAACAGTAAAATGTGTGCCCACTATCAGACACCTGGGTACTGCTTAGAAAGCTCCATGGTCCTAATGCCCACAAAAACAGATGCAAGCAGAATGAAAGGTCTGAAGCAGCTGGGCCAGGGAATATGTAGTTAGATAACTAAGCAGCCAAATACCACAAGCTCCAGCTTCCCTCCTGTTCCCTAAAGATAAACAAAGTAACTAAAGGGCAACTTCTACTTCCTACTCATTTATGCAGCGTGACTCGCCTTGAGAAACATCTCAGTTTATTCCATGAACTTTGAGATTTCATTTAATTTCCCAGCAATCCTCATGGTACTCTTTCCTGATCAAGGAGCACAGAGGATTGTGTCTCACACATGCTTTTACTTCTGGGCTGATTGAATAATTTCCTTTACTTCTGGGCTAGCTCAATATTTTCTTTTCCATTCTTCCACCCTTTACAAAACTCAATTTCTTTAATTGATGGAAGAGGTGCCACTGGTAAATCCAACGTTTGCATAAATACCTATTGGAAGCCAGACTGGCAAAAAAATAAATTCCTTTTTCATCTTAATCAAGGACTTCACTTGTTTACCAATACATCCTTTACTTATAATATTTTAATGACAGTAAGGCTGGGTATTCCAGCCACTCCTTAATATCCTGTTCCAAAACAATTCAATACTACACTGTCATTCCTCCTGTTCCCAGGCATACATTCCCCATCTCCCTCCCCTCCTGTGAGTGCCCAATTTTGGCACTCATCTGATTCTCCAGCAAGCCAGTTCATGGAGCAAAAACAGAACAAGGAATAATGTCATGTTAATTTTCTGCTAGTTTAGCTTTGAGTCAGATGAATGTCAGAGTGAACACAGGGAAAGAAGCAAAGCCAACTTACACTGATCTACAAATCACACCCTTAGCATTTCCTAGGGGCAATCTTGGAGGGGGGAGAAAAATCAAGGTTCTACTCAACACTACATCAGACTTTTCTGATTTTTACATTACCTTAGCGCTAGAATAAACACTGAAAAAGTTGAAAACCTAGCCCAATCACACAAAGCTGCTTCTGGCAGCTGTTACAAACAAGCAACAATGTAGGCCTGTAGGATAAGAGGAAGGAGGAAACATACAAGTTTAGAGAAGCTATACAAAGGGTAAATAACAGCAAACCACTTCCTTCAATTGATAGCAGCTATAATTGGAAACAACTCTGTCAAAACACAGCACCTGAACTGAAAGGCAGTGGAGAAGTTTCAGAAAGATTGGAAGGACAACACCAAGAGAGAACCTCCCACCAAGAGTTAAGGAAGAAAAGACCTTTAGCTATTTAACATAGTACCATAAGCAAAAAAATGGCCACAGAACTCCCCTTTTCTGACAATCCTTTCCTCTAGAAGGGCAATTGAGATCCTTAGATACAAAGGGTGTCCATATTAGGAAGAGACTCACAGCTGGGCTGCCCTAGTTTTAGGCTAACAAAGCTTTACTTTGTATCTGCAATTATCTTCACCTGTGAAACTACACTGGCAGAAATCCCTGGGGGAATAGTGGAGGATTTTTTACAGCTGCCAGGAAAATGGGGAAAAGGAAGGGTGAAGTGTGGTCATGGAAAACTAGTTGTTGTTTTCTCTTTCTTCTCTATTAGTTCCCAAACCAACGCATATAAGGACAAACCAAGAGCACCACTGCAAGATTTGGGAGGAAGCCTCTAGTTTCCACTTATTTTCTGCCAAATTCGTAATAGTAGAAAATAAACAAAAATCCATCCGATACCTCATCTTAGTGTTGGTGGAGGTTAACAGACACTGAGATGCATGAGTCAAATAGACATACTCATGATGGTGCCCATACAACTTGGTTTTCCTGTTGTTTTTCTTCCAAGGCCCTATCTGATACACAAGTAGAGAAAAGTAACAGATAGATCTCTAAGCAGCTATTCCTCTAGCTCCCGGTTAGCTTCCCGTACTTACCTTCTTCTAGAATAAGATACAGATTTCCCATCAAGAAACTGATAATACGTAATTTTAAAAATTGCTCTTTTTGTAGGTTCCCCATGTTTCACTATGAACTGTCTTCAGTGAAGACGAGTGCTAGTTGTTATCCATCCTTTCATTAAGGAAAGGAAAATGTGATCACTGCACTCGCTGTTATGCAAGGGACCAATACCACTGATCTTTTTTTTCTGCATTTTACTCCACACAAGATTTGGGGGAATGGGATTAACAAGGAAAGGGGAGAGGAAAGCCAGGAAGAGCTGAAATGCCTCCAGCATTCACAGCTTCTCAGTACATATTGTTTCCTGCTGTAACAACCATTAAAAGACGATCACTAACCCTTTTACAATGTAACCTATCATCTACTTTTTTCCTACTTTAAACTAAAATACCTTAAAATCCCTTACAAGAACCCTGACAACAGATATGCATACTAACAAGACAACTAGCTACTCAAAAGGAAAAAAATAACTAAGTAACCTGCTCTGAAAAAGGCGGACAAGGAGAAGTAAAAAGAAAGCTGAGAAAGAATAGAAAAGATGCCTCATGGCACCAGGCGAGTAAAGAGCTTTTAGCCTTCCACTAGGCTAGGTAAGGTCTTCCACTTTTTCACATCACTTGGGAAGAAAAAAAAGAGTCCCACAGCAGTCCCACAAGACTAAAATTCACATTAAAAAATCCAGAGGACTTGCAACTAAGATTTTGTCCTTGTGTGATCCTTATTCCAAGCCCTCTCTGTAAACTGTGGACAGAGAAGCAGAAGAGAAGTGCAGAAATAAACAATTTCTACTCAGATTTTGACTTCCCACTGTGCTTTCTGGATATTGTCTGAATATATTGTCTGGATATTGATATCAGCTGATAGCCTTTTATAAAGGAAAAAAAAAAAAGGGAAATATAAAAAGTATATACAATTAAGAAGAACAGTTAAACCTCAATGTTTATTTTCTAACCAGAGATATAGTCAGAGATTGTGTATTTTCAGGAAACTAAAGAAAGAAGAGAACCCATTTTATGAAAATAAATATTAAACAAGAGCATGGTGAAAAAGTAACTCTGCTAGTCCAGATATCTCTTCACAGCTTCGACATCCTAATACATTTCTTGCATTTGCAACAAAGATAAGAGGCCTGTTAATAGAAGTAGAACGACTTTTGAAAGATAAAATGAACAGTGTCACACAGATAAAGCAGCAAAAGATTCATAACTATTTAGCTCTGTATTTCACAAGAATTCAATTTTTAGTCATCCCAATTTTCTAATGCTTGTCCTGCAAAAATAATAAGCCATAGCTTACAGGCAGGCATAATTAAAAAATGCAGATGGGGACTTTTCAGAGGAACTGGCAAGAACAAAGGTATATTAAAAAAATACCTCAGGCTTTAATTTTGTGATATCACCACCGTTTCCGCCATAAATAAATAGCAAACTAACTACTATTCCTTCCAATTACATTCTAACAAGAGGTTCAGAAAGGATGATAAAGGAGTGACAACAAATTCTTAAGTTCATACGGCAAACAAACCTGTACTGCTAGGCTTCTCTTAAATCAATTTAAAATCTGTATATACCAGAAAACAAAGCTACAACAGCCAGAGAAGGTAGCAATAGTCAAACATAAAATGAGAAAGGGCTTTTGAAACCAGCGAATTTTGACAGTCTGCACAGTTACTGCAGGCATTCTGCAGCATTCATTGATATGACAGTGTAAGGTGATGACTTGCTCTTATCACAAACAGGCAGCAGCTTGAAGTCACACAGACAATGCTGAAATACTGTTTTGTCCAAGACTCTTAAAAACTTCAAACAAAAAGACAAATTTCTTTTAACAAGATCCCATGCTAGTATAACTCTGAATATTTTTCTAGATGAAGTATTCCTCTCAAACTATATTATGTTGAGGCAAGTTGCAGGTCTCCGTCTCATTTGCGTTGGCAAGAATTTCCCCACTCATTGATGGGGAGTGGAAAAAACCTTCCAGAGAGCTGGCTCTGCCCTGAAGAAACATAAGCTTCAGTTTGGCCTGTTTTTTTGGCTGGTTTCAACAGGAAGGAAGCCTGTAGCTTCATCAACTCTGCTAACTCCATTAGGTGGTACTTTAAGATACTCTCTTGTCACAGCAATACTACTGGCAACCAAAACCCCTAAGAAATCAAACAAAATCAATATAATAAACACAACCAAGAAAACATGAAAGAAATCACAGCCTAAACTTTAGCTTGAAGAAGTTGTTGATATCTGCCAGCCTAGAATCTGAACATGCAGGCCAGATTAGCAACTACTGCTGAATTCCAAAGTCCATTCAAAATCTGCAACTTGAAGTTGTTTCTTTCTTTCTGAAAGAGAACACCTACACTCTAGTTTTAATTTGCTCATCTTTAAATGAAGCTCTGTATTCATTAATATGTTTGAAGAGCAGATTATAATTTAAGAGATTCACTAGTTCTGTCTTATAACCATTAAAGGTTATAAAAGGCTCCAACTCTAGGCCACAAATAATGCTCCCTTGTAGTACACAGGTCAAACATGAATATCATTACAAAACGTCTGTTTCGCTATCCTAATTTAGCCACATTTTTCCTCAAGAGTCAACAAGTGCTGCACCTTGTTTCTCAATCTTTCTTTCCATAGTTTACATATCTTATTGCACTTACACTTAACCTATTAGCCACACTTTTATTAGTTTCAGTGGGACCTGAATTTCCTACTGCACTGCAAAACTGGACTACAGCACTTAAAGATCAGAAAACCTTAGAAAAAACTCTTTCTTATTGACAAAGAGAAGACTGCTAGGGTTCTTGCAGGCACCATCACTTAAAGCTAATTAAAATACAGCTGTTGAAAGCATTTAAGACCCCTTGATTATGTCCAGATAAGAGGAGAAAAATTACTGTTACCACATTTCATCCAGGTAGGTCACTAGTGAAGATTTTAGTGGTAGAATCCAGATACGTGGGGTCTGTGGTGAAGTTAGTTCAACTAATTAAATTAGTTCAACTAATGAAGTTAGATCTACTTTTTGAAGAGCTAGCTTTTAATTTACACCATTTCAGTATTTCAGTTGGTGACTCTGTGAACAGCTGCAGTGCCACAGTGCGTAGGGATGAATCCTTGAGCTGGTCTTCTTGCTTCTCTGTCATAGGACCACTCTCAGGTCTACAGTTTCATGAGGGGTTTTCATCATCCACAATACCAGCTTAATTAACTCTTATTTCTTATATGTATCTATTCTTCTGGTTTTTCTACCGTATTTCAGTTTTGCAGAAAAATCTATTTGTGGGCTCATACTAAAACCACATCAGTGGTTTTAGTCAGTGAACTCAGAGGAAAGGATGGCAAGCCCATGCCCTGTCACCGATGTAGCGCAAAACAACCCCGTCAACGTGAAGTTACAGGAGGTTTTTGGACTGATCCAGCAGCTCCTCAGCACCCAGGGCTTAGTCTCAGCCCACGAGATCACCTAAGTTAATAGCAATCTGGTTAATTTTCTAACCACGCATACAGAAACTGCCCTGGCTCACAAACAGATGAGACCAGAACAAGGGACCAGCTGCTGGTGTCAGTGAAAGCAATCTTCCCTGTTCAGTCACAGCAAAATATCAATGGCCCCTGATGCTCACAAACACTTGTTTTCTTCCATTTTTGCTCTAAACCTCCTATCTGAAAGCCATTTTTTAATATTACTTCAAGAGTAAATAATGTATGCAGAATACTGACGAAATAGCGAAAGCATTCCTTTCATGGCAGCTAAGGCCTATTTTTGTGTCAATAAACCAAAACTACTCACTCAATGTTGCAGCTCTTCCAGAAAAATAACACCATTCTGCACACGTAACTGCACTACACCAGCAATCTCTGTATGCAGACTGCTGCCTTATGGAAGGATGACACTCTTTCATCCATCCAAAATCATGCAGCCATGCTGGTACCTTTCCCAGCTTTGACAAAACCAGTATCATCAGAACAGTCAAGATACCACATTGTCAAACTGATATTTTTCCTCCACAGTATGTGTATGAAAGCACTACTGGCAGAAACTATATTTTCCTTTTGATCTGGAAACCACAGGGGTTTTCAGCCCCATGCAGGGGAAAAGAAGAAACAAATAATGGGTATTTTCTCTGAACCTTGCTGCTTCACATAAGAGACTGGAAAGAACAGGAATTTCCACAATTCAAATGACAGCTTTCACCTGCTGCTTACAATTTATTTTATTCTTCTTCACCAGATATTGTGGAAGAGGAACAAAAGAAAGTGTTGCACTTTATGCATGGAAAAGAAAGATCAACGTGTGCTTCTTGTAGAGGCACAAAAACTGATCCTTTAGCAACGTTTTTTACACATATGTTCATACTAAGTTTTAACTCTATACAGAAAAAAATCAAATATATATTTTTAAGAAATTGCTTGTGGTTAAATTTTCCTTGTATTCAACTCATTTTCTGAAGAAATAAGAAGTTCTCATTCAGAGTGACGCCCCAAGTGTGTCACAGATGTGATCCACTCTGATAAACTTCAACTCTCAGCTTTGATACACCGACCTCTACCCTTAGCACTACCAATGAATACAAGCTAGTGAGGGTCTAACTCCAGTAATTTCATAGCTCTTCTATGAATTTTCCAGGCAAATATTAAAAGTAATGTCAAAACATCACTAAATGAATTACACCTATCAAAGACCGTAATTATTTTTTAAATATTGGAACAATTTTAAAATTACTGGAGAACTAAGAGGCCTAATAAATGAAAGATAAAAATACTTTGCTAAATGTCTTTGTCTAATCCAATATATGCACCTAGGTAAACAAATTTATTATTCATGGGACTGCAAACTCTTCTAGGACTGACTTATTTAATAAATGTTTATACACTGCCTTGCACAAAAGGGCCTAATACACATTAAACTCTAGTCAATACAATATAATAATCTGGTATTGGCAGTTATCACAGTAACACAGTTTTAAATATACAACTTTTTGCATACAAAACAATCTTATCCCCATTTACCAAAGACAAGAGTAGTACTTATAAAAAAAAAAGTGAGCAAGACACCAGATTTTTTACTGCATTGTACTTCTCAATCTGAAATGCCTTTTTAAGCACACTTTTGCTGAGCCCCTGGAGATAGTCTGTTCCCAGGCTCAAGGCTGTCAGACTTACGAAGGCTCTTTAAGAAAGATAACCTACTATTCCCTTTGAAAAACAAATGCTTATTCAACAAATGGAAAGTCGCAGTTTGAACCAGCTGAATGAATAGAAAGAAATTCAAGTACAGAACTCAAGATCTTTTTTTTTTTTTTCTTCTCAGGAAAGCCTAAATGAAGCAGCAGCAAACTTAGTAATATTACTCTGAAGAAGAGACAAAATGGGAATGGAGTGACAAGTGCTGAATCGGTCTCTTCAGAAAGATTAGAACAAAAAGAATGGCAAAGTCAAGTATAAACAAGAGGGCACTGACGCTTCAGCTATAAAGTACAGATCAGCATGCCTAGGCAAGGTAAACGAAGAGGATAGGAATGACCAGATTTCCTCTTTTCTAGCTCGCCTACAAATATGATAGGGTGTCAGTAAAGTGGCTGGAGGAGATAAATTCTGCATGGCACAGATTTCTCAAAGAGTAAAGAAAAAATAAATAGAAAACCCAAAAAACTATAAATGCTGTAAAGACAGGAGAGTACTGCAAAGAGATGTGTAGCACAGCACAGACGCAGGGAGGGGAGACTTCAGTTCTTAAGAGTTTAAACACAACATGAATTGACAAAAGATAAAATTACAGACCACACTGTACAACTTAAATATTTCTTTAATTGTGTGCTTTTTTTCCCCTATATACAGGTGAAACAGTTAATTTTTTTCTTCCTGAGGAAATCAGGCTTAGGACTTACATATGGAAAGACTTTTCTGCATTTCTAGCCTTCAGTACAAAATAGAAATCAATTTCCAGCACCCAAACAGCTTCAAGATAAGAGATGATTTATCTGAATGTACATATCACAGCTTCTGAGCCATCAGATCAGTAGCTAATGTCTGTGGCGTAGTTAAATTTTGCAACTCACTGTACTTTTTCAGTTACTTTACTAAACTTGTCTCATTTACCCTGTTAAAAAAGACATTCTGAGAACACACTGATAAACTGATGGATCAGCAAGAGATTTTTACACACAGAGCAATTTCCTTTGAAAAATGCATTCTAAAGCCCTAGCTTTGACAGTCTCTAAGAGTTACTCCCTAAACATATTTATGCTTGATCTTTCTACAAATCAATTATGAAAACACCTGAAAAATATATTCTTGGCTGCAGCAAATAGAATTAAATGGTTGCTGTTAAAGAGTATTTCCCATCTGCTGGCGATTTCTTATCCACTTCTACTAGCATTGTGGACAAAATAGAGGTGTATCAGGCAAATACTTATTTCTATGCTCAAAAAACTCCATAAAATCTTTAGTCTGTAACAAATCTATATTAAAAAGCAAATAATTTCAGGCTTACTAAAACAATTTGATACTACCACAGCTCAAAAAATCTGTTAGACCTGGGAGTACATCACATGTACCATTGCATGCAACAGCCCACAAAGACATGATTGAACAATACTACCAGCATGCAACCAACATGTAAGTCACATTATCTGAAGAAACTGTAACTATACATGATGTAACAATAAAATAATGCTTTTGATGGTGTATTTTGAGAGAAACATGTATGTCTTACACACTTATGTAACTCTTCCCTTACTCATGCACATTCTTGCCCCATGCTGCTTCACACTTGCCAGTCTGGGCACTCCTGTTGAATCCGACCCACACAAACACAAGTGCTGGCACAGCTCAAGAGGCTCTGTAATGAGTGGAAGCAACTATATCACCAAACCTTTTCTTTCAGTCTTCATCTTCTTAAGAACCTATTTTAACATTACTTTTTGTTCAGAGTGCTGTCCCATAAACAGCAAAATATAGTCCCGTTTCCCACAGATCTTCTCCACGCCTCAGCCATGCCCTTGTGCTCCAATTAGTCACATTCCACCTCTATCCCAGAAGCCTATTATCTTACCACTCTCTTCCAAGCACTGGTCACAATATACTTAACCTCTCACGTCCTCTAACTACTGACTGGAGAAAAGAGTACAGCACTTCATACCTGGTTCTTACCCCACACACAACTGGCAGCTAAGTACAGGTAACTGCTAAATTCATGCAAAACTTTCCCCTAAAGAGATTATCTTAATGAAGCCATCAACTTTAACAAGTTTAACTTTTGTTCAACATTATTATAATGTAACATCTTTCACACCTTGACCCTTGGCTAATTTCTCTGCTGAAATGTTGATGAGCTCAAAATTTACTGACACACAAGATTAAACGAAGTATGATTGCTCAAGATTTGTGACTTTAGAAAAGCAAATGAAAGACAGTTTATACACTACACAAATATACAAAACCAGCAACTATTTCTTTTCAAAACCCCACAGAAAATAGGTGCATCTCAACATTCTATCCACAAGAGAACAGCTAATCAGCTGCAAAAATTTATTTCCTAGCATGTCCAGTTAACTAAGGCTTCTTAAAGAAATTGCATTTACATGTTTTGTCTGTCCTTTTAATAATTACTTACATCCTCTGATCATTTTCAAGTGCATTTTAAAGGACATATAAAATCTCACAGATAAAAAGTGTTCTAAGAATTTCATGAAAACTGGCAGCTCTGTAGAAAAAAGTAACTTGAATTCATGCTTTCAATGAGAGTAAAAGCAGGTTGAATTCTGCCTTCTCCATTGGCAGCCCCAGAAGACCAGCCACCCAGCACCACATAGCACCAGATTTGATTAATTCTAGAACAAGTATAAGATCCTTTGCATTTATGTGGTAATCTACCTTAAGTTAATCGTCAAACAGTGAGCATATAAAGTGGCTTTGTCCCATTTTTGGCAAATTCTAGCAAACCTAACAATATCATGACTAATAGGTGTACAGTCCTAGTTGCTTGGGTGATCATTTTTTAAAAATTCATATATACAACATACACTTTTCTTCTGCCACCAAGTATTCCTAAGTTAATGCTTTTTTAAGCACTAAAGTGAACACAAGGTTTAAATCCATTCTGAAACACAGATTTTTAAATAACGGAAAAATTAAATTCTGTTCATAGTACAACCAGGATCTCAATGAGTTTTAAACCACTCATCTTTAAAGACAACGAAATCTGATTTTCATCTGTGCTTAGAATAGAAAAGATCTACACATTTTACACATTGCTACAAAAACTGATTCCACATAGCATTTTTCTAAGAGTAGAATGCATATTTCAAACAAAAAAAATTTTTTTTCTGGTCAAATTCTCTGACTAGGGATTAACTTACAATTTATTTAGCACATTACCAAGCTATGCTTCACTTCTTGCAACCAACAAAAAAAATTTAATACATTCTAAAAATATTAAGTATTTAACTATACCTTAACTGTACCTATGGCAACAAGAACATACCAAGTGATGCCACTCATTCAACAACAGTCATGGTCCAAGAATATTGGGATACTACACACAAACCCTATAGATCTTTTAACTTTACTTATGTCAAGCTATTTCACTTGGTTTCACTAGAATCTAATTACTACCAATTAAGGAACACCACCTAAAGCAGTGTAACAGACACCAGAAAACTCAGTAAATCTCTGTACAGCATTTCCAGTAATTTCTTGATTGAGAGTTTTACTCGCTGATCAGTTCAATAAAAATGAATAAAAACTTTATTACAAAAAAGTAATATAAAAGTCTACAAAAACTTCTGTCAGGGAAAGCATGAATATTATGTCAGTGATTTTTTGGTAAGCATTCTCAAGAGAGGGTGAAACTGAAACAACTATTATACCGAAAAACTCCTGATGACATTGAAAAGTTTATAAAAAATATTATCCAATTGTACATCTGACAGCATTCTTGCTTTCATAGTTGCATTTAAATATGTGGAATCCAAACCAGAACAGGTTGCTAAGAAGGATTCAAGATGCCTTAGAGCATGCAACAGTATTTCTCCTCCTTGAAACAGAAAGCACACACTTGCCCAACTGAGATAACCTACTACACCAATGAAGTGAGAAAAACCCAACTTGAATCACTGTATACATTCGTGGTAAAAAAGTTACCTTTCATGTCAAACATTTAAATGTTTGAGTTTTGAATACAGCTTTAAAAAAATCCAGTTCTGAATCACTGGAATTTTTGTTCTGTTTTCTGTAAAAGCACCAACAGTAACATCGTTCAGCATTCCGCTTGCAGCAGCTCAGAAAAGATCAGCCTGATCCCGCAGTCCTAAATTTACAGTCATTTCATAAACTTGAGGTCACGTCTGACCAACTTATTTCTTCCAGTGTTTCCAGCCATGGAGATCATGATAAGGAGGCAGCACTTACAACAGGATGAACAGTAACATAGTTTTATGTTTCAAAATACATTCCCACAAAGAAATAATTTGCCAATAGCTCTTTAAGTTACATAGCAAAAAATACATATTTTTTTGTCTGAGAATAATCTCTTCAACAGATGACAGGTTTAATTCTACAAGACTCAAAAAACATACCAGCTACCTATAACATCAAAAACCATTACAAAACAACACAAGACCTTGGCCTTCAAAAAAACGCCATGGTGCAGAAAACCACTATCTTCTTCTGTTCTGTCACTGTTGGAAAAGAGAAGTTTCTACCAGAATGCTGTCAAAGGAAGAGTGCCCATTTTCAAGAATTCTATTATTGTGTCAGTAGACATAAAGGACAGAGTAGAACCATTTGACTTCCCTTATATCGAGAAAGATAATGGTTTGCATTTCACAAAGTCATGAAAAACTGGCATAAGCAAAGGTAGCATAGCACAGCATAGCAAGATGGCACTACCCCCACACGTAATGGTAGGGATGATGCTTTATCAATTATCTCCTAAACACAAAATTGAGACAACCCAGACTGAGTACCTCCCCCAACCACCTTCCTTACCTCTTCCCCTTTGGAGGCTCTCTCCCCTGTGAAGCAACATGAGAAAAACCACCCAGGTCTTCTCCATTTTTACAAGAAATTGAGACTCAACTGAGGGTTCATTCTGCTGCAGCACAAATCAAGGTACTACCTACCATTAAGAATACCCAAGTAAAACATGTCACAGTCACAACTGACTGAAATTTCAATTTAAAATGGAGAGCAGGACTCACTGAAGCTGATGACATATCTCTCCTAACCTGTCAGTGGAACTTCCCTCTTGCCAAAAGCAGGTATCAGAATACAGTTACAACAGTATAGGCAAAGAACAAATAATTGAAATTTGTATGTGAAACACAAATGCTTAATTATCTGGCAAATCAATAGCTAAGCTGAAAATTATTCTTGATTTCAGCAAATTGTGGCCAATAGTGAATATAATGCTATTGCTACAACATCATTAGCCCTCCTTATAAAGTAGTGCACGAACAGTACCATTTTGGTGGGTAAAATCACGACATGAACTAATGTGAACAGTCTAAGACTCTATGTGACTTATGCTGATGTTTAGAAGGCATATGTTAGAGTATTGAAAATTATATGCAGCACCATTTTCAGCGTGAACTTCAGGTGAACTTCAGAAACTGCTTTATCAAGTCTGTATCAGATATCCTAAACTTATGACTAGAAAACCACACCTGAAACCCACTCCTTGCTAAGAAGCATCCCTTTGGAATTCCTTTTTTATGTATGTGATTACCATCATTAATACAGAAACACCCACAGGTCCTGGGAACAAACCAGGCCCTGCCGAGTCACCAGGCACAGCACAAAGAACACCAGGTTTCTGCCCTGAAGGCCTTGCCTACATCTAACAGGACTGAGCATTCAGACTTTTCATACGAGCCTTCCAATGAATGAGACAGAGTATTACACACCTCCGCAGAGCGTTCCCACTTCCCTCAGAGGGACAAAACAGAAAAAGGGAAGAAAATGAGAAACACTATGCATCTCCTCTCTGCAAAACCCCTCTTATCAGAGCCATTTCAAGAATTTCTACTCGACAACTAAATTGACTCGAATAATGGAAACCAACGTCCCAAATATACTATATATGGAATCGAGCCCAGCCAGCCCCCGCAAAGGCACGGGACACTAAAAACTTACACCTCAAGACACTCGGGTACTCATCCTCAAATGGCGGAGTCTCGCACTCACACCTGTCACCTGCCAGGCGCCGGGCCAGCCCCTCTCTCTCTCTCTCTCTCTCTCCCCCTCCCTCCAGCAACCAGGCGAGCCCACTGGCAGCTCCCGCCCCTCCTCGGGCAGCCGCAGCCCCCCGATCCCGCGTCGGGAAGCTCCAGCGACTCGCGAAGGAAAATAGGTTTCCATCTCTCTCTGAACGCCCCGCTGCGCGGAGGTTTCCCGTCCCTTCTCTCCCTCCCCGCCCCAGCAAGCCGGCACGAGCAGGGTGCCGGGGCTGCTCCCTCCCCGCGCACAGGCCTTCCCTGTCTTCCTCACCCTAGCGCAGCCCGGGGGGCGCTGAGCGGCCGCGGGAGCCCCGGCCCCCCCGCCCCTGCTGCCCCCCGCGCCTCTCCCTGCAGCTCCCCGGGATGGGACCAGGAAACTGGCCCGGGGAGTCGCCACCAGGCCCGCCTCGGCGGGGTCAGCCTTACCCTGCTGCCGCTTCTCCTCCTCCTCCTCCTCCTCCTCCTCCGCCGCCGCCTCCCCCACAACCACGGCAGCAGCGGCCGCCACTACCGCCACCACTACCGACACCAGCGCCGCCGCCGCCTCCGCCCGGCAGGGGGGACCCCGCCGACCCGACCCTCTCCGCAGCCTCCCGCCGCCGCCGTTCCGCTCCGCGGGGGAAGGAGGCGGAGGAAGGAGGAGTAGGAGGAAGGAGGGCAGGGGGGTCCGTGCTGCCGCGGCGGCGGGCGGGGCGCGGTGGGGTGGGGGTGTGTGAGGGTGCGCGTGCGGTGGCTGTGGCGGCGCCGCTCCCGCTCAGCCGGAGCCGCCGCTGGGGCCGCGCGCCGCTCCCGGCCCCCTCCCCCCGCGCTCTCTGCGCTCCGAATCAAAATAGAGTGACAATATGGCGGCGGCCGCCCCAGCATCGCGAGACCGCGCCGCGAGCGCTAACGGGGATGCGCCGCGCGCCAATGGGCGCCGGGGGGGAGCGCGCGGGCCGTGCCTCCGCCGGCTCCGCCCGCGGGGCGGGGCGCCAGCGGGGGCGGGGCGCGAGCGGGAGCGGGGCCCGAGCGGGAGCGGGGCCGCCGCCTCAGCGCTGCCGGTGCGCGGCGGGACAGCTGCGGGACGCCGGGATGCGCGGGAACTCACAGCGTTCCTTCCTGCCCTGCCGCCACCGCTCCACCTGGCCCGGCGGCAGAGGAGGGAGAGGGGAAAGCGGCGGTGGCGCGTAGGTGGGCTGCCCGCCTGGAAAGCAAGCAGAGTCTGAATGGGCTGGGGAAGGAAGGGCAGCATCCGCAAGGGGAAAAAAAAAAAAACAACTAAGAAAATTAATATTAATTCAGCCCTCCCTCCCCCCGTCCCCCCAGTTTATAGCCAAAACGGTTATTTCGAGGGAATTGCCAGATGCTTTCTATCAGAAATAGGAGCGCTTAGTCCACATTACTCAGAGTACGTGATTTCCATCATCCCTCTGAGGTCGAGCTCTGACTAATCATCTCCCAAAAATGTCGCCAGGCAAACATGGCCCGGTATGCTGGTGAATCCCTCTTCCCCTGTCAGCTCCACCAACACCCTGGCTCAGTCCTCAATAGGCATCCTTAATTTTAGTGGGGAGTCCAAGTAGGTCTTTATATTTCTGTATTTTGGGAAGTTTCAGCTTCAATGAAAAGACAACTTTCTCATGATATTGTAAAATCATCCAGTAAATCAGTTGAGTTTCAGGGTTGTGATACCTTACACTATCTACTCCTTATTCTTCCTATACTTGCTTTCTTCCTGCATCTCTTGAATCCTCCTTCCTTCCTGCAGTGAGCAGGTGCTGCCCATGTTGTCTAACAATTATCCATCCATCCATCCATCCATCCATCCATCCATCCATCCATCCATCCATCCATCCATCCATCCATCCTTGTGTCATCTTACTCTGAAAAGTACAGTCAGACACAGAAATAATTTTAATGTAATCTTTATCGTCTACAGCAGAAGGAAATTGCCTGCAACCCTGCAACCTAGAATGGGACCTGGCAAGGAAAGGGATGTGCTGAAGCTTTCAGCTTTTCCCATGTAGTGGGACTGGGCTGGAATCAATAGAGAGAAAGGTTTTCTCCACCACTTTAACTCCCAGAGGCACCAGTGATTTCCAGCATGTGCCAGTGTGTGAAAGGCACTACAAAAGGCCCAGGCCGTAATCATCTCAAACCTTAAAACTATCCCTTGCACTATCCATTTCAGAGGTATGACAAGAGAGAGCTGCACTTTCTTTGCAAGACCTCAGCTGTTAGACTGGCCAATTAACAGTTGCAACATTGAATGAACGAAACTAATAAAAAATCTAGCATGCTGTAGGCAGGAACTAAATTACTCATGACAATTTAGGCTAAGTGTTCTGTTACAAGAAATAAAGACAACCCTGCCATTGAAACAATGGATGTTTGCAGAAATTATTGGAAATGCATTTTCCAAATGAAAGCATTAACAAGTGAAAAAATCCCTCTCAACTACATTTAGTTAAAGCTGTCAGGATCCTGAGGGAAGCAGCTGCAAGGACTGACTGCTTGGAGTAGGCAGGGAGAGAGAAAATACCAAGGAGTCTAATAGTGAGTTGTTATGCTGTGATGGGGAAAAAATAGAAAAAAAGGTGAAGAGGAAGGCAGCTTTTTTCCCTCACAAAAGTTGGAAATTTGGAGGGGGGGGGGGGTATGTATGTACATTCCGGTAAGAATCAGTTGCTTTCATAAGCTGCAACAGAGAAGTCTGCAGTTCTTTTGTACATCAGCAGCATGGAGCATGAAATGCCTGTGTCCAGACCTTATTACTCAGCCTGTCTTGTGTCAAGCTTATACAGGGTTGAGAGTCACTGAGATTTGTTTGTTGTAAACAAAATAGTATTTCCCCAAACAGACAGAAATTATTACAGTCTGTTACAAAAATGGGTAATGGGGCACCCTGAAAGAAGATGCAGTGGGAATATCAGGTCACAGCTGCACTGGGGGTTGCCCCACTCCAGGTGTTCAAGTACATTAATCAAACCTTTCTCTTTTTCTACCTGTGCTGTAGACAATTTGTGGTCTGCCTGGTCATTGCTCAAGCACCCTGCTCTTCAGCTCTTCCAGCACAAATGTTTCAAACTTTGTTAAGCCATTCCTGACCTTTTAGACAGATAGGACAATAAACTTACATTAATATGTTTTGTGTGCAAGAAACTCAGTTTATTTTGCTAAATTTAATACCAAGTTAAATATTTTACCCTTTTGTGTACAGTTGCTAAAACAGGGATTTACCTCAGGAAAGTGAGACCACTTCTCACTGTGCTATCAGCAGAATTTACTGCAATGCTTAAGCACTGGGATCATGTGAGTGAGCTGCACAGTCCCTCCCCCCTTTTTCCAGGCTCCCCACACCACATCTATGTCTGAGCCCATTGCTAAGTAGCTCTTCTCCTGTAGCAGCTAATTTTGAATCAGTTTTTAGCACCTTTCCAGAATCAAAGAACAATTATTTAGGAAATCAGGTTTTTGTAGTGAGATTCAGAAATTGACTGTTTTCCTGCGTATCTGAAACAAGAACTAGGCAGATCTATCTAATAGTACATTCTGTGTATAACTTACCATCAAAGCTCTGTCACCAGTGAGGCACAGGCCTTACTTCTTTCCCTTAAGATTTTAGAGAGTACCCCCCCTTTTTGCCAGAGAAGGTATGAGTTCTTGTTTTTTAAACCTTCATCAGACTGTTTATATTTTTCCCTGCTAGAAAATGAAATTTTGAATAGGTTTGGGGAATTATTCTAAACATATTGTACAGAAAAGCTATTTCTACAAAGTACAGTCCATTTCATCAATTACTACTGACAATTCTGATTTTCCTGAAATTTCCTGAGAATGCTCTTTAGAAAAGGTAAGAGGAGGAATCCAGTTAAAATCCACAACTGGCAAAATCCCTTCAGCCAAATCCCTTCCCTTTATAATTTTGTAAATGTGAGAAGTGAGAGTGAAAACTGCAAGATACTTAATCTTACTGTATATGTTAACACACAAGGTGCAATAATTATATTATGTTTAAATTTCCCTCAGTGTGAAGGAGGCTGTTTCTAGGTGGCTAGTATATTTAAAAAAAATAACCCAAAGTACTCTCTAAACCTAAATGTTTCATGGTATTAGATTTCTCCATCTTCTTCTGGCCTTCTGCCCCACTGCTGTAATAATTATTTCCAAAATCGAGTTTAAAAGTCATCTTCCACAGCAAAAGAAGGTAGCACTGGCAGCTTTAAAGACACTTTTCCATTGAACATTCAACTGGCAATTTATTTTTTGTTCTTCTAGATAGGAGGTCTGTCAGTCCTCCTATTGGAAGGGTGACAAAAACAGAAGTAGCATTCATTGGCCAAGGACAGTCCTTGCAAGCTCCTAGCCTGAGGAAGCAACCACAGCTTCTCCTACAAAACAATTAGAATTTGAATTAATAACACGACAAGGAAATACAGAAATTCACCTTATTTCACAAGAAATTTCAGGCATTGTACTTCTCCCATTCCATGTGGAAGTTACCAGCTGTGTGCAGTTACAAAAAGCTGTTGTGCCCTGATGTTTTTCTTTGCAATCTGCAGAACACAAACAGTTACTGTTATTACTGTTGAGACTCCCTTCTTTTCCAGGTTGTTGCCGTCCTTTCTTCAAGATAGCACCAGCCTTTTCACTTCCTAACAGCTCATCTGTTTGGGAGTGGAGCGCAAACATGACATTTGCGATAAGGACATGATTAAGAGGTGCCTTAGTGGTTCATGAGTTCTAGCAGCTTCACAAGATTTGGACAAGGCCTTCGCTGAAGGAAAATCCATTGAGATTTTGAGGACAGCCAGCCTACCCAGGCTTTTCAGTTGTAGAAGTATACGGACCTGTGTTACAGTGGAGCATTATTGTATTGTATGTATTAAAATGACATACAGAAATAGCATGATTTGAGACTTGGTAAGACTTCTTTTCATGCATTAGAAAACCCACACTTGTTTATATTGATCATGAGCATCATAGGAAAATGTTTACACTTGAAGAAAAATATCTTTGTCTACTCAAAGCAATTCTGAATTATTTTTTCAATAGTTGTTTTAAAAAGTGGGAAAGATGGTTGTATTAAATCAATCTTTTGAGTAAGTAGGGAAAAGTGCATCCTTGATGTATCTTTCAGTGCTCTGAATAAGAAAATTAAAAATGTGTGAATAAAAGCTCATATGCTCATATGTCACACAGTTGAATCAGTAGCTACTACAGAGACAAATTTAGTATTACTTAATGCTACCGTGAACCTTTTTTATTAAACCATTTAATGATAATTCAGTTACATAAAATATAAAAAGCCAACACCATTTGAGGCTTCAAAATACTTCAGGAGAAATGCTGATTATGTTTCTTCACAAATCCACTGTTTCCTATGCTTTGTGGGAAATGAAGTAGAAAGTAATGATAAAAATTTATTCCAATTTTCTTAAGATTGATGTAATACTGGTATAGAGTTCCTACATGTCTCTAGGGTCCTGATCAGCAAGACACCTTTAGTCTCTTGCTGAAGTCCATCTTTATTCAAATACCTTTCAATCACTTGCTCAAACTTTATGCTGTGTTGAAACCTGAGACAAATAATGGGTTTAAGTGTTTCTGGACAGGTATAACTTGCTGAGTTGAGACAGGAAACCTACCTTGAAGTCCAAACAAATGACTTGCCTGTTCCAGATACAAATCAGGCATGAATGTTTACATAGTAAAAACCCTTGCAGAATGTCTTACAGCTCTTTCTTTCTCTAGCTACTGATTTTAACCTCTTCTGTCTCAGTGACTTCAGCCAAATCCCTTCCCTTTATAAATTTTGTAAATGTGAGAAGTGAGAGTGAAAACTGCAAGATACTTAATCTTACTGTATATGTTAACACACAAGGTGCAATAATTATATTATGTTTAAATTTCCCTCAGTGTGAAGGAGGCTGTTTCTAGGTTGCTAGTATATTTTAAAAAAATAACCCAAAGTACTCTCTAAGCCTAAATGTTTCATGGTATTAGATTTCTCCATCTTCTTCTGGCCTTCTGCCCCACCGCTGTAATTACCTTAACTTATCACCCAATAATAAAACTCTCTGAACAAATCCTGTGCCTGCTATTAAGGAAAATTAAAGCTTAGCACAAATTCTCTGCATTCTTTCTTCTCTTCAGCTGCAGTACTTGACAACTTGCGTGGTACAAATGAAACACACAAAGCCTTTAAGCCATCCCACATGAAAAAAAAAAAGACAGCTCAGAGCTTTGTGATGTTGATAGGAATTGACAAAGTCAATTTTGAAGAAGAGGGTACTGGGTCCCCCTTTTGAGTGGAAAACTCACTGGTGTAACAAAACAATTAATCATGTGAGCTTATGTACACACTGTACGGTTTGTTTCCTTCTGGGTCTTATGCAAGCCCTTGTAAGGAGAAGGCAGCTTATTCCAGGTCCACTGTGTCCTAAGTCTGTCTGAGATTGCCAGCAGAAGTGAAAATTGTGGGAATACATTTCTCTATGTAACCAGTTTTCCCCTAGCTACTGCATCAGAATCCTCAAGTTCCTGTTATACTTCTGTGACTTTTGAGTTCCAAATTGAGCTGCATTTCAGTCATAATCTCCTGTGGTTTCACCCTTTCTATGGGAAAAGATCACTGTGTGCATCCATAATTACAAGTGTTTCAGTATCACATAATAAAATATTAAGAAATACTAAACTTCCAAATCATCAGCTCACTAGCATGAAGAAAGATCGCCTCTTTTCCAAGATAAAATTCTTAATACAACTAGGAAAACCAATACAGAAAAGACAGTAATCATTTATGAAAACAATCAGCTACCACTGCACCTGTTTTCAGTTACTACATTGTCACGTAGTGGAGGAAGATGAAATTGTGGGAAGTTTGTTAGGAGATGCATGACATACGTATTTAAAGGAGTGCATTCATCTCCAAAAATTTTAGTGTTCATGTTCACTTGTTGGCACTTTTTTAATCTCAAGATCTTCTGATAAATAACAAAATACCTTAAAACTCCACAAAATCTGTTCTTCCTTCAGGAGGGCATCCATTCTGCAAAACACACAAAGCCCTCTAGACCATAACCCAGAAACTATAACCCCAGCTAAGCCAAACACAAATTTGTACTTAGATTTAGGCATAGGAAAGTTTTGTTGGCTTTATTCAACTCGCTTAAAATTAAGCATATGTTTTAACACTTTACTGGATTAGGGCCTATGTCAGCAAAATAAATTTCTTGGGAAGAAGTAATAAAAATGTAGCTTGCAGTGAGGGACAGCAGAGCCATTCACAGTTACAGAAGCTTTAAAACACTAGCTGGTATTTATACATTTAGAAAAGAAATCAGGTGTGAAACAAAACATTTTAGATAGCAAACTAATTAACCTGCTACAGAATCACTTTTTAGAAAACTTTCATTTGAAGAAAAACATTTTTTTGCATCCTTGTACCCTTAAAAGCAAATTGATTTGCACATCAAGGAAAAGCATTTTTTGCAAGCACAAGTTTCAAAAGCAATTTCCCCACTGTTTAGTAACAGCTTGGCTGTTCCGGTTATACCATTGCATTCCCTGGAGAAGAGGACCGACAGGAGGCCAAGCTTTTTAAACACAGTTTCATTACACACATGCACCTGAATTGTCTCATTCAAGTTCATGTAATTAATTGCATACATACTATAAATGTCAGCTAACTAATTCTCTTGTATGCATTGTGCACTGGTGTGTATTTTTTATGCTAAGAACCTCTCTGAATATTTTATGTTGTAGGTCTATCCTTTAAAGAGAACTTACATCATTCTCAAAACTAGAAGGAATACAATTCTACCAGACTGTGTCCATGCTAATTTTAATTTTTCCAGCAAAACCTTTCTGTTGCTAACAACACAGTGGGGCAAAGTATGAATTCTAGTGTAGCTATTTGCTTCTTTGGCATTTAAAGCACAGGGCTATCTGTCGTTGTTCAGAGCTGCTCTATCTTGCGTGAAGGACCACACACCCTTCAGGAAATCCAGACCTGGGAGGGGCAGAGCTGGAGTTGCCCTCTATGTGACAAGGCAACACTTGGATTGAATCGAGCTCTGTCTTAGGTGGATGATGAGCAAGTCAGGAGTTTATAGGCAGAGTTTAAAAAGAAGACTAGTAAGGGTGAAACCGTGTGGTGTTTGCTGCAGGCCATCTGATCACGAGGAGGAAGTAGGTGAGGCCTTTTACAGACAGCTAGAAGCAGTCACAAAGGATTGGTTCTTGTGGGGGACTTCAACCACCCTGACATCTGCTGGAGGAACAACATGGCAAAGCACAAACAGTCCAGGAGGTTTCTGGAAATTGTTGGCCACAACTTTCTGACACAGGTGGTGGAGGAAAAAACGAGTAATGGTGAGCTGTTCGACCATGTATTAACAAACAAGGAAGGCTTTGTTGCAGATGTGAGGGCTGGGGGCAGCCTTGGGTACAGCCACCATGAGATTCAGTATCTTGTATGGCGGAGGTAAGGGCAGCAAGTAAGAATGCAACCCTGCAGTTCAGGAGAGCTAACTTTCAGCGACCTTCTTGGAAGAATCCCATGGGAACTGGCCCTGCAGGGAACATGGCTAGTCAATATTCAAGCATTACTTCCTCCAAGCTCAAGAACAGTGCATCCCTAAGAGCAAGGATCATAGAATTGTACAGGTTGGAAAAGACCTCTTGGATAACTGAGTCCAATTGTTAATTATCATTCGCAAATCCAGCATTAAACCTTGTCCTTAAGCAGCAGATCTACACATTCTTTTGAATTTCAAGGGACAGTGATTCTGTCACTTCCATGAGCAGCCTGTTCAAATCCTTGACCACACTTTCACTGAAGAAATCTTTCCTAATATCCAATTTAAACCTCCACTGGTGCAATTGAAGCCATTTCCTCTTATGCTATCACTTGTTAGCAGGGAGAATGGATCAATCTCCCACCTATCTACAGCCTCATTCAAGGTAGTTGTTAAGTGTGGTAAACCTCCCTTTCTCCAGACTAAACAACTGCTGCTCCTCATTGGACTTGTGCTCCAAATCCTTCACCAGTTTTATTTGCAGAAGTGTGTGGGAAGTTTCACCTGAACATGAGGAAGAACATCTATACTATGCGGGTGACCAACCACTGAAACAGCTTGCCCTGAGAGGTTGTGAAGTCTCCCTCCTGGTGGTATTCAAGAAATGTCTAGACACAATCCAGTGCCATGTGCTCTAGGATGACTTTGCTTGAACAGGGAGGTTTGACCAAATGACCCTCTGTGGTCCCTTCCAACCTGACCCACTCTGTGATTTTGTGATTCTGTATATTGAGGCACCAGCAGTCACAGCAGGACTCTGCATTAACACTTAGGCACTTCCCAGCAGCAGTGGAGCTGTACCAGCAGGCCTCTCACTAATATTCTTGCACAGAAAATGTGTTAGACTTCCACAATAAGTGTCATCTACTCCTTTAACATTGCTTCACACCTGAATCACCAAGCAATGCGTGTGCATTGTATTTTCTGCCTTTTCAAAGGGAAAAACCTTCATTCAGAAGATATCATAATTTGTTTTCAAATTAGGCCCTTTACTGATCTTTAGTAGCTCTGTCCTTATAGCCAGTCTTCCAAAGGTGCAAGGTTGCTGAGTGCACAGCCTGCAGGTGTTTGTGCTCATTCTGCATTGCCAGCTACAGCCCCAGAGCCCATTGAACAGTTTCAGATAGACACGTTTCTAGTTTGGAACTTTTTCAGAAAAGAAGTGTCTGGGCTGAAAGTAGTATCCTTACAAAAGGGAAGAATGAAGATGGATCTTATCTCACCCTTACGACATATGAGGGAATCCACTGGAAACACCAGCCTTGAGACACATGAAAAGCAGGTTTCATCACTCCAATGCTAATAAATTCCTGATCTGACTGGATTTTACCACTCAGGATCTGCAATGCTCTTTTCATGTCTTATTCACAAGGCCCACTGCTCAGTGAAGAATTGGTCATGGTCCCAATGCCTTACAGAACAAACAAACATTAAACGGTAATGAAATTGAACAGTAATGAAACTTAGGAGATCACAGATGGTAAGAAAAATAGCTCCAAAGGAATGTTTTCTCCAGTAATCCTTACAGACAGTTATGGGACTCTAATTAGTAGATTTTGTTAAAAAAAAAAAAAAAAAAAAAAATCCATTCTTCCTACCACTTATGTCAGACGTTGCTTTTTCTTCAAAATTCACCTCTTCACCAACTCTTCTGAGGTCCTGTGTTGATTTCTGCAGTGTTATATACAGATACCATTAATCAGGTTAAAGTTTTTAATAGTTTTTAAAATGACACACTTCTAGCAAACCCCCGTGCCACCTGTTCAGCTGGACGTTAAGCACTGTGCAATCCATAATACCATGGGGAATAATGACACATGAGAGTCACGTCTCAATTCCGCTGTATGGCTGGCATCTGCTACTGATGGGCAGGAGACCAAAACGCAAATTGGAGTTGCGCAGGTTTTGTGTTGAGACAGGACTGCACAGGAGCCTTAGCACTCAGCTGCACATTGACTGAGAGTGTGGGAGAAAGGAAAGTTTCATTTATTGGCAACAGCAGCAATGCTGGAGCTTAGTCAAGTTGGGCAGCCAAACTAAGATGTGCTGACCTGCAAAATAAACCAGCTGTGGGGAGCAGGCTAAGGTACGACATGGCTGGAATGACAGTTCAGGTTCACCAACAGTTAACACAGCATTGTGTATTTAAAAGAGCTGTAGTAATGGAACCGTAAAAACTCCCACCAATTGAGATCTCAGTTTGGGAGCTTCCTAATGCATTACATATTTTAAAGTTTAATCATCAGCCCTTCTCCAAGCAAAACTCCTACTCATTTCAGTTAATCTTTGTCAGAATTAGTCCCAGTAGTAGGCAACTCTCTGCAGTAAAGTAAAAATAAATTTCTAATCACAGAAATTAAGTTCAGAAATAGTCTTCCAACAGTAATGGTGAGTGCAAACTAGTTTAAAAATGTAATTAAATGTAATAAACATGTATTGTTGCAGCATAATAGAACTATGTGCAATGAACCATAGAGGTCTTATCTGGTTCAATTTCCTATCAAAATCCAATACCTAGTAGTAATCTGAAATTTGTACAAGCATTGAAGTGTTATTGATTAAAATAATTGTCACTAAATAATTATTTTAGTGAGACCATCATCCTCAGAAAAAAAAGAAAAAGAGAAGATTTAAACCACTGTTAGTAACTTTTTATAAGTAATTTTTCAGCTTGTTTATAAATACTTGATGCCCAACAGCATAAACAGACTATGTTTCTTATTTAGAAAGTCTCAGTTTAATTTTTAGGCATAGCATTTCTATCCAGAAATCTTGCTACAGTATTATGCAGAAATTTTTGTTCTTAATAAGGAAGGTCTACAAAAGCAATGCATGTATTAAATTGTCAAAGAACCTGTGTGTTTTTGAGGCAATAAATATTCAAGTAATTAGTGTGTTTCAAGTATGATTTCTACTCATAGAAACTTAGGGATTTTAAAAATCAGTAGGTTTATATCTAAACTAGCTTTTATGCATCAGCTTATATAGGAGAGAAGACACTCCAAAATAAAATAAAAAATGCAGAAAAGAAAGTAGGTTTTAGTTATTATTTTGATTATACCCTAACCCTGAAAAAAAAAAAAAAAACAAAGGAGGATCACAACAAAATAAAAACAGGTGTGGAAAACAGTTAAGAGATTGTGTTACAATGCTGCAGCTGAGACTCATAAGGTACCTGTATAAAGAACAAGTAACACATGTGCTGTACAAGAGGCGAGTTTTAAAATATGTAAGTCAAGATGTCCTAAAGAATTGGCTGCCTTTTGATTGTTCACCTGTGATAAAACATTAATTTAATTTATCCAATTTTTAGTTTAAGAATGTATAAATCATTAATTTTGAGTTGTGATTTAATCTAATTTAATCTACAGCCTTTCTCATAACCACAGTTTAGATAATGCAGCTTCAAAAAAAGAATTACATAGACCAGATGGCTGTGTAACTGGGCAATTTAATTACAAGTGCTCTCTGTTTCTTTGAGGTATGATAAATTATGAAAGAAAATTATATATATGCAGTCACCCTGAAGCAATGTAGTGATGAAAAAAAATACCTGGTATAATTTCAGAGTGGAATCCAATAGAAATGTTTAAAAGGGAAGAGAAAAAATTGTAGCACAGTATATAATTTTTTTTGAAATGAAAGAACATGCAATCGTCAATGATGTAATAAAATAATAGTGTGCAGCATTAAAATGCCATGCATTACAATAAAGGAGTTGGCTTGCAGATAGCACACCTATGTTTCCTGTAAGGTGTTTTGTATTGCAGCTCTCTCTCTCAGATCAAGAACAGTGAGAAACAGTGCCTTTTATTTGTATGGATTTGTAACAATTCCTAGAGAAACATTAAAAAGTAGATCATTTTGAAACAGCAATAATTTGATAAAATCTTTAAGAAAAAATGTGTGTATCACATTGGAAAGTACTTTTAGCAGTATTGTGGTGGCACGACTTCTAGGCACTGAAATTAGGCTGAAAATAGCTATTGAAATAGAGTTGCAGTATCTAAAACTGCAGTATCAGTTTCCGTCTTCTTCAGATAATCCAGTGCCCTGCCTCTAAATATGCAGATCAGATAATCACTGTGTTCAAATACACTCTTTAAACATCTTGCTGAGCAGAGCTCCAGTGTCACTGTAATGTAGCTAGCAGAGATGCCTTCTGTTCTGGTTACCTGGCCATGTATTAAGTTCATACAACTTTTAAGCTTGGTACTTAAAGGGAAATATCAGTAGTTAAAAATCCCACCTTGTTTGAGAAACTAGTTGTGCATATTAAGAGGCCTCATTACTGTGTGTTTTAAACAAATAATAAACTTTACAAACTCCACAAAAGTCAGCAGTGCTGTGAGCACTAATTCCTGGTTAAGTGCTAGGTAGGAGAGCATTTCAAATATAAATCTGAAGGCTCTTAGTCCTTGCGCTTGTGGAGCTGACTAGCATAGACTTTAGTGAGGTCTTGTGTTCGTGGCTTTACTCCAGGCGTTACTGGGCAAAACTGTTCAGAGCATCATCCTGGCTGCAATGCTATTCCAGATCATCCCATGCAAGCAGGAACTCTTCCATCTGCCTTATGACAACCTGTGCAGAAGATGAGGCAGGAACACAAAGCTGCAGGAAGTACCAAGCAGCAGTTTGTGGTGCACAGCTACAACCACAGCTGGCTCTGCAGCCCATCTCAAAATAAAGCCCTCATTAATCAAGATAATTTTATGAGCAGAGTTCTTTCATGTCTCTACTCAACACACAGTACCTGGATTATGGTGGCAACAGGTGCCTTAAAGATACCTGTCTTAAGAGTGATCAACAGATACTGAAAGCTGTACCATGTGTCTTTTAATCACATTGCACAGTGCACAGCAGTTACTTGCATGTGATCTAAAGCAAGTACTGTTTATAATTCCTTCCCTGACAAGGTAAAGGGGGCATTTTTGTCTCTTTATGGTAAAAACAGATTAGAAGTAAGCAAGACGTTTCTGTCAGGTGTAGTGCCTGAAATGCTGTTAATAAAGTAATTTATTGAGGATTGTAATTCCTATATTTTAACTCTGTAGGAAGATGCCTACATTTAAATTATTTACTTATTCCTGTGGTAAGAAAAGTAGCTGTCAAGTGCACCTAACTTGGAGATATTAGAAAAGGCAAGCACATAGGACAGCACAGCAACAAACTGTTTTGTTAAAGACCGATCTACATGTAGAAAAACCTCCCCAAAACCACGAACAGCAGCAGAATTAACCTGGGCAAAGGCTGGGTCCTTCCCCCTGCTGCAAAATGGATTCTTTGGAATGCATGAAGAAAACCTAGTCTGAATGTAAGCACACTGGGAGCATGGAGCTATTGGTTTTTGTCATGCATACAACACAAAACAACCTGAAAACACAGAAACCCCTAACCTCAACATCAGCAAAAGCAGGGAAGTAGGTCAAATGCACCACTGCATTATTTCAAATTACATAACTGTTCCATTACATGAATACTTTTTCTCTTCCATGATACTCTCAATGTAACATTTCTCCCTTCTACTAGAAAAAAATTACAACTATTACTAGAATTCCTTTAGTTTCCAATACATGGAAAACAAAATAAATTAAATATGCTACTCATGTTTGTTGGCTTATTTCTACCAGGGTATTCTCCCTTGACTAAGTTCCAGAAATCTGAAATTGAAATTTATCAACCAACAACAGTCCTTGTTATTTGTGCTTCTGTGTTTCCCTTTAAAACTCAAAACCTCTGCCTTTTAATTGTGTGGAGTTTTCCTTCTTATTAACAGATTCTTTAAAATATTTCTACTAAGGACGAGTTCTTGCTCATCACTCACATAAGTTTGTTTCAGTTCTTTGTTTCGAAAGTGCCTGGCTGATCCATGCTCTCATCTTCGTGAAACGATCCCTTTCTAAAACAGGAAGAACTGTAGAGTAAGCAATCTCATATTAGGCTTTACAGAAAAAAGTCAGCAAAATACAGAAAAGTCAACAAAATGCAGAAAGTAATCTTGCCCTACTCAGCAGTTGCTTAAGAAAACCTTTCTAATCAGCGAGTGCAACAAAAGCATTGCAAAAGCTGGAGTAGCTCGCACAGCTCCACCTTTGGTGATATCTACAAAAAACTTACAGTACAAATATGTTGGGAATGCTGTAGGGTATAGTTCATCCCTTAGGGAATAAATTAAATTGCTTCTCTAAGTCCCTCTCCAGGCCTATTTCTATTACATGTGATTCTGGTTATACAATAAAAATGTGTACTTAAAATGCAAATATTTGAATTAGTTTATCATAACTTGTGATCATCTCCTTTATCTCTGTAAAACACCACCATGTTAGATATAAGCAAAAAACACTGTCCAATGTAAACAGAAAAAAGGTGCATTCTTATGGAGTCCTATGGTTCACAAAAGGTTATACTCTTCTCTACATCTTCTTTCAGAGTAACAGGTAATAAAGGAACAAATCCCTTCATTTTGTAGTATTATTTGGTATTAGAAATGATCATCTGAGGCATTAGCAGTAAGAAGACTGGTCAACAAGTATTCCAGTCCATTAAAAAAGGATTTGAGAGGATCTCCTGGGTCACCAAGACTGTGTCCCTGTTATCAGAGTCAGCCTTTCAGTCTACAGTTTATCAGTCTTCAATATGTTTGCAAAGTTCTGTCTTAAAATGCTACTTCCATTATACTGACTGGGCAGCTGTTCTCCTTTCCTCTGATGTTTCAAAATTTCTGAGGTTTTCAAAGTATATTGGTTTAGGGCAGTTTGTGCTACTTCATTCTTGTGCCAGCACTGACTTTTATGTTAAATATCAACTTTCTGTCCACCAAAGAGGGAGATAGCAATTCTAAACAGTCTTTGGTTTAAGGTTAATTTTATTTTTGTCTCTTCTTTAGCTGGTCCATTAGCCACCTTTTGTTTTTTCCTACTAATTTTCATCTTTAATACATTAATTTCTTTTTCCTTGATGCATTTTTTTGACATACAAAGCACTTCAGTCTAACGCTTTCCTTGTCAGCAAGAAGAACTTTACCAGTGGTAAAGACATATACCTCATCACTATGATATAATCTATTCCTAAAGAATATGTTGCATCTTATTTTAAATTTTTCTCAATATCTTTGGTTATACTTCATCCAATATTTACAAATTGAGATCTGATAAATATATTCAACTACTTACATACATTATATTCTTGCTTCATCCTAATCATAGGGACATATTTGCTATTTATGCCCTTTCCTTACTATCTGACCAAGCCACAGCCTCTTATTCAAAATCTTTACTTCTAGATTCCATTTCATGTGCTAGTTCTTCAAATTTAGTGATTATTTTACTGTATTATCTCTCCCCCACCCTTCAAATGAGCATCTTCAAGTCTTTAAACTTTTTTCTCAGGTGTTTTCATTTTCATTTCTCAGGGTTAAACACCCTTCTCCTTAAATTGTGTATTTCTCAGTAGCTTAGAGGTAATACAACTTTTTACCTCTACTTTTACTTCCTTTACTTGCTTCCATGCACTATCTCTCCTCAAATTGTTGGTTATTGGGACTTATTTAAACCAGTGGACACCAGCTACATTTTGTGCAGTAACTCCCCAGAAAGGAACCAACTAGCATGTGGAGTCTTCCTCAACCAGAGAGGGTCCAAGTCATTCCTACATGCATGCTCTGATCACCCATGCCACTACAGGAAATTCTCATGTAGGGCCTCCTGCATCCCACCTGGTAGCTGAGTTACTACATAGTTCCTTGGCACCCAAAGTGGAAGGATGAAGAAAGACTTTGTGTTCAAAGCCCAGTGTCAGAGGTTTTGGCAGAGGTGATGCCTGAGCTGTAGTCCCCAGGCTGGCAGTGCATTTCACTCTGAGGCAGAGCAGTACCACAGCACTGGCTGGCTGTACCAGCTCCTTGTGGATCAGATGCACAGAAGTGGATGTTCCAAGATGAGATTCACAGCAAACCCTGAATGAACGATAAATCTCAATCCCATTCACAGTTCAGTGCCAACTGATGGTGGGAGAGAGAGAACACCACTGTGGTGCAAATTAGCCTGCCTTCAGATAGGGAGGCAGGCAAAGAAGCTTACAAAAATACTTCTTTAGCAACAATTTGCTGGTAAAACTTGAATCCAGCCAAACCTTAGGAGAAGCTTTATGGCTGTGGACTAACTGACTTTTCTAACCACTTCAAACTCCCTAACCTCTGCAGCATGCTTGTCTGTAAAGGAGCAGTAACACCCTAGCAGAGTTTATGTAACTGCTACTCAATATTGCATTAAGCTTCCTCCATCTGACATGTAAAACTTCCACCTGCTCAGTCACCCAAGTCCTGACTTGAACTAATGACTTTTGATACTACTGGGCTATATTTGCTCCTAGCAGGCTGATAACAAAGCATACAGAGGATCGCCTGATCCAATTTATGCTATAGCCTGAGATAATTATTTTACACTGGCTGTGATTACTTAGCAGCAGAATCAGTTTAAGTTTGTTGCTCTCTAGAGAAGAAGGAAAATACAAATGCAGTGAGAAGTCTATGTGCTGTGGTATTTTAAAATGTCAGAGAGCCACTACTGTATCATTAGCTATAATTTTAAGCTTTGACAATGCTGTCAATGAGCCTTGGTATTTTGTTATCACTGCCCTATTTGAAAAAATCTGTTTCTCTCCATTGGCTTCTCCTTTAATCTCTGTGGTTGGCAGTGTTATTTGTTTTTCTCTCTAATGGAAATTCTAGAACTACTGGTAGTGAAAAGAGTATCGCTATGAAAAATACATGATTCTTCCTCCTTAAATGCATCTCTCTTTCTCTGTTTAAAAATTAAGACTATACAATGTAAATGAACATTGCTTCCTCCCCCTCCCAATTTGTTCCAAAGGCAACAGGAGCTTTTAAAATCTGTTTCTCCCTAGACTTACCACTGATATAAATCTGAGTCACTGTGAAAAGTTTGTTTCTGTCCACTCCCTTCTTTTTTTTTGCACAGAGATGTCTTCACAAATCTTCTGTTATTAGGCAGTGCTGAGAGTAGAGCAACTGTGGAGTCTCAAAACACCAGCAAAGATGATCACGTTTGCAGTGGTAAAGTATAGGAATAAACAAAACATTGTAGCGTGCTTTAACAATCCAATCTGCATTTGAGCATTTTCTGTGCCTGATCCACACAAAATAAGTATAAAATAGGCCAACAAGTACAAAATAAGTCTGTGTATTCCACTAGAGCAGACTAAAGTAGCTCACAGGCTTTCTGTTTAAGCCATTGTAACACCCTGGTTACCAGGGAGGCTCCAGAGCTTCTGAATCTGGCAATTTTTGTTACTACTGTTATGCTTATTTAACCTTGCATTACTTTACTTAATCCTTAATCTATGATCTAATCTCCCTTGCCACTCCCTTAATGCCTGTCCTGAACCTGCTACTGTAGGCAGAATCAGCTTTCTGGATGTTCCCTCAAAACATACAACACAGCTCACCTTGCCATGTGTAGATAGCTTTATCTGCTCCAAAACAACTTGTATCTAAAGAGAAATGAAGAGAGAAGGAAGTCCATTCACCTTGCTAGAAGATGTTCACTGGAAATCTATACCAGCAGATCCACAGACCAGAAAATCCTTGAGAAAAGTGGGTTTGGCACTGCTGTGCTGAATTCAGTGTATCCATGTGAAATCAAACCTCCCAAATTACCAGGGATACCCACCTGGTGAATTCAGGTTGAGGTTATGAGGAAGTATCAGTGTAGGACTTCAGCTGGCAGCCATCCTGAGCAGGTGTCTAGAAAATTAGCAGAACTAGAAAATCAGAAATTCCCAGGCCTCCTCAGGTGTGTTTTGTGGATGGCTCATTAAATTCCACTTCAGTAAAGTTTTACACTTTTTCTTTTCGATGTGGCACTGTATCAAAGGAGCTGCATTTTTTACTCGGTCTAGGAACTGCAGAAGAGAGGTGGGGCAGAATGTGGCAGTATCACCTTGGCTTCTCCTGCCTCCCAGGTCATTTGCTGATGTGCACTCAGTGGGGATTTTAGCCACAGGTGGTGCCACAAAGTGGAGGATCCAGTCCCCAGTGGATACCCTAAACTCAGTTCTTCCAAGGAGCAGCTGGATAGTTCAGATCTGATCTACAGCTAAATGAATAACCAAAAGAATAAGCATAAATCTTGCAGGTGGCTTTAAGCCTATCCTTGGGACTTTGATTGGGCTGTGAAAATTTCCAAGAAAATGCAGAAGACAGAAGTTCAGGAAAAATAATAAGGCATCATGCAGAAAATTACACAAAGTCACATGCCTGAGTCCTAGATTTCATCATCAGGGCTCCAATTTAGATCACAAGTTTGGTGATATTTTAGGTAACCCCACAATCTACTATTCCCAAAGTTCTCGTGCCCCAGTTCTCAGGAAACATATTAACAACAGGCAGATAGGATTAAAACAAGGAGTGTGTAATGAAATGCCAACGGTGTGTCTGTAACCAAAGGCCAGAAAGAGTATTTAAGAGAGAAAAACAGAAATGTATCAATGTGAAAGAAAAGGACTGTGGAAAAAGAAAGATAGTTTGCTTTCAATTTCTAAAATGCTTTGCATTAACTACCCTGTCAATAGCTTAAAAAGATTAGGAGCGGGGCATTCTTTTTGTGCACGCGACCTTTTCAGCAGCTTGGCAAATAAAATAAATAAAGAGAATAGGCCAGCCCCAGAGGTGGGTTTATATTTAAACACAAAGTTTACATTCAAGTTTCTAGGAGAAGAGTTGAACAATGTGATGTAAGCTTGGATCTTCTAATTAAGATCAAATTGCATAGTATTTTTAGACTTTAAAACAACATGTTTTGACCCAAAATGCAGTTCAAGTTTTCTTTTCTCTTGGATCTATTGTGAATTATTAAGCACTTGACATACTGTAAACTAGGTCTGGCATGGACTTCAACAGACATAAACCCAGAGTCAGAGGGGGGTTGCTGGGTTGGGTTTTTTCTCTTTTCAGTAAACAAAAATTTATAATGTGCCAAAAATACTACAGATCCCTTCAGTCCAAAGTCAAGGGGGAGGCTTTCAAAACATTCTAGGCTTTTTTATTTGACCCACCTCATAGCTTTTTGTGTAGGCATTCCTTCCCAGCAAATAGCACAAGAGCTAGCATGCTGAACAAATAAATACAAAAAGGTTACCGAGTGCATAACACTTTCCCTCAGAGCAGCCTCCCTATACCTTGCATGCACACACTGCAGGTTTGAATTTCAAGTGTAATTTAATTCCCACAAAACAAACCAAACAAGGATTCAGAAAAAAAGAAAATAATATTGAGTCAGGGCAGCTTGTTTCATGTGTGAGCTTACTGAAGATATAAAAGCTCCAGAAATAACTTCTCCTTATTGGAACCTTCATTTAGACCTCACCTTAACATTCACAAGGTGCTCCTGTGCATCCTAACCCCTCCACAAGGAAAGATTAAAAGGTTACTCATGGAAACACCAAATTATTCTTCCTGTGAGATTTTCTGACTTGCAGTAAGTTTCTAATAAATGTACCAAGCCCTAGTGGCATCTTGTTCAGTGCTCTGGTTTTAAACCTGAGGCAAACATGAATTAATAAGGCAAATAGTCCTGTGCAGTAAGGTATTGTAAGGTTTTTCCTTAATCTTAAATATGTAATGCAGACTTTGCTGATTTAAAAGTGAAAAAGCCAAACAGTTCTCACAAAAAAACTTGCTTTGGATGTGCTTTTTGTAAGCATACATCATCCTTCACTTATAGTGTTTCAAAACCACACCTCTCAGTCTCAAAAACCAAGCTCACTTGCATAACTTGCCATCTCTGAAGCAAACACATCCAAGGAATTAAAGCTACTTTCCACTTACCCTAAGTGGACTGGTTCGCTGTAGTAGAAATATGAACCTTTGTGCCATAAAAGTGATATACTTTTGGGCTCCTAAGGACTACACCAGCAATCTTCAGCTTAAAAAAAATGAGAGAAATAGAAGCATCATTACCACAGTGTTTCACAGCACCATATCCATGCACAAGGTTCACAGCCAGTCCAAGCCCAATGATAAGTGGTGATCCTAAGCATGCTATGCATTGTCATGCAGCAAAAGCCACGTCCTTGTGTACGTGTCCAGAGTCCTGTCCCAGCTTGCATAGGAAGAGAGGTGAATGGGTTAAACCTCTATCTCCACTGCTTCTTGACATGGTTATATGAAGGCTGAAGGTCTTAATGAAGCTTTTCTAAGGTTTTATGTCAGATCTTGGCTTCTTTTTTAAATTTTTTTTACCTTGTTCACAAAATAGAATTCAATCTTTGGAAAATATATTTTTACAGAGCTTAAAACCTACATGGTTACAAGAATCTGACCTAGATTTGAAGGTTTCATGTGGAACTGATAAAAGCAGACTCTTATTGAATTTTCTTCCCTCTATGAAAGAGGCATTAGGGATTCACTGGATGTGAAGATGTGTCAAAGATTCTTTATCTACTACACTCACCATCTCCTCTTTCTCCATGAGACCGTTGTCTCCTCATGTCTGCTTGTTTGACAGGGCAGGCATGACTGGCAGAGGAAATTCTCTATTGCAGCAGTCACAATGTGATAGACCCAGTGACTGCCCTAGAGAGAGTGGCTGTATGCACAGGAAATCCTTAGTGTTTAGGGTTTGTTGTTACATTTTCCCATGAAACCAGAACTGAAAGAAGACACAGTTAGAAAGAACCTTTTTAACTTGGCCTTATGATCTTGAAATTCAGTATTACTCTGGGACTTGGAAAGAATTAGTAATATGTCAGATGATACAGGTATATAAAAATATCGTACAGGTATATAGGTAGGGACCTATCACAGTGCAGCACAGGCACTTAGAAGAAATGGTACTATTGCTTAAGGGATAAAGATGTATCTTAATGATGTGAGATCTAACCCATTTTTTGCCTGTCAGTAAATGTAAATACTGCCACTAGTGTCTCAGGACAGATTTCTCATCTCTTTTGCCATTTTAGTGTTGTTCAATGACGTCTCACACTACTTTCTCTCCACTGGTTTTTGGTTTCATTTATTATCTGACCTTGTGTATTTCCCAAGGCTCAAGCTGCTAGTCTTTCTTTAAACAATAAAAAGACTAATTTTATTTTCATTTTCCACTCTCTCTCCATTTGTTTTCTATTCTCAACTTCATTTCTTCCCACTGTGTTTTCTACTTCCCATTTCTCTGTCTCAGTTCCTGGCCTTTGTCTCCATCTCATCCCAGTCTATAATCTTGGTTTCTGTTCCTTCTCTCATCCCTTGCTTTCACAGCCTCTCTTCTTGATTTTACCTCAGTAGTGTGTCATTTCAGCTAGCCTGCTAAGCTCTCCGAGGATACATATATATATATATATATATATATATGCACACATACTTTGCTGCCTAAGTAATTACCATGGGCTATCGTGGGTTTCCCCCCATTCTCCATTCCAATTTCAACTCACCAGTAACTTTGGGACTCAGAAATGTGCTAAGGAGGCTGGTTCTGAAAGTGCCCATAATAAAGAAATTCTTTCAACTTTTCCCCTTTCCACAGACTGCTGCTTTTGCTTTTTGTCAGAGCTGTCTTTCAACCCATGAATCTGCAGATAACCTGCTCCCTAATCTGCTGTACTGTGCTGGAAGAAGTTCCTCCTCATGTGGTACTTGTACAAGATAACCACATTCAAAGAAATGTGTGAGAAACACATACTTTCTCTCCAAATGAGATGTTCTGGAGTTTTTGATCTGCGCAAACTCAGCACTAGCTATGAAATAATCTGGTCTGTAGTTCACATCAGTTCTTACTGTCTCTCTAAAATGATCCAAGTCATCTGTTTGGGTTTGTCCTCTTGCTGCCTCACTGTGTCTTCAAGCCCTGGACTCCCTGGAAAGGCTCTATCGTGCCTGGCTGCAGTAGGAACATCCCTATTGCTATGACTACAAATGCCCATTGCTGTCTTGTTCCCACGTTCATCTCAGCTATTCAGAAATGAAGGCCCCAATAAGAATTAGTAGGCCCCAAATCAATCCTTTGAGCTCAGTGTAAATACAGCCTGATGGGACAGAGAGCTACATCTAGTCCTTAATCAGGCAGTGAGCACTGTAGCGTGGCTAAGTATAGAAGCCACTTAGTTTACAGTACAGTGACCCAATAATTATGCAAGATAATACTGTATGCACTTAGCTCGCCTGTACCATTCAGAGGACTTGCCAATAATACACGAGCATATTTCGTTATCTCCTTCCCCAGCTCAGGGCTCTCTATAAACAGTTTGTTTTCTCCCAAGATTGCTGGAGCTATGGCACAGAGCACTGTCTAGGTATATTTAACCCTGCGGCTCATTCCAACATGCTTCTTTAAAAGAAGATCATATTGTTTTTCCTGCTTTCCATTTTTGTAAGCCTAGGCTTTGGCCAGAGGGTACTCTACATATCTGGCTGTAAATAGACTGCTTGGAGCCAAGCAATGAGGTGCCTTGACTAATTTCAGCATTCACTTAAGCTAAATTATTTATGATACTCTCTGCGCAGGCTTTTCTCTGTTGTTGTTGTTTTAATGTCGTAATCTCAGCCAGAATAAAGGGATAATTTGCATGCATTTTCAGCTACTGCAGTAGCTAACACATGGCTCTGAAAACTGAAGCCAACTACAATATATTCAAAGTTTGAACTCAGTGGCCAGAAAAGGGAAATTTGACGTGCCACTAAATCATGTTCCTAATGGTAAAAAAGCTTAACATTTTTACTTAAGCAGCTGAAACAACATCAGAAACATTTTCCGACGATTCAGTTATTCACTTGTATCAAGAACTCATCACCTTTGCTGCAAGAAGGTAAATCAGGAGGATGTTAAGCTGTGAATGGTCTATTTTCACCTCTATGCTGATATTATGAGTCCAAGTTCATCGCCAGCAGAGCATGTCTTCATCATCATGAGAATGTAAAACACTGCACAGGCAGAGTGAAAAAATACAACTGTGCTTTTAAGGAGCCTCTGAGTTTCCAGCGGGCACAAGGCATAAGAGATAAGAAAGAGAATAAAAGTTAGAAGGGCCTGCAGGGCAGAGAGGTACCTCCTTCTCCACCAGCTGGTGGCTTGCCAAAGAAAACAACAGAAGTGGGGATTAGAGTTTGCAAGGTTGCACATTAGAGGAGGGCTACCTATTCCCTGCCTCCTCTGAAAAACTGCCATGTGAGGAGAAACATTCCTTTTATTATTTATGGGGACAGCCACTCTTGTTTATTATGCTCATGTTACTATGCTACATGCCAAGTACAGGCACTCTTTTTCACAGAGAGGTTTTTCTTTGTACAGAGTGAAAAAAAAAAGGAAACATAACACACCCCCCCACCCCCCCCCCTTTCACTCCCTGTTTGTAGGATTGGTGAGGAAATTAAAGTCAGGGTAGTTAAAGGAAGTTTTCTACAGAGTTGTGATTTTGCTGAGAAAGGTGGTAGCAGCAGAGCATTGCAGTGGCCTGACACCATCGTGCTCTAGGGGATTAGCAGATCTGCTTCGAGAGCATTTCTGTTTGCCCCAGCACTGCGCAGGCAATCACATCCCTGAACAGCCCAAGGAGTGGAGAACTCACAGCAGAGGAAAGATTAAACAACCTATAATCTGAACATCAGTATTTGTACAGCTTGTAGGAGGTGGATATGCCCCCCCCCTCCCCGGGTTTGGAACAATGTTGATAGGAAAGAAAAAAAACCAAGTTTATTCCTCACCCCCTTTATATTTTTTTTGCAAGGCATCTGAAAGACAGCTGACCTATTTTCTGAGCTGAGCAGCAGAGCAGGCTCCCCAGCACCTGATCACTTCTTTGTGCCTGTCCCTTGAAGCATGTTTAATACTGAAAGGCCTGGCCCTGATCAGTGATTGCAAAGGAGGAAACCCTCGGCTGCACTTGGACTACAGCCTTCATGCTGAATGCAGGCAAGGATTTGAAACAATCCACTGAATGCAAAGTAAATCCCAAGGCAAAGGGAAGGGAAACTAGGCAACAGTACTTTCTGTGGTAGATGGCAGTGGATTTATTGCCTGGCAGTTCACAAACTGCCTACAGCTAGGGGAAATTGCTAGTTCAATAATCCTATGTTTAATGTGATTACTGGTACTGGTTCATAGGCTTAATTTTATTCCTCTGAATTTCTCTCCACTAACAAAAACAAAACAATCAAACAGAAAAAAGGTGCAATAAAATCTCTTCAAAAATACAGGCTATAAAATGTGTTTTTCAAACCAGGAAACTTCATTCATTCTGTCTTCAGGGTTTTTCTTATTTTTAACCAAATTATACACAGAAGGATCTTATTCTGAAGAATAAATCTGCCATGTTGTAAGAAAGGAGGAGAGCTCTTTCTCCTTTCCCAATGGGGTTTTTAAAGATAACACTGACAGATGCTCCTTCAGTTTAGAATCTAGGAATAAATATTTAGATATGGGAAACAGTAGCAAGATAATGTATTTGCAGTGGCCATGTAAAAACCTTAGTTGGATGGTGAGAGGGTGCAACCCTCCCCAGATAGAAGACAGTGCTAAGAATGAAGCTCCAGACTTCAGCATTGCAGCTCCCACACAGAAGCTTGGTTCTGCCAGGAAGGGATAAGAGAGCAAACACATTAAAAGAACAAAAGGCTCCTCTCTCACACATAATTTTTCAGATTTCAGCCTTAAAATACAGGATACAGCCACTTAGTTCTGTTTCAGAAACTGTGTGTTGCTTCACAATGGCCTTAGAATAAGGTGCCGAGCGAACATTTTCCTGTTTATCAGCAACATAAATACCATGTGACAACAGCAGTACTTCAGGTGGAGCCTTTTTCTTTATTGGGCATGATCTGAGTCACAGGACAATTCCCAAGAGCCAAAAGAAACATACCATGAAGAAATGCATTCCAACAAATCACATTTTTCATGCTACAAGGCCACTATATAACCACTGTAAACAAACTATAAGTTTAATATGCCTATTTACCCTTGTTTGCAATAGGCTGCTGAGCTTACCTAGATTTCATCCTTAATTTAGTATCAATAGTTGTTGTAAACAAGGTTTACAAACAATTTTATGCCTTCTCAAGGCAGGTTATTGAATCAAAAAGCATGATAACTTTCCATGCTATTTCAGACTTGATGTGGTGAATTTTGCAGATATGGTTTCTTTCACAGAAAGAACATGGATGTTCTTTTTTTTTGATTTTCACATGAAGAAGTAGGAATCATTGCATTTTTAGAAACAAAGCATCTGATATGACAATGCAATACTGCTCTCCTAGTGCCTGTACTGACCTCCCAAGCCCACTGCAGAATGCTGTTTTCTTGCTGTTTTTATTACCTGATAAATACCAGTTTTGTCACTGAGACTGTCCATTTGACTTAATTTATCTCACTCTGCAACTACTGCATTGTTTAAACATTTATAATTCTGTTTGCCAATGACTGTCTCCATGTTTCTAATGTGTTAATTAACATTTATAACATACCTGTTTATATTTTACTTATTGTTGGCTTAATTTACATCGAATGAACCATAAACTGTTCTTACCAGTTATCAGTTTAGCTCATTAAAGGAATCATGCTATGCCATTTTTGACATAAAACTACAGTTAATAACTCACTTCATTCCCTCCAGCTTCACCACCAGCAGGCATGGAGTTATTCTCCTGTTGGTATCCTTGACTGCACAGGCCTGCCCAAGCCAGATATTATCCAGCAGGTTTAAAGATGAATTATGTTCCAGAGATCTTTTTTGCATCATCATCCTATTCTTTCACCCCCTCTCTGTCCTCACCTAATGAACATCACACCAAGTCCCTTAGCTTCCAGGGAATTATTTTTATTTATATTGGGAGATATCTGGGCTGTGATCTCTACCCTTCTGCATCTCAACATCCTCGTCTCACTCCAGTGCCCCAGCAGCCTTAGTTTCTTTACTCCATCATTTTCTCTAACTTCAGACTTACTTCTGGCTTTCTCCACTTGCACCAGCTGAGCTCTCACAGTCCTGCCCACACTTCTTTTACTGCAAAACCACTGATTCCTGTGTTACTCAGTCCTGATATTTACACCTGCATTCCTTCTACTCAACCACTTTATAACATTTGTAGTTACTGTATTCTAATAGAGGGTGTCTACAGCCTCTTAAAACCTTCCTCCCAACATCTATGTATTTAAAAAAATCACAGGTTTCATTTCTGCTGTACTGAGATTATCTTCCCTCTTAGTAACTAGGCTGTCTCACACAGAAGTGAGTAGGTGAGGAAATCTCTTCCAAGTCTCAGTGGACCTGGTATCTTCCCTCCTTCCATTAAATTTCATCAGTCCTCTCTCAATCCCTCCACACTCCCAAAATAGTGCAAGTCCACACACTTCTCTCCTTCTCAAAGTCCTCCCAGACTATATTCACTCGTATAACTGGTTATCTGACTTATCTTTTTTTTTTGGCTTAAGCTTCAAATCTGCACAAGTTCTTGCCTTCGCAAACTCTCTCCCTTATTGAAAGCCCATGTTGGTGACTCCTACTGAAGCCCTCACAAGGGAAGAAATGTACCCAGCTCCCAGAACAGTGTCTGGACCTTGCCTTTCCAGCCTAGGTCCTTCCTGTCCCTGTGGAGGAGGTGACACACTGTGGGGTGGCCATCAAACTCAGCATCTACTTTTGCCAGGCTCCAAATTTCATGCCCAGTTGGGCTGCTGGGGCACTGCTCACACTCCCCAGACCAACAGTCAAAAGGTACAGAACACACCTTCTCCAGAACCCACTCACTGGCCACTTCTGCAGGTTGACTACAAGTCTTTATTTTGTCTGAGAAATGCCTCTTTCTGTTCCAAGGAGAAGGGATAAAATGGTGTCCCCACAGCATGCAGACCTGAGTCTTTGCCAGCAGTTTTTCCAAACCCTCCCTGGTTGTGTTTGCTCATAAATGTACCCCCAAAGCCTGGATGTGATTTTATTGTATTGCACTCCCTGGCTCCAGGTCGGCTGACTGTGTGCTGGGATTCTTCATGGAAGAAATGCTATCAGCTCCTCTGTTTACAAGACTTGTACGTGCGCTTACGATCGTCATGGGGAAGATCTGGGCACAACTACAGTACTAATAAATGGTCAGTAATAATAAAAATAAAGGAATAAACTATAAACAAATACCAGCAGCAGGAGCTGGCAACAGTCAAGAGACTTGAATGTTTTCTTTTCTTTGACTTTTTATTAAAGTTAGTAAAAAAATTGTATATGAGGAATCTTTTCCAGGAGAAAATGCCTCTTCTTTTTTTTTTTTTTTTTGCTTTTCTCAGAGTGAAAACTCAGCAAACAGAAACACAAATGCTCCTACACCACCATATACAAACTTAGTCAATTCATTTACTGAAACAAACCATTTTAGGCAAATGCAAGCATTTAGTGGGATTTTAAAGGTGTTCCTTTAAAAATGTTTAATAACAATTATAAAAATGAAGAATCCTCAAAACTTAATAATTTTATTTACTATCATACAGACCCAGTTGCACAATCTCTGCTAAAAATTTGCAACCTCTTTGAATATATTGAATACTTAAGCGCGTGTGCATGTGTACAAATATATACTTTTACTTAACTGTTTCATGGCCTTAAAAAAATGTCATGAACCTCTCAGATGCCAACATTCACTGCACTTGTCCTGAAGCAAAGTCTCTGGAAAGACAGTACCTACCAAGCACTCACACTCTGGCTATCATAGGGTATATAGAGCCCAAATGGGTTGTTATCTGTCAAAAATTCATCTCTCTAGAAATGGAAATGACAAATGCTTTGCTACACTGAAACAAGAGCTGTGGGTTTTCACTCCATTTTGCAAAGTGCCTCAGTTTGCAGCTTTTCTTGGAGCAGAACCTTGTGAGTGCCACCCATCAGGCAGCTTCTGCTCTGTGAGTGGTGCCTTTTCTCCTAAAGAACAGTAATAATTTATTCAGTGGAAACTGACCAGTTGAACTAGTCTATTGGACATGGACCTCACCCCATCTGAAAACTTTCCCCACAGGCTATCATCAGCATATCTGCCTCAAAGCAGCCTTCAGTGACTTCTTCATCTTATGTCTGAGTCTTGTTAGGAAGGGCTTTGCCAAAAAAATCCCACATAACCAATTATTTGTTACCAGGCACACATTGTCAGAGACATTCTATGTTTTTTTCTACCAAAGCACTCTTCCTAGTTTTATTCTTTCCTTGTCTTCCCTAAGTGTGTCCCTATGGGATAATTTAACTCTTTCTCAGAACTCTGGACACCAAAAAAAAAGTCACAGAAGTGAAGTATTTTACATTTGCAACATGAGGATATAGACCAAGTCAGTAAACTCAAAACCCCAACCAAAATTAAGAGTAGAATTCATTCAAGCAAACTGCTTCCGAGTTAATCTTCTTTTATTACAGCACAAACACAGCAGATCTTCATATGTGAGGCATCTCTGGGAATCCCTGTGGCTGAAGGCCTTTACTGCCACTAATTTGTATCTCTGTGCTAGGTACATTACCTCTCTGGCTCCTTCACCATATGCCCCCTCTAAAAGCTGGGCTTCTTCCCTATTTGCAGCAACTGATTTCTGCACAGCTACAGTGAAATGACATTTCACCCCTCCGCTGCACCTCTTGGCTCACATCTACTTTTTGGTCCTTGTAGAGAGCAAGGCAGCTGTGATGAAAATATGATCACAGTGGCCATTACTTAAGAATCTGGGAGACAAATAATTGTCTGAAAAATTAATTTCAAAACCCACCTCCTCTTGGTTACAGATTATGAAATTGCTAATAAAATATTAAAAAACTATCCTAAACATAGTGGCTATGGATACCTGCAAGCTGAGATGAGCTGAAGCAACCCCCAAAGCCAGGGGTGTTTGGATAATCCATAGGACAAAGTGTCAGTGTCTGAGGGCTGGGATCCCCAGGTGCTGAGTTTTAGGGAAATCCCTCCTGTGAGTACAGAACAGCTCCCCCTTAGCAGTCAGAAAGCAGCAGAAATGTTTTTTTTGCCTGGAGAAACCAGGTTGCCACATATTCTAAACATATATTAAAAAGGGCTTTTGTAAGGCTATATCCTCATTTTTGAATAGTTAAAGCATAAGACTAAGGGATAGGATCTAATTATCATAATTATTATGTGAAGATACATGACTTAGTTTCTTGTAACCATTTCTTCAAAAAGGAGCCTCTGAGACTATTTTTAAAAGATCTTTTAAAAGTAAGTTGAGTAATTTAACAGGAGATCTGCTTATTTTGAAGCCTTTGAACCCAAAAACTACCCTAAAAGAAAAGCTAGTTTTCACGGCCGCAATTATGCTACACAGATCCTAGAGGAAACCAAGGCAAAAAGCAGCAGCACAGCATCAATGCAGCCACCCCCTTCCAGACAAAACCATACAGTGTGAATTTGGTGTTTACCGCTTGGCTCTGGAATAATAATCTTAAGTTGAGGTTATTACAGTATTTGCACATAACAAGAAAATACTTCAGGAAAGACTCTTAAGGCAATTTATGAATTCTGAGCTTCCAGGAAGCCCAGTGAAATTCCTGTTAAGAGTTTTGGAGATAGTGAAGCAAGGTGCTGTAAGTTTAAATTACTCATTCATCATCACATAAGTTATTTAGCAGCAGAAGCCCAAAACCAGAACCCTTTCTGATGCTTGGTAAACCTGTAATAAATGTTATGAGATGACAGAGGGCTCCTGAGGCAGGGGCCAGGAGCTGATAAGGCAAGAGTTGCATTCCAGCCCCCTATCTTGTGTTTACTTCAATCTGACCACTGAGCAGCATTCTTTCTAGTGGAAGGAACAAAGTGCAAATCTCCTTCTTTCCTTCATTCTTGAGGGCCAGGCTCCATTTCTGGGCAGAACATGAAGGTTTACCTTATCAGGAGAAATTCCCATGTGGCACAGCCAGACAAACAGCTTAGCCATGTGCAACACGCAGTCACATGCTGCAGTGAAAGGAAGAGCTGGTGGGAGTTGCACTACTCTGCAATATCTCAGGGACAGATAATACTGTAATGACAACAAAATCAAGTCTGAATGGTCTGGGAGCATTAATGAGTTGTAGCAGGGCTCTCCAGTTGGGATAATGTGGTGACAGAGTTTGCATGGTCTTCATAGTTCAGAGCATTCCCCAGTGCCTCAGCCTGTGCCAGGCAAACAATGCAAGTCTTAAACTCTCTAGAAAGCACTTTCCATGCCAAAGTCACTGGCCGGGGTTTCCCACTCTTTTTTTTTTTTTTTTTTTTTTTTAATGCAGGAGGGGATGGCATCTCCTACTGATAGCAGAAATAAGTCTTGGCCTTATTGTTTTTCTCAGAGCTGTCAGGAAATCTTAGCAAAAGCGTTGGCACCCTGGAAAGGTCTGAGGCAAAGGCCATGCTGCTGTTGATGTGTTGAGACAGGCAGTGCCAGCCCCTCGCAGAGCAGGAGGTGTTGCATGTCTCAGGACATCAGTTAGAGGACATGAAGGCTCTCACCAGCCCAGAGTCCTGGGATGCACTCTGTGCAGTGGATCCAGCTGGTATGGTTGATCTCACTGTAACCATAGTGTACAAGAGCTTTTGCTCAGCTGGGAGGAAATTCTCCTACCTATAGTCCTGTTCTGGCTCCTTTTCAGGATCAGCACTGGAAGCACCCCTGCCTGCATCACACCATGCTGCAGAGTCACTTTACACCTGCCCATCCTCTATCTAGATAAGTTCCCAGATCAGCTATGGTGTCCCAGCCAGAGAGGAATGATGCTTTGGTTTAATGAACATGGTACTTGAGTTTTGCTACTCTGTGGATTTTTGTCAGTTTATGAGAGGAAAGAGCTAACTTTTCATTTGTATTTGACCCTGCAGAGATGGGAATCAATTTCAGCAGGAGTCTGTGGGTTCGTGCAACACTGACACATAATTAGGCACATTGGAAAGTGCAAAAATAACAGCAACTTTTCCTTTCAGATTGTACAGTGGTATCTGTCAGGCTTTTCCAAATGTGGAGCTGAGGTGGGATGCTCTAAAACCAATGGCAACTGCGTATTCCTAATACCCTTTGAAAAAGTCTACAACATCATCTGTTAAAAAGATCTGGAAAATCCACCTTAAAAAAGCCACACCAATGAAATGGCCTGCCAAGCTGCAGCTTCCCAATCTTTCCATTATAGAGTAATTTGCTTATGGTGCAATTCATGTAGGCTCCATATTCCAGCAAAAATACATCAAGTGGTATCAGGTTACTAGAATCAGCCCTGAAGTAACTGTTTCCTAGAAGGGGAGGATAAAAAAAATGAAGCAGCAGCTTGCTTTGCGCTCAGTGAGTTGTGACACAGGTCTACCAGGAAAGCAACAGGAACATGAGAAATGATGGTGGGTTTTTGGTTGGGTTTTTTTCTGTTTGTTTCCTTATGAAAGCCTAATGTGGTGACTAAAAGCAGGGGAAACATCCACTTTTCAAAACTGAACTGTTATCAGTTTTTCAGCAAGGACCATGTCTCAGGCCAGGAGTCTATCTGCCACAACAAAACCATGACAATAATAATACCCTTTCCTCTTCTTTGGGAAATTTATTGGAAAAAAGCTTTATTGTATCTTAATCTTCGAACCCCCTTGTTTGAAAGCTTTGATGACCAAAATGTTTTGACCTTCTGTTTGGAGTCAAAGAAGCTTTCTGAAAGAAGATCTAACACTACAACCTCCCACTCACCATGGATAAACTTGCTTTCTGTCTTTCAGCAGAAACTCACTCTTTCAAAGTCATGATCTGACATGAAATAAAAGGTTTACATCTTTTGCTGAACTGCTTAGGTTTTACTGTAAGGGAAGCAAATATTAGCAGAAGCCAATGCAGCTGCTACAGTGGGTTGGTGTAGTTTTTGTGGGTTTTTTTTTGTTGTTGTTGTTAAGAAGCTACATAGATGCACAAAATGAAACTAAACTACATGTTCAATTAGTGGGAGTTAAAATCGTTTCATTAAAATCCACAATCATATATTCATCAGCTGAAAGAACCAATTTTTATACAGGGAATTTTTCCTTACTTTCCCTACTTTTCTGGAGCAGAAACAGCAAGCTCAGATGAAAACTTGAGCCCAGACAGTTCCTTGTTTCAGAGATTAACCTGAGTACCAGAAGAGCTTCTTACACAAAGTGGAAGTGACCTACTTAATGACTGTGACTCATTTCCCTCTTTCTTTAGGTTGGTAGTTAGCTGCCATGCCCCCATTCCCCACACCCCCCAAGGAAGGGACCTTGTTTTGCTGAGCATATGTATATAGCTTTAAATATGAAGCATTGCAAAACATGCTCTGGAGACAAGGGTGAGCCTGAGGTACCTGGAGCTACATAAAATTTCAGCTTCACAGGAGTCTCATTTCGGCAGGCAGTAATTCTGCAGTTACACAGATGGGTATTATATTGTCTTCCAGAGTAAATCTAGGCAAGCATGTGCTTGTTCAGAACATTTTAAAAACATTAGATCTGCAGAAGATACTGACTCATCTACTTTCTCAGCTGATGTGATCACCTGCTCCCATTACTTGACTTCTTGAGCAGTAAGAACAAGGTGATCCTGAAGAGGTGACATCCATGTGAGGTATTTAATTTACATACTGGCAACAGCAGTTGAAGTTTCAGAGCTGATGCTGCATTATGAGTTAGGATAAATGTGAGTAGGAGTGTGACACTGAGCAGAAAACATGAACAAGGCTGCAGCCTGCTTGTGCTATCCAAAATTGCCTGTCACTTTCATTCCTGTAGCCACGAAATCCTAAACATGCCTTTTAGTTTCAGGATACTTCATTGTAATCCTCTCATGAATAGTCACTATGCATGCAGAGGAAGAGATTAAAAACCAAATGGTTGACTCACATCAATCTAAGGCCTGGCACACTGCAAACTCATTAAGGAATAGCTCTCCAAGCTTCCCACACGAATACTTGTCGTGTGTGACTCTGCCCTTTCTGAGACTCCTAACCCACCACTGTGAGTTGCAGCTGTTCTCTCACACCCAGACCTTCCACTCCCCCATAGAAGCTCTCAGGAACCCACCTCATCCTTGGTCTGACCTGGTCTCTGTCTTGCCACCACAACCACTGGTGGAACATCATCTATTCTGCTGAGACATATAGCGACACATCTGTCATTGCCAGCAGAGTCAGGGATGGGCCTGGGTTTCCCTTTGCACAGCTGTCTGTGGTTCAGAGTAGAATGACCAAAACCTCTGCACCATTTTCTATGCGCACAGTCCTTTCAAATCAAAAGGAAAAGAAAGGTGTTTGTATACTTCTCTTTCTTTTCCATCAGGAGCCACTGCTTTAAGTAAGTACTGAGAGATTCTTTAGTACTTTTCAGTACTAAACACTTTCAGTACTTTTAGGTAAAAGCCAAGATGGGGGGCTAGAGTAGCCTTACAACAACCAGCGTCAGTACATGGCATTAAACTGAATGAACTAAGAATTTGAAAAAAATCTGTATGTCTCTTGAAGGTTTTCAGTAAAAAAGTGTCTGTGAGCAAAGTTACCTTCTTATGTTAACATATATTTACCAGCTAATTTCCTACATGCAATTTACCTTTTTAGAAGTCAATGTATGATATAGGATTGCAATATTGCTCCAAAGCCTCATATCATATGGTAAAATCATCTCTCCATTTCAGTTTGTCTTTCTGTCAGTGCTTGGTGATTCTTCACCTTATCTCCAGGAACCCTTTCTGAAGAACTTAATTAGTCTGTCCTTCTCTGACAACCACAACAATCTCCTCTATTGGTCAGATCTTCCAATTGTGCCCTGTGCAAATTTTAAGGTATTAAACATTAAAACTAAATAAAAACAATATAAAAAGGAAACAAACCCTAAAAAATACAGAGATACTTCTCTTTACATGGTACTCTTTCACTACATATGTTCAGTGCCAAGCTGGTCTTAAAATATACTTCCTCTGATGGTTTTATCCTCCACCCCCTGCCAGATAGCTCCCCTCTTATCAGCCTCCTTCATTCTTCAGGTGAGTTTTTTTAGATATAAAACTCTAGTTAAAAAGCAATCAAATTAAAATACTTGAACACTGAATAAAATTGAAAGAGCCTATACTGAGGGTGTGAGAACTCAGACTGGCAAAGTGCTAAGAAAAGCAGATACAGAACCAAGCCTCAGTGATGGGCTTAGTGATATTTTCAGAGTGATAGTTTCAAAGACCTTCTCAGAGGAGATTTTGTTGCAGTACAGAAAGTTCCTGAGCTGCTAAACTGAGAGAAAGCCTAAAAAAAGGACCTTTTCTGCCAGGACATAGCAGGCAAGAAGGAATTTGGTTTCCAAATGCTTTCATTTCTGTTTTGTCTCACTCTAAGTTTTATCTGTTTTTCAAGCTATGGGATCTAGTTTCTGTTAAAATAAAACTTTGGTTTGTATTTAAAAGCTCTTTTACTGTTTAGAGAACAGCCAGCTTAAGATTTACTCAGATCTGCTTCAAGATTCTAGCCAGCTTGGAGTCCCATCACACCACCTTAGGTTGTGAAGAACATACCTATTTTCAGTGGAAAGTAACAAGAAATAAGCATTTCCAAATGCCACACTTTGTCAAAGTGCCTTGCAACTCATGGGAGACATCTGTGTCCTGCCTTTAAAGAGCTGTAGTATTTTTGCTTGGGGAAGGGACACTTGCTTCCTCTAGTGAAACAACACAGATTCTGTCTCAAAACTTTCAGAATAAGCAAGATACAACACTGTACAAAGCACACATCAACCTTTTGTCTGCATTTACTTGCATGACTCTTACTGATCTTTGCTACCCCATGAAGTCTGTATCTTGTATATAGTGGGGAATCAGAATAAGCAGCATAGGAAAAAGATCATTGGAAGAATGAACAAATTAATCAAATGGCTTATTCAACCAGTTAAAGACAATGGATCCGGGTCTTAAAATCCCATTTTTGCACAGAAAGGCAAAATGATGACTCCTGTTGCCTGATACACTACACAATTCCTCAATTTGCAAACATGAAGTCATTTGTACTGGACTCATTACGATCATATTTGACTATCAGAGACTTTTTTTTTACTTGGCAGCAGCATATCCAGTTCAAAGGATGGCTGGGAGCCTCCCATTTATTAGCTGAAAAGAATATGCCTTTTTAAGATATATTCATTTATGGCACAACATAAACATAAAACTCATTCTGGTTGGAAGGAACCTTTGGACCCCCCCCCCCCCACCTCTGCTGCACAAAGGAAGCATAACTTTTAAGGTTCTTAAGCTTCATCCAGTCAAGTTTGGAAAACCTCAAAGGATGCATTTCATTTCAGTCAGGAGTTCCCCATTCCAAATCCAGTCCCTTGCCAGGGCTAGTAATTTTTGAGTACTTCTACTCCAAAGAGATTCTTGAAGATAAAACAAATGTGAAGCTCCTTCACAGTGCTCTATGGCAGCCTCCCATGGTACCTTGAAGAAGATGAAATCTGCTCTCCTAAAGACCAGTATTACCACCCTGCCTTCTTTTCTTTCCTCATGGGCTTGAAATTTATCATCTCATGGTGACAGTAATGTCAAATTGTAATGTAAAGCAGGTTGCCAGGTAAACAGTAGAACAGTCACAATATCACCTTATTTTATAATTTCAAGAAAATCCTTTATAATGCAAATATCAAACTCATAAAAACATTACCACGATGCAATGCCAATGAGAGTGACTATTATATACCTTCGTATTACTTGTCAATCCAGTTTTACCCAGCAATGACACCGTTAACAACATTAAAATGTACAGTGATGCAGAATTTAAGTAATAACATGACATTAAGATGAATAGTAAAAGTTCAGATCTCTAGAGATCTTGCTCTGCCTGCCTGTGGACACCTTTGTATTGCTTATCTTTGGCTTGCACTTTCACAACCATCCTTGCAGCCATTTGAGGGCCAGCAGGATGTTTGTGAAACATTAAAGCCAGAGGGTAGAGCACAAAGTAGCATCCTCTGTGGTGACAGATTTATCTGGTGCTGCCTGTGAGCCAGTTCAAACTGCCCACACAGGATGTGTCCACTTGATTTATTCACTTCTCTTGGGTCATACCCTTGCTCCTCCCTTCATCTCCTGTAGTTTCTCATAATTGCTTTAAAAGCTATTTGTACAGATGGAACAGCAGAAAAACTACACTTAGAATAGACATGGCATTACCTCACCTGTGGAAATAAACACATATGCTTCTACATGTATGCACATTCAAGTTTAATGTAGTGATTCTTGTTTTTCTGCCTTCCCACTCCTGCCTCGTTGACATCCATAAAGATATTGCCATTAACAATAGTTTGGAAACTAGCAAGCATGACTTTATGAATAGAATTCCATTGCTTTGCTATGTTGTCAGTACTTCATTTTACATGCCATCCATAACATCTCCAAACCAGACTCTGATTGACTGAATGTTCCAGCTTTAGCTAATAATAACTATTCAGTTTTAGAGACACAGACCATTGCTGCTAAAGTGTGGTCCTGACAAGGAGTTTGAGGATATCAAGGTTTTGATTTGATCATACAGGCAAAAAAAATGTCTAGAATGTCAAGTTACTTCCAGTGTATATCCCATATGTAAACCAAAATGCAAACATTATGAAATAGTAAATAAAAGTGGGAGAAATTCCCAATATCATCCTGAAAAATACTGACACATCAGCCTTTCATGCTTCCTCTCAAACTGGAAGAAAAGCAGTCTGTTTAGAAGTAGCTTAGTAGACTGCTAGCTCCTTTTCTCTCTCTCCAGAGAGAGATCTCAAAAGTTATTCAGGCACCTGACTCTCATGGGAAAGGTCTGGGCTGTGGTTTCTTCTGTCAGGGTCACATAGATCTCTTTAGAGTTCCTTTTACTTGGGCTCTCCTTTTCTATCTAGCTTCATAATTTACTATTTGAGTTAATTATTGTTATATTTATCACAGCAGCAGTTGTGTTAGCCAGTGCAGAGCTCTCTACTGAATATACAGACACAGGCTCTCCTCCTTGCCTCATCCATCAGTGTGACTGAGTGGTGTTCCTGGAGCCTTCCCAGGTTCCATAGTAGCCATGGATGGATTGAAAGCCCGAGCTTTAAAGAGGTGTCAGCTGACCCCACAACCCACCTCTGTCAATGCAATAATCATGATCTGTTTTGCTCCCAGAAGCCCACTAAATGCTTCAACTACATCTTCAGCTCTCATCCACTGCATTGCTCACAACTTTCAAATCTATTATTGTAACATGATCCTTTGAGCAATTGCTATTGCTTTTAAAACCAATTTATTCCACGCTCAAAGGCCTCTAAACTCCCCTAATATTCAGATTGGTGCCTGCACATTAAACTCTGGTTGCTAACAAAGGTCTCAGAAAACTAGCTGGTTACACATTCAAGCTAGTGCAAAAACAATAAAAAGAGAAAAGGAGAGAGACACATTCAAACTACACTTACTAGTCTATCTTCCCACTTTGAAAATTTCCCACTGTTCTAATTTAAAGACAAGCAGCTCCCCATACAGCTATGCAGGATAAAGGCTGTTCAAAAGTTCTTTCTTATCATTACCCAGTGAAAAATGGGTGATTCAGGAGGCAATGGGAACCCAGACCTAGCAGGAGCCACCTCCCCAAACAGGGCCCAAATGAGGCAAGCAAGACAAATCTGGAGACAATAGCCGGAACCAGCCAAAAGCCCAGCTCATGAGGCAGTATCATGGGGATGAAACATGTCTGAGCTCAAGCTGGAAATTTAGTCCATAGGTCAGGGTTAAGACTAGGTTTAATGATGGCCAGGAAGGTCCACAACAACCAGGCTAGATTAAGCCAGGATACCAAGGTTGAGGTCTAGATCGATAAGGCCCATGGCAAATAAAAGACACAGCAACAGACACAGATAAGAGAGCAGCAGCCCTCCATTACTGCTCAGCCAGGGCATCACAACCCTGGGCTGGGTTGAAATGGGGCCTCTTGGCCACGTGGGTGTGGGTGTGGGTGGGGGTGGAAGCTCTAGCTGAGGCTGGTCAAGGCTTATTACCGCACTCAGGAGCCCAGCATATGCAAACTTGATGAAGAAGATAGGACATGGATCAAAATGGTGGCATGGGGCATTTGAATCTATTCAGCAATTACAAATAACCAGTGACAATACCCCACAAACAACAAATACATACTTTACTCTGGCCCAGAGCCTTGTGTGGCCAGGCTGAAAACGTGCATTGAGGATGGCTTGCTGCAGCGGGGGGAGTTGCATTCTTCTGTTCACACTGTTGTTGTCTTTGCATTTCCCATGTGAAAACACACTGGGAAAAGCAGGACTAGTGTTTTGTTTCCTTTAAGGCTTCCTCAGACCTATCCGAGTCATACTTGAGAAAGGATTTAAAAGCCAAGAAGACCACTTCAAAGAGCCGAAAACACACACATACAACACACACATGCACCAATGGGTTATTGAACTTGAGTCTACAAATGTAGATCCTATGTGAGGCAAAGGTGTCTTCTTGGGACTTTTTTTCTACTGCAATTAATTTTGATGTCTACTGAAAAGGTAAGAATTATATCAGTATTGTGAGAATGATTATGTCAGCCAGTTTATTATATGAAAGTGACTATGTTATAAAGCTTTTGCTTTCCTAGTGTAAGCTGCAGAAATGTGAGAAAATTCAGGCTTGAGCTAAATTGCTGATTCTGTTATTAAAAGTGCCATGTCTCAGTGTCAGCCAGACTCAGGGCTCAGCAGAGTATTCACCATCTGCCCCCTATGCAATACTCATAAATGTTGCAATCAATATAAAACGTGGGATGTGTGGGCAATGCTGGAAGAAAAAATATTCTTTCTTTGCCAGATATATGTTAATTGGTTGTTTCATTTTACACATATGGGACAGTAAAATGTATTTGTTTTCTTGCCAATAAAATAACATTTTCCTAACTCCTTTGTCACAAGGTATCTACAAAAGGAGAAGGCTCTGATGTTTCCTGTTGGGTTTATGATTTACATTACAATTCATACACAAATGCTTTTTGGCATCTAAATCTTGAGCTAGAAGTATTTTTAAAATTATGTCCTGAAATAGGAACTTCAGAACACTGTGTCAGCATCTGGCAGATATCTCAAGAGTGTCATGAACTATTACTACTTGAGGAATTTGGCAGGCACTCCATGAGCCTTGTGTACCTTACAAGTGTGTAGGAGTCCAGCTTAATCACTGAGCATCTGTATAGCTGGGCTCTGTAATGGGCATATGTCCACCCACCAACCTCAAAAACCCGCGGTGGTGTGTCTGGATTTCACAGGATGCATCTGAGCCCCTGAGCAAAAGGCTGCTCAAACACGAGTGACAGCAGACCACTATTTTATAAAAGCAAGCATTTCCTCAAGACAAACCTTGAACCACTGATCAGTCTCACTGCTCAAAGAATTTGGCATGTATGTTTCCATCCCCATGTGTTTTACAAAGTGCTGATACACATGCTAAGGCTGAAAGCCCTTTATAAAGTGTTTGGGATCTCACATACAAGAGTGTTTCCTGGTAGGAGAGCACAGGAAGCATTTCTGGGGCCCTTGGTGAGGCACTGGTGAAGCCAGTGGGCCTCTGGTGATGACCACCGTTCTTGCTCCAGGACGGAAGAGGCACCCACTCCTGGTAAAGAAGTGGCACGGGGGTGGGACTCTGCCCCAGTCTCATTGACATTGTAGCCATGATTCATGACTGCTCAAGAGCAGTAGCAGCTGTGTTTGTAGAACAAAATTTGCCTGTAAAGCAGGTTAATATGTGTCTGCTTAGTGAGGCCTTCACAGAGGTCTTTTGGTAGGAGTTTTATTAACTATGTCCTTCAGAACCTCTCTGGTCTGCAAACATGCTCTTTCTGGACAAATATTTGCTGCTTTCAGAAGGCACCCATGGACCATATGCTTCTGTACGGTTCTGTCATTACAAGACAAGACTTTTGCCATTTTTGAGGGTCTTCATGGAAAAAGTTGCATAAGTCTACACAAAAATGTTAATATTTTTTCACGGTTTACTCATAATTCCGGCACAGAAACCACATAGCTCCAGCACAGAAAACAATGGCTTTGGCACTGCCTGTGCCAAGGAGCTAAGGGCTGGAAACCCAGGAGCCCCACTGGGGTAAGCAGTCGCACCAGAGACCCAGAAGGGGACTCGAGGCAGATCACCAGTTTCAGCCCAGGCATTGCATACCATGACAAAGCATAAGACAGACAGCTTTTCCCAAATGCCTCAGTGATATTTGATTCCTGTGCCTTCTGTTTTTTTAGCAGAGCGTAGAAATCCTCCAAATTAGGAAGACTTCTGAAGAGAAGTGCAAAGGACAAAGTATAGACCATCAGTCCCAGAGCCCACCTCCCAGACAGAGCAGGAGTGCAGGACAAAACCTGAGTATGGGAAACACAGGGCCCGAGGTGAGAGGCAAGCGCTCCTCTCAGTGCCATGTTGCATGCACTTATTTTAGACACCATCATTGCTGAAGCTGAGCACCTTATCTAACCCAGCCCTCCAACAGGCGCCTGTCTCTGTCCTGGGGCTGTCCAATTTTTGCAGTAGTTGAAATGAACCACAAAGCTCCTGGTGTCTGTCTCTGGGTCTGAGCTTCTGGGACCAGGCAGGAGGACTTGTTCCCTGCAAGCCCTTGGCTCTGGCATTTATTGCTTCTTGACACAGAGTTTGAACAGTTGTAGAATGTGTTGCAAGACAAAACTTTTAACTCTGGCCTTTATTTCATTTGACACTGGGTGAGGCCTTTATTCTACATCTTTCTTTAGCAGATAGAAATTTGTTTGGTATATATTAATTTTTTGTTCTGTACCAATGGTTGGCATGGATTGGTTTCATTTTATTCACTATAAATGTTAAAATAAACAAACCAAGGTCCCAAGTGGTGGTCAGGGATTTTGCCAGACCATGGGAAGTAGTGGGCCCCGAGAGGCTCTGAAAACCACCCAGAGAAAGATCTGCACCAAGCAGGGATAATAATCTGTTCCAGAAGCTAGAAAATATTTTCCAGGAGACTTGGCAATTGTGGCTTAAGATGGAGAAAAAGATGGATAGAAATTGCCCTTTTTCCAGGAAAAATGAAGAAGTGTGAGAAAAGAAAAGCCCTGGCTATTGCAGGGTACTTAGCCACAAGGACAGATTGCATTTGAATCTCCAGAGATGCAAAGACAGTTCTTTGCCCACCTGTGGAGTCCAGACAGGCAAAAGCTGGTGAAAGTCTTTGTTTACAAGAGAGATGACAAATAAGGCTGGTAGATAAGAAAAAACTTAAACTAACCTGTACCAGTCTCTAAGACACACAAAATGATGTGTGTCGTCATTTTGACACACATCAGGTCTGTAAATCATCTGGTTTGAATTTCCTGAAGCCAGCTGAGTTTCAGTCCTTGGGATGGGCCATTAGGTTTGGACAGTCTTTCTCATTAGGAGCCAAATTACTTGTTTAGCAGAAATTCATCATTTAGAAATGCCTGGAGATTTGATGTGATGATAGCTTGATATGAAGAAGCAACTACTTTCTTTGGCAAGTTGTTTTAATGCTTACTCTCATTGTTAAACATTTCTGATCATTTTCTCAATTGAAGGTGCCAGGCTTCCATTTCCAGCTATTGGCATTTGTTGCACATTTCTCTGCTAGATTAAGAGCTTCTTCATCCATGACATTTCCTGCCAGGAAACATTCTCTGTAATCAAATAATTTCTTATTTTTTTATAAGTCTTGATTAACTCAACAGACTGTGCTCTCCAAGTCTCTGCTATGGCCTTTTTCTCTAAATCCTGCACAGGGTTTTGGCTGTTTTCCACATCCATGCCAATATTTCAACAACCTCCTAAAACCATGGGTGTTGAAAGAGTATCCCTAATACTGTACACAGATAAAAGCACATCCCTGCTCAAACTGGCTTGGGGTAGTAAACACTTCTGCTTCTGTGATTTTTTTGGTCGCTGTCAGAAGCTGGCCTGGATTCCATTTACCAAGGAGGTCCCACTCTCTTAGGTGCTTTGATGGTGTCTCTTGCTCACATGCTTCAAGTCATACTGATCACCTGACTTGGTTTCCGAGGTCAAACCACCAAGGACATTTGCGAAGTTTTTATCTTTTTTTACAGCAGAGATCAGTTGTGCGCCTCTCACCTGAAGAGTTTCTTGCCAATGTGGCAAGATCGATTCTGCCTCAGTCTTGCCTGTGACCTACAGTTGATGACTGAGTTGCTGCTGTCAAACCACAATTAACTGCTTGTTGGTTCAGTGTGGTTATACCTCAGCAGCACTGAATAACCTGCTGCATACAGATGGCTGCCTGAAGGGAACCAGCAAGAGAGCTCTTTGGAGTGGCTTCAAGCCCTATGCTAATCCCTCTGGAACAAAGCACTCAGACATTGTGTATCATTAGTTTCTTGCAAGAATGCTATCTTGTAAACCAGCATAGACTTCTAGTGACTGAGTTCCCATTTAATTTCATTAACAATTCATTCTTTTGCTGCCTAGGATCCCTTGTCAGGCAGACCAAGCTGCAGTGCTGTCAAGTATGCTGATGACCTACTGTGATGTTGGCTGAACACTTTGCATTGTTCTAGTGTCCTTCTGGTGTTTCAGGATTCACTAAAAATGAATATTTCTAGGCCACGACCTGCTCCTTCGTCTCTGTATGTCTCTTGACTGCAAGTTTTCTAGATCTGTTGATTTTCAAAAAAATTAATTCTGAGTCAGTGTGTTTTAATATAGTCCTGCTTTATGAGCGGAAAGAAGGCATCCATGCTCATTAGCTTTCTGACTTCCAAATACAGATAAGAATGAAATAAATCTATCTTTTTTACATGACCATGAATCATTTTATAATTTTTATTTATCAAAGGGCCACTTACATCTTGTAGTATGCCTTGCATCGTTGCAAAGTGGTCATATTGTTGCTTGTGATATAAATATTGCTGCCCCACTCTTGCCTGTCTTCATCTGCTTTTTACATCTTCCAAGTTACCAAACCTCCAAAACTTTCTCTTATTAATGCATAGCTAATTTCACTTGAGAATTGCTCCTGATGGCGGGACAAAATTTTCTGACAGACACTAAAATATTCATACTGTCTGAAGTTTTGGCATCTGGGTCATGCTCTAAAAGAATCAGTGTTTATCAGCAGAGAATTCAGGCTCTGCTTTTCATGATGTGCTCTGCTTTCATGATGTGCTCTGCTTTTCACCACATTTTGAAAACCTAAATAAGAGCAAGTGTTGCAGCTGTATGGATCACTGTAGATCAGCTTTTGGTCCTAGTTTATTTTCTTTCAACTCAAGATTTCTTTCTCTCTTCAGTTTTATATGAGCATGTATACATTTGTCTTTAAGTTAATAATCATTATTCTTCTGACTATTTTTTCTGCCAATTCTTCTCAGTTCCAGGAAATGCTTTTTATGAAAATATGCCTGTGACTCATCAGCAGTGTCTTCCATTTGCCCCTACTGAGTATCATGCTGCTACAGGCAGGCTACTATCAAGTTTCATCCATCTAATTATCTTTCTCTAGTATAAAGAAATCAAATTATTTACCTCTTTGGACACAATACCCTTTTGTTAGAAATTCTTTTCAGACAAAGTTTATATTGTAAGGAAATCTTACCTCTTCAGAACTTTTTTCAAAATAAAGCAGTTAATCATATCTGCTCCATCTCAGCCCTTCCAAAGTCTCCATCTGTGGCCTTCTGCTGGAAACAAGAGCAAAATGGGAGGAGGAGGGGTAGAGGCAGACAGGAGGAGTAAGACTGACTGACAGACAGTGAACTTACCTTATGGACACTCTTCTCAACCCTAATCTATTACTTGTATTTACCCCAAGCCCTGTGTACTTGACACTGTGTTATTAAAAACTCAAAGCAGTATTGCTTAGACTATTTTCAGTGTTGACAGTATCTTCTTCAGTGCACAAGTCTCTGATACTGTTGCAATTAACAGTATTCTGATCATAACTCCCCTCATTGCCCTATGTGTAGGGTTTTTGGTTTTGTGTTTCCTGTAACAAAGTATTCTTATCAGAATGAGGAGTACTTAAAAAACCCCAGTAGTTGTTTTCTTGTGTCCGAGTTTTAAACACCCATACTGGAAAGCAGAAGAAATAGAAAATGTAATGTAGCTCATCCAAATTTTTGTGTAAATAGACATAGCTGTTCTGTGATGCCTCCAGCTAAATAGTTTCCTTAGTTGCCGTTGAAATTGAGCATAAAATTGTCTCCTTTACCCTGCATATCAATATTTTTTCTACCATGGTGATGATAGTTAGGGAGTCATTAAATTCAAAAACAAGAATGTAACTGGATAAATAAACCCATGGGATCCCAACCCATAGAGGATTGGTATCCAGGTATTCAGCCAACTCAAACTGCAAATGTTTGTGCAAGAAAAGGACTTGTATTTCTTGTTCTGTGCCAGGCCCCACAGTAATTGTGTTCCAATACAAAACTCTTCATTCACCGATGCTGTGCACATGTCATGTGGAGCTCTTGCAAAACCCTTAAGCAGTCCTGGGCCCAGCAACAAGCATAAGCTTGAGTCGTCCAATGCAGGTTTAATGGAGCCAGAAGAAGCAGAAGTGGGTAGGTGCAAGGAAAGAGAAGGGAGACAAGACAAAAGGTACAATTCAGGTATAAGGCAGCTGAGAGTAAAGAACTTGTGGCAAAATAAAGCAGAAAATAACCTTAAATCCCAGCACAAGGTCATCTCCAAAGGAGGGGACTGAATCCCACACAATTGCTGACTAATGATTCACACTGACACAGCCAGAGAACACTCAAACACTCACATCTGGACAACTGTCTTGTTGCTAGGACTCCACAGAGGAGGAATCAAAGCCAGGAATCCCATTGCCAATTGCAGATGTATGATTGCATTCTTCTCCCTGCCTCCTTCCTAGATCCTGAAGGCAGCAGGATGGGCAGGTGACACCAGAGAGTGCCATCTAAGATGGTTGTTTTATTGATGAAAAACTAAACAGTATTTGGAAGCAAAGATTTGGGTAGCCAAAATTGAAGGTACTGAGACTTGTCAAAGCCAATGAAACCCTGTCACAACCCCTTACAGCAAGTATTTTGCACTTCCAAAGTAATCACAGAGCTGTGTCCATAAACACACACGAAGTATCTGCAGGGTGTTGTTGCAGGAATAAAGAAGGAAGGGAAAGCCACTTTCTGCGGGACCAACAGTGTTTGCTGTCTGGCAGATATAGTCTAAAACAAGCCTGGAATTGAGAAATTTATCTATTGTGCCTGTTTTGTTTGTTTTAAGAAGCATTTGCCAAAGAAGATGCCATGTTACCAGGAAATGGCTGCTTGACATGATACCGTATTTTTTGCCGAGTTGTTCTGGAAAAGTGACTGGACTGAATGCCTAGCTCCATGAAAACAATCAAGATCAGGCCTCCTGATACAAGGGAGCCATTTTCCATAGACATAGGCTGCTTTAAAGAAATATTTAGGAAAGCACAGTAAGCGTAAGTGACACTAGAAAGACTGGTGCCACAAATGTTTCTAACAGCTCTTAAGCTTTTCTCAACATAAGCCTCTTCATTGTATCCCAGTGTAACGCCAGTGTGGGAATAGCCACTTTCTCCCTTCACATGAAGCTGCTCTCTGAGCTAGACCCCAGGTACAGGGTGATCCTTGGAAGACCTCAGTGAGAAGATCTCTCTGTGCTGCACTGGGGACAGAATTTGTCCCATTCAATAGAGGGATAGAAAGATGAGCAGGCACACAGGCACATTTTTGCTTGGTGTTTTAATTTGGCTGGTTCCTCAGATGAACGTAAACAATTGCTGGCCAAGATAAGCACGGAGAGAAGAAGCCTGCTGAGGTACATGTGGATGTACCTGGGCTGCCTATAAAGGGTGGCAGCGTGGCTTGTTCACTTCCACCTTGTGTGGGTGAGCTGTCAAGTCCCAGCTGTGCTTGCAGAAACAGTCCCACACTGGGCAGGTGGATGGGACCTACACTGTGCTCCTTGTGGAGTGACTACCTCACAGTTTCCACATCAGCTTCCTCCCCTATCTGCTGTAGTTGAATCCCCAAGAGCCTACCAGAGGTTTCTCATGGGCCAAATCCAGCCATTCCTACGGGAACCAACAGCAAGCTACTATCCCCATCCACAGGGAAGGAAAGACTTTGCACTATAAAGGAGTAAGAAAGATCTTTGTCTGCCCTTTTGGGGCAGATAAAATACTGACTCTTATTAGCAAAGAATGGGTAGAAAGATTATATTTTAATCAAAGCAAGGCTTACTGCTTTGCAAAACATGAACTGAGTTTCTCTTGCTAACAATTTTCATAGGATCTATTTGGGACATATCTATCACATTTTCAGTAAGTTGCTAAAGATGTACCAATCCACCACAGAGGCTAGTTCTGACACAGTTTCCTTCTCACAGCTCAGTCATCACATAGAAAAAACCCTAAAAATCTCTTTTCAAGATTACTGCACTCTTGATGTCCAAGAAGCGAGAAGATTTAACTGGAATACACTAAGAATGAATATGGTGGTGTATTTTGTGTATCTTTCACATCTGGTTTGCAGTGAAAGAAGAATTATTTGAGTGCTTTCCTGTGTTTCACAATAACTTCAAGTAGAAGGAGATAGTTTGATTTGACCTGCTTCATCAGGAGTCAGCTATTTCTGAAAACGTTTGGCTAGTTTGTTCCAGTGACTTATTTGGCTCGCTATAAAAAATGATCATTTACACATAAACTTGGCAAATGTCAATTGCTTCCATTCTAGTCTAGGAGGTTTTATTGCACTCTTGAGAAGAGAGGCAGTTGGGTGAATAAGGCCTTTTAAGTCCCACTGGCAGCACAGAAGGCCCTGTAACAAAAAGCAGAAATTTTCATGATTCTTAGAGGCTGACTTGTCACTTGGTCTTGCAGGCATGTCCAAGAAGCCCTGCTGAATTGTTATTTCCAGATTCTGAGAGAACAGCTTTGAGGGACAGCAAGTGTCTGCTGGTATGGAGCATCAGTCAGGGGCACGTGGTAGGAGCAGCGTAGGTTGGGCAGGTAGAGCAGGCATGTGAACTGCAGATTCCAGAGGCATGCAGATGTAGGCACTGGAACATGAGTGACAGAAGGGTATACTACCCATGCTGAGAGAGACACACACCTCCATCCACTCAGCAGAGAGATCAGCTGCATAAGACCATGGGCTGGTATCAGCCCATCTCCCCTGCTAATTGGGTCTTTCTGAGCTAAACACAGTAGTGGCAGGCAAATGGAGTCCCTGGAAAAACAGAGGGAAAAGTTTCACTGGGCTTTAGAAGTTGACTTTCAAGCATTATGCACAGTGAGATTTCTTCCTGATACTAATTTAACAACTCAGCAAACATAAAGCAAATAAGCAGATGAAATATGGATAATTTCCAAGATTAGCTAGAAATGAAATGTGAGCAGTGGTGTCTGTGGGGGAGGAAGCAGCCCTCCCTTGTAGCAGCTCCTGCAATTCGGTAGCATTTGGAGGGCTCCAGTCCAATTCCTGCTCTGTCACACCAGGGTTTACTGGTATGCCTGAAATGCCAGCGAAGAGCTCACAGGGCAGATCCCAGCCCTAGGATGGTTTCTAATTCCCAGCGGTTTCTTGTTATTGGTGAAGTAAAGGGAATAAGAGCCAGAGCAGCAATATGAGACATTGTGACTCTGAGAGTGAGGAAACTGTTCGCACAACAATGGTAGAAAAATATTTTTGATGCCAGCATCAACTATAAGAATAAAAGTTTTCTTGGGGCACAAATTTGTTAGTCCTCTAGGATGAGTATGCTACATTAAAATACAGTGATAAGAAATTCCTGACTGCATTGCTTGAGATGGCACATGGAGAAGAGGGAAGGCAAGAGAGGTAATGTTAATAAATCATTGTCCTGTCCAGCAGGCTTCCATTATTCATAGAGAAGGGCAATTACGAAGGCATACCACTGTCCCACTTCCAAAGTTTAACATTCCTGTTTGATATCTGATCTAGCAAACAGTGTTAGGAGGTATCCAAGCAGCATGCACAGCACTTTAAATGATTAAGGGAGCAAAGTGCTTGGGCACGTTGGCATTCTAGGCCATAGCTCTCTGGCAATTAAAGACATACATATATACGTGTCTCCTTAGGTATTTATCAATATGTCCCAAACTTGTTTTCACTGAGAAGGGAAAACCGCATTCCAGGCCCAGTGTTATTGGTATGAAGTCTGTAGCTGCTGTATTCCTGAAACAGGTAGGCTTATGCTGCTGAAATCAGAAGCTGCCTCCACTTCTTTCATTTCTAAAGTGGTGATGGTGCTCCCACTGGACTCCAGCTCTCCACATCTAGGGAAAGGTCACTGAAGTATTGGCAAGATCGAGTGGACAGTTCAGACACAGTCACCTCCTCACCCTCCACAAATAACAGGCTGGTTGGCTCCAAGTCCAGGACTCTAATCCTACAGGACAGATTCCAACCTAGAGATACTTTGTGCCCCATTCAATGAGTGAAATGCCTACCCCTGAAAATAAACCACAAAGCTACAAGCTTACTTCAGCACAAAATTTCAAATACTTCAATTTCTGCATTAGGATGTGCCCCCTCCTGTTTCCCGTGACCATTGGAGGGCTGACCATGAATTAGGAAACAAAAATATTTTATGTGATTGCATGTTTGCCTATCATAACCTCGCTGATGCTTTTTGCAATGGTTCCAGTAACCTCTGATAAATTGAACAATGCTGCACCATGGGTCAGAGCATTAACACTTACCTGGGATGCTTCTCATGGATCTTGGGAATGAGCTTGGCATCCTACCTTGGCTCTGAAGCCCAGCTACAAAATAGGGATATAAAGACTGATCTGACTCACTCAAGTGTGCATTTCTCTATGTAATGATGCAAAACACAGCACCAACACTGGAGATAACATCTTCTAGTGTTGTACACTGGCAAGTGAGAAAGGAGTTTGACTTACTGAGATACATTTTTATAAATATGTACTGGAGCCCAACTGACTGTAGAGCCCAGTATGAACTGGGAGCTGAAACATCACATTGGCTTGCCTGACCTTCAGACTTGCATTTTTATTTATGGTTTGAATCACCTTCTCCTCCCTGCAGTGTGGTCAGGGTTTAATCACTTGAAAGAAGAGGGCAATCAGAGTAGCTCTAACAGTGACTGGGTAAGTATAAAAGCCAGGCAAGATTTGCAGGGAGAGGGACTTATTGTCTGTAATTTCCTTCTGCTTTTGAATGTTTCAACTTTCCATGCCACTTCTGGGTCACTTACCAAACTTCCTGTGGGTTCAAAACTATTTTCCAGAAGAGAGACAAAGCTTCCAGGAACCAGCATCTCTATACTGCAGGTCAAATGCTCTGTTGTTCATTTATCAGTAGCATGGCCCTTCCCTTGCTGCTGTGCTCTGCAAGGGAATCTGGAGTGGAAATACACAACATGGACATAGAGGGTTTCAGTCTGCTACCTCTGAACTAGATAAAGCTGATGAATGCCTTTCATAGTACCTCACATCAGCTTGGGTTGTTAAACTCGAAGGCTAAGGCTGTCATTGATTCTCTGACCAAGACATCCATTTCATCCAGCTGCTACATCTTTCCCATGGTTTTTGAAGAGGACCTATAGAAAAGCCTCTGGAAAGGATCACTGATCTACCGGGCCTGTGTTGATTCCCCTTAGTCTACCTGTTGCAGATATCCATTCTCAATATTTTAGCACAAGAAAGCACGGGGCTGACTCTGCTCTGAGGGACAAGGTCTGGGCCATATCAGTGAAAACCAAGGGTGGAGATCAGTGGAAGCAGATGCCAATAGAGCCTTCATCTCCTTGGCATTCACAGCCACTGATGACTCGTCAGTGCGAACTGGAACTTTTGGTTGAGCTCTCACAGAGAAGTACTGACAGGCAGCATCTGAATGGAAAGCTTTCATGATTCTAGAGACAAAGTTGTGGGTGAAGCACCTGATATCCAAATAGGATATGCAGTCCAACCCAAAGCAACCTCAAAATATCGACTGTCCAGGTCAAGCCTTTATGTTCACTAGACACATTCATGCATGCAGATGTGCATGCATCCATCCACATACTGCTAATAAAACAGAATTAGTTTTCATACAAAACACTAAATTGAAGAAGAACCCTTTCATTATTCTTATGCTCACAAAAAACTCCCTGAAATTCTTAATTGTGGCTGACCAGCTCTTCAAGATCAGTTACCCTGTCATTGGCTATTTATTTCTCTGTTGTATAGTGGTACCACTGTTTCGACTGTGAGGTGCACAGTGCAATCAGTAGATTAAGATCTCTTCTATGCTGCTGTAAATTGTGGATATTCTGTGCTTGAGACCTCAGGGCACACTGCTGAGCCTTGTCCACTGAAACCCCTACCCCTAACACAACTGCCTGTATTTTAATGGAAGGCAAACCATTTTGAGTTATCCTCACTCTTTCATGCTGGAGGAAAAGGTGCTGGTTTATACCTCATTTTCTCCAGTCAAACAGCTTGTTCTGCAAACTAGCCTCTGAGCACTTCTGTTTTAACCACTGCTGACCTCCAAACTCCACAGTATTCACTCAACAGATACTTGGAATGCCTCAGTGAAATGTACCTAGGAGGAATGCAAGTATGAGAACTTAATTCCAGGATGCAGATTCTGGGATGGTTAAATGGTTTTACCTAGCTGACAGTGGCAATTTGGTTTTCATCACTCAACCTCTTTGCCTCAGAAGAACAAATGCATAAATTGAATTTTGGCAATGTGCACCAGAGCCCCATTCCAGAAGATGTTTATTAGCTGTCTTACCAGCCAAAGAGTAGAAAGAGGCTTTTCAGAGAGATTGCATGCTGTCTTCTTGAGCAATCCTTGAGTCATTATCTCAATATCTCACATTTAAAATACTGTAATAAATGACCTTATTCACCAGGAAATGGGCAGTCTGTCCATTGTCACCTTCTGGTATCTGTGACAGTGCTCTTAGGGGGGCAGGCTCAGTCAGTCTCTGATTTGAATATGGGAACCTTTTTATACAGCTGTAATAGATCCGTTGTGACAGTGAAAATCTCTCTGGACCGCCTGTACTTTCTTGGAGGTATAGGCTCAATATTTTCCTCATAGCAGTGAAGAATTCTCTGATAAATATTTGGTCAGTTATCTCTGTCCACCACCCTAGAGACTGGACTCCTTTAATCCATCTTTACCTTGGATAGGCTTTCCATGGTCTGGTGAAGTGTCACCATCTGACCAGAATTTCCCAGGCAGGGATGAAAGTTCCACTACCAGGCACCAACACCCCAGTTGGGCACACATCAAATTGGTTTTGATGTCTTTTGGAAGAAAACATGGCAAGATAATGAAGATCAGCAGAAGCTGACATTCTGGCTCCTGGATTACCTGGAGTGTGCAGCTTGATGCAGGGAAGGACTTTGTGTCTTCTATCTCTCAAGGCAGGAAAGAGCCTTTTCTGAAGGGAGGTTATGGGATCGCTTCAGTGAGGCCAGAATTTTACCCTTCTGTTTATGGAAGCACCCTGTGAAAGAAGCAGCAGCCTGAGAAGTGGTCAGGTGAGAGACACGGCTGCTCCACTACTGCTCCTACACCAGGGAGAGCAGTGGGCTGAAGGCACAATGGGAGCTGCCAGCCTGCTGCACCATTTTTGGCTGAAGACATATCTTCCTCAGGTCCTGCTCAGTGAGCTCCATGTTTCCAGACTGGGTTCAGAACTCTTCATATTTTCTTAGCAGTAACTTTCATAAAGAAAGAACTTCATGGAAAAACCACATGTAATTGTGGACAGTCAGACATAAAGACTGATGCTACCAACACCTGTCATTCCTATTTATGCCTCATTTTAATAACTCTTTACACAATGCTTAAATAGCACAATCTCTATTATCTATATCTTTCCTAAAAGCTAAACTTTGACAAGAAATTTCACACAACCACATGTAGAAATAACCAGATAAATCTCCAGTAGAAAGAGATTAACTTTTCTTTGTACTTTTTGGTGGCTTGAAAAGTTCTCTCTGACCTTAACATCCAGGGGGGTGACAGCATCTTATGAAGCGAGAGGGAAGTTCTCAACAAGCTTGCTGCCCTTGGGCACACTACAATGCATGAATCACAGCCAAGCCTCTGACCACTGCAGCTCCTCACAGGGAATGACAGCTCTACCTGCTTAGGAATGTGTTGAATTTCTCTGTACTGATCAATAACATCCCACCAACTGTGAATGACTGACCCCCTGAGTCATTAGGTGCAGGACAGCACTGTTTTCCTGCAAGGGTCAACACTACTTATTTTTCTCAAACCAAATTCCAAATCTTGACTCCTAGCTTACACTAATTTATAGTGATCTAAATAGCAGGACCCACAAGAGTGTTACTTTTAAATTTAAATGTAAATGAAACAACCTGTACTTGAGCTACAGTGATATCAACATCTAATAAATGCTACATGAAGGAGATCAATGCAAGCAAGTAATTTGTCTCCTTCTTCCTGATAAAGCAGCTTTTACATGTTCTTCTGTTAAGTGCTTGTTGAAGATGAGACTTTAAAAAAACCTCAAAAGCAATTCAGATCATCTGCCTCAGTACATCTGAGCTATGTGATTCCCCTTTCCTGGTCCTGACAAAAGAATTTCTTCTGCTCGTTACCCTCACTTTGTAGCTGTTGGATATCAGCTATGGAAAACATGCCAGCTTCTCCAAAGTAGGTTTTGTTGGTAGCTTGTCACAATTCAGTGGTGACATGAAACTCAGTTTCATTCCTGTATTTTGGTGCAAGTTAAAGTGCTATGTGATATTTAAGGAGCCTTTGTCCTTTAACTCAAATATGTTTGCCATTGTATTTTGGCAGCTTTTTTAGATACCAGCACAAAAGGATGATTTCTGTGGGAGTCCTGAAGTCTTGAATTTCTGCTGCTTGTTTCTGCTTTCCCATGGTGGAAGAAGCTGTTTGTTCTTGTCCTGCCCAGGTGAACCCGACACTTGCTGATAGCTTTGGCTTTCTAGCTGCTGCATGCATCTGTGCCTTCTTTCCATTTCCCCCTGTGCTTCTGGTCCATATTCAGACTCTGTCTTATATTGCCTATGTCCAAGATCACTTCTTAAGGAGCATCCAGGTGACCCCGGTCCCCAGCTCCCTCTAAGGTCTATAGAGAGGCTGTTGTGACAGCAGTACACCTCTTGTAACAGTGGTTTCTCTATCCCACCTTCAAAATCCAAACAACCCTGCTTGCCTCTCTCTTTCTTGTGGCCCCCTATCTCTACCTCAGGCATGTGGTGCTATTTCCATGCTGCTCTCTAGCTCATGGCCTTGGAAGGACTGGCAGAGGACGGCGGCAGCAGGGTGTGCTTCTCCCCAGCAAACAGGAAAACTGGTCCCAGGGGCAACCCTTCTACATGGAATAGATGACAAGAAAGGAAAAAAAAAATCCCTTTAAGACCTGCACCCTGCAGAGACAGGTCTTCCCTTCTGTCATCCCTGTAGGTCTGGAGACAGGCTCCAACATAGAGAAACTGGAGATAGAGGCTAATGGAAGAGGAGAACCAAGCCCTTTTCCCCTGTTTATCCCAGAGGCCATGAAATATGTGCCTTTCAAAGACAGGTATTGCTAACACATACCTTCACTAATATATATTAGTGTAGGCTCCACATTTGATCCTTCTGGTAAATTCAGTGTATTGTCTCAGCTTCTACTTCAGTAGGACTCTCTGAGGTCTTGGATGCTGACGAGTTGCTTTCAGCACTCAGTGCCATTGCTGTATGGTGGGTGAGAGGAGTGGCTGCTTTACCCAGATCCCACCTCACTACAGAATTGCCATTGTAATTTCAGGAAAACTACAAACAAACCAAAAAACCTTTCAGCACAAGTTCCTTTTGTTATCAGGCAACTGTATTTGCCGAAATGTCCGAGAGCTTGGGTGTTGCCTCTGGAATTTTGGAAGGATGAAATCACCATGCATCCCACCACCCTGCTCTCTTTCAGACATTTCTAACTAGGCTCATATGATGTGGTTGCCTCCAATTAGGAGGGACTGGGATCAGTGATTCAGGAGGTCACTTCCACTCCTGCAGCCCTTAAACAGTATGGAAAGAGTTAGTCTGAGCTTGCCAGTAGAAAGCAACGGTAATTGTTAAAAATGGCTCAGGGCCTGGAAGCATGTGACTAGGGCAGGAGAGGGGAGATTCTGGTCCCAGCTGCTGCTTAACTCAAATCATTATGTTTGGTGGATCTTTAATACTGCTGTCCTTTATGATCTGAGAAATTTTGTCCCCTGGGAGTAATGGCTCTTCCCAGCCTCTGCAAGGCCCTGTGATCTCTGTGTATATTGACTCATGCTGGCTACTGGCAGTCAGTCTGGGTCAGCAGCAGCACACAGACTGACAGAGTGACTCAGTGCCATTAGAAGTGGCCAGTATCCAGAGTTGTATCAGTTGCTCTCCTAGGTCAAGATGGATGTACTTGTGATGTATGTAATTTTCTCTTTCCTGCACTCTGATTCTGTCCTGGGAACATCTTGTAGGATGCAATAGGCACCAGTGCATCTTCTGTCCAATCCTCTGAAGAGCAGTTAGATACTCAGGAGTATGCTTGTATATTGCAATTAATTAGGAAGGCTGCTTTAGGAGCCTTTGCTTTTTCAAAACAAACACAAAAACCAAGCAGTCTAATAGACTACCACAAAATAAAGCCCTTCCCTTCTTTCCCACATGCATAGCCAATATTAAATAAAATCCTCTTGTCCAAACTGGGACAGATCCCTGTTCACCTTAGGCACATGAAGCCTTGAAAGAACTTTCTTACACAGGATATTAGACCAAAAGTACTTATGCAGAAACATGTTTATATGGATGTGTTTATATTCACACGTAATTATGCAGTAGTGAGGCATTTTATGGTCTTGTCCTCTCTCTGTATCCAACAAAGACTGCCTTTAATGTCTCGGTGATGTGCCAATTCAATGTTTACATCCCTCTTTATTGTGAAAGCAACTGTGTGATGTCTGACAGCAGTATTTCCTCTCTAAGCAGCACCAACTACTGATTTTAATTTCCTTATAGAAGAAACACACATTTATGCTCTCCAAAGGCAGAAAAAAGTTGTATAAAATGTATTTCCCGAGGAGTAATTTCTGGTCACGATATGATGCCAGCCTTGAGTCCTGATGCTGAAAATTGTTCTGTAAGTTATTTCTGCAAGTTCCTCCTTTAGCCTGCAGCTGAGAGTGCACATACTAATAACTCAGCAGAATAATACATGTGGTAAGTTATTCAGTAATATTCAGCCTTACCCATGCATTCCTTCTCCTCTGTTTTTGTACAGCATTCCCCTTCTTCTTACAGTTAAGCCTGGACATATTTTTTCTATTTTAAATTTTCCAATGATTTGTACAAGAGAGTATTAAATTGCTAAAGGGCATATTAAGTATTACTGGTCTGTTAAACTTGAATGAAGCAATGCAAGTCTGGAACGCATTTAATAAATCTGCAGCTCGATAAGGAAACTCTCTTTGCTGAAGCTGACATTCCTTTGCACTAATCACCTTTGTGAACGAACTGCCTCTAATTCTTTTATTCTTTCAACTTTCTCACCTCAGAACTAAAACCAGCTGCACGCTTCCCCTTCTCTTGGCACCATATAATTTAAAATCCTTTCCACAGCCTTCAGAGGAAGGTGTGCAGGAGCCGGGCACTGTAGAAGTTGCAGATCTGTCCACATGGCCTTACTGGAGCAACCCTTGCTTACATTTTTCCAGGGATTTTTTAGTAGGAAAATGAACACATAGCACAGTCAGCTCTGAGGAGGGCTCGTGGTGAGTATGTGGAAGCTGTACCAAGAAAAGACCTACAGCAGTGAATGCAGGGGGAGGAGACCAAACCAGGCCATCCAAAATTGCCTGGGAAAACTTGGAGATTTAATACTGAATATTTTTCTTTAACCCATTTTTTAAAAAATTGCTCTTTAACTTGAAAAGCTCACAGGTCATCTCCAGGGTGATTGACCTCCTTAATTTAACCCACAGGGGGAGTGGCCATTGAATTAGGCTCCCTGAGGAAAGAGTTTGTGAAATGTGAAACCATTACAGTGGCGATATATGGTGACAAATCAGTTTTGATGGATGACAACTCTTCTAGATGGCTTTGCTTTGCAATTCAGTTTCTTCTGGTAGTGTATCCCTTCACTGCCTCTGTCCTCACTCGCTGCACCTTCTTGCCACACAGAGCTGTTCTGGCCTGTCTGATGCATGCTGCACTTATATTTAGCATATTAAATGAATTAAGTCAGGAAGATTATGAAACCCACTTCAACAGAGATTTCAACCCTTGTGAGAAGCCTGTATAAACTCTCAGACCTGCTGATAAAAGAGCAAAGAGAAAACCTCCAGGTCTCTTATGATGAAAGCTTCAGCTTTCTCATATCATATGATAAATAACCTTGTTATAGTCAACACTTCTTGCCGTGATAACCTCTTGCATAGCCCTGGACTCACTCTTAATCCTCACTTGGAGGGAAAGGCTGAAAATGGCAGGGTATGTACACAGCTACACTGTACCTGCTGCTGTGCTCCTAGCTCATCTACTTGACAGCCTGCCCACCTATATGCCACTGTACCCAGGTACCACCTGGGCACTCAGCCTCATGCCCAGGAGGAGCTGGGGAACAAGAGAGGAGGGTTAAGTGGCAGAGAAGATGATGGGGTGTCTGCCAGGTAGCAGGAAGATAGGACACCACCTTTTATTTGGGAGAGAAGGACAGATGGTGAAGGCAAAAGTGTAGCTACAGGATTGATGGCTGAGTCCTGGAGCCTAGTGAGAGGAAATTGTGTGTCCTTCTCCTTTAAAGTGAATGTACAGTAAAGGGTACCCATGCCGTGTGCCAGACTGGCCGGACAGAAAAGGAAAGCCAGTCCGTGTGAAGAGGGCAAGTACTGTATTGACAGCGAGAGCACAAGGCTCCTCATACTTTTCTGATGACACGTTTCAACCCAGATGAAGCTCTTTAGGAGTGAGCTGCCTCATGTGTCACAACCCTCAAATCCTTGGCCTCTGCACTGAGACTACCAACGAGAATGCCAGCTATGATGGTGGGTTTATTTTCACTGGACTGAATGGACTTCCCTCTCATTCCACAGAGAGCACGAGACAGCTGTAAGTTAGCAACAGCTTTTCCTTGGAGAGGGGCCCGAGGCATAAGACTTAAACCACCTAATCTCTCTCTGTGCCCATGTCCCAGAATCTATGTTCTGTCCGGACCAAAATAGCTAACAAGGAACCACAGGCAAGTTTACCTAACGAAAACTGCACATACCCCTTAAAGTGCTGCTGGAGAAGAGGTAATGGGAAAGGGAGGGAAATCACAGGGGAAGGCTTCTGCCTCAAGTGAAGGAAGAGATCTGGTTCCCACTCCTGAAGTGAAGACTGTGCCCAGCAAAGGTGGGATTATCATAGTGAATGATCTCTCAAGAGAACAATAAGGTTTAGGCTATTCATCTTCTTTTGGGCTTTGATGCCACCAGAAGAAAAGTACCATCTGTGTGGAAGTTTAATTTGTTCTTCCCACTGCCAAAAGTCAATGGGAATATGTTTTTGCAGGTTTGATGTTTGTTCACAAAAGGTTGTTACAGCCCCAGTTCAAATACGACTTTTCACAGCCTTGGCTTCTTTGGTTGGCTTTTGAAAGCAAGCTGTATATTATCATTTCATTACTCAGCAATACGCTTCCTCCCCCCAGCGCGCCTGGCTTTTGCCCAGATCACGAGACCTGGCCACTCCCTGGTTTTCATCTTCTAATATCCCGCCACATCTCACACCACCTCCCGCCCGGAATTTGCATTCCTCCGTGCCCGAGTGCTCTCTGCCAGCCAGAACCACTCGTTCGGCCGCCGGCTCCGTCCCGGCTCTCTCGGCAGTTCCCTTCCTCTGCTGCCCCGCAGGTGCCCGCGGGAACGCAGCCGCGGAGCCGGCGCCGACAGCGAGCCCCGGGCGCTTTTCGGGGGCCGGAGCCGCTCCCGGCGCCGCTCCACCTGCCCGTGCCGGGGCCGGGCGGGGATGGCCGCGGCCGCGGCTCCCTCTAGTGCCCGCCCGGCTCCGGGCAGGGGCCAAGCCCCCTGGGAGCCGGCATCCCCCCCAGGCAGCTTCGCCCCGCCGGCTGTGCTTCATAGAGCGGTGGGCATCGCGTCTCTGCCCGGAGAGCCCGGCTGGGGACATCGGCTCTTTCCTCCAAGGCAGGAATTCCGGGGAAAGAGCAGAGTCCACCCCAAAAGCGCTGTGGGAAAGGAAGACCTTCACTTGTCGCGTGGAGAAGCATTTGTTCTCTTTCCACTACTTCTCATTATAAATGCTATTTTTCCCAAAACAGGATGTGGGGCCAGGGGAGGTAATATAAACAGATGCATTCTTTGAAAGCTTGCGGTACATTTTTGCGGAGCACAGGCTCTGTGCTGGAAATGCAGAGATCCACGAGGTATGGGAACAAAGGACCACAGCAGCAGGAGGAAAAATCTTTCCTCTGACAAAAGCGAGACAGCCCAGAGCCTCCCTTGACTTTAGTACTTTTTGTTGAGAATCAGAGGGCACAAAGTTGAGACTGAGAGGTGAAGAAAACCTCTAAACAAAGCTGATATTGGCAGTTTACTGGAAGAAAGCTTGAAACATTATTATAGGCAGCCTTGCTTCCTTTTAAAAATGTGCAGCATTAGTTAAGAGCACTCACCTTTGATGACCAGAACAAAAAAGGATGAACAAATTCCATCTCTGCTCATTTCCCCTCAGACTGGCTCCAGCATCTGAAAGCCAGAGACTGCCAGGGTTATTAAGCAGTTTCACTTGGACCCAGCACTTTCATCTGGGCACAGGTTGAATCTTTTCCCCATTACTGTGTGCTCCTGTCTTTTATCAGGTGTGGGCTTTTCACAAAGTGTGCCCTCACTATCAGGGGTAGGGAAAGTGGAGCCAGAGAGGCTGTGGCTGGCCTTTTTGCCAGCTCCCTTATGGATATTAAGCTTCATGGAGAATGCCCAATACCTGTACCAGGAGTAGCTTTCCTCAACCCCTCTTGTACAGGGTTCTGCTCCTTATACCCCACCCTGTTCATCACCTCTGTTTTGGTTTCTCTGCTCTGGTCTCTAACATCTCTTAAATCTTCTAGAAGTGAAACCCTTCTCTCTTTTGTTCTACCCCCCCTGCAGCATTCCAGAAGGCCACAGTGTTTTGAAGCTATGCACATACACTTGCCCATGTTCCCATACAGTGCCCACACCAAACACATGCTGACTGTGTCGCTGCAGCACTAGGGTGGGAACTTGCCATTGCTGCATGTGCCAGCCTGCTGTTGCTCCCCTTGGTTGTTTCAGATGGTGATCCCCTTTATGGTGGCACTTTCAGGCAGGCTCCACAGGCCCTGAACAAAATCACCATTTAGACAGTCTCTAAGCCTGCAGTCCCTACAGTTAATGCAGTGCTTCCCCAAGAATGAGCTACCAAGTACTGGTGCAAGGTTCTGGGCTTGTCCACACCATTTCTCTGCCAGATCTTCCCTTGAGCAGTGCAAATGGGAATGATGAGTAAGGGAGTAATACCTTTTGACTCATTGGACTAAAGCAAACTACTTTTGGATGGACAGGCTGGAAAAAACAATGGACACTTAGGTTTGGTTTGGCTTGGTGATTTTTTCTCTTTCATCTAAACTGAAATGACTGGTGTGCACTGGAGAGGAAGGAAGAAGGGGAAAGCTGGCTATTCCTAGGCATTGAGCACTGCAGTCTAGGCCTCCTCAGCAAGAGGCCCCCACAGTTTAACCTGCACTCATCCCTTTTCTGCATAAGGCTTCCTCTGCATGCAAAGCATCTTTTTTTCCAGAATCTACTGTTTCACTTGAACATCACTGTGAGGTAAACACAACATTATTATCATTACTATTTGTGATTACTGTCAGAATTTTATCTTAAATATTGCCAGTAAGAGGAATCTTCAAGGATATGACATCTGACTGCTGGCTTCACAGTACATAAGGGCTGGCCAAAACCTGAAGGACTATTTTGAAGAAGGTAGATTACCTGTCCTGTTTCAAATTACTTTTCTTAGCTCACTATCTGTTAGGAAAGCAAGGATGTTTTTCCCATGGAAAATTTCCCCAGGGAAGTTCTCAGGTCCTCCTATTATTTCTGGAGGAAGACAAACAAGTGCAAAGTCCCAAAGTAGTTTAGAGAGCTACATTCAGCTGTCTTCCAATGGTGCCCATGCTCTTTGCTGAGCCCTTGTCTTTCAGTCCAAGGAGGGAGGTGGAGGGCAAAGCGCTATGGGCACTGAGCAGTTGCACCTCAGCTGGATCGTGAGGCATCTGGGGCACTTTTCACAGACACTGGTGGGAGGCAGAGGAGCACAACTCCTCCCTGCAGAGTCTGTGTGTAAATAAGGCAAACAGTGCAAGCATTTGGGTTTGCATAGTCTGGCTCTGCCGCAGCTATTGTGAACCCTGTTATTCAGGAATTCTACAAAACCTTACCAATTCTCATAAAAGTTTTGCAGAGTAGATAAATACTACACTCCAGCATTCATGGTGAAGGGGAAAGGAAAGCTTTAAGCAATTAGCTGGGCCACACAGCGATTCGGCAGCAGGCCGGGCTGCCAGCTGTGCAGGATCCCAAGGCATCCTCATCTGCTGCCTGCCACAGCACCAGCATGGCCCCATGGCCTGGGCAGCTCTGCAAGGGAGCCAGGGAGGGGACACTGTGGGACCACATCCATCTGTCAAGGGAAGAAAGGGTCTGTTCTTCCTTATGGTAGCAGGAGCAGCAGCTTTTGGAAAAGATGCTGACCTGCAGCTACATGTGTTTTCCCTGGATTACCCTAGTGAGCTTTGCTATCTATTTTGCACTTTTGTATTTTGTAGAGAAGTAAGGAGCTCTTAACTTTGGTCAGAGCTGTTCTTGGCCAAGGCTTTTACAATGCCTTTGTTCCCTTTCCTGTGGTGAAAACAGAGAAACAGGCTGAGTGTCATCTTGCCTTCCTTGCTGGAGCTGGCTGCCATAGTGCTCTGCCTACAAGAGATGAAAACGCTTTAGGCTCCTTTGGGTTGACCAGTGCATGTCCATAAGGATTTTGAGTAAGTTTGAGAAGAAGCCCCAGCCCCAGTGCAAAAAGAGGACATTGTATTTTCTTTTTGAGAAGCAAAAAGCTTTTTTAACTCAGAAGATATTGTTTTGGAAAATCATAGCTGACTGCACTAATTCCGTCTCCTTTTCCCCACTTTGGAGTGATAAAGCATGCATGATGCTGCTTGACATTGATATTTGTAAGACAAAAGTAGAGGTCAAATTTGCTGCATGTTTTCCAAATTCCAGTGAGGTTTATCACAAAGAGCCCCATGCACAGACCCAAGTGGCATGACTGACAAGGGCTGGATTGTGGAGTCACTAGAAAGCTCAGTTTCCAGCCAGTGCTGATGGGCCAAATCATGTTCTTTGGGGCAAAACCTGATGGAAAGCTACAACTGTGCAGAGAGACTCCAAGGAGTTTTCATGGCTAAGTTTTGACACGAAACTCCATTGCGAGGAGCTGGGTTTTCATGCTTCAAGGAAAAAGTGTTTTCATGCAGCACTGTCCTCTACCAGCACCATCCTGTGTAGGTCTGATAAGAAAGAACTTGGAACTCAGCCCCTGTGGGGCAGGCAGAAGGCTGCTGCTTTCCCTCCCCTGCACCCTGACATCTCCCCTGGATCTCTGCAGCCTCTATGGAAGAGAAGCATTGCTGGGTTTTCTTTGCCAGCTTCCTACCCAAAGAAGTGCAGGAAAAAAGTTTCTTTTCCACAGCAAGTGCTGACAGGACTAGCAGAAACTTGTCCAAGGGAGATTGGCAGAAGTGCCCACCAGTACGCCGTAAGTGAGAAACCGGCTTGGTTTCCCCCACCCCACTCAGACACCAGCCCTCAGGGCTGCTGCTAGCACTGAGTATCTCTGCTCACATCGGAGGACTGACACTATGGAGGCTTCTTTGCACCTTGATGGGCTTGCCTGCCAGTGCATTTCAGCCTCCCGGCCCAAAGCCAGAGGGGAAGGATTTGGTATTGCTAAGCCTCAGTTATTTCAACAGAGACAGGCCAGCACCTGTCTTAACACTCAGAATAGAAACTAGATCTGGAGCAGGAATAAAGCTGACATCTGCAAGGTGGGCTTAAAATAAAGAGCCTTCCCCCACTATTAAAGTTTAGAACCAGGCTCCGCAGCTCATGCATCTCCACAGGCACTTGGAAAAGAGGATTATGTCCACATTTGAACAATCTTCCTTAAGATGCTCCCAAGAATATATAGGCAAAAGCTCGAATGATGTGTGCTGTTCAGGTGAAGGACAGGGAAGAGATGAGAGGAAAGCACCAGCTCTCTCAGGTGAGATGCATATGCCCCTGCCCAGTAAGTAGAAGTTATCAGAAGTTCAGGTTTATCAGTACATCAGACAAAACCGACTACTTGGTGAGCTGTGTGAGAACTCTTTTAGCTCTGTGGTGGTTGCTGAACAGTGAGGCATTGCTTCTTTTTCTTGGTTTTTAAGCACTGTCGAAAACCAAATGAAAACACAACTTAGACCACAGGTCTGATGACTTTTCAGGTAGGCTACAAGTGCCATATATTGCAGGAGAAAATGTGACCGTATTCTTGCGAATGGCTAAATTTACAAGATGTGACTTCAGCCACCTATCTATCTGCTTATCTCCTCCTAACTGCTCCAGGAACACTGTTCCCAAACACAATGACATCTTACAACCATACCATTTCTGCAGGTGTTTACTATGTAACTGAACAGATAAAACTTCGAACTAATCTTTGTCCCAAAAGGAAATAAACGGTCTGCAGAAAGGCTAAAACATAATTCATATTGAGGCAGTTAATTGAAAGGTTTTCCCACTTTTCAGGAAAAGACTCCAAGTAACTAAAATCTTCCATAGTAGCTGTTTTGCTTTCTAAAATCTAGGGCTGATTTTACAGCAGAAAACAAAGTTCAAGGATTGAGACACTTGGCTAAGTTATCATCAGTTCTTTTTCACAACCTTTCTGTGTGACATTTGGAATATCACTTACACACTTGCTGTATCCATTCCCAATGTATGAAATGGGGATAACAGCACTTCTTTACCTCCACTGTGGATCAAAAGGATAAGCATATTGATCATTTCCCAAGATGCTTAGACAATATGTTTTGTGAAGAAATACCATACACAGACTGACCCCAGCAAATACAGCAAATACAACCAAATAGAGAAAGTGAAAATGGACAAGTCTCGCAGCTCTTCTGTGAAGCACAGGTGCCCCATTTCTACTTCTTTTAGCATGTTTATCCAGCATGATCCTGACAATCTTGTCTTCTTTAAGGAGTCAGAAACTAAAAACTGCAGCTGACTTCCTCTCCCTGAGCTTCCCACCACACCAACTAGATAGGAAGCTTCAAGAAGAGAAACTCCTGTGTACTGTGGGAAACCACAGCCTGGACTGCCACTCTTGTATCTGGTATGAACTGTAACCACCTCTGTTTCTTTCCTGCACCTAACCTGGAGATGATTGTGAGTTCAACACTGTGACATACAATTGGCTTTTGCTACCTGACAATGGTCCCATGACCCTTGAGGTTATCCAAATTCTCCTGTAGTAAACTGGAGAACTGCAGGAATACTTTCCCTTGTGGCACAGTAACTAAATATTACTCTGCCTGTTAGCAGCAACACTGTGCCAAGGATTTGTTTCACTCTGCTCGTCACTTGCACTTGGAGAGAGGTTTGCTGAAGGATCAAATCCGTGTCCTGCTCATCAGATTCATCAGATACAGGAATAGGCTGTGTGCTTATGCTCTGCCAAGTTTGTGAGGTGAAGTGGCAATTTGAAAGCATAAGGAAAAAGTAAAAAATCCAGTACTGTCCTTCTTAACAGTACAAATCACAAACTTGAAGCAGCATTTAATTTTGAAGTATGGTATCAAGTTTTCTAGATAAGACAAAGCCACAGAGTGAGCAGCTTGTGTGCCACTGCTGCTGGCTACTCTATATCATCCTCGCATTTAAGATAATCTGAACTCTGAATGGCATCACCTCCATGTATTCCTGCTAACCTCTACTTTTCGCAGCGCCAATTGCCCTGCAGTATAACTGAATTCTTTAGCTTTTGGGTTTTTTTGCCCATTTGGTGCCCAAAGAAGGGAACAGAGAGATGTCAAAATTTTGCATAAAGCACACTCCAATGTGCCTGCCTGACAGCAGTTTTATTAACTTACCATTCCAGCCACAACCAGTTAAATACAAAACCAACTCACATTCCTCCTTTACACACTCAGAAAAGGAAATCCACATGTTTATATTCAAAATCTGCATTTAAATAAACCAGTGGTCAAATCTTGCCATCTTACAGTGTCTACAAGACCAAATTTGTATTTGCAGAAAACTTTTCCCTTCCCCCATCCCACTGCCTCCACAACAACCTTACTGCAGGCTCTTCCAAGGTGACAGGGTCAGCCACCAGTGCTGAGACACAACCATTACGGTGTGCTGGTGCTCCCATTACACACACATTAATCTTCTGAAGCTTACAAATGAGATTTGACATTCACTGCATGCTGCAGCTTGGCATACAACACCATTTCTAGACAAACCAAAGAAAACTTACGATTGTTTCTCAGCTGTGAGACATCAGAAGTTGATTTATGCTGGTTGCAATTTAACTTGCAACCTTCAAACTACGATCCCTTCCCATCCACTTTAAATATTCTGTAGTGAAGTTTTTTTACCCTCCAGTGGCAATTTCTCACGGAGTTGCCTTCTGGCACCTTCCTGCCATACCTGTGTGTACTTAAGCAGAGCCTAACTTTGCAAACCCTCTCTTGGGACAGATCCTGCGAAAGTGGTTCTGGTGATTCCATTGCCAGCAGACAGGCACTTCCAAGGTTTGGTAACACCCTTGTTTTTCCAATGGAATCTGTGTGTGGAGGTCTATATGTAGCAACACTCAGTTCTTTACTTTGGTCTTGGCTTGTGCAAACAGACTGATCAACAGTGTTTTATGTGTTAGTTGAACTCCTTGCAAAAAAGGCTGAGTCCTTAAAAATAAAAGAGAAGGAATGTTGTGGTACTGTATTACAGTATTTTAGCTCTCAAAAATGCTGCTGAGTTGTTTTAGGCTAATGTTCTAACATCACAGTTGTTCCCTTTCTTAAAATGGAGGGAAAGATCAGAGCACCATTACTCTTAGCTGGGAATTTATTATCAGGTCTTTATTTTTTAAAAGAATGTAGAATTTTATTCTTTGGCAGACAATGTTTTTTCATTTGATAAGAGGATAAAAGTTGACATGCAGTGTAGTTTCATTTGCTAGTCAAAAAACGTACCTGTACATTCAATTTTATTGTATCACATACTGAAAGGAGGAAAAATTCCATGGCTTGAATTCACAGATGTGTTCTCCAACATTTAAAATTTGTAGCTTTGCTTGTGTGTTTATGCTACAATGTACCATTCTACATCCTAACATTAAAATGATTCATCAAAGATCCACGATAAAAGAATTGCAAAGTAACTGGAATGCTTTAAACACACCATCAGGTTCATGTACTTTCAGTTCTGCCAAGCTACTTCTCTACATACAAGTAGAGAACATTTGAGATACTTGGACTTAGCTCCACATCACCGACAAAATTCACGTGGAGAAGAAGTAAATTGAATGGAAACAAAAAAACCCACAATTTGTCATTGTCACTTGAAACTTAAGACTAAAATTTATTTTTTTTCCAGAATGCTGCATTTCAATAACAGTTGATTCTCTCTTTAGTGTGAAAGCGCTGATACTTCACCTACATTGCAACATCACTCTCACTATTGAAGCTTTTATGCCTGGCCATCAAACACTGTATTTAGTAAAAATGCAGTGTATGGAGACTAAGTTGTTTCTCTCCTGGATAAAACTTCTACTTGGCAGCCACGGAACACTGGACAATGTACTTCAATGTACTGACTGCACATCTCAGGTGAGTAAAACAATTCAGACCTCAGCTCACACCTCCAGATAGCCTGTGAGATGGAATAACCTAGGAGCAACCTGCTCCAATCTTACCGCTCAGTTATGACTTTCAGAGGCTGCCCTATGTTGTATCCAACCCTGCTCTGTTGGGTGCAACTCCAATGTCCTACCCACAGCCACTGTATCCAGGCAGGAAAACTAGTATAAGCAAGAGGACGATGGCATCAGGAAGAAATGTGCAAGTTTTATTTTTAAACATCACTGGATTGAAAAATAAAGAATCATATGGCTTACTGATATTTCAGGAGATAGTAGTGAATAAGTTAAAGAAGATTTCATTCCAAAACATATGTTGCTTCATTTATAGCTAAGCTAATTTAGACATATATTTTCTTATTTTTCTAAGTGTTGAACAGCCACCTTTTTCCCCCCACAAAGATCTCCAAGTTGGCACTTTCTACAAAGCTGTTGTGGACTAAAGGCTTGAAAATAGTGATTTTTTTTGAATAAGAAATACTCATCAGACCCAAATATAATTATTTAAATCAACTCCTTCCTGAGCAACTTAGAATTTGGAATGTGCTGAAAAGTTTCAATAAATAAGTCAAAGTTTTACCAGCTTATAACGTACCTTTTAAAAGTTAAGCAAAATATATTTAATGACAGAGAAATAGGCCATAGGACCAGGAATATTAGATGATATGTGCCAGATAAATTTAAGAACTACCATTTGAGGAGGAGAGGCCAGGTTGATTGTTACGAAAATACAACAATATTAAAACCTAGTGAGCAAATAATGAAGCAGCCTCTGTATTTAGATTATAAGTAGTGATGGCTGAAGATACCATTAAATAAACAAACAGATAGAAACAGACTTTACTGTAAGCGGCAGTGAACTCTCAGGAAGGTTGAATGTATTAAGTGACTATATTCTGTTAAAATGATGGCAGAAAAAGGATTCAAGCAGAATTTCAAAAACATGAGAATACTAGTTCTTTCCAAAATATAACAACTCCACAGTGTGTAAACTAATCATTACTCTTTCAAGGTAATTTCATAGAAACCACTTAAAATATACAATGCAGCAGATTCATATTGTAGCTAATATGTTAGTTACTATCTGTGCCATTTTCAACTTTCTTTAATGTGCTCCTCCACAGTAGTGCATTGCTACCACCAACCTGGGATGTTAATAATGAGAACAGAATCTTCTTCCTAGTATTTTCTGTAAGTTAGCATCTTGTCTTAACTCTCCTTTATTTTCATTCTCTGTGTAAAGCTAAAGACAGGGGTGAAGAAGATCGACCATAATTTCTATTGGCTCTCAGCAGGCTAATGGAAGAGGAAACCCTTGGAAAGCCTATCTGAGCTGATCCCGAGTTTATATGCTTCATCCATCACAAAATAACTTTTGCTTGATGTAGCAAACCAAAGTACAACCTTGCAGATGGCAGCTGTGGAATAGGAACCAAAAATTTTCAGGTAGATGTTTGAGAAAGGATGTGAGATAGACAGAGGCGGATTGTCCTTATACTGGCAAGCAGCTGCAACATCTTGTACCTGCTTCTTTCCTGTGCTCTGGGGACAGGAATTTATTTCTCTTATTCTCTATTAGTCCAGCTTTCTCCAGCAACAACGGTGCATAAGAGGCCAAGGCCTCATCAAGACCCCAAACTCTCCCCTATTCTGCTGTGTAGCAGAAGGCCAAAGAGCTCTGCCCAGGGCTGCCTGTGGGTCTGTCACTACTGCACCTCCAGGGCTGGCAGGGTGGCCAACAGCCAGCACACACACACACATCACAGGGAATCCCACTCCAGGGACACCCACCTGAATAACAACAGCACCTCACATAATGGTGCTACTTCTCTTTCACCAGCTTCCACCGATCCCTTTTCTAGTGTCGGCAGATAATATTTGTAGTGATTATCAGGGTCAACTTTCACAGTGACTCTCTTAATAATCTATCGCTGAATCAGCTTTGGTTTCACAGAGTGCATCTTCTTGTACTTCTTTGATGATTCTGAATTATTTCAACTAGAGAAGCTGTGTATGTTCATATTGTTAATTTTCCTTCTAGCCACACTAAAAGCAGGAGTTTGGTGTTTGTGCTGGTGGGGAAGCTGAAGTGCTCATATTCAGATGTGAACAATTCTGCAGTTGTAAAATACAGGTTGTGCTTAATAGGAGCTCCAGATCACCTGAGCTTTTTAATGACTAGCTTTTTATGCATCTCTTTGGATTTGTGACCCAAAAGAATAATAAAAATTTAAAATACCATTCTTGAACATAAACCCCATATGTTACACCTTTGCCTTTAGAGTCTAATAGAAACATACTCAACTGCTGAAATAAAGCTCTGCCTGGCACTTCAAATTTGTTGTTGCAATTCACTGACCTGGTAATTTTCCCTACTCTATGAACTTGAAGGTTTTACCAAAAATATCTGGCTCCTGTTGCTTGCCTTACACTCACTAGTACTGATGTGGCACAATAGCAGCCTTGCTCCTCTGGCACAGGTAATTCAAGGAGCTGTTACCTAGCATGTTTCTGAGCCTGGTATCCTTGGACTTGAAGGCAAAACAATGGCTCTGACCATGCCACTGGGATATCAGTGTGCTTTGGACAGAAAGAGGCACTCCTCCCAGACGGCTCACTGCCTGTAGTTCATTTGCTGGTCATTCATGCCACAGTGTTATGCCATGAAGACTTGTTTCTGGTCAAAGAGAGAGACGAGAATCTGTAAGAATTGCTTTTCAAGAATGCCTAATCTATTCTTTTGTATTTTGCAGTTCATGAAGGACTACTGTGCATACCAAAAGTTATTTTGTGACAGATGGTAGATACTTCTCTCTTGAACTATGCTATAGCAAGGATGCTATAGAGCCAACACTGTATAATGAATCAAACCTGCAAAATCAGGTATTTCCCAATGGCTCCAGCATGTGGGAATGGTCTCTTCTGTTCCATTTCAAATCTGCTGTGCATTAACTCAGTTCCTTAAGGAATTACTTATAATAATAATTAAAAAAAATCTTAAGAAAGCTGGAGGGATCACCAGAAGAGAAAGGACAGCTCTTCCATCCATCACCTTTTATAGATATCCTCTAGCCACTTTTCATCATCTTCTTCCTCATCATTTATTGGTTCTTCTGTTTCCAGGGGAGAAGGAATGAAGAACTCAGGTCTGGGACTTGGTTTCCTCATATGAGACTTCAGTCCAAACTTGCGCTTTAGTAGGTGGAATTGTTCTTTGACATAGTAATAAAACTCATATTCATATCTCATGCGTTGATAGAGGATCTGTATTGCTTCTGGAGAGGGGACGGTCTTTTTCACGGTCACAGTCAGGTTGCCAAGTTTCCTATGTTCTGTAAAGAAAGAACAACAAGCAACATGGTGGGTGCTGACTAGTGAGACCAGACGTAAACTTTTTAATTTAAACGTTAAGGCATGGCCCTACTACATTACTGATACAAATGAGTTCAAGTTGTCTCTAACAATGGATTTACTTTTAACAAGATATGGAAAAAGACAGATGTTTGAAGTCAGACTTGCATGTTAAAATATGTCTAGTTCATACATGTCTTGTCTGCAGTCACCAAAGACCCTAATTGTCAATGGTTATCTGAAAATGCAAATCATGTCATATGAACTATGAGCATGAGCTACACATAGAGAAACCCACAATCTTGCCTAGCTTTGGAAATTTGACAGCAGGCATGCCACCGAGCTTAACTCATCAATTATTTCCTATGTGGCATATGGTGACCTGTCTCAGCTGTGCTTTATTATAGTTCAAATCTAAACAGGTACTTGTCAACCTGAATCCATCTCAGGGTAGCACCAAAGGATTGTTGGCATCACCACATGACACCTTAGGATCAACTGTGCCTGTTAACTTTCTCATCCTGGTATATCTGTTAATGGAACTAGACTCATCTTCCAGTCATGCCCTGGAAGATTTCACTACTTTTTTGCTCACCTGACAACTTTTGCTTTGGTAAACTGAAATACAAACTTTTTATTGTTGATAAAGAATTAGAGTTACTAACAAAAATACTGAATTGTCTCTTTGCCTTCTCTCTCAATAGATGAGTCTATCACTGGAGATAAATGTATTTGAATGAGGTGTAAAGCAAACTCTGAAGGCAATAATTCTGCTCTTTTCTAGATGGCAATTGGCTGCCAGAGCATCCTAAGTATTTTCATCCTAAGTATATAACATGGGAACCTAATTCCTATTGTAACAGCAGTTCTTCAAGTCAGAACTATTTAAAAGGGTCAGGCTATGAAGGACGGCAAAGAAAAAGCTTACGTAGAGGAAGCAGACAACAAAGAACATTTAATGTTTCCAACTGGGTTCCAGTGGCAGCAACCACCCTCACTTCCAGAGGGAGTCCTTGAATCAAAATTTTACCATGGGCAGAGTTTTGCTTATGTGAGCAGAACAAATGGAGGTCTTCTAAGCACCTGCCAGCAAAGCTTAACAAATGCTTAGCATCTCTACAGAGAAACAGATTTTCGCAATTGCTTACACATAAAGCTAAGGGAGGCAACGCTGGTTCCTAGAAGGAAAAGTAAGTTGTTCTTGGGATCCCACAAGCTATATGTTTATCCAAGAGAAATAATCAAGAATAGCTTTTTAGGGAAGAGAGGAACTTTAAACAAAGACAAACCCTTTTATCCCAAGAGGTAATAAATTACTAAGAAGTCCATCTAGCAAGCACAACAGCAACGATCTTTAGACAAAAAGTTGGTACAAGGTTTTAAATCTTGAAAAGTACAACAGATGGGCAGAGCACAGGATTGAACGTGAACTGCTTTCTTTAAATTTTAAAAGATTAATTTTCATATAGCTTAAGGTATCCACACTTGTAAAAAAAATCAATTTTCAGTTGGTGAACACACATTTTCTTCCTTTAGAGTAAAAGAATTAGAGAAAAACAACTCAGAATATTTTATTAATACTACATGAGACAAGCACTGCTGGGGTGGACATTCTTTTAATCACTGGACTTCATTGTGTTACACCCATCTGGTGCAGAAAATAAAAGTTATATCTGAAATAGTTTTTCTTATCAACTGCAGCAGAATAATTTGAAATGCAGGAAGAATGATACAAAGAGAAGATATGTTGACTAGCTTACCCAATGCAACACTGTTCTAAATCACAAAAAAATATTTAAAGCATTAATTCTATTTTGCATCTATACTTTTAATTCCTTCTCTAAAGGAAGAATAGTTTTTATTAGTTGGTAACTGTTAAAACATACTACTGTGTAATTAAATGGAACTTTTACACCAAACTTGTAGTTCTTTACACTGAAATCCGTCTCTGTAAGTAATTAAGCAACTGAGTACAGAGAGTTCTCTGTTCTTTAATTACAGTGATGTACAGTGAAATATGCTCTATATTTACTGACTGTTCATCAATTTGCTTAGTTTTATTTAGATAGCCGTGAAATTATTAAAATATAAAAAAAAACAGGAAGAGAGATCCAATTTTTAACATGCTATTTAGCTAAGAAAAAGTGTAGAGGAAGAATCAGGAAATGCTTGCATTTCAAACAGACATTGGCATAGAAAGTAGGACCTGTGGTTAGTGAATAGTGTGAAGTATTTTCAGTAAAAATATCTGGGTTCCCCAAGAGCTTATTCTCTTCTGCACCACCTTCACCCACAGATCGGAACAAACAAACAAGTATCTCATCTTGTTAAATTTTTAGTCAAGTTGTTCAAGTTACCTTCAAATTGCCATTGATGGGTATGAGATGACTACATTCCAGAAAGGCCAATGTATTCAGTCTGTCCTTGGGTGAGTAAACTTTCTTATGATTACTGAGCGCTTCAAGACATTTCTCTTTATTGTCCTTAACTGATAGCCCCTGCCAGCTTTGCAGTCTGGTTTTCTTTACAAATTCAGCAGCAAATATACACTACTAAATATTGCATTTATTAGCTTAAGCCTTTATACTGCCTGCCAACTTTGTTTTTATTTTACACAAGTTATTTCTGCTACAGAAAACTCCATTTAGCTCACTGGAAAAAGCTCTTTACTTACATAGTCCCTCCAGGACTATAAGTGGGGAAAGCCACTTTCACAGCTCCAGCCCCCTTCGGTGGCTGCTTCTCCCAGCAGAGAGGCACTTGTGCTAAGCCCAGGAGTGCTGCCAAAGATGACAAGGTGAAAAGCACGAGACTGTTTTCTTCAGGGGCAGTCTGTGGGGGCAGGAGCAGCCAAAGGCAATGTCCTGCTGGTGCTCCAGGTGCCACCCTTGCAGCACAATACACACCTCCTCTGAATTTACTGTTGCAGTGGCACAGGGGTTTCTGGATGTGTGCAATGCTCTGCTCTGTGCACACACCTATGACTACAGAAGTACACATCTAAATAGACAGAAACAACCACACTCTGGAAGGCTGCAGGGGCTGTGTAAATTTTCTGGCTCCTGTTTGCTTGCCTTGCAGCAAACATCAGAACTGCAGAGCATGAAGAGCTGTGAGGTGTGGGTTGTTGGATGGTGTGAGTTGGGCCTGTGCCTGGCAGCAAGCTCAGCCTTTTGATAAAACAAGTGAACTCTGCTATTTTTTGTACTTGAACTTTATTTAGACTACATTTTAATCTTAAATACTCTTAAAAGGCTCTCTAATGCAAATATGGATGAAATCACAAAACTGCCTCTTGAAGTCAACTCAACCACCTCATCATAGAAACAAAATGCTGGCTTAAAGCCAAAATATCAATCTGCATATGCTACATAAACTCAGCTGCCCCACCAAAGGACCCCCACTTTATGACCTTTGAGACAGCTAACCAGATGCAGGGCAACAAACTATAACATTTACTTCTTTGGGTTATTTTTAAAAAAATGTGTTTGCTTTGGCATTATTTTAAATTACTAGAAGAATGTACTACACAGTAATGCACCTCCCAGTGCAGCCTGCTCATACCTTAATTTAAGACTAAACTGGTATGCAGATAGGAATGAAGAAAATTAAATTCTTTTGGGTTACCAGTTGATGAGTGTTTACTGTTACTTTCCACACTCTCACTTTTTTTTTTTTTTAAACTAATAAATGGACATTACTCACTGCAGCAATCCAAACCATAGGGAAAAGTGAGTTTTATAACTTGTGGCTCCAAAAGCCCTAAATTGCCATATTTAGACAAAATGATCCTAAAGGCATTCTCCGCCTCAGAAGAAAATTTCAGAATGATGTGCTCTCCAGTGTCCTGCTGTTTTGGGGGCTGCCACGCAGAGGCTGCTCCTCATCGCCGCTCCTGGATGAAGTCACAGGGAGCCAGTGCCCCTGGGGGGCCCTTGAGGAGAGGTGAGCCAGGCTGGAGGCAGTGCAGGGTGGCTGCAGGCCAGCAGAGCCGTGGGCTTGCTGGACTCACATCCACAGTAGAAGAATGCCACGCCGAGCAGCGCTGCTCCCATGGCTGTGGGAACACGATGGCTATCACAGATACAGCAAACTCATTTCCTGCAACTGGGCAGGGAGGCCCTGCACCTCCATCTCAATTGTATGCAGCTGAGTTTCAGCACATACCTGCTTCTCCGGTTTTTAAAACTCCGGAGTTTTAAATGGAAATAAATGTATGTCACTGTGGATAGATGTAATGTATGAAGGGGCGAGGGCCTCTGCTTGATCTGCTTCTCATTGCTGTGGTGCCAGCCAGGGCTCTGATGGCTAGAAATGATCTCCCTCAGATTGTTCAACTGTAGATTAGCAAAAAATTTTCTGGCACAATTGATTTGCTCCACCATCTTGAAATTTTTAGCCTGGCTCTTGCAGGATATCTGGAAAAGGACAGTTCGGGGAGACACTGATGTGCTGGGCTTGCATGTCTTTCCAGTGGCCACTGGGTTACTGCTGCTCAGGAGTCTCAGCACAGGGCAGGTCCCTGGATCCAAGCCAGAAGAGGGATGGTGTGCTGCAGCCACACTCTGCAATGGAGCACTTTGCTCAGGCTCACTTTTGTTAATGGAAAGCAGGGATGGTGGAGAAAAATCTAACAGAGACACTGACCAGGCAGAAATATATTAAAAAACAAAACTGATGGAAAAGCGAAGTAGCAGTTTGTCCCACAGTATCTATCAACTTCATCTGAAATACCATCAATCCCAGTTATTAACCTCTTTACCACTAGTTTACTCTCAGTTATTCACTCCAACAAAATACGGTGTAAGTTTTAACAACGGGTAGATAAAGATTAGACCCTCACACGCTTACGGGGGACAGTTATGCCAGGCTCACAGCAATGTTTGCTTGGTATTAGCACTTCTGTCCTGAATTATTGTGGTGCTTTGCTGACACGGAACAACTCCTAACTCCAGGGGATTAGGAGTTCTCGCACACAGCCATTTCCTATCTCCTAAAGGTCAGGTATGGACTTCTCTGAAAGAGCAGCTCTTCGGAGGTCATGGAAACTCCCAGAACTTCAGGGATCTGCAATCCTAGGAAATGGAATATCCTATTATTTATCAAGCAGGGATCTTGGGAGCAAATACACTAGCCTGTAATTGGCCCGGACACTATAAAATGATGGAACTAGGTGAGACAGCAATGTTCTTTCTTCTTCCTTACCACTACAATGAATAAAGAAACTGGAGGAAAGAATAGTCTCCCTGTTAACTTTATATAATTTCATTATTCATATTAACATAAAAAAAAATGCAGAAAGCTCTGATAATGACAAGGTGGCACAGAAAAATGGAGGGATGCCAAAACAGAGATTAGCCAGGAAGAGCTCAAAGAGATAATCTGAAAGACACGTAATCAAACAACTACTGATGTTCAAGGATGTAAACACCAAGGAGGCATGCTATAAAATCACAGCAAGAAAGAAAGACGAAGAAAAAAAGAAAATAAAAGTTAGTGATAAGTAATAAATATAAGGAATACCTTGGGATGATAAGGCCATAAATAGCAAACATCTTCCTACACCATGCAAGTAACATATATTTGGAAAATATTGCAGAGGTCAGCACTGCACTAGTCTGGCTGTGAGCTGGTCAGTGCAACAGCAATATGAATTCAACAGTGCATGTACATACTACTTGAGCTGTTAAAGGCATTATATCACTATTATGAAACACTTGCCATACAACACACTCAGCAATGCAAATATATAACTTTCTCCAGCTACTACTTTCTGAAGTCTCTTGTCCAACCAGTATGTATTATAATGAAATCTCTAAACTCTCCTTCTGGAAATGTCACAGTGCTATGCCTTCGCTCCTACCAGTTCAGAGCTGTGGATCTAACGACATGGATTTCCAGCTGCGTGGGACACTTCAGCCAAACCTCCTGTACCACACACTGCCTCTGATGCAGTCCTCAGCCTGGAAATGTGCTGTATCTCACACAAGATCAGATAACAAATCTCAGCAGGATCTTCTAAGAGACTCCTTTATTTGGTGCATTTTAATGTTGTATTCTCAGTTCAGGTAGGCTAACACAGAAGAAAAAGAAAAGTTGAAAAATAACCCACACTGGTAGAATGAACAGGCAGATTCTTATGAGAATGTGGTCAGGTACTTTTATAGCCATGAAGCAACTTTTAAGTTGAACTAGACAGAGCTGGAGGTGTCAAAACCAAAGTCATCTGCAGAGGAAATGCCAGGATTGTCTAGTTTGAGTTGCCGAAAAAACTGCTATGGTTGCAGCTCATACGCTGCAATTTCTAATGTATCTTTTACAGCTGTTTAAGAGTTGTTGAATGAATCCAGTCAAATCTGGATCTGACAAAACCACAATTTAAAAATAGGTTCTTACAGATGGTTTGTGAACAGTGCTGCATAGTAGGTTAATCAGATACTAACATTATCACTTTTTTACAGACAGAAGAGAGAGTTGCAATGACCGAGACAAATTTCAGCAGCGCTTACGAGCAGGAAAAGCTTCACCACAGCTATGTAATGCAGAAAGCCTGCAGAAATACAGCCCAGGACTTGAGAATCTAGAGCAGGCATCTTGCCTTTGTGCTTCGAGTCATGGTAGGCTGCTATCTGTGATTTTTGTCCACAAAAAGGAAATCATGAAGAGGCGTGCTGTGCAAGCTAAGATGTCCAAGAAGGATGGAGAGAGGTGGAGGTATCTTTATTTCCATATAAAGGATTGGTAAGTGAAATACTGGCATCCAGTTTTGTAACCACATCCTAAATCAGAAAGAGTATGAAAGCAGCCTCAGAATGAACACTGGGGTTGATAGGGACACTTTGGAGAAAGATGATAAATTTGTTCTGGTCAGCTTACAAAAAAAAGACGATTGAGAGGTGACTTTTTTACAGCATCTGCATATTTTCATGGTGAGAAAACTACAGGTACTGAAGGGTTGGAAGCAGGAACCAGACAAATGTGGACTGGAAGTACGGCATTGCTTTCTTGAAGTGGTGAAGGTGAATTGTTAGTACAAAATGAACACAGTTGATTGGCTATCACTTGATAATCTTGCATCAATGATGGATACCTTAACAAACTCCAGATACTGGTCTCTATGCAGAAGAGAGACTGTGTGGCCTGTAGCACACAGGAAGCCAAGCTCAATAACCCAATGATCCATTTAAGTCTTTCACAGATTCAAGTTTCGAACATGTTGCTTGTGTCAGCTTCCAAGTCAGAAGCACCACATGCAAAAGCCTTTTTGTCACTGAATTTCAGATACCTCAGTGTGAATGTCTTTTTTGGAAGATGTCTGAACACCCAATTTGCTACGTTTTCCACTTCTTGACTGTTCAAACTTAGTGGTCACCACCCTGTAGTATCAGGTCTTGCAGGAATGGGAAATAATCCTATATTTCTTCAAGAAAATGTTGACTATAGCCTTAAAAATTGTTGATTCTAAATGCAGCCTCTTATACTCTTATCATCTTAGACTTAAGCCCAAGTCTTCCAAGAGCATACATATGACTGCTTATTTCTTTATTTAATGACTGAAAAGAAAAATGAATGCAAATATACTAACTAGGATACAAGTAATGACTAGTAATAGAACTTATACACTGCCAAGGTAAAATCACAACTGATAGGAGATAAAGGCCTGGGAAGATGGATGTTACAGTATGAAGGCTGCTATTAAAATAAGGGGAAAAAAGGTGCTATTGGCTCTTTTCTCTCTTGTGAGAAAGTTGCCAGTCCCAAGATTTTCTCCCAACCATGTCTGCACATACACAACTGAAAGCCTCAAAATGGTTTTATTTCTTATTATTTCAAGTTACAGGCGGTCAAGAAAAAATTGTCTCTTTTGCCCTTAGGTTCTTTTGTGTATAATGAGTGACTGAAGGCAGCCAGAGGCCGAGGCACTGCTGAAGAAGGAAGAATGCTACCAGAACAGAAACAACACATTGTTCCTTTCAAGTTCACCCCTTCCTGGCACACATCCCAACTGCCTTGGCCAGCTGCCAGGAGATCGGGACAAAGGCTTCCTCCTCTGGCCAAAACCGAGGAAAAGGGTCTGTTGTTTAACACAGGCAGACTTGTTTCAGCAAGAGAAAAAAATAAAAAGAAGGGGAATTATATTAACTAGAAGCCCTGGGAGAGGAGAGTAATCTCATAGTGTGGCTAATGCAATTCTCACCCTGTACTTTTCCTGGAGAAGGAACATCTTGATTTTCTACTGCTCAGGATAGAAGGCAAAGTATAACGTCCCAATGGGGCTAAGGTCTAAGGCTGCCAGGGCCTTCATGTCCCCTGAGGTCACTATGAACCAGAAACAAGAATCCATCTTTCCTCCTTCCAGAAGGCTCCAGGCAACCCATTCTGCCCTCCATGCCTGCACTAGTAGGCTCACATGTAGGGCAACTGTCCTCACTCACAAAAAGGCAGTAATTCCTATGCACCTAGGAGACCTCCAAGAGTCTGACAGATAGATAAGCCAAACATTTAGCTATCTCAGGACTTCACAGCGACCAAAGCTCCTGCAGCATTTTCACAAATACAACCCAAGTCAAGGTGAATTTATGCTTGGTTTTTTCACTGCCTGTTACAAAGCCTGCAATGAGGAACCTGGGACACTTGGGATTTACTGCAATTCAAGAGTTTGAGTCTCTCCTGGAAGTCTTGGAGACAGATGCTGTTGCAGAAATTACGGAGATACACTGGCTCTTCATGCCAACCTCAGCACTTCTTTAGCAGCACAGCCACAGGTGAGGGATGGGGGTTTGAGAAAGGCACAAGAAATTCCCTAGGTCTGGTGTGGCCTGCTTGGTCCCAAGCACCAAAGCACTTCCTCAGAGGCTGTATCACAGGATGTAGTGTCTCAGCGACCTGTGAGAGGAGACTTCCCCTGGTAATTCCTTATATGCATAAGAGCTTTTGGAAGCAGGACCCAATTCAAGGATAAGTATGATTTTAATCTGTTTGGGTTAATATAAATGAATACAAAACATTTTTAGGTGCTTAGAAGCTGTTGAAACACCATCAAGATTTACACATGCGTGTACTTGCTCTATATTCCAAGCAATATATTTTCTTACAGAAGGAGTGTGACAACAGCATTTCTGACATACTTACGAGACTAAGATCTTGGAAGATAAAGGCCTCCCTATGCATTCCATGCATCTGTACCAGCCACTAGCAAAGACAGCTGACTCTGTAGTTACTCTCACTTGTCTTCTGGGACTGACATGATCAGCTCCAGCACACCTTTACCATTCTTGCTTGTGTGTCAGCACCAAGAACAATCCATTAAGGGAACAGGGCTTGCTCAATTAGCTTTTTTAATTCAACTCCCATTTAACATTAATGCACAGACAGGGAAGAGATACATAGGTGCATCATTTTGCCATCTATCACCTTGTTTACAGGAAGTATATTCTCAGTAGCCTTAACTCTATTGCTTGTTAAAGGACTTAGCTGAACACTCTGAAAGCACACATGAATCAGAATGAGAGACTTAGGGGGCATGAAAAGCCATTGCTCCTGCACTTAATCCTGTAAATTGTCTTATGTCTGCAGTATTTCAACCAGTAGTTTCATGCCAGTGTTAGAGAGACTGGCTAGTATCAAAGTTTCCAGGAGAGTCTGCACATTAGTTTAATGACAATACTAGACCTGACATAATGACTACTGTGCTTCAAAGTTATACTGCACAAACCTTTCCCTTGTGATTAACAAAACAGGAGATAAAATGATCTGCTGTCTTTTTCCATTTCAGTATTTACAGGAGCTCGTAAATGTTAACACCTCTCAATAAGAATAAAATGAGACAGAAACCAGGCAATGTGACAGCAATTAGGAAAAGCTTTACAAGATAAATCAATTTTGGGAGGGAATGAGGTTACTGAAAGGAACACTATGCATGCAACAACCTAGGCTTTTGTTGAAGAACATTGCAATTTTCAACAATGCAATCTTCAGGAATGGTGGAATAAAGGCATTCAACATTACTCACAAGATGTGCAATGTTAGAAAATAGAGAAACCTGTTGAGGCAGGTTGGACATAGTCAGCAGTCAAGCACCCATCTGGCCATCTGCTCTCTCCTGCTGCTCCCACAGTGGGAGGATAGAGAGAACAGGAAGAATAAAAGCAAGAAAACTTGTGGCTAGAGATAAGAACAATTTAATCTGGAGGAGGCAGGGAGGGAGGGAGTGATGCAAATGACATCCCTTCCCCATTCCCCAGTCAGTGCATAAGCAATGGCCATCCCAGAAGCCAAAGATCCCACTCCTTCCTCCACCTCTACTTTTGTTAATTACTGAACATGTTGTTATATGGTATGAACTATCTCTTTGATCCATCTGGGTCAGTTGTCCCAGCTGTGTCCTCTCCCGACTTCTTGCCCATCCCCAGCCTACTGACCAAAGGGCAAAGTGACAAGAAGAGAAGGCAGTGATGCTGTGTGAATTCTGTAAGTAAATTTAACTTGATAACACATCACAGAAAATACCACTAAGAACCAAAAGTCAGTGCCCTATTTTAACACCTATTCCTCTAAAAACAATTTTAAAACCTATTCCTCTAGAAAACAATTCTGAGTCTGAATCTACAAAATCCTATTCAATTTGCTAAGCTTACTAGAAGAATATTTTTTTTTTAATAGAGAATATTTTAATGAAGTTCTGTGGAAAACATAATGAAAAAGTTATCAGAGAGAATAGTACATTCAATGTTTCCATAGTAAGAAATACAATGAAAAAATAAACAATTAAGCCAACTTTAGAAAGGCCTGTTCAAAAAAATAAAAAAATCACCTCTGGCTCAGTGTACATTTGTGTAGAAGGGACATTGACCATGTTGATGTGTGTGCACTAACATGTAACAATAGGGCTCTAAGACACATGTTTTTACCCAGGCTCAGTGCTCAGTGGGTGAGCAATGCACACAATCAGGTTTTAACTTAGAATCATATAATCATTAAAGTTGGAAAAGACCTCCAAGTTCACCGAGTTGAACCTTTGACAGAACACACCATGTCAACTAAATCATAGCACCAAGTGCCACATTCAGTCTTTCCTTGAACACTTCCAGGGATGGTGACTCTACCACTTCCCTGGGAAGTTTCTTCCAATGCTCAAACACCCTTTCAGTGAAGAAAATGTTCCTGATGTCCAACCTGAACGACTTAAGGCCATTTCCTCTAGTCCTGTCACTGGTTCCCTGGCAGAAGTGACCGACCTGGCTACAATCTACTTCCAGGTAGTTGTAGGGAGTGGTAAGGTCTCCCCTGAGCCTTCTCTCCAGCTTGAACAAGCCCAGCTCCCTCAGCTGCTCCTCATATGACTTCCCCTCTAAAGCTTTCACCAGCTCTGTTGCTCTCCTCTGGACACCCTCCAGCACCTCAATGTCTTTCTTGCAGTGAGGGGCCAAGAACTGGACACAGCACTCGAGTTGTGGCCTCACCAATACCAAGTACAGGGGGACAGTCATTGCCCCAGTCCTGCTGGCCACGCTGTGTCTGATAGAGGCCAGGATGTCTTTGGCCTTCTTGCCCACCTGGGCACATGCTGGCTCATATTAAGCTGGCAGTCAACAGCACTCAAAGGTCCTTCTCTGCTGGGCCACTTTCAGCCAAAAAATCTATTGGGGAGGTTGTCCTCTGCAACTGAGTGTGCAGCTTTGGGAGGGACAATACACATGGAGCTATTGAGGGAGGAAGGGTACACCCAGCCTAGCCAGTCAAAACAGCAGAATCAACCCTGGCAGTTAATGGGGGGACAGATGATGCAGCTAGATTGCCTTCACATCCAGTCTTGGTGCTGAGTCTGCAGGTCCTAGAACACAATTCAATGCCTGGAGGGGGCCAAATTTGTCAGTAAACCCATAGGTGCTGGGAGTATGAAATTGTGACTCTGAGCTCTTTAAAAATACATTCCTCACAGGCTACTCTAGTATGTCCAGTGACTGTGGTTATCAGCTTCTAAATAAACAAAGTAACCTGGGCACATCACGTTCAACTGAAACTTCATCCATCTGCTTGCCACAGTGGCTGACAGCATTTCTGGCACATTCCCAAAGCATTTAATTTTATTAAGTACATTTACTGAAGAAATGAAAACACTTAAACTGAGTAAATATAGAGTCCTCATAAATATAACTAGTTTTTTTTTTCATTTTGTTTGAGTAACAGTGGGAAATCAAAAACAGCAAGGCTAAAGGAAGTGAAAGGACTATTTATGTAGCATGGGAAAAATTAAACTGAGATTCAACACTTTAAAGTGGCTGACATTTGTTTATCAAAATATTTTTCTTGTATCTTTTGCTTTTTGTCTTTTCCTGCTAAGAAATGGCGATGCAGTGCTAGATTTGACCTTTGATTTTAGCAGGAATCTGGAAAAGTTCTGCCACTATTTCAAAAGCAAAATATTGGTCTGGCAGTGCTAATTGCTAATAAATAGACTTTTGTGTCATGTGCCATTTCTTCACTAAATTACTCACACATGTATACCATATGAAAAGATGTGTGGGACAAGCAGTTTTTCCCTTTTTTCACATGAGATACACAGTGGCTATGTGCTTAATTTTTATTACTTTTGAAGGAGTGGGATGCACACCAAGATGTGGTCTGAAAGGGTAACTGAAGCAGTCTGTGAACTGAACAGATGAATTAAGCAGGAACTCAAACCACTGATTTCTACAAGTAGCTTGCAAAAACATGCACCAAGGAAAATAATTTTCAATAATTCAAAGCAGAACCTTTGGCTAAGTGGTAAGTCAGCCTTTAAACTAGGCTAAATAAGATGTTCTGCAAATGCACTAAGTATACTGGGGCCTGCCAGGGACCCAATACCATATTCAACAGCATAAGGCAGTGCCAAGAAAATTCTGAAATTTAATATACAGACAGATATGCTTTGCAGTTTCACTGATTTTCTTTTAGTAAAAGCTCAAGATGAACTGGACTGACATCTTTGGTAAGCTGTTTGCTAAAGTGTAAGACAAAAGACTGAGTTTTCTCACTACCGACCACCTGCACTGCCACGTCTACACCAAAAGGCAAAGTTGTGCAAGATGCAATTTGTTATTGTTATTTTCAACTGATAAGAGCTAAAAATGGCTGACTATAAAAAGGGTTTACTGTTCTCCAGGAGCTGTTCTTGGTACATCTGGATGAATACATATGTGTATCAGGATATGTGTATATGTATGCCCATAATATTGTGTTTCTTTCAAGGGCTTAGACTAAGAGCACTCATCTAACCATTTTCCCTATGCTGACTGGAAAGAACAATTTGCCATTTGCAAACAAAACAAAATCTTAACTGAAGAAATCTGTTTCATCGTGCTTAAAAAGAATACACATCCTCCATGCTTAGCATCTCACCTGGTCATTACAGAAAATCAATGAATTGGCTTTGCACAGAAAGTCATGAACTAGATTAAGTACCGAAATTCCAGAAAGAATATGAGCTCTTCATGATGCTATTTTGTATCCAGGATTCCCAGCTGACGTCCTGACTCTAATAGCTTTTAATTGCCATCACAGACACTCACAATTTACCACTGAGTTTACCACTTACTGAACTAAATTAAGAATGGAAATAGATAAGATAATAATCTAGAGTGGAAAAAAACCCACACCTGAAATAGCCACAAATCCTGACATAGTAACCCTAAGGAAGACATGGAAAGCATGTGATACTTCTGTGGTGAAACTGGACAAACACTAGTCTCTATGAACCAGGATTCAGTGCAGAAAAACACATTGAGGACTTATCAAACACTGGAACATTAGCTGTGGGCAGTGAGCAGCCAGAGACATAGCTAATCCAAAAATGTCCTGATCCAAAAATTGTGGAGAGAATATGGAGGGAGCAACTGGTGAAATTACCTCACTGCCAAATACCTGAGCAGGCTGGTTCAACCATCATCCCTCACCCCAGCTGGTCCTGCCATGCTTCACCCTTTTCAAGATCCCTTTATAGTTTTACTGGTCAAAATCCTTCCCCAGGTTCCCCATCTTCTGCAGTTCATTCACTCTCTAGCAGTTGCTTTGGTCACCATGCAGGGGTTTCTTGAGACTTTACTGGAATAGATCTTCCTCTTCATTTACCTCCTTTGCTCTTGGTAAAGGAGTCCTGGGCTTCTGCTGTGTTTCTGTGCCCCACAGGAGAACTAAGTCTAAACATACACTTTGTTTCTGGAATCACTGCAGAAAAATATAGTGGGGTGCTAAAAAAAAAAACCCAAGTGAAACCCACAAAAAAACCCCAAACAATTCCACCAAAACTTAAATCAAATAGCACTCAATGATGCATAGATCTGTCTATTGGATAGGCAAGGAAAGCACTAAGAAGGATGACATAAACTTTGTTTTTGTATGCATACTTCATCTTTGCTCCTACAAACACTACTGCATGTCTACTCCTAGCCACCCTCCCTGTTTACCCTACTGTGTACCAGTGTACAGCATGAGCCAGGATTATTCCTGATGATGAACTCCCGACAGCCACTCAGGGCACCAAACAACCCCCAGAGAGAGAAACAGCCATTTACCTCTCTTCGCTGGTCATGCAGAGAGTTCAGCTTCCCCAGTACATAATTTAAGCACCGACATTAAATAATGTCAATACCCAGTGAAGTAAGGCAGGTTTGTCAGCTGTCTGAAGACCCTTCAAGGATGAGCCATGGCTACTGTGAAATTGGCAGAGCACTCATGGAATAGTAGAGAGTGGAAGAAAACTTAAAAGATAAAAATAAGACTTCAATGCCCAGAAAATATTTAGTGGTATTCAGGATAAAAGAGAGTTTTTGGTGAATATTTTCATTCAATGTTTTAAATAAATTTGCTTTGGCTATGCTGTCACTTCTGTCATGTCCAATTTCCACTAGCTTTTGGAAGATGTATATTATATATCAGTCATCCATTAATTCCACACTCTCATTTTATGTAACAGAAAAAGCATGTGTTCATGCCCAAGCAAAAAACCTCCAAACTTGGTAACATCCTAAAAGCCACAGAAGCACAGCTCTGCAAAGCACTGTGGACTCTGGGCAGCTGTGCACACCCGTGGCTCCCTGCATGCACCAAACTCTGCTGCAGCAACATCCATGTGCTCCCTGTCCCTGTCTTCCCTCCACACAGGCCCAACACAACCACTGGGCTCTCCCAGTAACCTGTGCTGCACTGACTTCTAGTGAGAAAGAAGCAAAACCTGAAAGAGCCCACCCCTTTTGTTACCTTTTCTTTGCTACATCCAACATCACTCTTTATCAGTCTCCTTTTCCCCCTCCCGCTCCACAAATACCAAGAAATAAAATAATGTAGGTGATGGCTTGGAAATGAATCGAAGCAGTCAAGAAGCAGGAGAAGCAGAGACAAGACAAGCACATAGTTTTTGTTCTAAGTCCTACATTTGCATGCTCTGCTACACTGAAGATGTGATACCCATAACAACTTACAGGTACACAGGTACCCCAAGAACAGCAATACATCACAAAGCAACACAACTTCAGAGGCCCTTCAAAATTCAATTAAAAGAAACAAAATGGAAGAAGACAAACCTCATTCAAAACTTGCATTACACAAAAGGTATTAGATAGAATCATACTGCAAATGGCTCAAGAATAAGCTATATTATTTTATCATTAATCATTATCAGGAGTGCTTGTGTGGGCAGACAACAGATGCTGCTCCAGCAAACAGCAGAGCAGGGAGTGATGGGTAAATGCTGGCATTTACTTGCTGTTTTAACTTAAGCAATTGGAGGAAGATAACAATTTAAGACACTGCCTCCTGGATAGCTTTTGTATTTCTCCTGAGTCTCCAATTATTATATTTTTCTCTCTCTTCAAGATCCTCATTTCCCCTGAGTATGCACTGACCAGCAACTTGCATTCCCTAGAAATCCTCCCACTAGCTATCTGGAAAAAAAATTATGCTAGAGGGCATAACCCTCTTCTAACATGTAGATGCCTTCAAAACCACAAGTCATCTTCAGAAAGCAAATTGCACAGACATGCATAAAGAATTCCTCCAAGACCTATTTTGGAGGCAAGTGAATTCAGCCAACTCACAAACATCAGCAGTGATTTCAATTCAGTAAGCATGACTGGCCTTCTCAAAACCTTCGCCCAAACCACACAACCTTCTTGCACGTGCACTTCTTCTAAAAATATTTTTTCTTGCTCTGTTTTTGTGCTCACTCGGCCTTTATGATAAAAATTTTCTGTGTGATGCCTGGAGAACTGAGCAGACCAAACACTAATTCTCATATGGAATTTATTTAGAGGGGAAGAAAAAAATCACTTAAGTTGACTGTTACATTATTTTGAACTGGTTTTATGTTTTATGTGTACATAGTGGAGCTGGAATTTCAGGGCTGGCTTTTGTTTGCATTCATCATGAAACATTTGTTATATGAGCTGCTGCTACTGCTACCAAAACAGCTGCTGCTCACTGCTAGAAAACCAGAAGCCAACTCAACAGTTTCTTTCTTTCTCTGGTGAGTCTAGCTGGAAAATGAGGCCTGGTATGTCTGCAGAAAATTACCTTTCTTTGGCTTTGCTGTCATCCTTGCCACCTTTTGCTTACCCAGAATGCAAACTTGAAAGAGAACAGATAAATCAGAACAAGAGCAGGCGTGTTCTGATGCTCCTGAATCACCTACCATTAAACACAAATCAGAACTACAGCTGTGTGAACTCCCTTTTTTGCAGCTAGGGCAGCACCTCCAATGTGAATGCCTTTCCATCAGCTGCTCTTGCAATTCAGCCAGGATTTAACCCTTCTGTCCTGCATCATCATTTTCTGCCATCTGGAAAAATTGAGTCATCACTCGATCTAGCTTCACATAAAAATTTCTTCTGTAGGAGACTGCTTCACTTTGCAGAGAAAAATACCCACCCATCTGATAATCTATACACTTTCCTACCAAGCTCCACATGGATCAGGACTCAGAGCATCTGTGGACTGCAGCTCTGAGTGCCGAGGACAGACCTTCTCAACTGCACACGAGCTGCATTGTAATGCTTTGCTTTGTTATGATAAGTAAACCACTCCAGTGTTGTTTTTGTTGCTCCCTGGTAACATCATATCAGCATTGACCTCTCTTACCTCAGACATAACTTTTTAAGAGAACATTTATACCAGGCTGGAGCACAGTCCCTGCAAGACTTCCCTGTTTTTTTAAAGTAAAAGGGCACTACCAAACAATGAATGCCTACCTCTTTCACCAGCTTTTTCCTGCAGGAGACCATTCTTTCTCCAATTCTGACAACTAGTTTGCTTAAAGAGCTTTTGGATAGAGATCTTGCTGAAAATCATACCTGTACCATCTCATATCCCTGTGCTTGCTGAGTCCTTAAAGATTTTACAAATGCCATACTGACTTTTCCCAACTGTCTATTAATCACATCCTATATTACAGTTCCTCCCAGTATGTCAATTTGATTCTTTCATCTTTTGGTGTCTAGGTGACAATTGCAGCCCTCTAAAAGCTTGAGAGTGATCTTACCTCTTCTTCCAAAATAGCTACTGATTGAATCAGGGGACACACCACAGACTTGGCAATTTCAGTTTCAAATAATTCCTTGGTTGCTCTCACAGCAGCATCCCTAACACTGCCAAGGAGTAAAGACAGCTGTGTAAAAAATGCCACACCCTAACACTTACCTGCATTATAGACGGCATCTGCAAGTAAAGGGAAGATAGTCAAACAGAGTGCAAATAGTACAACTCAAAAGATAAGATTTATAAAGAGCAGAAACAATGGTGCAAATGTTGGAGATAGGCAAAGAAAACTGGAGAGAAGATAGTAATAAAAGAACACATAGAGAAGGCAGTTTGGAAGGGGAGGAAACTGGGAAGATGAGCCTAGACAGAAACAGAGGGGAGGATGCTCTTTCATGCAACATTTGAAAATTTGTGATTCAACTCTAAGAACAGAGAAAAAGAAGAAAATCAGAATCTTCATGGCTATATTTAGTAAAACCCTATTTTCTCGCTATAGCTTCTAGGAGAGCAAGTTTTCAAGAGGGGCAGATCAAAAAGGCTGGGAAATTCCAACAAGGAAAGGAAGTAGGGAACATCACTCCAAGAAAGACTTTTGGAAGAGCAAGGGGTCAGCTCTCCAGCACCATAAACTGTCTTCAGGGCAGGTAAAGCAAAGGGGTTCACAGGCAGGAGCACAGGCATGGTGTGAAGCTGTGTTCAAGTGAGGAGTGATGGCTGGGAGATACACCAGCTGAGAGTACCAGCTGTGCAGCAGCTGAGAGCTACACTGCTAACATATTTACTTCATTTTAATTCTTCCAAATTTGTCATCAAGAGCTGACCCCTGCACTTTGCTGAAATTCGTGTTACTAATTCTTTCCCTTCTTTTCTAATAGTAGCAATAGTGTCCTTAAGATGATTTTAGAGCACAATACACTGTGTCCTCTGGGAGCAAGTGGTCCCTTTACAGATGTACCCTGGGGATGCCTCTTCCCTAAGACTGTCTTTCTGCACTTCTCTCAGCTGCCCACTGTCTTTCTCTCCCTGACTCTTTTCTCAGCCACCGAGCCCTGATGTGGTTGGAAAAAACCCTTTTGGTGTTAGCTTTAATGCCTTTTGCAAGTTGCATGCCAGGAAGTGCCTTGCTATAATTTTACACCTAACTTGTCAGAATTTATGCTCTCTCATGTTTTCATAATTTTAATTATTACAACATTTTAATAACTATAGCAGCTAATTTGCATCACTGTAAAAACCTGATATTAAATTGCAACGTTTATGTAAAATCTAAGTAATTCCTAAGGGATGGCTCCTTGTCCCCACTGCACAAAAATTACAGGTAAAAGTGTTTTAACAACTACATTTTTTTTCTATAGCTACCTTATCTTTAATGTTTTCCAAAACATTTCTGAGCCATCAAAGATACTGGCTCATGGTACTTGCATTGTTCTTGCGAGTTGCCTTGGGGTTAGGTTTAACCTGCAGCCCATTCTGCTGCTGATACAGCGATTTAGCCTGAGAAAAAAAGTACAATAACTTTATTTGAAGACTGAAAATAAGATTATGCTCCTAAAAGCTAAGTGAATAGTCAGCTCTGTGATCTGCTTCATATTGCTCCTGTGTCTTCGATGCCAAATATGCTTTGTTTTCAATAAAGAGGTGTTTTTCCCCAAACACTGGCCCTGAAAACATACTGTGGGATACACTCATAATTGAGCTAAATTCTCAGTTGTTTTGGTCCTATTATTAATAAAAGTTTTTTATATTCCAGCCTCAGCCACCTTGTGGAGCATGCTTGTTTCCATGTAGGTGAAATGAAGACCTACTCACCTGGGAACAGAAGCAGGCCTAGTAACTGGGATTTAATGGCTCCTTCTCTATGCCTTCTGTTGTCTGGGCAGAGGGCAAAGTTGTCAAAGGAACAATCTGCATAACCGGTTACCACTGTAATTTTTGTTTAAATGCTATTTTTAAAGCAGAAGCAGTAACTGAGGTTTAGCTGAAATGCTGCTGATTAAAATAGCCATATGATTTTATTTACTAAGTTACCCAAGAAGGAATGAACTGTCATTGCAGGCTTTAACTGCTTGTCATTAAAATGTTTGTGGTATATTGTCATCAGTAACCCTGGATTATTTATGAGATATCACTAATGCTGTATCTGAATGCAGATTTCCTTCCGTGCTGGAGCTTTAACAAAGCTGGCTATCCATGGGTTTTCCATTTTGTGATACTAGGAACAGGAAATAATCAAAAGATGCATGGGGGAATCAACCTCAGATGAACAGCAGGAGCACACTTAAAACCATAACATCTTTAGTGACTGATATGCTCATTAGATAAACACGACTGTTGCTTGGAAGATATCAGCACCAAGCCTTCAAAATAATCTCCTGACATATTAAAAAAAAAAAAAAAAAAAAAGGATTCTTGATGTGTGAGATGTAAGGGCTTGTTTTGTTTGACTGGTCCCTTGGGATTTAGAACATAAATAATTTTTGGTTTTACCGCAACATAGTATGAAATTACATCTTTGAGGGTTTAATCCAAAATCAGACAGCCCATCGATAGATCTGATGAAAGGAAACTGAATGCAAGTGACAGGAATAGGTGGGATGAAATGCAAAATCTATAGGCTGAAGTCTTGGAATTGCACTAAAAGATGAAGATGATGCATTAGGTGGTCTCAGTCTTCATAATCCTACAGACATACAGAAACTTTAGAGAGGGGAAACTCTGTTAATGATAAAGAGGTTCATATGAGCATGCAAAAAAAAAAAAAATTGGCTTCAGGTAAAGACCCTGCTATTTGACAGGAAAGAGAAATACGAAAAAGGAGGAGAGGAATAGGAAAAAGGTAGCAGATTGCAGAGCACAAGCTGGGTATAACTCACAGAAAAGGAAGATTAAGTAATTCTACAAAACACACTCAGCCTATCTCTACAATACATTGCTGCTTGTCAGAGCCAGTCTTTGAGCTCATGTGTCCAGAAACTGTAATAGAAGAGGAACATTAGATCCAGGTTTTTCAAACAATGATTTAAGGGAACATGGACTCCACCTTCCAATTCAACTGATTCTGAGCAGAGCCTTTACAAATTCAACGCCCATGAAAATCCAAGCCTAAAATAAGGATTTAAAAATCAGTACTGTAATTAGCAAGAAGAGAAACTATATCCTTCTCTGCCATAATCAGTGGTAAGATCTGGAAGGCAGCCAACATCCTTGAATGCCAGAAGTGATGGGAAAGGGAGCTATGGATCAACAGCAGCCTCATTCCTTATTTCTCTAGTTCATGAATCATGCCCACAATCCTGACCTTCCAGTAGGAAATATGTACATTTCTCACCTGATCTAAGTGATTGTTACTGGTGCTGCTGTACTTACCAAGTCAACCACTGCTCTTGACTCCAGGAGAAAGAAGAGCCATAGCAATGTGTTTGGCAAATGGACAAGTAAATCCCACTTCCCTGCACTGTAGGCTCAGGGAGTAGATTCACCCAGACTGAGCACCAACATTGTGTCAGGCTGTCAGCTGCCTCATTTTTTGTCTCAAAATGCCATTCATTTTGGGCCACAAGATATATTTATAGGCAACTGCTCTGCTGTGTAACTGCACATATGAGCTAACTCAATCTAACAAGTACACACTAGCAAGGAAGAGTAAATAGTTAGGACTTGAGCCTGGATGTACACAAGCTCCACATGGGTTGGAAAGCGATAGGAACTTGCTTGCCACACTTGATCCCTTGCCACACTCCTGATCCCATTTTAGCAATGAGACTGATACTATCTTGAATAAATCTTTTGGTGCCACAGTTATGGTTTTCATGCCACACACATATTGTCTGGAGTGGCTTCACCTTCCTCAGCAGAACAAGAACCTCCCCTGTTATAACTCACCACAGAGAAATTTTGCTTCTGAGACAAATCTTCCCAAGACCTAGTAGCTCTTTTGAAAAACATGGTCATGAGAAAGCCCAAAAGTGCTCAAATCCTTCCAAGAGCTCCTATTCTTAAAACTACTTAGCTTATTCACAAAAGGATTTCAACCCTCTGGAAGACAAAACAACGTATTTTTCTTTTATGGGACTGGAAAAGAAAGGATACTTTCACTGACTATCCTTATCACTCATTGGTGTATCCACTAACTTCAAGGCATCCTGGATCAGGCATTCTGGTTTTGTTCCTGCTCTCCAAACCTTGTATCTTCATGGCTGAAAAGGTAGATAATGTATCTACAGCTTTTGATAGCACCTTCAGTTTTATAAAACAAACCAAGGAACAGATTAGTAGTGTAGAATGTCTTAGACGCTATCGAACTAATAAAAAAGAAATGTCCTCAGGGGTATGCACCGTGACTCCTCCTCTTTCCCTGCCCATTTTGCACACAGAGAACAGAGAATTTGTTTTACAAGAAACAAAAGTACAATTAAACACTTTTCCTTGATCTTAAACTGCATGTTTTAGCATTCACATGGTTTTACAGCGTTCCTCTATGCAATACTGAAAGTTGAGACTTCAAAGGGGGAAGAAAAGAATGGTCTGTTCACGCTTGCTATTTTCAGAATAGGATGTTGGGCGATAAGAAAACGCCACCCAGGCGGAATGTAAACCCACGTGTGCTGCTAGCGCTGGGAGCGCCGCACACGCGGGCAGATCGCTCCACCTGCTGGGCAGAGCGGCTCTGCTCTCACAGCGCGCCCCGCATCAGACATGGGAACGTGCTACTCAAGTGTTACACAGGTAGTTAGTTACTTCCCAAGTACAAACTCATGTTTTACCTCCACGTGAAATTTAGAATTTTCCTCTTCTGTAGAAAATTTTCATAGTCAGTGATCCCTGTTCAAAATATTACACAGGGAAAACACAAAGCCCTTCTAGAGTGCAAGAAAGAGAAGAAAAGACAATCTATTTGGAGTCTGCAAAGCTTTTAAACATTTGAACATGTTTGAAATTTTAGAAGTGATGCCAAAAAAAAACCAAAAACCCTACAAAAAACCCCACCCAAAAGCAAACTGAACAAAAAACTCCACCACAAAACCCCGTTAGTATTTAAATTAAGACTAATCCACACTGATTTTATTCTCTCATCAAGAGTGCAGGTGTAGGAGAGACAAGGGTTGGGCACTTCAGCACAGGAGATGAGCAAGTGTATTCCCTTCCCATTTACCAGTCACAACCCTCTCCAGAAAGTACAGCTCACAAGAAGCCAGCAGACTAAGAAGCCTCATACAATTTGTTCTAATTTCTTCTTTCCTTTCATTTTGGGCTAAACAAAGGTAGAATACAAGATGATAATATGATCACTATTTCAAGACACTACACAAAAAACACTGCCTCCTTCCACTAGAGTCCTATGATCATTTCTTGCTCAAAGTTTTTGCTCTTGGTGGTGGTGCCTGTAAACACATTCACTACAATTTCTCAGAGGGAAAACCCCCTTGTTCCTGAACTTTTCCAAATGCATAGCATCTGAACCATATGAAGGCACATCCCACCTTCAGCGCTGGCCTGGCACAGGAGTGATCTTCAGCACAGCACAAAGACTGCTGAGCTTGATTTCACCCTTTTCCTAATTCCATCAAAAATGCTCTGCTTCTCAGGACCTCAGCTCTGCAATAAATACAAATGGCAGCATCTCTCTCCATAATGGGTTTAAAGAAAAGGGGAAACTTATGAATAGAAAATGTCAAGACTGTATCATTAACATTCATGAACATAGCAGGTTTAAAAAACAAGAGGGTTTATATTACCTGGGATAATATTACTACTACAGTTTAAAACATTCCCTGTAAATGCAATTCTTATGGGAATCACAATTTCATTGCATTAAAAAAAAAATTACAGTTTACCTAAACAATATATTTTCTTTCATCTGACAGTATGAGTTATTTCATTGCACTCAATAAAATTCACTGTCTGAAAAGCTTAAAGTCAGTCTTGTTGTAGAGTAAGACCTATTCATTCTCCACTCTAAATGAACCTTGCAGGAAACAAAGGGTTTTTTTTCGTGGTATTGGGAAGAACTGCTTTTATAGGGCTTCTGGTGCCAAAGAAAATTTATGAACTCCTGAGGTGTGAGGATATGGCTCATTTCTGCGGTGATAAAAAACCATTTTATTGCCTATTGTCTTACGGTGGATGCTGTTAACTTTTACCCCATGCCACAGAAATTGACAAGACAGAAGAAAACTCTGTTTTGCTGAGTATAGTATATATTTTTTGTCTCTTATAAACACCAAAGATATGAAACCCACATGTGCCCATTTCAAAAGAAACTAAATATTCTCTGAGTTCTGGCTACCAGCCAGCTTACAGAAGAGAGCTACAGCCAACAGAAGTGAACAAGACTGACCAATTCTTTTTTTCCTTTAGCCCCTGAGAGTGAGGAAAGATTTTACATATCAAGTTTTCTTATAATGACTTCAGGCCTTTCAAAGAGTTAAAGAATACTTTCAAATTTTGCAATAAATCTAACCTAAGGCTCTGCAATTGGATCCTATCTACTTCAATGCTGGTGAAAAAAGGACAAAATTTTGAGCAAATTTTACTATGGTATCAAAGAAAGCTATTAAAGACAAAAACATATTTTTAAAATTTATTTTACCCATCTGTTCATCTATCTATTGATTTCACAATCTGTCTGCTGCCCCCATTCCTGCCCTTTTAATCTCTTGTCAAAGCCAGTTTTAGCTACCAAGACAAGTTTGTAACTTTGGACAAGATAGGCATCAAAAAAGAGGGTCCTTTTGCAATTCTTGACTTGGTATTAACATTAAGATAATGCTTAATTCCAAGGAGAGAGTGGAGGTACAGAAAAACAGGAAGCCCATAGCTTTAAAGTACTGTACAAGATAAAACTGGATAGGTTCCAATGAAAACTTTAGCATCACAAAGAACTTTCACATTTTGTTACACATGGTTATAAGACACACAAGTCAAAATATTTGGCATATGGAATAGCTGAATGCAACGTTTTTGTTAATGCAACGAAGGAAGTTACCCTCCTAGTGCCCTCTGACATAAAAATTTTCTGTCATGCTGAACTGCCAAGTTTTTTTAACACTTCACCTTTCTTCACAGTTTCCTTTTGCCAGCTTATATCAGACAAATCATTAACATCAAAAAGAAAAGCACTCAGTTCATACTGCTTTGAGCAGTTACCTGTGTCATCAGGTACACAGACAGACAGTAGCTCTTTGATGAAAATGTCACACTATCTTATCATACAGTCACAGTTTTAATGATCTGCTTCAGAACAACAGCAGAAAAATATTTTTGAAGGTAAAACAACTATAGTCTTTGTTTTCTCCTAAGAGAACACTGAGAAAGAGTTTCTTGATAAATGTTATTATAGTGCTTCAGATGAGAAATTTTACTACAGAAACAAAAGAAACCGAGAGCTTTGAATATGGCCTGCACAGTTCAAAGGAACAGGGATGAGAAAAAGTTTCTAGATTTCCTGATTTCTGTATAATCAACGTATACTGAAGGTTTCCAATACTAAGAAGTTTGCTTAGATGGGATCTAGAGTGATCTGGTGACAAACCAAACCAAAGCACCTCTAATGAGTGAGAAGAGTCTCAACTTCAGGAAGAAGAGGTTTAACTCACAACTCCTGCAGATGTATCTGAAATGCACATGTGATTTTATGCATTTGATAACATTAGGCATTTTGCTTCCTATAGCAGGAAAGCACTTTTAATATGGTTTAGATTATGATGTTGGTAGCACAGCAATTGCTGTTTCCTACTGTGATTTCTAATCGATGTAATCCACTAAAGCAATACTGGATTGAAAATGTCTTTCTTCAGCTACTTTTTGCTTCAAGGCAGCTCTACAAATCCTGTTTCTGAATTGCTTCTAATTCAGAACTGCTTGTTACAGTGGACTCCGGAAGTGAATCACTTTTCTGTACACATCCTTCTCTGTGTTTTCCTCATCTTGTTATATTCAGCTTTCAAACGATAAGTTCCAGAAAAACTTTCCTTCTTTATGTGGAAAGAGAAAAGACTGCCATAAGAGAATCTCAAGTGGAGCAGCAGGCCAGCAGACAATACTGTAAACTCTATAGATTAAATCTGCAAGTGTTAGTTGCAACAAAAGGTCAGTTTTGGCCCAATTTATCTGTTGCTTTGTGGGACCACCATGAAGCTGGCAGAACACGTCTTCTTCCAAACACTTCATGATGCAACAGCAAAGGGTGCTGCAGATCAGGTCTAAGATGCCCTGAGGAGAACAATGTAGGATTTCTTACACACCACTTGAATATTTTTTATTTTTCTGGCTGATTCTGTTAAGGGCGTTTTTTGTAAGCATTAGCACCAACTCAGAAATAACCACAAAATAATTATCATAGGGAGAAAACCCTCAAATATATGCATGTATAAAAAGAGGAGAGAGATAACACAAGGAAACTGTTTTCTTACTAATATGCCCAGTCAATAAGTGAATGGGAAAGATAAAATAAAGATTTAATCCATGTAGGGAATATTGACAAAAAGTGGTGAATCTTTAGATTCAAGACCCATCTTTCAAATGAAATCCCAGAGGAAATCATTGTCCTGTAACAGGTGATCAAATTTCCTCCAGATACTGGAAAATACAAAGAGAGGCGAAAGATTACCCAGCACTTAATGATTCTGGCGGGTTGCTTATTTCCCACCTGACAATTTCTAGGGCACCCTGATGGAAATCAAAACCCTGTGTGCTGCTTATTCGCTTCCCTCATTGTAAAAGAAATGAAAATAAATGGTGCACAGAATGGCTGAAGAAGTCATATAAACTCAAAGAAAACTCTCATGGCAGAGAGTGCATATCCTTCTACTGATCCCCCCTAACATCCCTATGGGGAAACCTTCAAGACCAAGTTGTGCAAACCTTTAGGAAGACTTCCACATACTACAAACATAGTTATTTTTATTTTTTAATTTATAAAAGCAAGGGAAGTACCTGATCCCAAACTGGGCATTGCTCTTATGTCAGTACAATACTCTCTTTATGTCTGTTATTAAGCAAAATCTCTTTATGGCTGGATGTGGTACCATAAAGTTATACTCCCACCTTCCAAAGAGCTGCCTTAATTGCCTGCTTGCAAGCAATGACCCACTGCAAGCATGTTCAGAGAAGGAATGCCATACTTTCCCTAGTACCTGTATTACAGCTAAATACAGAATTTCCAAAGATGCATCCTAGAAGAAGGGTTTGATGGACAGTCATGTATAAATCCTTGTTATGGACAGAAGCCCCTAATTTTTCCAGAGTGACTCTCTACTGCAATACTGTTCTCAGTCAGAAGCCAGCCCTCATGCCAGCATGCATGCATTACAAACTAAATTCAATCTTTGTTCCATGTGCTTTGAATATACAGCTTGTTACGAAACACACATATTAATGGCTGTAGGCATTTCACGCTGACACAAATGCTACAGAGTCACAAAAGAAGAAGGCAAGTTTTACCCCTGCTTGGTGCACACAATGTTGATGGGCCAGTCAAATGTAAGTAAGAAATCAATTCTGCTGGAATGACATGCAAAGCCCTCCAGAAGCATAATATTTATTTTTAGACATAGGACACAAGACTGCCTTTTAAAGAAGTAAGCAATAAATCAGTGTTGGAGGGATGGATTGATGCAGAGAACCCTTTCAGACTGACCATGGGGTGCATGTCACTCCATAAGGAGTAGGCTGAGTGCTCTCCATTTTCATTTCTCTACTCCAGACTCCTACGTCTTTTTCCTCAGTAGGCTTTGTATTGCAAGTGCTGTAAATGCACATTCTTATTTGTGTTTTAACTAAACTCAGCTCAGCTGAAGGTTCATTTCACTTCAACTCATAGTCAAGGCTGAGGGAAAATAAATAATCTGGTCCTGGAGAATCTCCAAAGCATACAGCTTCCCAAACCATTTCTTGAAGGTTTATTTAAATACATATTGCTTACCATTGACAGTATTATTTGAGAACTGAGTATGACACAATTAAAAGAAGGAAAAGTCACTCCAGTGGAAAATGGGAAGCTTTCTGGCATGTGGAAAGATCACTGAGCAACAAGTACAGGCAAGGAAAGAAAACCACACAGTAACATTGAAGATAAAAGTGGAATATGTTACCTTCCCCATCATCAAATTTGCTCCCTAAAAGGGAGATAAACTTCTTCAATGACTGAACAAGAAAGAAACACGTACCCTTCAGCAGCCATGCAGATTTAGCTGAAGTTTCTGAAAGAATAGCTTTTTAATGGAAAAAGTTACCTGGATTTTTGTAGATGCTAAGCACATCCTTGAAATAATGAGGTAAGAATCTTTCTAATAAAAGCAGCACATCCTCCAACTCCTCCAGAATGCCCACAAGCAGAAAATTTTCATTAACGTTCAGCTTTGCTCTTTCAAGGGCCCATTCACCAGGCTCCCTGTATGAAATTGATTGGGGAAGACAGAGGAGGGAAAAAGAAAAGTTTAAATATGCATTTACTTCTCAAACTCAAGCCAAGAACACAAGTGAATAAAAAATATTCAGTGCTATACTTAGAAGAATAAAAGACCCCCCCCCACCAAACTCAAGTAGCTTACTGAGCTTTTCCACGAAAATTGGATTGGCATGTAAAAACAGGATCACATTAAAAGGAGGCTAATCACTGCATGCAAGTACTCCATTTTGAAGATATCTTTTGCCAAGTTGTTTATAAGCTCAAACTGTGAACTCTGTTATTCCAACTTGGAAGCCCGTCTGATGGGAGGGATGACTGCCTTGGTGTTGTAAGGTGCTAAGGAGTGGTGGTGTCCCTGAGCTACATCAGGAGAACTGCTGGGACCAAGCACTGCCTGCTGTTACTTGGTGAATCCTACACAGGACACTACCATTTTCCACCTTGTCCTTAATTTTAACTTTTGCCAAAGTCTCCAGGTGCTTCCCTTTCCCTGTCATTACCCCTGGTTGCCCTGCAGCTTTGCTACAGGATTTGCATTTTTTTTTTTTTTTTGCTGTGACTAAGACTGGTTTTGAAGAACAGTTTAGGGTTCTTCTATCTTTTCTCCCAGTGAGAGAAGCTGGCAGGACTTCACTATATGCTTCTCTGTTTCCCAAAAGCATGGTGTAATTAGACAATCATATGAATCCTAAATCCCTTATAATAACTCGCATTAGTTATGTTCTGGGAGCAGCAGCCATCATTCATACTGACATGGGATATAATACCAGTGTCCCAGGCTAAAGGAATCAGCTGCCCACACTGCCTGGGATTGGCTGTAAATCACACCTATTCTATGACTTCATTAGGTTATTGTGGATTCTATGCAATAGTGAATTTAACATTTGTCTGAAGCATCTGTCTTTATGTGTTATGTAGAAAAGCTTACTACTTTCCACTCCTACTAGAGCAGACTTGTAGCAGGTTTTTCATGCTCTACCACCTTCTGGGCACTGATCTATTTTCCGGAAGAGCAAAGTGTCCTAACAAACTCTATGAGCCTCCTGTTTGCAGCTCCCTATTGGACTAAGAAGTAGCTGAAGTAAGCTCAAGGGCATGGCAGGAGGCAAACCTACAACAAGGTACAAAACAGTACTTCAATATGCTGCTTGGAAACTTCAGAGAGATATTCTGTGAAAGCATTCAGACATGTGACTGTTGTTAATGGGATTATGTGCACATGCAAGTTAAATGTGCAACCATAAGTATTTGCAAATAAGGCCAAAATATGTTAAAAAATGTGTAATGAAAATGAAGTCATTAACCTGTTTTGTTTCTTATACATAACTTCAGTTAAGCAAAGAAAAAAAAAGATAAGGCAGGATTTTACAACATAGATTCTTAGAAATTACAGAAGAAGTAGCACATTTTCACTTGTTATTACTGCTACAAGAAGTATGGCTTTTGAAAGAAATTCTGGAAAATGTGCAGTTGTTTCATTACGGAGAAGCCTGAATAATACAGAAACAGAATACTTTGAAGTAGAACACACCTAATAAAGAACATTTGTTACCAACAATACTAAAGTGTTTAAAGCCAAGAAATAATTTAAAATAATTTATATATTATTGCATAAAAATTTACTATGCTATCAGTAATACAGCAATATTAGAATGGCATACACAGATGTTAAAAATGAGGTAGCTCAATTAAAGCAGTAGAGGGCTGCATTTTACATAGTTTTAAGCATGAATATGGTTTCTTACATGGACACAGAAACCTGCATTCCACATATAGACCTGATACAAGCATCTGAGCAAATCAGAAACATGTATTACAAAATTACAGGGCAGATAAAATAAGTAACCCAGAAAAAAAAATCCACATAAATACATTCATATTTGATGAATTATTCATGCTATAAATCAAGAAGGAAGAATGGTGCTACATTTGCAACACCCCCCTTACTTCAAAATATATGCATGCAACTACTACATGCAGTGCTACATTCCTTGTACTTTCATTTTTCTCTTGTACTTCAAATAATGTCTCCTCTTTATTACCAATTTCTGACAAAATGTTGGCAATAGCTGTTGCTGAACAAATTGAAATACCTTGCATATATTTACCTGCATCTTGGATGCTGTCCACAGAAATATGGTATGATGTAAAACAACCTGGGATTAGAACATTCAGGGTAGTTTTCAAGGATACATACATTAATGTCCTGCAGGAGTGGAAAGAAAAAAATACTGTATTTTCCTTTCTCTATTAGCAACTGTTTTCTTTATCTCATACTTTTTATAGTCATCTCAGGGTCAAAGAACTGTGCCAAGGCTATAGCAAATATTTTAAAAGTGATCTATTGGTCTATTTATCTACTTCTAAATATCAGCAGGGGAAACAAAAAGTTATTTTGTCCTAGAATGCACAAAGCAATATTTTCTTCCTTGCTGCAAACCCCACAATTATTATACTGAGATTACTGTATGAGTCGAAGTGGGACACATTAATCAACCTTCATACTGAGTAACATTTAAAATATTGAGAAGATTGCTTTCAGGCTCTTCTTTCTTCTAAATACACCCTGGAGAGAACCTGAAGTAGTCAATATAAACAAAATTGAGACAACAATTATTATTTGTGTCCCCCCCCCCCTTTTTTTTTTTAATTCTGCTGCATTCAATGACTGGAATGAACAAATGTAAGATGTAATTTATACATCTCACTCAATATTATAACATACATCACTTTCGGTTACAATTCTGTAAACTTCTCAGATTTTCAGAACTGAACCGTGCAAAGCCTACTGAGAAAAGGGGTTATTAGAAACTATTTATCATTTTCATGAAATATCATTAATCTAATTAGAAGCTATTTATCATTTTTCAAAGACTAGGCATAACTACTCTACTGAGCCCTGAGGAACTGCATTCCATTTATAGCTTTACTTCAGCACAATAATAAACACATGGGACTGAATTCCATTATCCTTATGTAATCTAATAGAGCCTTACTCTGCAAGCAGACGCACCCTCTCCACAGACATACAGGGCAAAAAAAATGGGTAAGACAACTAAAGCAAGGATGGAAGGATCTCACCTGTGCAGAATCAATCTTGTTATTTAGATATGTGCTTTCACAATGCTATAGGCGCTATTCACATCAATATCAAACCAACAACTAAACAAATCCATATTTTATCACATAAATAAAATGTGATAGAGAACATTCCACAAGACAGATGTGCTTGGCAGCATGGAAGACATGGACAGCATCCCCTGCTCTCCCCAGAGGAGGGTAGGGTACAGGCCTCCAGCCACAGCATCTGCATCTGAGGCCTCCTCAGAGAAAAGCTCTTCCCAGAACTTCAGTGCTCTCACCTAACTTCATTAGATCCTCATTTTTGTCTGTAAGCCTTTTAAAGCACTTTTCTGATTCTTACTCTATCTCACAGTCATGTGAATCCAACTTTATAAGCACACCAGTAGACCCTGGGCTAGGAAGTAAATCACATTGTGAGGAACCATTAAAGAAAACAACATAAAAATTGCCAACTGGGATACAAACAATCCATTTTTCCTGTTCCCCACAGTATATTCAGGACTTGCCTTAAATACAGACCAGAATATTTATGGTCAAGACCTGAATTTTGACATTAAAGGCTCTGAGCTGAAGCTAACCAGCCCCCCATTCTCCATGCTATGATTACAAAGAAATCTTACTGTGGATGTTTAGATTGCACAGGCAATGTGTCTCTCCTGTCATCCCAACAGGGTTTTTTTAACATGAATTACAAATTGCACTTCTTTAAAGGCTTATTGTGTTTTTACTATAGACACCACCAGAGATGTTTTTAGTGATGTATATTGTTGGCTTTCATAAGAACCTAAAGACCTGCAATGAATTAATAAATTGCTTGGATTTTAAAAAATCTGAAATATTGCCCTGACAATACTTTAAATTTTGTCCAAGCTGGCTTGCACTTGGTAGACAGATTAGATAGAAGGTGGGTAGAGCACCTACATAAGACTTAAAAATCTCTAGCAACACCCAGCTAAGAAGATTTTCTCTTTTCTCACTCTCATACAAAGGCAAAAGGACATTAGCTCCCAACAAAGAAACTTACCATTTCTTTGCAAGAATAATGAATATGATAAGTCAGAAAATATTCCCTGAGATGAGTATCAATACCCAACACAAAAGTGTAACTGGGACCTTCTTGAAATTTTGAAAACAGTATTTGATTCAGATGGCCAGAGAAACATCTGTACAATAAAAGCAATGTAAATTCATGTGGAAAATCCTGCAGCTTTAGCAAGTAGACAGCTGATACTAACTCAAAAAGAGATTTCTAGTGTCCTTTTTGGGTAAACTGATGTAGGATTACTGAAATAACCAGGCTGACCCTAATCTAATCTTCCCCATTCCTTGTTGATAACTCAAAGTTTAAGATAAAAGCCAGGTGAGCTTTCCTACAAACCTACAATCTTTTGCCACACATGGACATGCACTTTACCTTCCTAACATCAGAAGCACCAGGCTTTCTCTGCAGTAGAACCACCGCCCCTTCCCAGGCTTTGTTTACCACCACTGCTATGATTTGTATTCCAGCTGCTGGAGTGTCGTCGTGCATTTGTAGCCCCTGCTCACTCCAAGAGATCTTAAATCAGTTCTCAACCATAAAGTAGGTGAAAGAAGGGTCAGCCTGAGGTGTGCTAGTCATTACAAAACTTAAACACACCTACAGGAAGATGCTTTTTTGTGCCAGCGGCACTCAGGAATTTCTGGGTTTTTTTCCCAGCATGGAAAGCCAAGGTGAAATGACATTATTCTAGGCAGTATCACTCTGCTATCCTAAGCAACATTAATTAAGCCACATCTCCCAGTAAGAACATGCTTTCTCAGCAGAACACAGATCTTTCAGGGCAGGAATGTTTCTATGTAAGACAAAAATTTGCAAGGTGACAGATGACAGCCTTGCTCATTTAAATCACTGGAGGAGCCTTGTAAAAATTATTTTAACAGTCAGGAAAGATACAGAAGGAAACACACAGCGCTACTTTGACCATAACCTTTCACAATAAAGAAAGCAGTATTTTACTTTATTCCTCAGCTCCTGGCTACAATTCATATCTCTCACATCCCATGGGGCTAATGTCTTCAACGGGGCAGTGGCAGGCCTGGGAATCAGCCCTGCGGCTCCAAGTAACAACAGAAACTGTCTTTCTTTTAAATAGTACTACATTTTTCTACTAATGTAACAGTTTTGTCTGAAAAGTTAAACTGGTAATTTCTGTTTTCTTCTTCTGTAAAATTGTCTTTGAAATGAAAATCACAACATGCCTTAATCCTTTAATCTGTCAATGTGTCAGACTACTGATCAGAAATATATCAAAGATGCATTATTAATATGTTTTTTTGAGATTAGTAATAAACTATTTCATTTGCCATAGTGAGCTCATATATGCTATAAGAGGAAGTCAGCACCTGATTAAAAATATTTCATAGAATCATTGAATCATCAGGTTTGGAAGAGACCTTCAAGATCATCTAGTTCAATGGTTAACCCAGTACCACCATAATCACTCCTAAATCATATCCCCAAGTGCCACACCCAGATGCCTCTTGAACAATTCCAAAGATGGTGACTCTATAATTTCCCTAGGAAACTTATTTCAGTGTCTAACACCTTTTTCAGTGATTTTTTTTTCCTCTAATATCTAGTCTGAACCTCCCTGATGCAACTTAAGGACATTTCCAATCATCCTTTCATTTCCTCCTCACTAAAACTCCTTTCAGGTAGTTGTAGAGAGTGAAGGGCTACAAAATTCCTTTGGGAAGTTTAATTCCATCACAAAAAGAGCAAACTTTAAGGTGTTCTTTTGTAGAACAATAAGCATTTTACTGAAGTTAATGTCTTATGACAAATACTGTACCATATACAAAAAGATGTGACAAGATTTGAGAACTTTTTTTCCTCCTAATACAAAATCATAAGAGTACTGACAGAAATAATAACTTGTTTTTTTATCCAGTAGAAGAAACACCCCCCCCCCAAAAAAGCATTGCTTATTCAAGGCATCCCCTATTTTTTGATTTCAGTGTCTCAACCAAAAATTACAGAAACACCACATTTTGCCCTTGATGCATTACAATTATTAGTAGCGCTGACAATTTAAAATACAGGATCATAACTCAAACACCCACATGCCTTGCAAATAATTTCCATTCCATTTCCATCTGCTCATCTATGGAAAACTACAAAAATATCCCTTCTCTCACAATCAAAGCAAAAAATACACATCCTCTTCCTATGCCCTACCCCTGAGATACCACAACTTCTGTGAAACCAGGAGACCTTGCTCACAGCTTAGGAGCAGTGCGTGCTCCTTCAGTCTGAAGCGTGAAGATGTGCAGGTGTGTCAGCAGCAACCTAAATTTCATAAAAGAAAATGAAATAAAAAGATGTGGAAAACCAGTGACTGAGCCCAGTCTACAGCGACCTCTCCTGCTTACAAGGCTGTTCTTCATACACCACTAAAGTCAGCAGTGCAGCTTAGTCCTCACTGATGCCAGACAAGGAAAATTCTTCCACTCTCCCGAGAGCCACCAAGAATCCTCTCACAGCTTGTAAAGTGTTTTCTCACATAGTTGGTGTCTGTAAAGAGGTCAAACTGACCATTACATCCCGAGGACAATGTCACATCATATGAACTAAACACAACCATGCTAAAAAAAACCCATCATAATTCTCTACCTTCTCTGGCTCCAGCTGGGGAGCTCTGGGTGCCTTTAGTATGATTGGAAAGAAAATGTAAACATGATGTCTCAGAAAAGGGCTTGTGAGTACAAATACGACATGAAAGAAGGAAAAACACAACTTCCGACTTTGGAAGGCTGCAGAAGGACACTGAAAAGTCAAGATATAGTTGGCATGAAGGTTTCCGAGTATAAATGTAATGTAACTTACTAAATCTTATTTAGGAGCACAAATTATTTACACATTTTAATGAAACATAAGATACAATGCAACACATTTTTAACCCTAGTTAGAGAGAGTTTTACTTCACCAGGTGATATTTAATGTTTCTATTCAATCTCAATCAAGTATTTGGATAACTAGAGCCACACAGCAGTAAAATGACTTATTTCTTTCAAATATATTTGGTATCTGTTTGTGCATCTATGTCAACAGCACTGGCAGCAGATTACTGTGGGGTGGGCAGATGCTGGGCACTGCTTCCCAAATCAGCATTGCCAACAGAGACAAAGCCAAATGTTTCCCGTCCTGTGCTGATGTGGTACTGAGGCCTTCCAAGGTGGGTTGCCAGAGGGGGTGGACTCTGCCAAACCGTGTGGGATGATTGTCCTCTGGAGATGACAGCAAGTTTATTGGAATACCAGTGGCAGGCTGCAGAGTGACCAGTGGGCATCCTGGGGAGAAGCTCCACAAAATGGCAGAGCAGATCCAGCTAACCCTAGAATGCAGTGTTTCTGTCCGCAAATGCCCCCCTGAACCAGATGTGATTGCTCCTTCACTTCTGTGAGGCTCAGCCAGCTCAAAAAGCAACAGAAACCCTTTTCTGTTCCTCTTCCGCTGCCTTCTGGTCTTCTACCAGAAGAGTGAACAACATGGGGCTTGCTCACATTAATGCCACCACAGCACTCCAGCTGCACAGGGCAACACAGGTCACCGCGGATGACTTCAGTCACTGCATTAATTTCCTTGGGCATCCACCCTCTATAGTCTGAGATCCTCCATGGACTGCAGGTGGATCTCTGCTTCACTGTGGACCTCCATGGGCTGCAAGGGAACATCTGTCTCACCGTGGTCCACATCATGGGCTGCAAAGGAATCTCAGCTTTGCTGCTGTAACACCTCCTCCCTTTCCTTCTGCATTGACCTTGGTGTCTGCAGAGCTGCTTCTCTCATATACTGTCACTCCTCTCTTCTCCAGCTGCAATTGCTCCTCTGCAGTAACTTCTTTCCCTTCTTAAATAGATTATCCCAGAGGCACTACCACCATCACTGAAGGGCTCACCCTTGGCCAGCAGTGGACCCATCATGGAGTTGGCTGGCATTGGCTCCACTGGACATGGGGGAAGCTTCTGGCAGCTTCTCACAGAAGCCACCACTGTAGACCCTCTGCCTCCCAATCCCCCTCCACTGCTACCAAAAGCCTGCTGTGCAAGCTCAATACATTTTTGTAGAGGATAATTCTGGGGTTTCTTTGAATTGACTTTCCAATTTCTCCTGGCAAAATGCATGTTTTTACTTTCCTTCCCCCACCACCACATAAGTAAATAGGCTGCCAAGCTTAATTGCCACTCTTTTTTGGCTGGGCTAATTTGCCTGGACTCTTCAGCCTGGACTAATTTGCCTGACTTTTCAGCCAACAATGTATTAAGTTCTTCGTTCTGGCATCTTAACAAGTGAAGCGGCAGCTAACAAAACAGCATCTTCTGCTAACTATCTACATTTTCATTAAGTGCAGACATAAGTTATTCATTCATATACAAATTTTTGCTGGCATTGACATAGCAAAAGTGATGAACTATGCCCACAATGCTACTATTTAGATGTGACAAACATAAAACACATTTGTACATCACTATTTTCTAACTTAAAATCATGTACATCAGAAAAATACATAGGTGGATATATTTCTCTCTATTCTGTTATCAGAAATCATGTTAGTAATTTGTCAAAGATAAGTTTGAACCATTAAGAATGGAATCGCTTCATAGTTATAAGTAGGCACCTTATCATATCTTTCTTTTCCATTGCTTTTGTATTTTTCACCTCAAACCATCTTAGTATGGGAAATATATTAAAAAAATAGAAAGAAATTGCCAAAAAAAGGATGAATGGCTGCCAGCTGGAAGCAGTGTGTAAGCATTAAATAACCATCCTGTTACAGAGGGCACAGATCCAGGGAAGACCAAAAATGAAGATCATTATACTGTAATCAAGAATGAATCCCACTGGCAAATAACAGGAGGGAGACAGTACATCTCCTAATTCTGTACACTAACACTTCTTCATAAAAGAACCTGGAAAATTTGTCTGCCTGGATAACAAGCTTTAATAAAATCAATTAGGGATGGCATTCATTCAATTCTGCAAATGTCAAGCAAGAAATACCCACCACCTCAAGGACTTTCCAGCCCTCCCTAATGGAGGCCACGTGGACTCTAGCAAATTGATGCCTATGAGAAAAGCAGCAAGTCATAGAATGGTTTGGGCTGGAAGGGAGCTTAAGATCACCTAGTTCCAAACCCCCTGGCAAGGCAGGGACACCTTCCACTAGGTTCCGTGTATCAAAGCCTTACCCAGCCTGGCCTCCTGAACACTTCCAGGGATGGGGCATCCACAACTTCTGTGGCAACCTGTTCCAACAACCATCACAGTAAAGAATTTCTTCCTAATCTCTAAACCTGCCATATTTCAGTTTAAAGCCATTGCTCCTTGTCCTATCAATACACTCAGTTTTTTAGAAGTTCCTCTCCAGCTTTCTTGTAGGCCCCATTCAGGTACTGAAAGGCTGTTCCAAGGTCTCCCCTTCCCCAGGCTGAACAACCCCAATGCTCTCAGCCTGTTTTCATAAGAGAGGTGCTCCAGACCTCTGATCATCTTCATGGACGTCCTCTGGACTTGCTTCAACAGATCCATGTCCTTCTTCTGTTGAAGGCCCCAGAGCTGGACTCAGCACTCCAGGTGGAATAATAAAAGAAAAAGTCATAGGAGGTGGAGTCTCACTTCCATTGACCTGCTGGCCATGCTGCTTTTGTTGCAGTGCAGGATACAATTAGCTTTCAGGGCTGTAGGTGCACATTTCTGGCTCATGTCTAGCCTCTGATCTACCAGCACCCCAGGACTGCTCTCCATCTATTCACCCTCCAGACTGTACTGACACAGAGGGGTTGTTTTGACTCAGGTGCAGGACCTTATACTTAGCCTTGTTGAACTTGAAGTTCACGAGGGCCCACTGCTCAAGCCTGTCCAGGTGCCTCTGAATAACATCCCTCCCCTCCAGCGTGTCAACCACACCACAGAGCTCAGCATCATCAGCAAACTTGCTGAGGGTGTGCTCGATCCCACTGTCGGTGTCACCAACAAAGATGTCAAACAGTGCCAGCCCCAATACTGACCCCAAGGAATGCCACTTGCCACTGGTCTCCTCTTGGACATTGAGCCATTGACCTCAATTCTTTGAGTGTGACCATCCAGCCAATTCCTTAATGACCAACTAATCCAGCCATCAAATCCACACCTCTCCAGTTTAGAGACAAGAATGTTGTGCGGGACAGTGTCAAATGCTTTGCACAAGTCAACAGATACATCCAGCAATTTATGCTCACAAATGATAGTTCCAGAGCACAAAGTTAATTCCTGTCAAGCAACAGCCTCAGCCCAGAGCCGACTGTGAGGCTGAAGTCAGTGGGCTGAAAGTGGACAGAAATGCCACTGGTGGGTGAGGATGCTCCTGGTAGGGTGGTCTCACCAGACCTGGCAATGCAGAGCAGCCTTGGCTGCTCCTGTCCCAGCAAGAAAGGCTGCTACAGAAGACTCAGGTTGTTGAGAAGTATTTTAGCTCAACCTTTGCTAAAGGAGAAGCAAGTTTATCCATATCAGGTGACCATTTGTCCAATCTGTTAAAAAAATGTTCACATCACTCTAATTTATAGCAATGCTTTACTGCTCCTACTGTCAGGAAACCTTTGCTAGTATGTGATACAAAACCACCCTAGTGTAATTCAGAAAGCTGCTTTGACTTGATCTTGATAAACTCAAGGAATAGCCGCAGGATATTGGCTTCATAGCACATTTTTATTCACCTGAAGATATATATTTCCCTACAGCAATTCATTTTTAAGACCAACTTCTGGACTCTCTTCAATTTTTCAGAAATCCTAAAACAGAACAATTTTAAACTTAGGCTTGTCAGTAAAACCAGAAAAGACCATGCCAGTGCCCTAATAAGTTCTCCGTGAACAAGGTAGTGTCATGAAGGGAATTAAGGAATCATTTCACATCTCTGGCTCCTGGAACCCAGCATCTTTTGTTTAGCTTGAAATACTGTATCCCAGAAACCACTTGTGCTAAAACATTTTTAAAAAATCAGACTGGAGGAGATACAGAGGAAATCATCATGCAACACTGTGGATCATCATCTTGCTAATACACCACTGTTAAAAGCATCAATGTTCAGCCAAGTATATTGTATACTAAGACTCTGTGACCTGTATTAACAGCAAGTCCTGCTCACAATTGAGCAGTAATATACATGACCAGATTACTCAGAATGAAAAATCATGTAATGAGAAAAACCACAGGACATCACAGAATAATAGAATGGTTTGGATTGGGAAGGAAGTTAAAGAGCACCTCATTCCAACCACCCTGCCGTGGGCAGGGACACCTTCCACTACACCTGGTTGTTCACATACAGAAAAGGGCTCTCTAGAAAGAGCGTAAGTCAGGAAAAACAGACTGGAACTGAAATGACAGTCTAAGACACTTTAGAAAACATGGATAAAATAAACAGAAGATTGCCAGAACCTAGCTAGTATTAGACAACACTGTAATGAAGAACACAATCAGCAAGGGGAAGAACCAGCAGCAGCAGAAAAGCCTCTCTGTCTTGCAGCAGGTCTTTAATCCAGTCACTGAAGATGTGATAAAGATCCTTTGTTCCCAGTACAAAAAAAAGGGAAACAAAAAATAAAAGATAGGATGATTAAGAACAGGAAGGTAAAGACAAGAATAAAATAACTGGTTTTCTTAGTGAAATGAGACACTGAGTAAGGTTGCACAGCACCTGTGCTGAAACAATTCTTGAGAATAACAAAGAAGGGTTAACAGTGAAGTAGCAAATTTTTCAGGGAATATTAATGGGAGCAGAAAAGAAATCTGACCTCAAGGAGATACAGAAGGACTCTATAATGCTGAAAGACATTCAGCATTAAAAAACATAGATCCTTACAACAGGATACTCTGGATGACAAGGATGTAACTGGATTTAAAAAGAAAAACCCAAATCACCAAAAGAATAATAACAATAATAATAAAATAGAAATTATATGTTTATAGAACAGAGGTCTATCAAGGGCTATTAAACACAGATATGGCAGCAATGTCTGTTGGTAAGCTGAAGGATGTCAGAACCTGGGAGGACACTCAAGGGGAAGCACTTTTTACCCTGCCCCAGTTTGTTCTGGCTTCCCCCTGCTGGGCTGGATGGTGCTCATGTCTGAAGAAGGACCTAATGCAGAAAGTTCATACCTCCACATATGACACAATATCATTTACACAGCTACCAAGGAATTCAAATGTTTCAAAATATCACATTTCCTACAATACAGAAAAGCCCATTTAAATAATAAGACATTTCTGTAGTTCACATTTTTCTCTCATTTTCTTTCCCAGGTCAAACGTTCCCATTCCTTTAAACCTGACTGGATACAGAAAAATTATACTCAGCAGATTTTAGCCCAAACCTCAAAAATGCTTATAATAACAGAAACACATTTAAGTTCTATGAATGCCTTGAAGGTAACATTACAAATTGCTTGTAGCAGAGGTCCACAAAAATAGTTTGAACAATATAAAAGTTTAAAAGAGGCTTATTAGAACAATTGTCAGAGTTCTGTACACTAAATATATCACCAGAGAAAAGAAATCCATAAGCCAAAAAGAAAATTAATTTAATTATCAATGAGCATTAGATATTATTGCTTTCATACATCCCAACAGGACAGCGGCAAAACAAAGAGATCATTCCATTTGCCTTGTTTTCTTTAATAGAACTTCATGTGACAAGAGTTGGGGAGGAAAAAGCTTACATTCTGCAGTATACATCTTCAAAATAAGAGTGAAGGGAAGGAGAAAAGATATGCCCCACAAATAAAAAAAAAAATATTGCAGGCATCTGGAAAAAAAAAAAAAAATTAAATTACTAAGCTTCTCCTTATCTGCAGATGTAGCAAAATTATCATCTGAGAAAATAACCACTTGCTAGCTAATGCATGTTTTATTTCAACACACCACTCAGTTATAGCTTAGACTATCTGCTGCCTCAAATTCCAGTGATACAACTCCCTTTTGCTGAAGTTCAAGGGAGAGAAGCTGTATCCAACAGCTCCTGATATGTCCCTGAAATAATCCAGTCACATCAAATACACTGTCTAGCAAAAAAAGGAAAGAAACCTGCTGCTGATCTCTGAATTAAAAAAGAGAAAATATATTATTCATCATACACTGCACATTACAAATGTCTTTGGGTTTGACCATTTTTTAAGTCAGGTGGTAAATCTCAAAAACCACAGTACTGACTTTTAAGAAAAAAAGGTCCTCATTGTACCAAGGTCTAAACGTCTTTTATGTCCCCATGACCTACCACATTTTTGTTGGCACTTTAACACAAACCTGTTGAATGGTGAGAAAACAGCTAGAAGTTTGAGTTGTGGGCTAATTTTACCTTCTTATCAGGCTTCTGCCTAGTGTTGAGTGACTTGGAATCTCTCCCTTCATCTCTCAAGGCTGAAATGGAAAAGGAGCTGCAGAGCAGAGAAGAAAATCATACTGCTTCTGCATGTGGCTTCCCTGCTGCTACAACTGGAGATGGTTTCTGCTCTGCTGCCCCTATCTCATTTCCCTACTTAAAATCTTCCCCTTGCTGAACAGTTCTAAGGCTTTTCTGGAAAATTACTAATGCTTTGCATTATTCATAGCACTGCCATCCTGAATAGCAGACACAAAATGGAACATATTGATTCCACTTTTCAGTTTGACAAGACTATCACCATACCAACAAGACCAATATTAAAAACCTCCTAAAATACAATCTTCAGAGGCATAAATAATGTTCCTATTTGCATTTTTTTAAACTTCTTAAATCTTCAGTCATATGTGGAAGTTCTTTTCTACGACTATGAAAAAAACCCCAATATTTCCCTCCCTACACAGAAACCCAGAAATATCCCAATGCCTTCATCTCAGGTGCTATGGCTTCAAAAAGCTCCGCAAGCAACAAGATCAAGTATAAAATCATGAAGGTTAAAAAATCTGTAAGGAAAAAAAAAGTGTAAAATATGCTTCCCCCCACCCCCCTTTCTTTTTATCAAAGACATAATCTCTTTGAACTACATCCTGAAGAAATTTTTTTCCTTCAGCCACTGATGAACACTTTAGTTTTCTTTTTCCCTTTCAAGCAGAACAGAAAATTAGTCCTGAAGAAAATAATAATCTTATTTAATAATCCATCTACACCATGGAAAGTTTCCTATTTGCCACTAGTTAGTGGATTTTTCCCAAAGAAAAAGGAAATTACTCTTGACAAGCTCAGTTATGAATAGTGGCTGGCTTTGCTTGGATCAGAGTTCATAGGAAAAAGCTGTGTTCAAGGTAACCTGACTAGACTGTGTTTCAATAACTTACTGAGCAGTAGCCAGATTTGCCAAAACAATGGCAGTCCATTTTCCAGAGTCTATAACAACAAACAATCAGCATAACACCCTTTGTTGGGAGTTTTGGACATTTTGATTTAATGTAAAGCAACTATATTTACAAGGGATAGAGGAGCTTTGAAAACTCTAGCAAACAAGAAAAAAAAAGTAATGCTTGGAATAATAGCCAGAAAAAATGAATACTGCTTGTACTTCAAAGGACAATTTCACTACCTTGTTACACAGGGAATGTATTTTCTCAGCTGACACAGCTACTCTTTATCCTGAAATATAGAGTTACCATTTCATTTAAGACATGCACCCACCATCCCTGTGATAACTCACAACCATGTAATATCATCAGCAAACTGGTCAGACACATGTATTTTTGAAAAAGGTAATTCAACTTCAAATAGCCATCTTAAGGCAATAACCAAAACCACATTTGAAACAGATGATGCCTGTTTCTTGGGGCTTTTTTTTTTTTTTCCCACATTTCTTTCTTTAAACAATGTGGAATTACAAGGAAGACAATAAAAAATTACTTCCTGGCATCAGTACCCTTCTTAACTTGACTGATTATTAACAAAAAAATGGCTGGAGAAGAGAGAGGAGAGAGGAGCAACTGTAGCAATACCTTTTATGCCAAGAAGGAAAATCTGATTTCTGGAATACTGAAGAGCACTCCTGAGGGAAAACACAGCAGCCACTTGCCAGGCAGGGCCAAGCAACCAGGGAGAACACTACAATCCATCTGCCAACACAAACCTATGGCATTTGATTGTTTTTGGAGGAACACAAACACCCATCTCTCCATCACAGAAGCATACTGAAGCAAACAAAGCAAGAATAGACAGACAGCACCAGCTTTTTAGGTAGACTATTACCCAGTTCAGATCTATTAATTCTGTAATGAGACAGAAACAAAACCTAAATTTCCACCTCTGTCCTTCATCTTCACTGCTGTACTAAGGGTTCTTTCCCTGCTGGGAAGAACATGCCACCTCCCTAGTGGGACAAGCAGCCCAGATGTGTCCCACAGGATATTCAGGCACCCCACATGTGCCCCAGCTCCACAGACATGAGCTTTGGTGCCAACCAGAAAGGAGCAAGCACACAGTGCTCCAGTAGGCCCTGGGGTCCCTGTGAGCTGGGATCAGGATAAGGCACAGGATTTTACTCTGCAGGGTATAATAAACCTTAAAAAGTTCAGAACAACTAGAATAAACTAAGTCTTGAGTAAGTCTGGGCACTGATGTCCCTTTTTTCCACAAAATGTCATTTCTGCTTCCATATGGTTTCTACATAAACTACTTCAGTCTTAAAAATACAGAATTGACAATTGTGACCCAGCCATCCTGCAGTCAACAGAAGAGTCCACACCACCACCAAAAAATTACACGATAGGAAAATATTTTGTTGTCAACAAACACCTAAGGCTCAGGACAGCTTTGGATGCTTGTATAAAGACATGTCTATCCCTCACCACATCAGCCATGCACCATGGGCAGGCAGTTCTCCTAATTCTACTGCCTGCACTCTCCTTGCCATCCACCACCTCAAAGCTTCAGCTTTGCTTTAGCTAGGAAGTTCTAGAGATCAGGATCTCTGCTTATTTCACTTTGCTGGCAGCTCTGACAGCCAGAAAACTTAGGTATAAACCACAAAAAGGAAAGAGGAAGGAGAATGACAGACAAGGAATAAAATGGGCTAATAAATTCAGTTTTATTTTCATGGGTTGTCAGCTCCTGCAGGTTTTGACACCTACAGAGTGAAGTGAGTATCTGACTGCCTGAAATTACATTATCATGCCACAGCCTGAACACATTCAATATGCTGGCAGTATGAGGAGGTCTGTCTCTCTCTGTCCTTCCTCTGTCAGGAGGAGTAAAAGTTTCTGCAGTTTCCTTCCCCATCCTACTGCCAATAAATGAGTTTTCATTTAAGGTGGTTAAAGCATAACGCAACAAGGAAAAGAAAACAGGCAAGGCAGCCTCCTAGCAAGGAGTTCTTATAGTATGGAGTATAAAACCTTCCTACTTAGGAGGTTTTATAGTATGGTTTTCTAGGGACAGCTACCATGATTTCATTAGACAAGTCTTCAAAAAAATTGTTAATTAAACACAATTTCAAAAAGTCTGATTCCTACTCCTAAACACACACACGCACACACATATATACATTATTACATCATATTTTTAAGACACACTATTTGCTGGTCAATGCCCCATCTCCATTATTTATGCCATGTACAAACTGTAACTTTAAAAATAACTTTTTAAAAAATTTGCACTAACAGAAATTGAAATCATTCTTTTTTTTCCAGATGATAAAACATTCCAGTTTTAAAAACCATTGTATTCCAACTTAAGACAAAATGTCAATCAATAATTAGTTTTACTTGATGACTATTAAACACTGCTTTTGGGTTCATAATGCCCAAAATGCTAGACTATACACTGAAGATAACATTCATATTACACACAGATCCTCTTGTTTTCGTTCACCTGAAATAGTTACTTGTCAGCTAATTATAATTGTTAAGTCATCCCTTACTGGGAATCATGCAAGTGTTGTCTTGCTTAGATGCGTGTTCCTGTTGCTTTCACATTAACAAAGTACATGAGAACTGAAAATGCAAATATTCAAGTCAAGGCTTACAAACATTATCAAACACTTGAAATTCACCCATACTGAAACATCAAACCAAAGAGACTTCGCATTTCTGAACAGCATGCACTGAAACAAATGTTTTATCCCTCTCTTTTAAAGATTTTTACATCTTCTCTTCTGGTACCTTTATTATTTCAGTGCACAATATAAAATTGTGGATGCAGTTCCTACTTTAAATGCATCTGTATCTTAGCTTTTAGCGATGAATTTGAGAATACTCATGACAGTGGTAACAGTTATTAGCTTCAGCATCAGTTTGGAATTTACAAAAATTAATTTGATTGGCAGAGATGTAAGACAACAAGTCTTAGCCACTATGGCATATACCCAAGAACACTCAACTATTTTAATGTCAAGAAACAACACATTCAGCTGGAGATGTCTATAACTGTAACTACCTTATATAAATCACCTAGTAGTAGAATTCACTTGTAAGCATGTAAATTTAAAGTTTGCTTTTGAGTTACCCAGAACAGAACCAATTTCAGAAAATCACTACTGGCTATGAGGAACATTTACCAAACACACAGGACCTTTTTCTGGGTACCCCTGAGGCTTTAGATTTTTACCGATCAGATATCTTCTGATGAAGAGGTGTTGCTTTGGTAATTAACAGCCCTTGGGGGTTACTACATAGTTGCACTTTTAAAAATAGAATAGAATATTTCTATTGGAAGGGACCTACAAGGATCATCTAGTCCAACTGCCTGACCTATTTAGGGCTGACTGAAAGTTAAAGAGTGTTGTTAAGGGCGTTGTACAAATCGCTCTTAAACGTTGACACGCCTTGGGCATCGACCACCTCTCTAAGAAATTTGTTCCAGTGCCTGACCACTCCCTCTGTAAAGAAATGTTTCCTAAAATATTTCCTTTTTGAACACATCAGATCTTATTCACAACAGTGACCAGAAAGGATTTCCACAGCTTCATCACATGTTGTCCAAACCATAGCATTTTCTATTTTTTTTACTGGATTCAGCAACTACCCATTTCAATTGTAAATTTCTATTAGTCTTACACTGAAACAGCTCAAAAGCAAGGGGCCTTGAGGCCACTTTTTCATGCCTCCCAAAAATGTGTCTTCTCGTATCCTTTACCTTGTTTACTTTGTCCTCAAGAGCCCTAACTTTTGTCATTCCTCATATGGAAATTATTTAATAATTTCTCCCACCTATTTGTCAGTGTTTTCCAGTTCTTTCAAGCCCATTTTGGGAATGGGAGGTGTCCTGGTTTAGGGCAAATTTAGGAGGAAATAGCTTAGGACAGAAGTCACAAATGTCAAATGAATGTAGTCAAGTGCAGACACACTGGAGATTTATATACAATGAAGCTCTCTCTGTATTGCTCTCTATTGCTTTTGGTTTGCCCTTTTTTACTGCTACTGAGAAACAAGCAGATGCTATGGTAGAACCAACTAACACACAGAGAAGATCTCACTCCTAACCCTGCAAAAGGCTTGTCAGAGTCCATCAGTTTCTAAGTGAAATAAGGATTAACCCCCGCAAACTGCTTTCCTGCCTTCACTGAAGGCAAGGCTGGCTTTTGTCCCTGGGCTGCACAAGAATGTTCTTTTCTGTTCTTGTTTAGTGATCCAAAAATATATCTCCTGAAAATATGACACAGACATACCCTCTTCTCTTATACAGTTTACATGGCCTTAAAAAGGTGGCATCAATATATTAGAATCTTTGTTCTGTGGTTGGGATTTTCCATTCTACAAACAGGACCTTCCTATAGAGAAGCTAAAGAAAACTATTTCCCCAAGCTACCACAACACATAAAACCCAAAAAGCAGCACAAGAGAGAATATCAAGAATATTGAGTATTGTCCTGTATTCACGCTCAGAAGGCACAAATAAAAAGCTTGGCAAAATCACCATAAAAATGAAGATTCATCATTTTAAACTTAATACAGCAAGTCCTTTAATAAAAGATCATAAGTTCTTATGGATATAAATGTCTTAAAAAGCACTACCGAAACACAGTATATGGTAAGACCCTGTAATAATGTTACATTTATATAAGAGTGTTGGTACTTAGTGCTGGGACCTCTACTGCTGCTTGGTTTCTGGTTTTCTGTGCAGTTGCTTAAAATCTGCAACAGACAGAAATTTTCAGATCACTACAACACTGCAAGAAAAAACCCCTCACCTTTTTACATTCTGAAGCAATATATTGTTGCTATCCTGTATCCTGTCTCCACAAAAAGGAGAATGGCAATACAGAATGGAATAATTAAAATAAACGCATGGTGTTAATCTTATATTTTCTATGAATATAAGTATGCATTGTGAATTACATGGAAGTTTTTAGTGTTGCAATCTTAACCAATGCTATATTGCATATTTACTATGTGCAAATGACTCAGACTACTGAATGAAAACAGATTAGGAAGGCACATTGAAAATGCTTTTGTATAAATGCATAATGTTGCAATGTTTGGAATGCAAACTCCACAGGGGAACATTAAAAAAATATTGGTTTGTAAATTAAAGTCACTGAAAAGTAAATGTCATCCACGAAAATATTTCCTTTAATATTGTAAGTTGTTTAATTAGTCCCTCCTCCAGCTGAGGTCTGAATTACCATTAACTTTGTGATTCAGTAAATTATTAATACAAAATGGGAGAATCTAAGGGGGGAAATGGTGCTTTAGAGCACACACAATAGATGAAGAGCTGCAAAAATGGGCCAGAAGTTTTGCTGTGAAGAGGTAATGCAGCAAAAGGGAACAGCTGGAGACTATTAAAAGCACTCATTAGAGGGAAGAAGCAGCAAACTGTTCTAATTGGGTCAGCTGACAGGTGGCTGTGCTTCAGCAGTGCCTTCCCGGCAGCCCCGTCCCAGGGATCGGTGCTACTGTGTGATCCCCAAACCAGGACCTGCCGCTGCAAAGCTGCGCTGCAGCACATCCAGTGACCAGTTCAAACCACCTCAGCACCAGTGCAAACACAGGCAGTAAAATTACTACTGTGTGTATGGGGCTATGTCAGGGAAAACAATGAGAGTGCGCAAAATGTTTAGTCTCTTAACTACAGCTCAGAACACAGAAAGTGAAAAATGTTCTTTTTAATTTATATACTTAACTCCCCAATATGTGGTATACACTGCACAGAGAAAGGCAAATAATTTTAACCTCTGCATGCCTCGGATTTCCAGTCTAAACAATGTTAACTAAGTTATCAAACCTTCCCAAAATTTCCCAGGTTCAATCAACAGACACTGGTAGCCCCTCTTATGAGGTTCTCAACAGGAAAATCAGAGTCATGAACCCTCTACTCCCTCACTGTATCAAATCTGCAGGCAGGCAACTCTCTCTCAGCCTTTTTTTTTATAGAGAAACACACTCATGAGAGTGACAGTCAGAAGATGAAGGCACAGGCTCCATACCATGGTCTCTCCTTGAGGCCATGTGTCTGGCAACTGAAAAGCTTGAAGAAACTTATCTGAAGTCCCAAAGGAGAAAGCTCAATGATGACAACCAATGACAATTCAACAATTCATAATATAATAACCCACGGCATTATGCAGATAAACACAGGAAATAAGACAGCCAGCTGCTGTCCAAAAACCAGTCTAATTGATAAAGGAATATTTTTCATTGTAGATAGAAATTTGAGGATATAAATAATAAAATTAGTTAAATGTATTTAGTCAATATTTTTATATCAATGAAAACCATGAAAATCATAAAAGGAAGTTCTCAAGATTCAGGACTAAAAAAAATGTTCTATCGAGTTTATCCATTCACCTTTTCTTATTATTTTGTTTGAAATTTATCAATTAATTTAAAAAACATTAGTTTAAGAATTTAGCCATAAAAGCTAACATTGCAAAAGGAATGTTTTTTTCTCTATTATAAGAAATTTGATGTGAAATTTCCCTGACATCACTTGAATTTTACTTCCCTCCTTTAAAGTAATCCTAATATGTTTTTAACAATTATTTTAACATTTCATTTAAAAGACAAAATGACAGATGCTCCTTTATGGAATCACTTGCACGAGTAATCTTTAACATAAATGAGGCTGAACATTGTTAGAATATTTTTAGTTTTTGTTGAGAGAAGCATATTTATTTTCAGAGATGAAGTTGAAAAACTATGCAGAGCCACCCAGAGATGCCGTGCAAATGTAGCTGCTAATTAAAATGAAAATTTGAAACATCCTATAGGAAGGTAACAAGTTCCTATCTTATTGAATGATTTTTTAAATACAAAAATTCTCACTTCTGATACATTAGCTCAGAAATCTTTTACCGGAGTGAGCTAGGAGTCATGGTATTCATGAGCCTAACAGAGATCAGAATCCCATGTAACCAGATTTCCTGCAATTCAGACAACAATACACAGCCCATGCTGCTTCACACTCTCAGTCAGCCTTAGTAGTCTCAGATCAAAGTTTTACCAAGTATTAAGAAAAGATGAAAACCCTATACATGCCTTTTTTTATATTTGATGTCTCTGAAGCTGTAACAAATACTAGATAATTGCATACAAGCCTCCTGGAAGGAACAATTTTAATATAAACTTTAAAATATTAATAGTAGTTCCTCTTCATCAGGGGTGCTTCCTACCTTCTGCATTTCCAAACCCTGAACTAAATTGCATCTTAAGCATATTTTTCTTTTGCTTGGTACCTGCAGCACTCACAACTGCACTGATAAGGGTTTGCTTGCTTTTTTGAAGCATATTTACTCTAAGAACTCTAGTTCAACCTGAAACACATTCACTACAAAGAATTTAAATTAACTTTTGTGCATTTATCTCAACTTGCAGGACCATAATGTAGAGTTGACAGTCACATCAGTGTGCTTGAGACTTGACTCAAGGTGCTCACCATTAATTACCTCTCTGCCATACTCCACAGTACCACGCTGCCACTATTTTTTTGGTGGAAGCTTGGAAGTGATTTCCTCAGGTGACTAACAATAACTCACTCCAGCAGTGAAAGTGCCAAGTCAGGGCAAGGAGCTGGTGGATCTGGGTAAAAAGTCTCACATCGCAGCAGCTGCCTCTGTTGTATCTAACTCATGAATAAGAGGCTTGTTTTCTATCCTGACTTTCAATTAAAACTTGCTAAACATAGACATTTACCAAAATGTTTAGAACAATTTATCTGACTCCTGAATGAATGGTTGTATTTCCTGGAACAAAGTCAAAGCCTGAAGCTATATTCAGAGAAAATTTCCAATGATCAGTGAACAGCAGAAATTTCTGTCTCTGTTTCTGACCTTTGCAATGTCAGCAGTTCAGATTTTCAATGTTAAGAAAACAGCATGCAAGGTACTACAAGACTTCAAGATAGTTTTGGGTTTCTTCAACTCTCTTTCTTTCTTAAGGATAAGAATTGAGGGGAGGGAATGCTTCCATCAAGGGCATCACAACCTGGAGTTCATCAGACACAAAACCTGATCTTAAAATGCTTTTCCACCCTCAAGAGTCTGCTTTCTAGAGCAGTTGAGCTCCCACACCCTCACATTGCAGTTTGAGGGAATATGGATGCTGCCCTCAGCTTTTCAATGGAGATGGCCAGCATTGGCAGCTGCTGATGAAGATGCCAAGATGGCCTGGAAAGGTTCCCAGTTGCCCACACCACCTTCCAAGAGATAGGAAGCCAAGAACATCATGGTTGATAAAAGCACAATTAGCCTCTAAGACCCAGTTTCCAGATGCATATCTTTTGCCTGCAAACCCATCTCTTCTGGTAAAACAGAAAAGCAATATTTAAATCTTCTCTGGTCCATTTTGTAAGTCTATAACTGCTATCACACAACATCAAGTACTCCAGCAAAGAGCTCAGTGTCATGGATCAATTAGCAGTTATATGTTTTCCTGGCTGATGGAAGAAGAAAAGCAAAAGCTCATATCCTCCCCCAGCTTTCGTGTATCTGCTCATGGTCAGGCACACCTCATCCCAAATAGCTTAGATTTAATATTGTGATCAATGTTGAAACTATTTAATATGCTAAATCCCCCATAAAAAAGAATAATGTTTCATGGTGAGTTTTGCAATTAAAAGAATATTAGAGAAGAATTGCAAAACTTATGAGACCTGTAATTGGGGCCACCCATCAGTCCTGTGCTAAAGTGGCATATTGGCTCATGCTCACAGGTAAAACCAGCTGCTTACTTACTTCACAGCTAGATCTGACAATTGATTTTGCAGATTTCTGAAGCTATGATTCCAAAATCCCCAATACCTGAATTTTAAGAAATATGCCAGCTGATTTTCTTGCACCACTGAGGAAAAGATTAAAATGCAGACATGCAATATACGAGGTGGTTGGATAGCTCAAGTGTTAAAAATGCTGAACATTCAGAATGAGTGGCTTTCATAACAATTAATTTCACTGGCAAGTGACCTATATGTTACTGTCACTCTCTTTGAGCAGTGCAAGTAACTGCCAAAGTCTGCCAAGGAAGGATGGAAAATAGGTTCCGAAAATGTTTCCAGGATTCTAACACTGACTTTACCAACAGAGAAAAATCAAAATGAAAATGCAAAAATAGTTTTTATTAAGGATGCTAATGGTGCCTCAGATCAACAAACTGCCTTTTGAACAAAATGATTACTGACTTTAGTCAGACACTTGTTATTTCTTTTTCATTATAGCTTTTGTACTGATCTGTGCATAGATATCTGCATATACATGCATGCTTATACTTCCTAAAGAACACACCAACACCAATGAAAATGCAAGGTAATTTCTATTAGTTTTTAAACCAAGACAATATGAATTCGATCTATTTGTTTCAGTTCTGCTTGAAGTAAAATTTCATTGCCTATATATATCATGTCTTAAACTGCACAGTAAGTACCGAAATAATACCAGGTTTTACAGAGTCAGTTGTAAGAGATGCCAATCACTGCACTCCAAATGAGAAGGCACTCAAAGCAAAGTACAGGCTCTACCACTCACTTTTAACATTTCAAAAAAAGAAAATGTAGTAGTGTTATAAAGTTGTAGTAAAAACCCCCACCCATCAATAATTTCCTCAACCCTCTTGTGCCATTCAGAGATGATGAAGCAGAAGTCCATGCACACAACATGCAAAACTTTCCAGCTTTGCACACCAAGAGGTGAAGACCCACTCAGCCGACAGAGCGACCTCTTTGGGATCTATAGGCACATAGCAAATAAGAAACCCTTCACAGTTTATGCCTGTACAGGACATGTCATTAAATTTAAGGCTATTAGACAGTTACACTGATACCTCCCCCTTCAAATACTTGTAATGTATAAGCTTGTCTGTTCACAGGGCTCTGCATGACCAAAACCAGAAGAGAAACGAAATTTAAACAGCTCTGTAACATGGGGAAAAAAACAGCCCTCCTTGGATTCATCTAACTTCAGCTAGGGCTGAAAGGTGTTGTGTGGCAATTCAGAGCTGTGTTCTCTATGGCTCATCACACATCTTGTACTCTATTGTGTCTTCAAAACTTCACAAAAACATCCTCTCTTTCTCCTCCAAAAGCCACAGACATATCTTGTTTTGACATTATGTCTGGCCTGCAACATCTCATAGCAGACCATCAAGCTGTCCTGTCACTGCTGTTTCACTGAACCCTCTGCAGTTCAAGTATGCCTGAAGGCTGAGTCCAATCCAACTGGATCTCCATTAGACAGAGAGCAAGAAGTAATTCCACCATTTTGCCTTTTTTGAGAAGTGTTTGTGTACATGCAAAGTGATCAATATAAACCAAACTAGCCACCTTCCTAGCTTCTCAGTTTCTTATTTAGCATTCATTCAACACCTACTGCCACAGGACCTTGGTATGCAACAAAAGCTGGCAGGTGTTACAACAGTCGTACAAATTTAAAACTTATTATGAATAGCTTATTCAGCATTATTGCCATCATCTTAACCCAAAAAAGACAAAAGGCAACAAAACCAAAGCAAGAACTGAGATTAGAGCCCTGGTGTAAAGAACATTACAAACAGCTTAGCAGCAAGAACATTAAAGACTTGGGCTTCCTGAATTGCTCTGTTTATCAATTTTCTTCTGAGCCTACAGAGTTACAGACATAGTCTGAACCTAAGAATCTGTCTGAACACTCACAGTGATAAACATAGACAGAATTATTATATTCTATGCAGTGCAAATCCAACTCAGTGTAAGGACCATAATTCAGTGGTGGAAATCTGGAACTTGCTGTCAGCTTATTCAAGATCAAATTGAATTCATTGACAACACTCTACACAGTAAAGCTGAGCAAACTAAGGACCAAGCAAGAAAAGACAGAGGAAAAACACAAGATGGAAGATGCCTCAGTCTCCCACTTTTCACGCATCCAGTTTGAATAAGAGCACTACAGAACAATGATGGGAAATTGGTAATCAAACCCTTTTATTTAAACATACCAGGTATCTTTCCTCCTGCCTCATGTTGGGGGTACGGATCATGTGATTCTGTTCTCCTCTCCAGTCTCCAAAACGTCGAAAAAAATAATTGGATAGGAATCGGTTGACAGGATCTCTAATAATATTGATGTACACGGGCTGGTCTCCTCCAAACCTGGTGGGAAGAAAAATGGGTGAATCTCATCATAAGATTCCAGACAGACATGTATCTATTATCTCTCATCTGAATTACTTCAAATTACTTCCTACAGAAATTCAGAGCTTTAACAAGGTGAGGAGTTAAACTTAGAATCTTACAACTAGTTTCTAAACCCTTGTAAATGCATGTAAGATCTTTTTAGGGTGAACAGTAAATATGGAATCACATTAAGCTATATGCATACTACAAACATTTTAGTTGAAAACCATTTTTTACACTGTATCAACAGTTTTGCTTCTTGAGTTTTCTCCTTCCTGTTTTCAAATTAAGAACCTTCTGCAGATTAATCAGAGAATGAGCATTTCATCTTCTCAACACACTTCTTATCTGGGCAGTCATGGTAGAACAGGCACCACCCAACAGTACCTGCTGTAAGGCAGCCTTGGATCACCTTTGCCTGTACATTAAGTGTAGTAATGTGCAAAGGATTTTCAGCTTACTTTGAAACCTTTTTTCCAAAAGCTTCCTCTGGATGAACTGATAGATATGAATGTTATTTCCAACTTTTTATTTGCTGGAACTTGTGCAGAACCTTGTCCCCTCATCCCCAGTCTGCACCACTGGCTGGTTTTGAGGTTATTTCATGGTTATGCAATACCTTATCCCTGTACTGGACTTCATGAACTTTTTTTTGAAAGTCAATATGAAAATTCTTGCTTCAAGTAAGGAATTAAGTATCAATCTCAAGTACATGCAAGTCCAAGGAAAAAGAAAGGGTAATAGCAGCTGTGACCAGGCTTGCTCATAAGCAAATTCTGGCATAGATATCTGCAACTTAGAGATGAGAAGATAAACCAGAGCAACTTCACCACCTTGACTTTACCCTCTTGTATGTCTCCTCCTGGTGCTAAGTGACAAACATCTTCAGTTCAATAGCTGGGATACCAAAAGAGAAAAGGAGGAAAAGAAGCCTGGGAAGGTTTGTGACTATACTGTATTTTCAGAATGTTAAAATACTGACTGCATATTTTAGATCAACACACAGCATGAGGAGGGCAAGCCTAACTGGAAAAAAAAGAGGAAGCTGCTTACACTGTTCCATGGTCAAAATTTAAAAATGGACATTCATGGAACAGACTTACAGACTAGAAATTCTGTGAGACAAAGAATAAAATAAAACCTTCCTGGACTGAGAAGTTCATAGGATAAATTCAACTTGGAATTTTCCTCATCTAAGAACATCAATCATGCTTCTTTCTTCTGTTTCCCCAATTTAAATGAACAATTCTCACTTAAGCACTAGCTTATACTTTATTTTTGGAAGCTTGAGGACATAGCCATATTTAAGTACTTAAAAACTATTCTGATGATTTTCTGAGTCACAATTTATATAATTTCTTCTAAAATGTAAAATACTAGATTAAAGAAAGAAAACTGAAAACACCCTGTAAGTTAAAAAAACCCTCAGTTTCTCCTCATCTTTTGAGGCAATGAATAATTGAATTTGTATAATAATTGAATTTGTATAATAAAAAATCAGAGCTTCTCATAAATATTGAAGAGGCAGCAAAATTGTTTAAAATTATGAATTCTAGTAAAACACAAGAGAAAAATCTCATAGAGTTTAAACCTAATTTTTCTTCTGCATGATTCCCCAGACTCTTAAACACAGCCTACAAAGGCTTGTCTCATGAGGAACTATGCCTATCAGTAATCTCATTGACCTTAGTGTTGCAGGATCACTGCCATAATTTGAAACTGCAGACAGCATAAAATTTTAAAACAATCCCATTAAAAAGGCATAAGCTCCTTGCTTCCTGATTAGTGCACAACGAGTTTGGACATGGATGTGCAAGTGAAATATTCTGAATTTATTACCCTGGATTCTTCTCTAAGCTTATCTTTACTGCTTTTTATCTTTATACAGAAATAAAACCTACATTAAAAAAAAAAAAACAAAAAACAAACATTCCTGCAAATACCACAGGACAATGTGGGCATAAAGCTTTGACAATATTTACTCAAAGAGAAAGCTTTAAGTGGATGTTTTAGCCTGGTAGTTTTGTAAACTAAACTTTTCAAGTGAAATTGCTGGAAAGAATGGATTGCATCTAAATTACTGAATACATTATCTTCCTGCTGCTTGATGCAGATAATAATCAAAAGACAGAGGTGAGTGGAGGAGGGCAAAGAAAAGGGGAAGCACTAGAGAGTAAGAAGTGATGACAGCAGCAAGTTGTCTTAAGATAAAGACAAAAAAATTACAAGATTTATAGAAGCAAGAGAGGAGAGAGCCTTCTCCAGGTTCCATAGGGGATGTTAAATGTAAATCACTCATCAGAAGAGTGAAAAATGAAAATCAGACAGCTAATAGCTGTCTTGATAGAAATTTTCAATACATATTGTCTTTTCTGAAGTAAAAGGAGGTGTGAGATTGCATAACCAACCCCAGACCATAACCCCCAACCATATTCCCAGAGCCCATCCTTTTGCTGGTAAGGTCATGTTTCTGAACATGAGAACAGTAAATTCAGGATCAAAAGCCCTGAGAAAAGAGGCTCACACAAATCAATCATCCCAAGAGGACAGCTGAGACAGGAGGTCACTCTTTCACAAATGCTACAGAAGAACTTCCATTTCTGAAATGCAGACTGTGCGTGCTCCCCAGCTCCCCAAACACAGGACAACTCAAATTTCTGATTATCTGCACAATGTAACCAGCTGCTATACATCCAGCTGCAGGTTGCTCCACCAGGCAACAAGCAAGGAATTATTAGAAAAATCAAGTCTGTTCTGGTCCTTATTCAAATGTGCTTTTTTTTTTTTTAACACAGTACTCAGAGTCATTTATGGAAGTTAAGCAGCACTCACAAAGCATAAAAAATCCTAATGGTTAAAAAAAAAAAATCAAGTACCTTAAGCTATTTAAAGAAGAAAAGGGCAAATCAATGCTCCACTTGTTCAAGTATGTTCTGCATATTTTTAGATACCTATCAATCACAACATATTAAATGCTTTCCCAAGTGAAACTTTTCAGATTAACAACACCCACATGAAAGTGCTCTTGCAAAAAAAATAGATATGTGCTCTCATTATACATCACATTGCCTTATTTGCACTCAAACCCTTATTGTGAAGGATTCAAAATGGGACACAATCATATTTTCTAGGCCTGAGTAGCAGACTTACCTTCTCTGAGTGGGACCATGATTGGATCCCGCATGATAAAGTTGCACAAATATTCTCATCTCCAGCAGCACATTGGCTCAACTGGGAAGAGTGGGCCAGGATACCAACACTCCACCAGAGCATTGCAAATGGATACACTAACCCCCCACAACATTCTTCCTGGACTTAATGTCTCCTGATTTATTTTATATGTACTAGTAAATCCCATTAGTTTTAAGTGATCTGTTGTTGAAGGTATATTTTTGGAATCCTCATCAAAAAAAAACCAAAAACATTTGCAAGCTCAATCAATGATATTTAGCTTCATTAATAATATATTCCCCTATGTCTTTTTTAATAAAAGAAAAAAAAAAAAAGAAAAAAAATCAAGCCTGAGAAGTATATGAACTTGCCCCTTCACATTTCTGATGAATTCCAATTTTATTATTTACATGACAAAAATCTTCATTTAAAACCATTTACAAACCTCTTGTGAGCTAGGGGGGAAAAAATCAACAAAAGTGATTTGCTTGGCTTTAAAATGGAGGCCCTCTTAGCTCCTATTATTTTTCATTTCACTTCAGGGGGCTGCTGACTTTGCATTTAATACAAAACTCTTCACACAAGCAGAAGATGGTTTCTTCATCCTTGCAGGCAAAGCACAACCCCTCAAGGAAAAGATGACTCCCAACCTATTCTCTGTAAAAACTTTGTCTGCCTCTTACTCTTTTAACATACACTGTTTCCCCTTAAACAAAAAGGGTGGTTGCTAGAAATTCAATATAACGGCAAAAAACAAGAACCAACAGCCACATAATATTAATAGGAACAGGCATATAGTGTCCTTCTTATAAAGGAAGCACAGTTTCCTTTTCCAGTGCCATACAACTGAGAATCACACACTGAGAGTACAACTGCACAGCCATCTTTACTCATCAATTGTGTCAGAGCCCCATTACCTGCCCTGCAGCACAGCTTCACAGGGAGGTCATGTAAAAGCACTAAGATAGAGCCTTCACCTTTTTAGTACTTAAATAAGATGCAGTTACCTCAACATTTATCTTTTGAAAAAGTTATTTTGAAGTATTAGTTTTTATAACATCTTACATCAGCATGAACTTCTGGCAAAGCAATCCTCTGCACACAAGGCACCAGGCACTTCTGGGATACTCCAGTGATCCTCCTCAATGATGAGCTGCAAAGAGGAACGGGCTGAGGTACTGCCTGCCTGGGAGTACCTGGTACTGCCAGACTCCATAATCAAGAGTTTGCCTGTAGTGCTTCTCTTGCAGCCTTCACCCTCATTCTGTGGTCATGTTTTCAACCTTTTCTTTAGAACTGGGGGAGCTGATACAGGGCATTTCTCTACTGATGCACCTATGTCACCTACATGGTTATTTTAGTCATAATACTACTGGCACAGCTGAACTGGTACAAGAACTATGTAGAGCAGACTTCAGTTAAAAACTTTGTATTCATGAGGCCTTTTTCCTTTCTTGCAGAATACTAACTAGGCTGCCTCTCCCCAGCAAGCTGAACTAAAAGTTATGCCAGTCTGCTTTTCTTTTATCGCTCTCTAGTTTATCCCAGACACAAAACAAGCAATGCAGAGAGGTGATGTAATTATCATCCCTGGAAGCATTCAAAAAACATGTAGATGCAGCACTTAGGAACGTGGTTTAGTGGTGGACTTGGCAGTGTAGGTTAACAGTTGGACTTGATGACCTTAGCAGTCTTTTCCAACCTTAATAGAGCTATGATTCTATGAAATAAGTATTTTCATTTCAAAACTTTATCTTTGACTGGCCTGCCCTTCAATAAGCGGTGTGTGCAGGGATACAAAATGCCCAGTGCTTCAAGGTTAACAGTAAAATAGTGCACACTCCTCATCAATCACCCTTTCTGGACCTGAGATTTCAATAGTCGAAATTTCCGTTTCTGAAGTGATATGTCTGGGTCACATCACTGTAAAATTACAACCAAGTCCTCTAGGAATTTTTTAGTAAGCTGCCTCAGACCAGTGAATGGCTAAAAGATAAAATTGTAAAGCCTTGTACTCCTCTATCCTGTAAATCTACCAGAATATTTTAGTCTGTATTTTGTCAGTCATTTATGCATGCTAAACAATTAAGGTCTTTTTTCTACTCTATACTTTTCATTCTCCTGAGGATATCAAAAAAGTTTAATATATAAATTCACAATGAACAGCACCAACATGGATAAGTATTCTGCACAGGTCCCAAGTAAAGGAAATACTAATTATGTTTTCATTTATGTAATGCAAAGTTACAGCTGTAATCAAGTAAGAGAGTAAACACTAACTCTCCATGAAAGACTAACAGCAGCTAAACTCTGCATTAATTACAATCACCTAATTCCAGATACTCTGTATTTAAGACTTTTTTCCAAAGGTCTGGCTCAGGATCTCTCTGGACCTCTGATTAATGTTTCACTGTAATTCAGAGATGCAAATGTTGTGCATTATACAGAAGAATAGGAAAACTAATTACAAAGTATTACAATAAATTTCCCGCAAATAGCAAAATAGCTGATACAGCTCTTTGGAAAGTATTAAATCAACAAACATGATAGGTAGAAAAGATGTATTTTCAAAATTGAATGAGACCACAGATTTGGCTGAGGTAGTTACATTAGCATAAAATCTTGGGGCTCAATTTCTTAGGAAGGTTATTATGCAAAGGATGCTGCAATGTACTCAGCATTGCATATTCAACTTCCTGTATGAATACATTTATCAAAGGGAGTATGGGAGACTCCAGCCATCCTGTGGAAATGGTTGTTGCAGAGAGCAAGTCAATGTTAGGAATGTCCACATGGAAACTGAAATACAGTGAACTGTGCGTAACAAAAAAATAAACCATTGTAACTCAGCAATATATATCATGTATGCAATCTATAAAATATAAAAATCAGTGTAAGTGAAAGTTATAACGTGGCTGCCCTATCACAGATGTGAAAATCTGCCGTCAGAGAGGGACTGTGGATGTCACTCTGCTTGAGGCTTTGAACCTACACAGTTTAATGTGATAATCTGTGATTCAGAAGCTATGTGCAAAGTGACAATATTTTCAGAATACAAAGCTGCAAAAGGAGGGAATAATGAAGGGAGTGGTTTGCTGGTAAAGAGCCACTTGAGCTACCAGGCAAGAAAGACGTAAGAAAACATTTTGCGCTGTAGTATGGCAAATGAAAGCCAAAGCATCTAGAACCTGAAGCAGAGCATATTCACAGGGAAGGAGTAGTTCTGGCAAGGACATGCATACTTTCACATACTATCAGCAGTGTGGGAAACCAGAATAATAATCCTAGTTTCCCTTTTTCTGAGAAGTGGGAGGAGAGAGGAGCAAAGGCCTGACGCAGCACTCATGTGACCATTCACAGAGTCCATTTTCAGAAAAACATGAACAAAGTGCAGTGCAACATCACAAAAATGATGAAAAAATTAAAACCCTCCAGGTTGCAAAGAGAATGAGAAGGAAAAAATATGGAGAAGGCTGAGAGTTGACTACGTGACAGTGTATAAGAAATTATACATGAAAGTACACAGGTGAAAAATTTGATGAGTCTTTACATAGTGGACAAATGCGCTCTGAGATCTAAGGAAAAGGAGTCAATTGGACTTCTCTGAAAAATTAGGAGCAAAAATAACTCATAATTTACTGTCTGGGAGAACAATTCCCTATTGAAAGAATTTACCAAATGCAGCACATTCTCTATTACTGGTGATTTAGAATCAAGACTTACATTTCCTTCCTGAAAGATGGAAGTTTCAGGTTTAAACTTATTTATCAAGGGTAAAAAAGCTTCAAAATTACTCAGAACTGTCACTGTCCATCTTTTTGTCTGAAGGCAGGATCAGCTATGCAACTGCCACTACCAGCTTCAAAATCCTGATGTATAATCTGTTCTGTGTTTGCTTTGCTGTCCTTGTTGTTCTAACCGTTTCCTAAATGTCTGATCTAGAACATGATACAATTCCAGTCCACCACTTGCGTTATCATTACTCATTAAGAACTGCATAGTGCCTTTATATCTGCAGAATCTTTTAAATAAAAGAAAAAAATCAGAAGTGTTATGACAGTCCCCTCTTTCCCTGTCTTCTCTATTTGCTTTTCTTTTCCTGTGATTTTAGGTAATTTTTTTAAATCTCTGGTCATTCCTCTTATTCTCTTTTGGACCCCTCTGGTCTAATCATCATCCTTCTTAAAGCAAGTTACTCTCAAATTGGTATTCTGCAGTGTGAATGTGAGCATGGAAGCTGAACAACAGTAAAAACAGGAAAACTGAGGAGTTATGCCTGATCCCACCATCAGTAACTAGATTTCAAGCAACTATCTCTATTCTGAGAATATCATGTTATGAGCTCAATGAAAGATAAATATTCCATTATGCAAAGAACACAGGAAAACTTGGGGAATAAATTCTAAACTAAATGATCTTAAAATGTGTGGAAAAGTTCATCATAAAGCAATGCTTTTAAAAAAAATAAACCCACAAAAACCCCTGCTTAGATCACATAAAGGTCAAAGTGCGCATTAGATTTGTGCTTAGCCTTTCATAAAGCCACAGTTAAAAAACATCATTACACACTCACATAATTAAAAAAAGGTAGTATAAAAAAGGAAAAAAAAAATATGTAGGAGGGATTACAGCACCATGTGGCCATTCATGAAATGTGTACTTTACAAGCCAGACCTCACATGATGGTAGAGAGTGTTTCATGATGTGTTAGCAAAAAGTACAGATTATAATGAACACACATAAAGACACAGTGTTAAGGCCATGCACATGAGTTTAGCTGACATTTCCCTACTTTTAACAGCTTACCCAGAGGGCAATTTTTTTTTTTTTTGCTACCATATTTTTAATGACATGTCCCTAAGTGTCTATTTTTTTTTTCAAAAGGAGAAAAAAAAATCCCACAACATAAAATTAGTTTAATAGATAATCTTAGGCTGCAATCATTGTTTCAAGATGTTGATTCAAGGAGGCATTCAAAGAGCCCAATCCCTCCCACAGCTGAACTGTATAGAGTCAGTGCAAGCTGACCCAACTACCGCTCTTTGTACAAAGTATACCTGAGTTTGCATTCAAAGGGTCCTGGACATTTAGCATCTTGTTATGCCAGCTCCATGCATTTGCCCAACACACTCTTTTCAAATGTTAGTGCAGCATGGTTTACAGACATAACAGACATAAAACATGAACACGCTGTGTGGCATTACTTGTTCCAAAGAAAAGAAGAAACAATAATCCTCAAATTACTAAAAAATCTGGGTGTTGTGACAAAAATCGCATGACTCCAAGACAATGAAAACAGCATCACAGAATCACTCCGGTTTTACTGACCTCCAGTCAGTCTATAAAAAAGTGAAATTCTATTTCCAAATCAATGGACCAAAGATATACCTACATAGGTTAAGTCATTGCAAAGCAAGATGTTTATTTGCCAAAAAAAAAAAGATTGTAAATGTATCATCCAGCCCTTCCAAATTGTCAACAAGCTAACATGCAAGGCTTCCAAACACAAGCTGCCAGCACGGAGTGTGCTTCAGCTTTCAGACACGAAGCTTATTCACATGACAAAGTTAATTAATCCAAATTTACCTCCTTTTTGTTTGTTAGCTATAGACACATTTTGCAAGAACAAGGGAATGGCGTAACATCAAAGTGCTATGTTAAACCACACTTAAAACACACTGTTAAACTGCTGTGTTTAGAGCTGCTTCTGCATGAGAAAAAACACAGAACCAATGACTAACAAAAAAGGCTCAGCAACATTCAGAAATCAAGTTTCCTTTTGGGCTTATCCAGACCAAATTTCTCTGTCCATCCCTGCCTTCATATAGCATGTGATTTATTGCTACCCATAGGTCAGAATTCAGGTCAGAGTTGATAGAAAATTGCCAACCTGATCAGCACTGCTGCATGTTACACTGTCTGCCGCTACAGCAGCTCAATTTATTCAGTTTTATTAGTTAGTGTTGGCCATTTTATCTGTGCAAAAAAGTAATAAAAAAAAATCAGCAATGCTGGTACAGACTGTCTACCAAAAAAGGCTTGTTTCAAGAAAAACAAGAACTTTACACATGAACTCTGCTAATGAAAAACAGAAAACTGGAAATATTTCTTATGTTGATTCTAGGGACTAAAGACAAGCTCCGTCCCAAGCAGAAGACCCAACAGACCTTTCTCTCCTCTCCCAAACCTGTCTCCCCACACCTCTCACATTGAGCAAGGACACAACAGAGCAGGGACTGGCATCCAAGCAGGACATAGGGAGGTGACTGCTGGCTGTGGCCCAGCAGAAAGTCCACCAGCTCTCTTTTGCATGGCTTTCCCTTCAGCAGATGTACCTGCAGTGTGGCTGTCTCAGAAGTTTAGCGACCTACTCAGTGTGGTTTCAAAGTGGCCAACATGTTCAGAAATTATTTAGCAATTCAGGAGGAGAGAGGATGGAAAGACAGGCAGGACACTTGAAACTGCTGCACGGCTCTCATTTCTTTATAAACTCAGGCCAAAAGTGAAGTGTTGTCCCCTCCCTCAAGCACATGCATACATGCTAAATACACACTTAAGATATTAAAAACTGCAGCTGAAAGGAAGAAGAGGGCAGCAGCCTGACACAGAAAGGATGACTCCTGACTCAGCAGTGCTGGGTGATAATTCATCCTGCCTCTGAACAAGTAAGATCTACTGAACTGAATTATAAGGGCTAATTAAACTGTGAAATTAAGTAGAATTGGTGCTTTATCTCTGCATCTTCTTAGCACATTATAGGAAATTTTAAAGGAGTTAATTCCTCAGTGGCCTATAACTACTGCAGAAAGTAAAGAATTCACAGCTCCAGTGAGACGTGAAAAAGCCTGTTTCACTTTCCAGGTGGTTGTTTTAATGCTTCACCCTTCTCTGACTTTACCTGCCCTGATGAGCCAGCCTTCAAACAAGCAAAACTCACCAGTCACTGAGAGAGGCATGTCATTAGATTTTTACACACTTACCTGCACCATTCACTTACCCCAAGACAGGAAGGAATGCCCAAGCTCCCTGCTCTGCCTGAACTGGGGTCTGTAAGTGCATGCCCAGAAGATAAGAGTTTGATGTTGGAGAGAGACATGCTGCCTTTCCTGTGACCAAAACAGATGTTATGCAATTCTCCACATCTCTGACTCATCCTTACCCAAAACCATGGCCTTGCCACTTGCCTCTGCATTCCTACAAATGTTCTTCCCACTTCTCTGAAATCTGTGACACTTGGAGCACTCACCGAGTGTCTTGAGTCACTGCCCAGTGACTGTTACAGTTAATTCAGCAGATTACTGAGAAATCAAGGGGGGGTTTTCCACAAATTTGAAGCTTCTTCCTGTTTAATTTTTTCTTGGACTAAGTAGATGACAACAGGCACTTACAGTAATGCACAGTGAACAAATTGCAGCTATTCTGAAATAGCTTTTTATCTCTCTGCCGGTTATTCCGCTTCTTCACAGCTTCTGCACTCCAACACTGTACTGCCTGGATCTACCAGCAATGCCTGGAATCTCAGTAAATATATCAACATATAAATCTTTACCTGCTTAGAGACATTATTTAATATTTGCTCCTGATTAACACTTTGGATGTTTTTCCCAGCAACATTAGTATATAAACTTCAAATCAGAAAAGGACAATAAAAATCCCCAAACCCCCAAAAAACAGCACCACTTTCTACAAAAAAAACAGTCTTGAAATGGACTGGATGGAGTAGCCACCCTCCAGAACCACGGGGTCATCTCCTAAAACTAACCATCATTGCACTGGATAGACTGGGAACAGAAGCTGCAAAACACTTTGAATAAAAGCTTTCTCTGTGACAAGGGCTATGTAGAAATTCACTAACATGAAAGAAGAACAAGACAGTTTGACTATTTTTTATCTTTTGTTTGAAGCTGGAACTATGTAGAGTTATGTCTGTAAAAATTCACATAAGATTTGCTTTCATGTCTCTTTTTAATACGTATCTTTCTGTCTGCCTTTTTGCACTACTTCGGATTGAGAAAAGATAATACTGAATCAGAAGATGAAGATGCAGTAAAGGGGGATTAATTTACTTAGCTGAACCTACAGGCACTCTTAAAATCTGTTCAAGAATGAGGAGAAAACAGCCTTAGCAAGCATTCAGGCCAGGATGAGATTTTCAAGGTTTTAGAACTTTGTTCAGCAAAACTAATGGTGCTCCAGAAATACGCATGTACTCAAACTCACCACTGAAGGCTTAGCTCACTTCCACTGGAGATTTATTCTGGAAAGAAGATATAGCCTTTTTTTTTTTTGTTTTCACTTGGAAACAATCGTATGTAAATACTTTTCTGAATAATCAGAGAGCTTTAAGTGCTGACAGGTTTATAAGCAGGTACAGGGCACAAAGGCAGAAAATACGACTGATTTGTCATTGCTGCTATTCACATCAGCAATGATAATAAAAACCAACAATTTTTTTGTTTTGTACTACTGTTTCGGAAGCTGAGAAACAGCAAAAAGGATGAGGAAAAGGCTAAGTTGTTTAATGTCTTCTTTGCCTCAGGTTTTAAAAAAAAAAAGTTATTTTGGGGGTACCCTGACCCAAGTTATTTTGGGGGTACCCTGCCCCAAGTTGGAAGACAAAGACAGGGAGCAGAAAGAAGTCCCCTTAATTCAAGAGGAAATGGTCAGTGAGCAGCTACACCAGTTAGCCGCACACAAGTCTATTGGGCCAAATGAGATCCACCCAAGGGTACAGAAGGAGATGGTGGAAGTGCTCGGGGAGCCCCTTTCCATCACTTACCAACAGTACTGGATAAGTAGGGAGGTCCCTGTTATTGGAAGTTAGCAAACGTGAGGCCCATCTACAAGAAGGGCTGGAAGGAGACTCCAGGGAAGCACAGCCCTGTCAGTCTGCTTGACATCAGGGCCAGGTAAGGTTGTAGAACAGATAATCCCGTGTGCCATCACAGGGCACACACACAGCAACCAGGGGACCAGGCCCAGCCAGCTTGGGTTTGTGAAAGGCAGGTCCCGCTTAGCCAACCTGACCTACTCCTATGACAAGATGACCTGCTCAGTGGATGAGGGCAAGATTGTCAATGTTGTCTGTCTGGACTTCAGTAAAGCCTGTGGCAGTTTCCTCCAGCATTCTCCCAGACAAACTGGCTGCTCATGGCTTGGATGGGTGCACAGTTTGCTGGGTGTAAAACTGGACAGCTGAGCTCAGGAATGGTGGTGAATGGAGTTACATCCAGCTGGCAGCCAGTCACAGGTGGTGTAATCCAGGGTTCAGTATGGGGCCAGTTCTGTTTAACAGCTTTAATAATGATCTGGATGAGGGGATCAAATGCACCCTCAGACAACACCAAGTTAGGCAGGAGAGTTGATCTGCTGGAGGGTAGGAAGGCTCTGCAGAGGGCTCTGGGCAGGCTGGATTTATGGGCAATTGTATAAGGCTCAGCAAGGCCTGGTGCTGGGTCCTGCACTTGTGTCACAACAACCCCAAGCAGCGCTACAGGCTGGGGGCAGAGTGGCTGGAAAGCTGCTTGGTACAAAAGGACCTGGGGGTGCTTGTCAACAGCTGCCAAACATGAGCCAGTGTGTGCCCAGGTGGCCAAGGCCAGTAGCATCCTGGCCTGTATCAGCAATAGTGTGGCCAGCTGGACAAGGGCAGTGATCCTCCCCTCTATTCAGCACAGGTGAGGCCACACCTCAGTTCAGTTTTCGGCCCCTCACTACAAGAAGGACACTGAGGTGCTGGACTGTGTTCAGTGAAGGGTAACAGAGCTGGTGAAGGGTCTAGACAATAAGCCACAGGAGAAATGGCTGAGGGAGCTGGGTTCTTTAACCTGGAGAAAAAGAGCTTCATGGAAAATCTTACTGCTCTCTACAACTATCTGAAAGGAGGTTTGTAGCCAGGTGGGGGTTGGTCTCTTCTGTCAAGTAACAAGTGACCAGGCAGGAAGAAACAGCCTCAAGTTGCGCCACGGAGGTTTAGATTGGATGCTCAGAAAAAAATTTTTCATGGAAAAGGTTCACAGGTATTGGGACAGGCTGTCTAGGAGAGTGATTGAGTCCACATCTCAATGTGTTTAAAAGTGTTTAAAAGACATGTAGCTGTGGCACTCAGGGACATAGTTTAGTGGCAGATGTGGCAGTGCTGTGTTAACTGTTGGACTTGATGATCTTAAGGATCTTTTCCACCCTAAATGACTCTACATCTCTATTTTAAGCCAAAGCAAATTAAATTCACATTTTTCCTGACTCTGCTTACATTTTCTCTGCTTCTCTAGTACCTTGGTGATATGCTCTGAATGGCTTCATGCAGACTCTACACATCTTGAAAACACTCAAGCACAGGCAATCTGAGTCCAGCTAACCACTGCAGATAAGAAGGCATAAATAAATAGCTTAAAGAAATCAAGCAAAACTAGAACACTTCATAATATTGTAATGTTTATAATGTGTATTTAAATCACATCCTGAAATTTCTGTAAATGCAGTATTTGACAATCAATTTCCTAATGAAATCAGTTTTTAAAAACCCTAGAATTAAGTAACCAAGAAAATATAAAACATGCTACTTCACCTGTTAAGTATAACACTGCTAATAAATTTTGAAACTAAAAATGTTTAATTTATCAGAAAACACTAAGAAATGCTGAACACTAGTATGCAATGTTGCTGCAATTCAGTGCTGTCTGATCTAGAAGATTCATCAGCCTTTTCACTATTTGACACCTACTAGTTAAACCAAGGATACTCTCAATAAAACAAAAGGTTTTCAGGTTTGCAACAAAGAGCCAAAAGAGAAACCACAAATAATTCTATACATCTTATGTAACTGTTTTGTATTTTCACAGATTTGTATTGTAAGAAAAAGGTAAATACCTTGTAGATACATCATGTATACACTACAGAAGAAACATGATACCTTAGTGGAAAGGATGTACCATAGGTACAGAAAATGGGATCCATAGGGAGGAGCAAGAGGTTAAGACTATTGATCTTTTTCTCTCATCCCTAATGTTGAGTACCATATCTGTAAAATCAGTTTAATCAGGAAACATCCCTTTGACCCTCACATGAGGCTACTCTTTTGATCTACCAGTTTGGAAGAGGAAAAAGATAATTTACCAAAAGTGTTAAGTCCTAATGATTTTTATTTTTTTAATGGTAATACAAATAAATCAAGGAATCAGAAGAGAAGATCAAAATTTTGTTTAACTCCTCTTGTTTCCATATATAAAATCATGGCCATAGTTAAGTTCTATATCAAATGAATTTCCAATTGCTCAAAATATTTTATTTTCCAAGAAAACAAAAATAAACACACCCTGCCCCCAACTTTATAATTTCTTACTATACTGTCTACAGAAGCCTGAAGCCATGCACTCACATTACCATGCAAACAAAATATACCATGTTGTGTATTTAGGCAAGCTTTGGCAAAGATCTGCAGTACAATCATAATTTTACAGAATTTTTTAAAATCTACATGCAAGGAATCCAATCTGGTGGCACAGATAGCATGGTTCCTGAATATAATTTCCAGATTAAATTTACAGCCTGGGCAATAACCATTTGCAGTCAGCTTTAACCTCTGGCTAAATGCTAACTGGCATCACTCATTCAAATCCTTCCAAAACTTCTTTAGAAGTTTCATCCAAATTCAATTTTCCTCACATTCCGTGCTATATAAGTCCCTAGAGTCTTGCTGCATACTTTTAAATATCTGCCAGAAGAAACAGCACTCCCATGATACAGAGTGTAATCTGTTTGCATGGTTTAAAAATACTTCCATAGCCTGTGGAATGGGGACTATTTTGTCAGAACAAAATTAAATTGGTTATATTGGTGAAGAGTCATTCCAGGCACAACATTAATGAACTCAGTGCAGTCTTCAATATCCTTTTAGTGTCTGGCTATACACAGATGAAATGCTAACAGAAGTGTTCTGCCACTTTTAAAATACAAGTGCATTAAAGACCTAGGTTACCATCTCTTGCATGTTGACTGGAAACATTGTAAATCACAATCATTTCAAGAGGCAAAAGCATATAATAGCATGCTGGCTTTTCACAAACATACTGTACATAATTATGCTACAGAAAACTGAGTGTGGGGGGGAAAAAAACAACAACTTTGGAATGTGAATTCTAGTGACAGAAGGAAGGGAAAAAATGTGCATTGTATTGTTTATGAATAAAAGAGGAAAAAAGTTTTATGTATTACAATTAATAGAAATCAGTGAAAAAGATTTTTGACCAAAAAAATGCCTTACCTTGAAAAGTTGAGGAAATGAACATGTCTAGTGAATAAATAGGGCTGCTCAGCAGTGCTTATGTTTTTAATCAATTCCATCTAAAAAGAATTAACAAATCAAATTTTCCACGTTACACCAATGCACAATTTGAGACAAACATAAAATTTTCAAACAACAGATGATGATATGATTTTCAAGTCTGAATTACTCAGGACCTCTTTCCCCACTATCCCTCCCAAGCACTGTCACCAAGATAGCATGATGCATATTTTATGTTTAAGCAAGAAAGGTTGAGCTGCAGACACCATTCTGCTACCATGAAGCTCACGTACTTCCAAAATACTTCTAGAAGTGGGTATCACTTTAAACAAAGTCATAAACTAAAGGAACTAAACTCTTTCTAAATCTGCAATAGCCTTCCAAATGGCAGCTACCCTGTGAAGATACTAGATCTATTCACCCCACTGTCAAAAATGCTACATGTCTGAAACTGTAACAAAGCAGGAGCTGAACCAATGGTCGTTTTTGTGTAACAATAAACACTGCCAACACAGTCAAGACACCAGCTGATTTGCTTGTTTAAATATAGAAATCAGGACTTGCAATTCCTTTTCCTATTACAACAAATTAGGAGTACAAACTAAATGGGCACTTTTAGAAAGATGATGCTAAATTCTAGTTCAGGCCCATTCACATAATGTTAATTAAAAAAAAAAAAAAACAAACTAAATAATTCGAGTTTTCAGACCATTAAGATAGAAAAATGTAAACAATACCATAGATATGATCATCTATTTTGCTTAAGCTGAGCTCTAGCTATGATTTACAGGAAACTGGAAGTGTCTAGCAAAGTATCACGCTAGAGAGTCAATGTTTCAGTTAATTTTACTTCCTTCTTAATAATTTTCTAAGATTTATTTTCCAATTTTCTGTTCTGTGTTCAAATGCAGGCTGTGTTATGGAACTGAAAACAAATACGCTTGAAATGACAGGTTTATTGATTTTACAAACTGGGTAGTAGAAAGCAATTCATACACAAAAAAAAAAGAGGTAAGTCTATGCATATTAATCTATGTGAGGAGATAGTAATTAAAAATGTATTTCTTAAAACTTGAATGCTATAGTTGACATAGATAAAATAAGCAAAAACATGTAGTGCAAACTGTTGTGTGGTCAAAATAAAGCAACTGGCATGTGTGGAGCTACTTTTTGGAGCAGCAAAAAGAGCATGGTAAAAAATTTTGCCCATGCCATAGCAAATACCAAACCACATTTAAGAGACAGCAGTTGCCAATTTTTTTTTCCTTTCTAATGTCCAGTTTCAGTAGACTGATATTTAGCCATGTTTTTTATAATTTGTGTCACATCTTACTGCTTCTTATCCATCTTGCATCCTCCACTTTTTCCCAGTGCATATGCCCTGACTTCTTCCTTCAGCCAACATAAGCTACAGCCATTTAACTGCCAGAAAGAAGTGCACACACTTATCCACTTTCTCTGCTTTCCCTCTGTCTTCAACAATTCTATACACATACATGTATGATGACCACTGAAGCAAACAGTTCAGGTTGTCCATCTTCTCAGGATGGACCTTTTCCTGTCCAACTAGTTTGAGTACATCAAGGTATATTAGGTAACAGACCTTATACATCACAATATATTAGGTTTGAGAAAGTATAGCAAGGCATGTTACATCTAAAAAAGGCTGTAAACCCAAAGAAATAGAATGTAAGACGAAATCACCAAAAGAAAGACAATATAAAGGGAAAAGAGAAACAAGAGACTATGGAGAGAACATGTGCAATTAAAAAAAATGAACACAAAGAATTTAAAGAAATTGTGAAGAAGGGAATAGCATCCCTTCCTTAGCTATTCATATATATGGAGTCTGGATGGCTTGATTCAAGCAAAAACTGGACTTTGCACAGCTTCTTCAGTACAATATAAATGCATTGGGCAAGAAATTCATAAACCTGAAGAGCAAAACTTGTCCAGATCAGAATTAGAAAGCCCATGAGGCTTTGGAATACTTAGCACAAAGGAGTATTGTTGAGTATTGTTTCTTCATGCTCTGAAGAGACGAAGACTTTCCTAGCAAACCAATTGTCCTAGATTGCAAGGCAATATGTATTCTATTTGCCATCTGTTGGAGGTGTGGCAGTTATCATCTGTTAATTGGGCAGTTTTCTTTATCTCTTCCACAAACCAATGCTCCTCCCGGGAAGACATCTGCTGTTCATGGCCTATTGAATGTCACGGCGTGACTTACAAAAGTTAGAGCATCCCATTGTAAAATGCTCCGCCCAGAGGGAGGAGCCAAGCATTCCTAAGTGGATATAATCCGAGTTTTTGGGACACCAGACTTAGCCTTTCCACGAGTTTCCCAGAGGAACAGCTGGAGCTTTCCACTGGACCTTCAGAGGAAGACTACACCCTTCTACAGGATCACTGCTCCAACAGAACCACATCTACCACTCCAAGAGGACTGCAACCATTCCAATTTGGACTGCTACCAACACCCTGACCAAAAGAGTGTCCGGTTGTATTCTGACTCTGTCCATAGTTTTTCTTTTGAATTATTGCATGTATTTTGGTCTTTTTTTTTTCTTTTCCTAATAAATTGTATTTCTGAGTTGGAGTTTCTCACTGGTTTTGCTTTCAAACCAGAACACCAATATGTTGGCATTTCTTTAGAACTGTAACTCACTCTGCCAAAAAATTATATTCTTCAATCACCTTGCAGAATCAAACAATAGAAGACCCTGTAGCCTGTGTATCAGATTTCTCAATTGGATTCTGTGGTATTCAAGCCACTAGAGATTATTTTTATTTGTTTGTTTGGTTTTTTGTTGATTTTTTTGTTTGTTTTGTTTTGTTTTTTTTACTGAGGCAAGTTACAGGAGAAGTGAAATTCTCAGAACTGTATAAAGCCTGGTGTTATATTTTGCATTTTACTTGTGTTGCTCTATCTGCATGAAGTAAGGAAGAAAGACAGCAGGAAGAAGTTACTGATCTGGTATAAAAACTCTGTTCATGCCCCTATGTTCATCACTGTAATTCCTTCTTGGAATAAATGAATAAAAACTTACTAGAGTATAAATATGGAGATATAAATATACTATACCCATACAAAGTAATCCCACTAAATCTAAAAACACAGGCAGCTCTAGTAGAATACTGCTAGATAAACTTAGCTGTGGGTATATGTGAGTGTTGCAAAGCACCACATGAGCTTCCCTTGGCTCCCAGTTGTCCCCAGGGCTGACATCAATTTGCTATCAGGAAGCAGATTCACATCACAGCACTGCCACGTTTCTCACTCCATTTCACCTGATGTCAGTGTCACATGAACCTGCTGTTGGACAAGCACAGGCACTTCAGCCTCAGGAGCAAAGGGAGGCTGGAAAGATGCACACAGTGCAGGACAGCATCTGGCTCCTGTTTTTTTTTTTTTTTTTTATGTCTTGCTACCAAATTCAGTCTCTAAGACAACAGCTAGCTCCAAAGCAGAAAGAGAATTTTGTTTTGACTTAGAGAACCTTCATATTTAGACACTTAATGATCAGCTGGACTTGTAAGCAGATGTGGATAAAGCTACAGTGTGCATAAGAACAAACAAGCAAAATCCATTCTTCTAAAAACCCTGCCAAAGGGGTAAGGCAGACTTAACTGAAACGACATACAGATGTCAGGAGGGAAAAATAAATAACTGTAATGGCTTGTGGCCACGTGCAAATTGTGGCCATATTTCCCATGGGCCTCTCCCTCTCTCATCATGCCATCCTGAACTGCTTTCAGGCTAACAACTCAAATGTATTGGTCAGAAAGACATAGTGATCCCTCCCTCCTTCTAAGACTATGTTAAAGAAAAAAAAAAAAAAAAACCACAACACAAAGAAAAATCTCCAGTGTCTCCCAGAAGAGAAAGTTTGGTTGGTTGTTTCTGGTTGTTAAGATTTTTTCTTTTGTTTGCATGTTTGTTTCTGTAAGATGAAACAAGAAAGAAAATAAGATGTAGAGGACCCACAGAGAGCAACAGTGAGCAGAGGATGAGGGCTGAAGAAAACAAGTGCTTTTGGATGAAATGAGTGATGATGGAGAATGACATACAAGTATAGATGGTCATATCACCCTAAGTTTGAAAAGAAACAAAAAGATACAAGCAGCAGAAGATAAACAACCCTGGCAAACTCTGTTAGGGAAGAGATGAGTCAGAACACCTCCGTGGTTGGAGAGAGAGTCTGTAGAAATATTTGGAGAAATACTAAAGGCACATGTATCTGCTAGGATTAGGGCCCATAAAGAGCTACTTCTCTCTCACTGCTGCCCAGAGCTCTCCTGCAGGAATTAGGCAGCTTGAGTGAAACATTGCTGAAAAATACAACAATTTGCAATGTTTAAAAATAAAAAACCAAAACATACTAATAAAAAAATTAACTAATTAAAAAAAAAAAAAAACCAAACCGAATTTGCAAGTTAATTGAAATTAACTTGCAAAGGGTTGCAGCATTGCAAATGCTCCAGCAGATGGCACCGTGAAGTGAGTCCAGGAGGGCTGGATGGGGACGGATTTTCTCTAGCCACAGCCTTGTTCCTGCACAAAAACTCAACTCTGGCCTTCGAGAAAGGACACCTTTCTCTCTGCAGGAGATTGCTAGTCCAGTCCCTGTGCTAACCACTCAGAGCAGCCCCACTTTGTCTGAGGTTTGCATTAAGTAAATTCTATTGGGAACAAAAGGAAATCATCAGCTAACAATCCCACCCAAACAACAGCCAAAATGTTACTATTTTTTTTTAAGATGCTGTATTTCAGTGTGAGAATTTGAGGTCAAAAATGTATAAAAATGGCGAGGCAACTGGGATTTTCCCATGCGGTTTGCTGTATCACACTATGGTCTCTGCTGTATCACACTATAGTCTCTGTTGACACAAAAAAGAAAAAAAAGTATATCTCTGTATCTATCTTCCCTGTGAGTTTAAGTTCTTCTGCTGCTTTCAGTCTCTACTGAAGGCATGTAGGGCTCAGGAGGCACAAGTACCTACAAGAATTTTGGTGTATCACTTTCATCTCAGTACTCCTTTCCATAAACAACTCAACTCCCAGGAATGAGACTAGATCTTCATTTTCAGCTCTCAAAAGCTTGGAATGGTTTCAAGAATTTCTTCACCTCCCCAAGCTGGTATGACCAATTTTCTGTCTTTAAAAGCATTTAAGAAAAATTAGTGATGGATTTTTAGTGCATTGAACTGGAATTACCTATGAAGTTGGCTGCACAGCCGTAATGATGAGTGGTAGAAGGAAACAATTTGAAGATAAACTACCAACTACTCTTGTATGTGACTGGCACCTCTATACCTATAAGCATACTCATTCTTACTTCCCTGAATGCAATAAAATGGGAGTGCAGGGCAGGGGAAGACTTCGTTTTGCAACAGTTTGAGGGGCATTTTAAAGCCATATCAATTAGATTAATATTATGTGTTATTTCCTGTATTTAATTCACTTGAAAATATTATAGCAAATGGCAAGCCATATATTAATATATCTATTTCCAGAACTCACTCCCTTATGCCCACAGATGTTCAAAGGCTGCACTTCTAATTGCTGGCAGACACACATAATTTGGGAAAATTTCTTAGTAGGAAGCAGACTGGAAAAGGCAATGAGAATATGGATTCCAATTATGTGCAATCCCCACAGTCATTAAAAACACCTACATGCTTAACTTTATTTAACAACAGCAGACTGCATAAGCTAAATATTTACAGAAAAGTCTTGGCTGGATCAGGGCTTTTAAGCAAACACAGGACAGAGAACTGACAGAAGGAAAATAGACATATCATCTCAAGTGAGAAGCCCATACTCATGCTGGAAGCCTACAGCCCAGCCCAGCTCTCTTTTTTCTTGTTCCAATGCCTGGAGCCTGACATCATTCATTGCCTTAACTTCCTCCTGTTACACCACATTAAAGGTGGAAAACATAATTTATTTTTTCATATTCTGCTCTTAAAAAATGAAAAGACAACTAAAAATGTCCTGAACAACAGAATAGTTACTGTCTCCAAGCATGTTCTCTGGTGATCAAAGGCACTTTTCAGGAAAAGTACTCATTAAATTAAGAGCCTATTGTAACTATGGAAATAAACCATAAATAAAAATAAAGAGACTCAAATTATGGCAGGGCAATCTATAGAGTAAATCATCAGCTCTTTAGCAATACTTCCAGCACATTTGCCGTTTAGTAACTTAATCACTTAGAGAGTGCAAAAGGTAATGCAGATAATTATCTGTCAGTGTATTGGTTGCATCAAAAGTAAGTCTGGGCCTCTCTGGAACCTCCACATGCTGGACTAAAGCACAGAAAAGTCTGAAGAAGTGATCTTTTATCATGTTTTAACAAAGGAAAATCCACCTACCAGAGAAAGACAGAATAGAACTGAAAGGAAGAAGCTGATCATGGTGAAAGCTGGCGATTACTAGCACCTGAAAAATTTTTGGGATTTATGGTATGTCCCCCAGTCAGCAATGAAAATTGATGAAAGATACAAATGAAACCTGAACAGCCCAAAACACAAAAGCAGTCCTACCCACAGAAATCCCATATCCCAGCAAAAAAAAACTAAGCAGACAGGCTCTGTAGCACAGGATCATTTGACTCCTTTCTGATGGGACCATATCGCAACCTTTGCAGGCTGTGCGGTGCTGCTGGTAGGATACACACAGGGATGCTGCAGCAGATGCACAGCAGGCGTTTCCTTCACCACATGCAGGGGCAGTGAGGGGACTCTGCCCCCCTCCACAGCCTCACTGGTGTGCCACACCCAACGATGCATAGCAGCCGCATTTGGGCTGGCATGGCAGCCCTGCCCAGCTGGACCCCGCCTCTGGCTGAACTTGACTTATGGAGTGTTAGGTCAGCCAGCTGCGGTGGGACCCCAATGGACACCCTGAAGGGGAGGAAGGTGGGATCTGCAGGAGCAATATCTGCTCCTGAATTTTCATTGCATGATCATGCTGCATCTAAAATAACAAACTTGTGCTCATGAACAGGCTGCAAGTAAATGACCCCCAATCACAGCACAATGTCACTGGCAGGCCCACATCCATTTCTTGATCATTGCACACATCCTTTTGTGGTTTGCAGGCTGCTATTTCTAGAAGTGACACAGGCAGCAATTGCAGCCTTTACCTGATCAGCAGCTCAAAATAGCAGCAGTGGGCACTGTCTGCAGCATCTGATTACAGACGTGGGCTTTGAGTCTGAGGTTTTCCTGCACTGCTTGTATCTATCTACTAACAGAAGTGATACTTACAGTGGGTACATGCATAACCTGAAGAGAAAAAAAAATTAAATAACTGTATCTGTCCTAGAAATAAAGCTGCAAAAGTAATCTTTCTACAACTCTAAGGGAATGTGCAAAACAGTGTCTGCATAAAGAGGTTTCATATGGTATTTCCACTTCCCTCAGTGGGGGTTGTGCAATAAACATGAAAAAGACAGATAAGCAAGAAGCTGAGATAGGATCAAGGACATGTCATATTACAGAAACATGAGTTAACATGGCCCTGGGAAACAACTTTTTGAAGCAACTGATTACTATAAGTGAATTAAGAAACTTATCAAAAAGGACCTTTTTGGCTATTATTTACGCCCGCTCTGTTTAAGACCCAAGCTAGGTCTGAATAAGGTTATAGGATAAATGGCTGCAGACACATTAATACATGTCCCAGATCTGTTAGCACTTCACTGTACTATCCTTTCTTGCCTTGCTGGTAGTCTAACTGCTATGCTGACTAAATTCAAGAGCTGTCTCACTGGAAGTCAGTTTTTCTGGTTAGCTGCCACATCATGTTCTTGGCTCTGCCACCCATTTCTCTTATTAAGTGAAGTCACTTTGAGAATGATGAATTCCGCATGATTGCTCAGGACAAAGTAGCAATACATCTTTTCAATAGGTTTATCTGTTAGCATATGCCTTTGTTTCTCATTTCATACACGTAATAAGAAAATAAGATCAAAGACAAGCAGGACTAACTTACCTGCTCATTTTTGGTCAGTCTTGTTTTATTATGTATGTCAGATGTAACCAGGTTGAATCCATGTTTCTCTGATAAAATTCTTAAAAGCAAAACCACAGTTCGACTTCCACACTTTCCAACTCTGTTGTAGACCACCTGACTGGGGAAAGGAAGTACCTAAAAAAAGATTGAAAAAAATGGAGTCAGTACATTGATATTTTGTTTCTGTGTACCTCTCAATCACATGTTTTTACCTTAAGCCAACAGACACATAGAGGAGAATTTCTAGGCCCCAGGTCAGAAGCATTCACTTCCTCTAGCAAGGTAGAAGCTCTTCAGAAGAGAAACGGCAAGGCTCAGGGAGGTGGCAAGGTGAGATTTCCCCATTGAGATGCAATTAAATGTAATAGATTGGCAACTACTCCAGAAACACTATGTTGGTAATTATTATTATTATTATGTTGGTAATGATCTTGATCTTAATGTTTGTAATCTCAATGCAAATACTCATCGTTAGTTGACTATCTCCCATAAAAAGAATTTAAAGGAATGAACTTGCACTACAGTTTGGCAACTTGAAGTCAAGCTGACATAATGCAGGAGGAATGAATGCTTGGATTGCAAAACTTCAGCTTAAAAAGAAACAAAAGAAACCAAATAACAACCAGTTGCACAGAGCTAAAATTAATCAACTCTTTTAATTTCAAATATAAACATGAATCTTTCAAAAGGACTCAGAGAACAAATCATGCCACCAATCAAGAATCTATGTGCAGAATAATCAACACAGGGCCACAGGAGGCCTGAGGCCAACTGGCACAGTCTGATCACCTTTGTACAGGTTATGTTCATTAAATCTCAAAATAGAACAGCAACATCCAACCTGGCTACTGGGAATGATGTCCAGCCCACACTAACTCTTGCACCCTGCTCTCCTCCCCAGGAAGCCAGAACAAGTGAAAAGTAACTCAGTGTCTCACAGTATGTCAGATGCAGCCTTATTTTCTTCATGGATGATATCTATGGGCTATTGTTTCAGCAAAAGGCATTCTGGAGTCATACTATTACACTACACAAGTATTTACTGTATAGCATATAGCAGCATGTGATAATATAAGCCCAGAGGAAACTGTTTCCAAGCCTTTAAGTTAGCTAACAGAGTCAGGAGCTCACAGTTTCACCCACAGTGGAATGAATGCTTAGAAATTTTAATTATAATTTAATTTTAATTTCCAAATGCTTGGAAAATTTAATTAAAATATAATTTTTCTATTAAGACAATGGCACAAAACGTTTCCTGACATAGAGTCTGCACCTGGGTTCCAGGCAACCTGTGTTCAGACAAGGAATGGCCAAAGTGATGGCATGTCTCAACATATAGTTACTCCTGCTCTTGATGCAATCATGTTTTTCCAGCAGAAGGAATTCTAACATAAAAGCAGTTAGATGAGGCATACGGCACTTTTCAGTGCAGAGTACTTCTTTGCTGCATTTGAACTGCTAATAGATCTTCATCAGGGAAGCAAAATGATTTGTCAGGTAACCCTTTAGACTACTTTCAAAAAGAACTGCCAAATAGAAAGAAAAAAAAACAGAAAAAAAATCTGTATTCCTTTATATTTAATGGGAACCTACTGGCACTTTGCTCTTAGTGTTGCATTTCATGACCAAATGAACATTACTGCTGTTACTGGTTGCAATGTTTAGGATATTCTGCACTGTAACATAAATGGAGAGGCCATTTCCCCCCAAATTACCCTGGGAAGGAGTAGGTATTGGGTGATCATGGCCTCAGTTAAACTTTCCAAGTTGCAGGACATTGCATCTGCAGATTCAGCAAGCAAAGAAGGGCCTCTCAAGGCCTGTACAATCCACACACAGTGCACCAAGTCTTATTATTTTGTAACATTTTTATAGTGTTTTCTATGAGAAACACAGTCCCCATATTTCTTTATCAGTCTTTCCTTCAGAAGCCTTGCTTCCTATGCAATGCAAAATCTCAGCCTCAATTACTAGAGAACTCCAAAGGTGATGAATTTAACATCTCTGTGCTATAGCTGTAGCTAACCTTTCCCAAAACTACTGATAATGGTGTCTGAAAGGTTAACATTGGAATACATTTTATTATGCTGATTATCACACCATAATGAAAGAGAACATGAGACCTATTCTGGATTGTCCCCTTTTTGGTCCACTTCTCTGCATAACACTAGCATCATTACTTGTCACAGTCCTGCAGCACTATCCATACACCACTGCAACTTGTGGATTGGGAATTACACCTCTGCTTAGACATAAGATTTTGGAATACTCTGCTGTGTAAGTAAGTGAAAGCCTTCAAGAGACATGATAAGTAGATGCTGACAAGTGTCAGTGAAGGAGCAAGAGCACATATACTATATATTTGCCTAGCATCCCAGAAATTAGATGAATGATGAGAGTTCATAGAGTTACGGAAATATATTTAAATGCTTCCTAATTATTAACTGCTTTGATTTTCCTAGCAGTCTGGACTAGGCAAGATAGTGAGCAAATTTTTTTTCTTTACTGGTACTTCAGTCAAGTTCAATTTTACTGCATACAGATTATACTCAAGTTCTAATTAAATCCTTGACTGGATTATCCAGTAACTTTGGGTGAATCTTATAAAAGTAACACTTTAAAAACTAGATAAAATTAAAGGAGGCCTTTGTAAATTCTCTATTCTAAGTGCAAACAACTTTATCAGCTTGGAAAAATGACACTAGTTACCAAATTTGGCCAGTTCTCACATTTGTTTCTGAAACTCACCTTCCTAGGTAGCACAATTCTGTTCTGCACATAAACAATAACCATGGTAACCCCCAAAAAGACACTACAGCAAATACTCACTGCAGATAAAGGAACCTGAAATAAAGGGCTATTATTTTCAGACACTTGTTTAGGTTAAAGGAGACCAATGTATCAATGCCTTGTTTCAGTACCTAGTGAATGCACTTAGGTCTAATTGGACAAGATTCAAGATAAGTACTGCAGCTCAAAGCTCACTTCAGAAGAACAATCACGAGTGGTAACCAAAACTTCCCTTGCAGCACTGCTGAGTGTGGTTGGCTTTTGGGATGTGCCCCTGAAACTCTGCTCACATTTCATTTGTTTACGTCACCACTGCACTTATCACACACCCCAATGCCCCAAAGGGTGTGTGCCCAGTGCACAAAGCCATGCAGTACACAGGCTTTTGGTGTACAAGCAAGTATTTGTTTATCATGACCAGTTCCTCAGGATGCTGCAAATCTGCTTTCTGTATTTAGAAAATGTTGAAGTTATTTCTGAGAAGAAGAAATACCACTTCCAAAGCCATGAGTTTGTATCAGGCAAAACTAAAAATGCAAGAAATTGAAAACTTCTCCAGAGAGGAACTTTCTTTTCCCCCTCATGATACTCACAAGGCACTCAGACAATACAAGAGATGGTGGCAGAGAAAGCACTTGGAAATTAGGCTCATATTGTATTAGTAGAAACAAGGTGAAAAACAGCAGTTGGACATTTACAAAATGCTAATTGAATTAAATTTTATTGTTACTTACTACCTAAGAGTAGGTATCATGTAGACTAACTGACGAGATGATGCTCTGGCAACTTGATATTCATGTAACAATATACACAACTGCAAAATAATTGCAGAGTGACTTTATTGAGCACTGTAACAAAGCCGAGAGGTAATATAAACAATTCAAACATATAATTCACTTTGGAGTTACACAAATTAGCACTTACAGCCACAAAAAAGTAAAACTCACATTATAATTACAACAGCTCTCTCTCCAAGGGTTTGGAAAGTTATATGACAATTTACGTGTCGGTTCAAACAGGTTTTTTTTCTTTTGTTTTATAGTTAAAGAAGATGTGAAGAACTGTTGTGAAATGAAATCAAGAAGAAAAAGCAAGTTTAGTCCCAAACGAACTTGCATTGCAGAAAATGACTGTCAAGTACCTCTGCAGAGAGGTCTGCCAGTCTCAGAAAGGGAGCCATTCAATAGATAACCTGGTAAAAGCCCAGGCTTTCATCTTCAGTGGGGGCCTTGTCTACAGATAAATCTTTGCACCATTGAAAAAAAAAAAATGGGCTGGAAAATTACTTCTAGTGTCAGTGATGTAGGGATTCACTCATAAGCCTAAATCATTCCACTTTTACTGAGACAAATCCAGTACAATTTTGCCCATTTGCCAAACATCTCCCATTCCAGGTACAAGCTGCCCAGGCATCAGTCTCTGACTCATTTCAGGAAGCAGTACAGTGTATACTATATTCACACCTTCTGCAAGTAAGTGACCTGTGTCCTTCCACACAAGTGGGGCCAGGAGCGGATGCCAGAACTGGCTTCTCCTTTCTGAGCTGACACTACCCTGTGGTCAGGCAGTGGTCCATATTTATCAGGTGAATAAGGCCAACCAACACAGGAAGTACTGATAAGATTGTGGAAACAATTAAACATTTGCTGGCCTATCTTCATACAGCATTACACCTTCCAAGTCCAGCCTCTTCATTTTCTTTTCCTGTCCAACTAAGAAAGAATTATAAGAATTTAACAAATGGCTTAATTGGTCAAAGGAATGGCCCATTTGACTCATGAGAGGAGGATGATACTTATAAGGTTAACTACAAAACTGAGAGCTGTCAGCAGTCCATTTCTCTCCATTGCCTCTCTTCTTTCTCCATTGTCCCCAAAAATTACATATGGCATGTTAGAAGGCACGCACTTCCATGCTGCCTGAAGAATTTCTTACACAACTTGTTCCAGAATTTTGTTACCCACAATGCATTTAATTTTTAGTTAATCTGCTATGATTTTCAGAGAATACCTGTTCTCACATCGTGGATTTCATGAAGACAGATCAGATAATTCAGTCATCAGCTTTGAGATCTTCTTAGATACACTGGATGTTCTTTTTAAGTGAAGTTTTTCACAAGTCTGCCATGGTCTTTAAAGAAAAACTCAAAGGCCACTAAGAGACAGCCTTCCAAATAAAGTTCAGAAATTGCTGCTCAAAAATCTAATTTCAAACAAGTATCAGCTTGCTCACTTTTAAAGCACTCACAATGAAAAGTTGCTAACACAAAGTTATGTCAGCAGAAAACACGACTGAAGAATGAACAAGGGAGTAAACAAAATATATTACTCGCTAGAATCCTGCATCCCTATCTAAACCACACAGTTCCAGTTATATAAACATTCACCTGTGGAGTGTAGTGATGCTAGACAGAGACAAGCTTTTTGAATTAATCAACTCTAAAGCAGACCAGACAGCATAGTCATCTCTGTGGGTCACTGAAAATACACCAGAAACCACAAGAAAAGGGAAAAATTAAATTTGTTTGTTTTCAAAGTTTAAATGCCGTATAGCTGTAGCGGAGCATTGAAAATAAGGCAGAAGAAGAAACAGAATATTCATCTGTTGCATTCTCATTAAGAAACTAATTTAATTGAAAAAGGGTGACTTCCTCCCCCACCACCACAAACAATGCATTTCATCTGTTAGACAGATGACATATTTGGAAGACTAAGTTAAAATGTGTTCTCTAATGGTTCAACATCCCTAAGTACCAAGCTAAATTGAAAACATAAGCATGGAGCACCAGCAGCAAAAGGAAACTTGGTTGTAGACAGTCCTCAAATTTATTAAGACTAAAGAAAAGCATTACTATGAAGTGTCTGCCAAAGCCTATGGTCCCTGATGTGTCCCACAAGAGAGATTTGTGTAGCCAAAATCAAAACTTGCAGTAATTTTCCTGTGAAGAAGCACTGCACACTTACAAATCTAAAAAGACTCTAGTTCAAAGCATAGTAAAGTATCCCCATTAAGTCTCCAATCAGGTCCTATTACAAGATACTGTGGCTACAGAAACAACAATAACATCAATAACAACCTGGCAAAGTTACAAAGAAAAGGTCAAAGATCCAGTTTCTAATGTTCAAAGTTTTGGATGCATCTCATCACCATGTTTGTGTTCCCTCATCTTATACCTTACACCTGATTTATTTGTCTACAACAACAGGTTGCAGCAGAGCAAAACCCTCGCTCCTCCAATCTGCTGCACAAGACTCCCCACACCACCGGGAGTGCAGAACCAGGTTTATTTCAGGCATGTGAAGTTACAGCAACATAACAACATTCAACCTCGGCACATGTATATGAAGTCAAAGAGGGTGGTAGAGAGCAACGCTCTGTTCACTCAGCACTTTCAGGTACTCACTGATATTAGGCAGCCTCTGGAGGTGTGAGTGGCACTCCTGGCTTTCATCACTCAGCAACACTCACTTAAGTGATGGCAGCTCAGTTCCAGCTCCTTTCAGGGATGAAGCAGGTGACAGGGACTCACCCTAAGAAATGGATAATTGCTTTGGGATAAGGTACAACCACCACCTCTAGGTAATAACAACTTTTCCTTTTGGCCCTTCTTAACATAGCACACTTTTCAACCTCCTCTTCATTCTTCTTGCTTTCCTCTGCAGTTTGCAACTTTTTGGGGCCAAAATCAGATACAGTGCTATATCTTGTCTCCCTGGGGCCAAGAAGAACTGAACAGTTATTGTTCATGTCCTGGAGACATGTCTTTTTAATACATCTCAGGATAGAATTTAGAAGAATCAAGGAATGTGGCATTGCCACTACCACAGATGCAGAGGGATGCAGAACAAAGCTATTGCTCTTTTTCTTTACATAAGTGAATGCAGATTACAACCGAAGAACTGGAAGACCCTTATTAGCTTTCTTATGAAAAGCAGTGTATTTATCTCTTTTTTAAGTTAATCACATTGTGGAAGTTATCTAATTTTAAATTAATCACATTGTGGAAGTTATCTTTCTGGTAGGCACCTACCTCATAAGAAGATAAAGGAGACAAATTATCTAAGAACATGATACTGGTATTTGTTGAGAGAACTAGCATGAATTCAGGTAGGTTAAGAATTTTAGTGTCACTTTAATTAACCCATTTTCCACTGGAAGGTTTAATGTGTAATATCAAAAACCCCTTAAGCTGCAGAATTTGTGCAAGACTGATTTTAACTCCAGAGCAGCATCACGTTATATGTATCTTGGAACTGTAAAGTTTAAAACTGCTGTTTTTCCTTCAGAGCCCAAGGTTTTGTACATTCTGTGATGTGCTCAGAACACACTGGCACAGTTATTCTCTGTTTAAGTAGTAAATCCTATCACATCCAAACCACATGTTTATACTGGATTCTTGCAAAATGAGAGATATTAAGTAACTAAGCCTGGGTTTAAAACTTTTTGTAATACTTCACAGCACTGGCATTCCTTTAAGTAACCTCACTACCTTATGGTTGTTTCTATCCTTCCAATGCAATATTCACAAATTCACCCTGGGAGCCAATAATATTGGATTTGAATGTGGTGAGTGGTAGACTGAATAATTTATTCCTCTGTATGCACTTGTCTTTCTTCACATTAAGGTTTAACTCTTTGGTAGCTATTGTGGTTGACTATTGATTGGGCTGCAGCTAGTGCAGCAACTCGGTTTCACTGCTGCCAAGGACGTGTCATGCTGTGTTTCAGTTTGCCCTTTACTTTAGGCTCCCTTTCAGTAACTCCACACTCTATTTTATAGTCTCTAGCATGCTTGTCTTTTCCACTGTACTTTGCACAAACATTTCACCAGCCAATCACAGTATGAAAGAAAGGTTGTTTATAGCCATAACTGGATTTAAATTTTCTAAAACAGGCCAGTTCTGCTGGACTGTAACCCACACGCTCATTATCAATGAGCTGTCTCTGAGGTGCTCTTGCTCTGCATGCTTGCAGGTACTCAAAGAGAGTTCCTTCACAGCTCCTGCAGGTAACAGATTCAAATCTAGTTCATGGCACGGTCTCTTCTCCTGGAAGTAACAACACCAAGAAGCACCTACAGGAAGGACAACATGCTGCTAGCCAACTCTTCCAGCAGAACCAGAGCTCAACAGAAATCACTAAAATGACTCGAAATGCCCAAAACACTTTACCTTACAGACTACAAGCCATGTCCTGAATCACAAATGGATCTTGTGGTGCTGAAGATGGCACAACAGAGTCAGTAACAGAGGAGGCCCAGCATCAAGTGCTCCCATTTCACTCTTCTGCACTTTGAAATTATTAATCTGACTTGATCAGAGGAAAACCAAACCTCATTCCTGCTGACCTTTCCATTTTAACAGATGGAGGCTCTCTTTGCATCTACTGAAAATCCTCAGTAGTGCCAGCCACAAAGGCCTCCACACTCCCCCAGGACCATCAGGATGCTGTAGGTGCTGTCCTGAGAACTACCTTGCCCAAACTCCTCCTTCACCTTAATCACCCTGATACCGCCACTCTCACACTGACTTCTTCAGCCCAGTCATGAAGCCCCGTCCTCCTTGTCTGATGTTTTGACTCTGCTTTTGACCACATGTAGGCACGTTCACAATCTCATATCTGATTAAAAGCTCACAGCCCTTATCAGAGTACTTCACTGCTATTTACAGTTTCCTGAACTAAACTTCATCCTTTCTTAAAGCCTGAATAGAAGACTGGCAGGACCTACGAGCTCATCTTCAAAATCACAAGGCTTTCAAAATTATACTAGAATTCTTATTTGGTGGTTGTTTTTTCAGTTTTGTAAGACTCTCCAGCAACCCAAGTTTCAGATTTTTTTTCCTTCAAACATCAGAGCTAGGAAAATCCTTTCAGTTCAGCATTTAAGAATACCATTAATAAATATAAGACTGGTGGTAGAAACCTGACTGATACTCAATGGAGTCTCAAGGCTCAGCAAGATTAACCAAATCAATTTGTCACTCAAAAGATACTCCATCATGTTAACCCTATGCAGAATGGCAGATTTTTGTTTTTCCACTGAAGGTTTAGGTCATCCAGACCCAGCTACAATTGGTCTTTGGTATTATAATCCAGCACTTCCTAATAAAAAAGATAATGAAGGTGGTTATGATTGAGTTGTCATGAATACTTTCCTATCATGGAAAGAAGGAAAAGAAGAGAGGAATGTACTAGACAGCTGAAGATCTAAAACTGTAATCTCTAAGAGATACTCATGTGCTGTGTAATAATCTGCACAGATTATTTGCAGGTGAACAAAGATCATCTCAGAATGGACTATGTCCTAAATTTCAGTGACAGCACAGAGCTTTACTAGTTTCAGAAATGGTGATTATGCCTTGCGCACTTTTTTAAGCTACAGTGTGTGACATAGAACAAAACCTACAGGTTGCAAATTTGGTGATATTAGAATTCTTCTATTTTGGGTAACACTGTGTGGGCTGCAGTGTTAATGCCAGAGATAAGCAAGATTCACCTTAAACCACACACACAGCGTGACAATTAAAGCACCAATCAAAAGGCAAACTATTTTCCAAGCATCTTTGAAATTAGATGAAAACTACAGACTACTGAAGTAGTGACAAAACCTGCTTACCTGCTGTCCAAGTCTTTCAAAATTTAAAGGCTGCAAATGTCAGGCTTAGTAAAAATCCAGCTCACTACTATTTAAATTTTTGCAGGACATCAGCATGCACAGTGATCCTCACAGATTTATCTTCTTGTGACAGGCAATCTGGTTTTAATTTCCCAAGTCTCTCTGTACTTCCACTTATGATCAGTCAGCCTCCCCATAACAATTTTCTGATATGCTATAAACTGAAGATGTATTAAAAAGTAAGTAATCATCACTATTTTGATAAATCATGTAATCAAGTGATTGTTTTATCCTTAAGATTCTTGAGCAATAAATTAAATTGAACAAAACAAACAAATTAGTGTTCCAGTATAATTCATACATTTTTATGATCCAATTCATACTTAATAGTAGAGATTCAATTCCAGCTTTTGGATATATCTCCATACTATTATAGTGCTGTATCATTCACCACCTGCTTCAGCAGGACTGCTGAAGAGTTATGAATAACAGACAATGGGAAAATCCTCTGTAAAAAGCAGATTTTTCTTCCCTTGAGATACTGTCATTTAGAAGGAATGAAAACACAGTTTAAAAAGAACATAAACCAATAATTCTACAAATATTTTATACTGTGTGCTAGTTTTAGCTAGGGTAGAGTTAATTTTCTTTACAGTGGCTATTATGGGGCTGTGTTGGATTTGTGCTGAATACAGCACAAATATAGAGATATTCTGTTACAATATAGAGACTTTTTATTATTGCTGACCAGGCCTTACACAGAGCCAAGGTCTTTTGTGCTTTTCTTTTGGCAAGAAGATTGGGGGTGCCTGGGAATTGGAAGGAGATACAGCTGCATAGCTGACCCAAACTGGGACATCCAAAAGGATGTTCCAGACCATAGGACATCATGTTCAGTATATAAAGTAAGGAGAAGAAGTAGGAAGGGGGGATGTTTGGAGTGACTGGGTTTGTCTTCCTAAGTCGCTGTTATGTGTGATGGGGCCCCGCTGTCCTGGAGGTGGCTGAACACCTGCCTGCCCATGGGAAGCAGTGAATTAATACCTTGTTTTGCTTTGCTTATGTGTGTGGCTTTTGATTTCCCTATTAAACTGTCTTTATCTCAGCTCATGAGTTTTCTACCTTTTATCCTTTCCATTTTCTCCCCAGTCCCGCTGCTGGGAGAGTGAGTGGCTGTGTGGGGCTTGGTTGCTGGCTGGGTTAAACCACAACACACTGCTTCTAGTAAACTAAGGGAAGTGGAGAAATGCTTTACGGGTTTTAAAAATCATAGTATTTTATTGACTGTACTCGGCCTAAAAGCTCAGTTTTACTGTAAAACTGTTTAAAACTATAAAAGGGATCTTTGTGGTTAAGGCACTTAGTGAATTCTCTCTTCATATTTTATCAGTCAGGTACTAAGTCTGGTAACCATAGGAAATTACTTACTCTATTTTAGTGTTGCTAAATTCTAATGATTTTTGCTAGCTGAAAATTTGTACACTGCACAATAATCTCAACTCTTCATTTTATAAGCAGAATAGAATATTTTTTAAATCACTGAAATCTTTCCCAACCTGCCCTGGAAGGATTACTTTAAAGATTATCCACCTATTTTTCAATTCAAGCTAAACAGACAGTTTCAACTCTATCAAAAACAACCTATTACTATTCATGCTCTTAAAATCCCTATTAAGCATATACCTAAAAGAAAACAAATCTTGCTTGCTTCTAAGTGTTGTGGAATTTGTTGGTTTGTTGTTTTTGGTTTTTTTTTTGTTTTTTTTCTTTTTTTTTTTTTCTAATTGATTCTTTGTTTCTTTGGTTGGCTTTAAATCAAGCACTTTATCCCTAACAAATCAATTGCTTAAGACTGTAGAGGGCTGAAGGGTTAAAACCATATTCTCATAAGGGATGACTAGAACTCAAACACTAGTTCAAATGAAACATGAAGTATCCACTAAAAAATAAATAATCAAAACCAAAAATAAAAAAAGACACAGCTCTTGGCCATTATCTTAATGCTGCTATCAAAATACTAGGAAAAAATAAAACTAGCATAAAACTGATCAACATAAAACTCAGTGTAAAGAGGCCAGTGCTGAAATAATCTTTTAGTAAGATTTAAAGTCAATAAAAAAGAATAAATAATCTAGTTGACAATGGAGAGTGACTAAGACTGGGTATAGTATGACACACCAAAGGCCATGCAAGGATTCTGCTACCTTTTCCCATAGTGGTGAACACAGTGTTGGCTAAGTTAACAATTGGATTCTATGATCTTAGAGGTCTTTTCCAAATTATTCTATTGTGCTATGGTATATTCTATTATGCTATGGTAACCTTGCTCCATAAGAAAAAAAAAGAACAATTAACATGTAATTACTAATTAAAAACTGAAAGAATTGTGAAAAGAGTACTTATCCACATTCCAGCTTTAAACCAATAAAATCAGATAAATTTTATTTTGAGTATGGCTCTTATTTAGATTTGTTTTGACCTGATCCTGACCCCCATCCGTTTTTGTATTCATTTAAAGTTTTGAAGCACTGTCACACATGCCAAGTGTAGTGTCTTGCTGACAGCTAAACAGCTGCAAAAAGATACATTGGGTCCATGACAGGCATCCCAAGTGAAAACCATAAAGAAAAGGCGAATTGACTACTTCGGTGTAATTTATCTGTAAGCTACGTGCACAGCTCCCCCACAAATATATAGGTCATCTCTACTGAAAGAGGAGCATATCTTGATGCTCTTGCCAAGTTCTCAGGGAAAAGCTTTCAATCAAGAACAACTGTAGGTCTGATAAAGTTCGTATCATTTGTCCTCCAAGGCCAGTTTCACCATCTTGTATGGAACAAAAAAATCTTGGGGGGATTTGATAAGGAAATAGCTAGTCAAAATACTGTAACAAAATACATCCACTTTATTCGCAGAAATGCTCAGACATGAAATACATCCCGTGAACACCATCAGTCGTTAATGAACATCCATTTTAAAGGTGTTTTTGAAAACCAAGCTAGCATCATCTTAAAGGCATCACTTAAACACCAATCTACAGAAAAAGGATAAACAATTGATCACTTTGCAAATCTTTTAAAATTTACGTTTTTCAGGTGCTTACCTAAAAAACAAGCCAGGAGGAAGTGAGATAGAGATTTGAAATAGGAAAGAGTCAACTTTCACTGGCGGTGTAGAACCACCAGCAGTGGCTGTTTTGATCAACTGCATTTTTTTTTTATCTGTCACATACTTACACTAGAAACACCAGAGGTGTGCTAGGGCTACTGGAAGTTGCATCTACCTGCAGAGAAGCACACATAAATCTGTCTCAGAACTCTTGAAAAGTCTAGGACTAGTCAATCTTTTGAAGTCTTTGGTGCCTAAGGACCAAAGAAGAGTGGCCTACGTTTGTGTACTGGGTATACATGGCAAAGTTCTGCTACTGCCAAGGGGACTACAGGAATGGCTTCTGTGAGAAGCTGCCATACATTTCCCCCACGGTCAATGAAACCAACACCAGCTGACTCTATGACAGGCCCACTGCTGGCCAAGGCTAAGCCAATCAGGAAGGAATGGTAGTACTGTCTCTGAGGTAACATATTTTTAAGAAGGAAAAAATATTATTGTGCAGAAGTAATTTGTGGCCAGAGAAAAGAGGAATGAGACTGTGTGAGATGAACAGCCCTACAGTCACCCAAGTGTGTGAAGAAAGAGGGGGGGGAGGTGCTCCAGGTGCCCAAGATGAGATTCCCCTGCAGCCCATTGTGAAGACTGTGGTGAAGCAGCTGTGCTCCTGGAGCCCATGGAGGTCCACAGAGGAGCACATGTCCACCTGTAGCCCATGGAGGTTGACTCATGGAGAGAAGAGCTGGACTTAGTGACTCCATGGGGGACCCATGCTGGCTGGATCAGTCTGTTCCTGAAGAACTGCATCCTGTGAAAGGAATCCACATTCAAGCAGTTCATGAAGAACTGAAGCCTGTGGCAAGGACTCATGCTGGAGAAGTTCATGGAGAACTGTTTCCTATAGGAGGGATTGTGCACTGGAGAGGGGGAAGGCCTCCTCTTCCTGAGGAGGAAGCAGAGGCAGAAATAATGTTTCTAATCCCCACTCCCTGTTACCCTGTTCTGCTGGTGGGGAAGAGGTAGGGAATTTGGAATAAAGTTAAGCTTGGAAGGGAAGACAGGTGGGGGAAAGGTGTTTTACTTCTCATTACACTACTCTGATTTTGATTGGCAGTAAATTAAATTATCAATTTCTCCAAGTTGAATCTGTTTTTCCCTGTGACTATACTTGGTGAGTAATCTGTGCTTGTCCTTAGCTCATAAGCCTTCTGCTAAATTTTCTCTCTCCTGTCTAGTTGAAGATGGGAGAGATAGAGAGGCTTTGGTGGGTGCCTGCCTCCAGCCAGGATCAAACCACCACACCTAGACACATTACCTTTGTATCACTGGCAAGTGTAACCAATGCTAATCTTCAACAATCAAGTACACTTTTACTGAGGGAACACTTTAAAAGCTGTCTCACCTGGTCTTCAAGGAAGAATCAGAACCACACCAGCAATGCTTAGGTACAGAAGTGAGCCAGGTTTTCATTCTTTGCTTGCACTGAGAAAATTGCTGCTGCCACCTTTATCTGAAAAAACCAGACCAGTACCCTGTTCTCCTGAAATGTGATTATGCTAATTCCTTATTCAGAGAACAAATGCTATTTTCAGTTCTTCCACTGGAAAAAAAAAAAAAAACCCCACACGGGTATTTAAAAAAATCCAAACCTCTGGCACCTAGCCGTCATGAAGAGCCAAAACTAATATGATTTCCTACAAACACTGGAATGTACTCTGCAAAACAGCTACGGTCCAGTGCGTATCAGCTGCTGATGGCCTTCCCCCCAGCTAACTGGCCATATTAGCTACCAGTCATTTCAACCTCAGGCAATGCATTGTTGTTTGTTATCTCCACTTCTAGCTTTTAAGCATTTCATAATGAAATATTTTAAATGTTGAAGTCAGGATTGATTTTTTCTGATGCATTTTTGTATGTTGAATTAAAGCATGCATAGACCTTAACCATCTGTTAGTTTAAACAAAGGCAGCTATCAAGTCATGTGTATGGAGGCTACTTGAAAGATAACGACTATTACGGTGAATTTCACTCACACCCGCAGAGTTCACAGTTCAGATATGAAGCTGTAAGACGGTAAATTACTGCACTCAGCCAAAAATGCAATGTGAGATTTACAAAGCAAGAGCATCTTAGTTCAAAACATGACCCCAGGCAAATACCAGGAATTATATGGGGATCTATCAATCCCCACCCATATTTTGATCAGAGGAATAAAAAACAAAACAAAAAAATCCAAACCACTAAGGAATAAGCAGGTTTGTCTAAGGGATGATCAAAATGATCCATATTTTATCAATGTTTTTGAAACACGGACAAATACTTCAGAAAGCAAATTACTTTCAACTTACACAAGCCTATATCACCTGTAACTCTGTTGAGCTTTGCACCAAGTTTCCAGGAGTGAGGATGATTACAGAGGAAGCCGACAAACTTTACTGACTGCAGGTAGCTAATCAAAGAGTATCTACCCAACCAATCAATCGTGTAGATATCTATTCAGCTGGCCTTTCTCCAGAGCTGCAGCTGGATGAGGCTGTGTGAACAAAGCCCAGAATTACATGTTTAGACAGGCAAAAGATATTTTCACAATGTAAACAGAAAAGTGTCTGGGTTGGATAAATCTGTCCAATTGTGACTGCCCATTGGAGTATGAATCCCATCCACAGCACCATTAATTGGTAAAGCAAAATTCCTGAAGAAAAAGTACCAAAATCTGAATAAAGTTTTCAAGGTTAAAAACTCTCATCCAGATGGAAGCCTTTTCCTTACTAGAACAGCTTGGCATTTCTGAATGCTAACGCAAGCATGAGAAATACAGGTTTGGAATAAGCATTGCTTTATTCTTCGAAGCAGAGTGCTCACTGCAGAGACACAACAAACATAATTCTTTATTTAATGCAGCCTGCTGTACTCCTGGGCAAGAGAAGCAGCTGGTAATAAATTAAAAAAGAAAAAAAAAAAGATAAAAGAAAAAAGTATTTTAAAAGAACTAGAGTACTAAACAGATTTTAGTGTGAAACATTTAGCCTTAGAATACCTGTGTCCTATCTCAGTTTGCAATGATAAACATAACAGGTTGATTTTGTCACTTCTGTCTACATCCATTTGCTTTTGTAATTGAGTAATTTGTCTTGACAGGAAGAAAATCAAATGTACATCATTTCTCCAAGTGAGCCATCTGAACGTCAACAATGTACAAATACTCACAGATCAGCTGAAAATTGCAGATTTTGTTGCCCTGAAAAAAGGTGAAGAAACCCAGATTCCTATCTGTTTTCACTAATAACTAAGCTAAGTGGAATTGCTTTCCACATTATCCTCCTCCTGTTGATCAGGAGCCAACTGTTTTCACCACACAGGTGCACACATGTGGTTGATCACTTCAACTCAAGTCCTGCAGCTCAGGATGTGACTTCATGGTCAGCTGAACAGAGATGAGGGAGGCTACCAGCAGAGATAGTGGCTATTCACACCCACCCCCTCTCTAACTACTCACTGTCACCTGCTGCACTACCATCCACAGTGGGCCACATCAGTGAAATAATCTGCCCTTTTAGTACATGTCTGCACTGTGCAAAAGAAACTCCAACAGGCTGGAAAGACAGGCACAATATAGTAAGAAATTGTGTTTAGAGAACAAACCAACACAAGGTAAAACAAACAAAAACAAAACAGGAGACCCTAAATGCCTACTTCCACCTTTTTCCTCTTGAAGAAACTATCACGATGCCCTTCCTAACCTGAAATGTCATGAGGTGGAATGATGACATAAGGGAAAAGCTTATGCAGCACAGTCCCATATGATAGGAACAGTGAACCTTATTCCTAAACACAGGCTCATGACTCACATTCATTAAATTTATCCTACTGACCTGCTTCAAGTATTGTTTTTGCAGCAGAATCCACGTTCCAGAAAATGCTGCCAGCCAAAGTCAATCTCCACCTGCTGGATTAGTTCCAACTGTGGTGTCTTGGCTTTCTGCATGAAAGTGCTGACAGACAAAACCACTAAATCCCTGCCTCCTCTTGACTCAGTGAGAAAAATTCCATTAGTTTAACGTGTTTTAACCCAAGTTAAAAACATCTGAAAACAACCAGGGTGGGAAAAAGTCGGAAAGGCTGCATGCTGTTGATATAAACTCAGCAGAGTTGCTTGGCACACAAGTCAACACACAATGAGTTAAAAACAAAAGACAAAAAAAGTAAGGATAAAACAAATACAAAATAACAGCAGCTTACCTTTTGAGGTGGTGGTCCGTGGTCATCCAGATAAGTGGAGTTTCCTACAAAAATAAGAAGGATGGAGATAAACAAAAGCCATCCAAAGCAACTTCCAAACTTTCCAATTCATGGAACCAGTGCATCTTTATCCCACTAGTTTTGTAGTGTCAAATAATTCAAGGAAAATAAATTCCCTCTGCTTTAATTTTTGATTAACAAATAATTTATTGTAACTACATTTGTAATACAAGATTAGATGCACATTGTCATTTTACAAAAAAAAAAAAATTACATGGCCCAAGGCAACTTTAATTAATCAATCAGTACTCAATTATTCATATGACAAAAAATTGCCAGCTGCATCCTTGTACATTTTAAGCAAGTGAGCATGGTTAACCTCAAAAAGTTTTCTTAAATAATCAAGTATCAAAGGCCTTTATCAAATTTTGGTCTGATGGAACTGACAAGTATTCACTTCTATCTCTTACAACTGTATTTTTCCCAACCTCCAAGCTACTTTTTTGTTCCTAAACAGCACTGATTTAATGGAAATTATATTCTGATGTAATTGCACCTGCCTTTTCAAGATGTTCACTAAATTCAGACAAAAAGCTTCAGAAAAAAAAGCTTCTAAACAAGTTCACCCTCCTTAGCTACAATAAAAAAGGCAACAATTTCAGACTTTTTACCTCTTCTTTACAAGCACACACTGGTACATAAAATATACACTCCCCTCCACACATAGGCTATCTTCCGTAACTGTCCTTGCCAAACCCTTCTCCAAACGTATTAATCATGTGCTTTCCCAACACCTTTCAGCAGATGATGAAAACTTGCAGCAAGCCTAAAACTTCCCCTTGGGCCACACATGCCTCTCCTCTCAATCATCCTCCTACCAAAGACAGAAAAAATACCCCTGCTCTAACCTTATATCAGTATGAGGTATGAGAATTATTTTTACAGGTACCTACTAGACAACCTAAAGGCACATGGAAGAGGACTTTAAAAAGCTTGTACTGCTCATGAGCTCCTGGGGTGTTGAATAGGCAACAGGAACACGGGCTAGTGGGATAAAGCATAATTCAGAATCAAAGGGCTTTTCTCTTTACAATCTTGTCAAACCCCTAATTTTTCCAAGTGCCAAAACTTGCCTCTCAGAGGTTTCTGGATCCAGGAGGCAGGAAGAGGTGTTTGTGCCTGAGTGTTAAGGTTACAGGATAAGGAGGTGAAGCTTTAGTGTGGAATATTCAGTAGCACCCACAACAGTGCTGGGGGCTGGCTTCAGCAGGAAAAGCAGAGGGCTCTAAGTGGAAGGGCCACCATTCCCTTGCTGGACTCCTGGGAGAGGCAGCTGCCACCCGGATCACACCATCTTGGGGAGAGCCTGCAGACCACCACCGCTGCCACTGCATGATGAACTTTTATGTACAACAAGAAGTTGGGATTACTTCTCAGATGTTTTGCTTTCTGCTTTTCCTCTGGTTTTCCAGCACATATAACAAAGCCATGAAAATTTCAGTCAAAAGACTTCCAACTCATCTAAAGGGAAGTCCCAATACCCAAGCATGTTTTACAGATGCATGTACCTTGATCTTGGAAGAGTTTGTGCAACTAAAAAAGCCTGAACCATAACTTTTTTGTGGTCATCTGAAATCACAAATCATCTTTTGAAGCATACAAGAAACTCATCTCTCTATACATTTGACACAAAAACCCACAATCTAGTGAATTAATTTAATGTCATAGACAATATGGCTGGTGCCCTACATTCAGGATAATTTCTTTATCTATCCCTCTGATATGATTCTAATTGCCAGGGAAGAAATTCAGCTCCCAGACTGCTAAAAGAGTTGGAAATCTAGTTTTCTATTAGAGTAGCTACTCCACACACAGTGACACAGATTTGAAAATAAGCATTTCCAAGCATTTCTCCTCCCACTTAATCTGGGGCAAGAGCAAGGAAAACTTCTCAAACAGAATTTACCTTTCCTGTAGAACCAGGCTGTTATTAGTTTGTAGCAGCTTTCTCCACGATTTGGCAAGCAGAAAGATTGGCATTTATTTTGATAAAAACATTCCTTCTAGTTTTCTCATTGTGTCAGGAAATTTTTTTCATTTTGATACCTAACAAAAAAGTGATGTTTGTTGCCTAACAAAAAAGTGGTATTTGTTGTCTAAACAAGCTAACACACTAGAGAAGTCATAAATATTAGATGAAAACTACTAATTTTGTTAAAAATTAGCAAAACTTAAATTTCATAATTGGTATTAAGGTGGTTACAGGAGTAACAGGTTTTTTTTCTTGTCTCTCCAAAACAAATGCAATTCATGCTTACCTAAATAAAAAGGAATATTAATTACATATGTATTAACTATCTTTACCAATCACCTATCTCAGCCAATTTCACAGTAGAGAAGGACTTGAATTACTAGTCAAGAGTTTACACAGCATCTTACAGTGCAGCATCAAGAGTGTCACAGTTATACTACAGAAACATTTTTGAGATATTCCTTAAAATTAAAGAGCTTATAATAATTTCACCCCTCTGTATCAGTAATGGATGTTCTCAGTATGGAGGCTGCATTCTCCTTCCTTGGAAATTTTTAAATTATCAAAACAACATGAAAATATCTCTAGCTTTGAACATATGCCTTGTAGATTTGATTTCAGTAATCAAAATGTTGTTTTTTTCACAGCACAGTCTAGTGTAGCCACTTAAAAGACAATTGTAGAATTATGGGCCATTTTAGAAAAATTGTTTTCATTGTAGTTGCTTACTCAAATTCAGAAGCTACAAACTGACAGAAACTAATTGCTAAGGCAACACAAATGCAGAAGGGAACAGAGTATCCAGGTTTCAAACAGATTTGAAACCTGGTCAGAATTACTCAAAATGAATGGAGGACAAAAAGCTGCAGACAGCCCCCACACTGCCCCAAACTCCACATGCGGAGCTGGCTACTGTCTCATGTCACAGCCTCCTTCTGCTCCTCAGGCACACGAGCCAGAGTCACTCTCAGCATCCACAGGTTGCCACATCAATTTAACATTCTGAATTCTTTCAGGCTCAAGTTCTAATTGAGAATTTTTTTTTTTCGGTAATAAAAGCAAAACCCTTTGTGCATGATTCATACCATACACTAAGTAAAATACACTAAAATAACTCCACAAGTGCAGCTGCAATGGAGTGCAGCAGCAGCCTGTGAGGTCCACCAGCCAGCTCCTTAACCTCATGAAGCCCAGCAGTGCCCTCACTGATCACTGCATTCTAGACCTCAGCTTGCTTCCCCTCTGTCTGTAAAACAGAGGCCATAATACAGGAGCCTCAATGAATGCAGAAATGTAATGAAAAATGTGAACCTATGCAAAAGGCCTAAAGGAAAGAGGATGACTTTCTAACACAAGAGACCATGAAAATCTTATTAAGCATGACTCCCAAGATGGGTACTTGCAAGTTTTAAAAACTTAAAACAGGGTGACACTTTTACACATAGGGCAACTTTTCAGACAATATATATCAAATTAAGTTAGTTTAAAAACAAAAGAAAAATTCAGCATTATAGAAATTGCAACCATTGGAAAGTACAAGGTAAAGCCAATCCATGAACTACCAGCTACTAACAGCTGACATAGTAGGAGGGTTGCACAGTAAAAATCAGAGACTTAGGAATGGATGACAAAAGCACTGTACTTAACCTCAACTGTTTATTGCAATTGCATTAACAAGACTATCTAAGATGGAGAACATTATTTTACAGCTTTTATATGCTATGGCACAGACAACATGTGCTTGACGTCACTACGTGGCACAAGAAGAGAAGAGGCTTTCTGCGGTAAAAATGACAAAGTGGTAGAAGAGAGAGTCATCTTTCCTCACTAGAACTTTGTTCATTGCTCCAAAGCAACCTATGGCATTTAAGTATTAGGATGACTTCTCTCAACTCCTTTAATAAAGCTTTAACAAAGACAGCATTGCTCTTGTCTGCTAATAACAAGTTTATTTTGGTTTGTTTGTTTGTTTGTTTTCTCCTCTGGAGAAGAGTATTTACTCTTCAAAAAGGAAATTTTCTGCCTTCCTGTAATAGCATGAAAGTCTAAGGCATTAGAAATAAGTCAGACAAAATAATCAAGTCTCAAAACAAGTGGTATTACACATTCCACAAACATGCTCAACAGCACACTTGGGCTGGCTGAACATGTCTCCTCCATGCTCTGTCAGAGATGATTAAAAAAAGAGTCAGCTTTATTATAGAAAATGGTGAATACATGGATGCAGTCCAAATTTTTCCATAATTCATTATCTTTGAGGTTAAGTGAATCAGTTGTATGTAAGATCTTTGGGGAAACCTTGTGGTTACGTTCCTTTTTTCTTGGAATCACTGAAGTGTGGGGGTTTTGCTTGAAGCACGCTAAGTTTAAACAGAGAAAGATGGTCAGTCAACCAGGATTAAGGACAAATACTGCTGTGTACAGTTCAGAACCACAGATAATGAAAGTAACTGCAATTCTGGGAAAAAAACCTTTTCAAAAAATACTGGAGAGTACAGGAATAGGAAATAAATGGACTTATGCATGAACTGAAGACCCTTTGATAGCAACAGCAACAGTGTGACTCTACTTGAACAATTCCAATATCCCATGGAAAGAATTGTGTACAGATAGGGAGAGAAAGCCAACACTGAAAACGTGGAGCTTGGATTATTTTTCTGGAGCAGGGTTTTCCTTTGTAGGGAATCACAAGCAGCAGCTTAAGGGAGCTGGGAGCAGCTAAGGCCAAATTTAATTTGTCTTGTGAAAATCCTTCTTTGTTCTTTTCACTCAGTCCCCATCTCAAAATTCCAGGCGCCAATACAACCTCTACTGGCAAACAATCCCTTAGACCCTCTGACGTTTAAAGGAAAGGAACAGTTTAATAGCTGTCTGAGGAGTCTTCTGGTCTAGAAATCAGACTTTGAAGAACAATTTCCCCACCAAGCTCCTCTAATCATTAAGAACTGCACCTTCAAAATAAACTGAAGTGCCAATGAGTTATCAGAAGACCATAAATTCTGCTGTGCTTCCTTCTTTATTCTTTTTCCCTCCCAATTAAGCAGCGGACACCCTTAGAAATTTCATAGATATTTCTACATGTGAAATAATATGATTTTCTTAGTCATCATCTCTTGGAGCCCTTTGTGGTCCAAAGGCAGGAAGAGGGTTAGGAACTACAACTAAAAACTAGCAGAGGAGCAGAATGATGTTGCCCACAGCTCAAATCAAACCTAAGAGGAAAAACACTGCTATTGCTGAGGTCAGCACAGCCACATCAGCTTTCACAGGGGAAAGTTTTCACAGAGGTGTAAAAAACCCCACTGACCAGTCTGCACTGGAATACAAAGTGATTTATTGCCATTTCTTCCATAATATGTAAAAAGCTGTGTACCTATAATTGGTTTCCTCTGTGCAAGACTAACATCCTATAAACATTTTCATTTTTAACCACAAAAAAAAATTAAACATTATTTTTCAAAGCATTCCACAACAGATTTTTTTTTTCTTCCTTTCTTGCCTTTAAAGTAATTTTGGTTATTCCTAATTTTTCAAATCATAAATGCAATAAAACCAAGCACAACAACAAAAAAACAACCTACAGCCAAAAAAACAAAACCGAACCAGCACCAAACCCACATTCAATTCACTCTACATGACTGCCCACAATGAAGGAAAAAAGCTGGAACATGACAAAAATACCTATTTTGCTTTATTACCCAGTGACCTGAACCCTAGAAACTTCATCATTATATAATTCAGATTTGATTACCTACAAGTTTCATACTTTAACACAATTAGGAGAGAAACCAGCACATTTAAGGAGAGTTTTTGAAAACTTACTGCCAATTCTGTGTATGTGTTATATATGAAAGTACCACAGGAATACAGATATGAAGGGTTTGAATAACAGGAGGTTCTAAACCAGTAAACCAGTGTAGGATATATTATACATCAGATGGCTCTCCTCTTGCAAAGAGAGAAGAATGCAGAAGGCAAAGCTATTCCAAAATCACAGAGCCTCTCTGAATTGTGAGCATTTAAAAATGTACAGACAGGTGCTTCATTTAATTGTTTTGTCAATAAACTGCTTTATTAATACTCAGGGAAGGGAGGGGGAAAAAATGATCATTTAATCAAGAAATAAAACAGCCCCACCAGGTACTTTCCTGCATGCAAAGGAAAAATACATATTCAGCTCTGAGACACTGCAGAGAAAACCTAATGACCAAAAAAAAAAAAAAAAGCAAAAAAAAAAAAAAAAGCGCCATTAAGCCAAATTACTGAAATTTTATTTTAATTAATTTTGCTATGTAAACAAAGACTGTGATCTATCTTTGTGGCCTGGCCGCTCTTTACTAAATGCACTTCAAAGACCCATGAACCTCTTGTTAACTTCAGTCTACTTTTCAGATGGTTCTTAAATTCAGCATTCTGGTACCACACAGCAAGTGGACACAGATTAAATATGGTGTCCTTTCTTTTCCTCCTAAAAGATTTTTATTTTACAGTCTGTCAAAAAATATGCCAAATATTTTGTAATGACTTCTATTATTTTCTTAATTTCCTCAGCAAGACTTACCTTAAGAAAATGCAGAGTCAGTTCTATAAATACACACAGGTACTCCTGAGGAAAAAAAAAATCTCTCAAGATGTGTGGTCAAATAATACCTACAGCTACACAGCTACCAACAAACCTGTTCAAAATTTTAAGGTACAAGTTGGGAGAAGCTCACAGTTCAACAGCTGAACTGGCATCCACTGAAATAACACAGACAAACACTGGTCTTCACTTCTTGACTGGATAATGTGAGAATAATAATTGACACTCTAACAAATTATTATGGCTGAATACAAAAATGATCAGAGTAGCACAGAAACCAGCAAGTTAGGGAGTAGTTAGAAACATGTGACAGTTGTAAATAAGCTTGACTCCATGACATCCAGGTAGCATACCTGGAAATCTGCAGTACTTGGAAGGCTGCAGTGACAACTGTATCTGAGAATTAACAGGGATTGAATAAGTCAAAATATGGCTGAAAGAAAATTCTCTCAAAGTAGCTATCAAAACCCAACACTTTTAAATGGGAAACAGAAAAGTGTTATAACAATCAGGGGATGAAGACTGGACAGCACTGAAGATACCCAAGAGGAAATTAGTCAAGCATCTGGCAGGAATGACCCAGGTGTTATCATGTTGCTTTAGAACCAATAGGCAAATTAAACCAGGTCCTATTCAAGCAATATTTCTTTTTAATGATTATCTCCTTTTTTTATTTTTAGTCAGGCAAACATCCCTTGGGTGTTGTTCTGGATCCTATTACTCAATATTCCCAATCATTACTTGAAAGATGCATTAAAGAGCACCGGTATCAAATTTGATAACAATACCAAATGAAGGGACTTAAAATCTGCTGAAACTCTGAGAACAGAAACATACTGATCCATTACAGCAATGGTCTGAAAAGATAAGATATGATCCAGTAAAAACAAGCATATAAACTTCAACTTGAAAAAGGGCAACATCTTCATAAAAGCAGAATGGAAACAAAGTGGAAACTGCAGAAAAGAGCCATGATGGGAGGTGAAAATAAGTTCCCTTCCTTTAGATCTCTTTGACCACTCTGAAAGCTTTTCAAGATCATTCCACTCCAGCTGAATGTATAGATAGTTTCACTAGCTTGGTAAAAAGTTCGCTTTGATTGTCATATGAAGAAACTTTTTAAGACTTAGGATTACTCAATTTTCCTCTTTTCCTCCTAAGTGAGAGATAACTGCAAGACTATTTGCAAGCCATTTGACTTCTTCAGAGAGAAGTTTTTCCCCTCTGCTGTGCAGAATGCACAACGCAGAGGAAGAAACTCTATGGGAGTGATGGTGGCACAGCCACAATACCTCCCCTTTCAGTGCACACACTCTGCCACACAGGGAACAGCACAGCCAACACAGGAGACTCCCCTCTCTCTGCACAGCTGAAGTACAGGACTGCAACTCCACAGATGAACCTTGTCTTTACAAGGCTCCCCTTACCAAAGTGATGACATTGAGGCTGAGGGATGGACAAAGTACATAATGATGAAGTTTCAATGAAGACCTTGTCAAGTGCAAGGCCTCTTAGTCTCACTTCACTCTGCCATTCAGGCTACAGACTCCAGGGAATCTGTATCTGACCAGACACCTTCTCAGATGATACCAGTCTCAAGAGTTTCCTCTTACATCAGTGCCAGACATCAGCTCTGCTCTTTCACATGATGTTTTTCCAGAGACAAGAGTTTTATTATTTAAACTTAACCCAACTTGCAAGCTTTATTCCTGTCCGTTGCATTTACGCAGATACAGTTCTGTCCTTTCCCCCTGCACAGGCAATCCTGGCAAACAGCAAGTCAATGAATTTTGGAAAACACCCAGCTGGCAAGTCACCAGTTATTCAAGGAAGACTTTTATTACTATTATTAGTATTATTAAGTACTACACTGCAAATGCTATCCAGAAGGAGTGGTTTGTTGGGTGTTTGGTTTGAAGTTCCTGCCCCTGGAGGCACATTTCTGAGAAGCTGCCGAGTTCTGTGGTCTGACCCCAGCAGCACCTTCCTAGCAGAGAAAAAATGAACATGCTTCACAGAAAATTGGTCACATAGATCTCTAAAGAATTATTCATATTTTTATTGTGCTGAAGCCAAATGAGTTTTCCTTGCGTGTGCTTTTCACAACATCTGAGTCATACGGTTGCTATGATTCTGTCACACGTCTTTACAGAGGCAGCTGCATTTAGGAAAATGGACCCCCCATATGAGGTAGCCTGACAAGATTGAGCTCTATGTCTGGTTTTCACTTTCTCCATAGTTCAGGTTCTTTTAGTAGCTGATTTTAAAAAGTACAAATGAAAATTGTAAAAAAGAGCCTTTTTACAAGTCTGTCTTCCTTTTCCTCCTAACCATTTTTTTGTGCCACAGGAAAACCACTGTAAAACTCTTCCATATACTTATATGCCTCCTGAAAAGCAAGAGCACTCTATGTAAGAAGCAGCTATCTTTGTATTGCTTTCTTTCTGAATATAGAATTAAAAAAAAAAAATACAAATTGTTTAACCATTATTAACTTCCCATCCTCCAAGGTCTTAACACACACAAAATTAGAAGCAGCATTTCTTGCCAAGTCTGTTAGATGCTTATAACTGCAAAATGGAGCATATAAGTAGGTCAGATAAGGAACATAATGTACCTAAATGAGCTATTTCTTCTTTATGACACATTAGCATAAAATGTTATTAATCTCTACTAAAAAAAAAATACTACAGCTTCAGATAGCTTTCGAGACATCAACATGATTTAATAGAAATATTTTCCATTACTATAAATGCTTTGGCCAAGCTACTTATTTTTCACACTATCCAGCTTCTATTCATGAAGACATTTTAACTCCTCTCTACCCCAGTCCCAAACAGATGCATTTGAGTGACATTAAGACTTCTCAGTGCATGAGTTTTGTATTTTAAGAATTTCTGTATAGAAACTGCATGTTCAAAAACAAGGGATGAGATTCAGCAAACATAGAACACTGCACTAGACTTAGACCTGCCTTTCTATTTCAGCACCCTTCATCTCCTACTATTGTAAAAGTAGAGGATTAACTCCATTCCTGTCATTCCAAACCCTTGCAATACATAACTTCTACTTTGGATTTCAGTCTTTACTGAGAAGAATCATTATGGTACACAGAATAGGTAACTTAAAAGTCAGTATTTCTGGAAGTATTTTCTTCCTCTACAAAGCATTGCAAGTGTCCGGCACAAACCTTATGATTTCTAGAAATATTACCTTTTCTGCCGTTAGTCTCATTTCTCATGATCTTAAATAAGATTTCTACCCATTTCTGTATGAGTGCATGATTTGTTATATTGATTAGTAAACATTTGGTAGGATGCCCTATTGGAAAAAAAAATAATGCATTGTTTTGCTCTTCAAAATTTTACACTGTCATCATTACTACAGCTGAGAACCTACTACACATAAACCAGGCTGTTTGAAATACACTACAGAGCTTTCATGAGTTTCATCAACTCAGGCATATCCAGCAGTAAATACAAACATGTACCAATTTGAAACAGCAAAAATTTGGCTATCAATTTTTTGATAAGCATTTTGCATGCTTTCCATTTTCAAAACTTTGAGTGAAAACCTTTAGAAGACAAGTTTTCAGATGTATTGATTAATTCTGGCTGCCTTAAGCTCTCCACTGACTAAAACAGGATTGTAAAAGTCTCAGCAATGGCAGATTCTGCATTAACATTGTTATGTGGAAAAGGTAACTACACTTGTAGCAGTGCCATAAAACTACAGAAGTAGACCAAGTGTCATCATCCTCAGCAGAAGTCTTCAAATCAGTATTATTTCTCTCGTGCTCTCTAGTTATCCTGGAAAGATTTGCACTTTATATATATACTCCTAACCTAACTGGGAAGAGCTCAAACTTGAAGGCAACTAAGAGGGTCTAAAACGTACTTGGACTCACTGGGATGAGTATTTACTTAGGACTGCTCTTGGATGCTTTGACCGCACTCATGAACTCAGAGTTGCAAACATTCACTACTGGTAACAATTACCTAGGCATGCTCTTTCTTTTTATATCATTTTCCTGTGTTTTATTTAGCCTGGAGAACCACATCAGGATGTCACCACTAAGATGTGGTAGTTTAATAGATCTCTAACTGCCACTCACCAGGCCTCCTGCAGACAATGTTTCTTACAAGAGACATCTTAAAATATATGAAAAACATCTGTGCTGTGTAGACTATGACAATATAGTAGTCATTATCTAAATTCAACTTCTCAATGTACACAGGGATTAAAGTAATTTTTATTACTATATCTATATATAACTAGCTAAATATCTAAATATATATATAAGCAACAACCTCTGCTTTGCTTCAGTGGTTCAGAGATTTCTATACAACATTAAATTAGTTGTTTCAAAAGTTATAGCAAAGGTATTCACAATGTCACATCCTACAGACCAGTATAAATTACATGTACTATTATATTATGTATGATGGTGTAACATTTTAAGGACATGCTTGTCAACCTTCTGTTTAAGAGCAAAAATTATTTTCTAATGCCAGAACTTTATGACAATGCTTTTTAACTTTTGCTGAAAGGTGAGAATAGGCTTCTTGTTCTAATCATACAGCAGGCAGAGTGGTGTTATTCTACGTTTCATAGGGTAATTTCAGCAAGAGTATTTAATTTCTACAATTTTCCATTGAGTTTGGCTGAGATAGAGAGTAAAGAAATTGCAGCATAGTGAAATCAATGTTCAGATACATGAAAAATGCAATCCTTTGTCCTTTATTCTGAATTAGATTCTACATTTCTCTGAAAGATGACATTATCAAAAAAAGATAGGGAAATCTACCTAGAGAAATCTAATCTAAAGAGTTGTTTATATTGTTTTACATAAAAAAAAAAGCTTGAAGACCCTCTAGAGCTAAGCCAGGCAACTGTTCAATGCTATCTTAACTGTCAACAGCAACTGTGGTGCTAGGAAAAGGTTATTTTTAACTACTATTTATATAGTATATATTTAAAATATTAACCATTAAATGTGTACTTCTCTCTGTTTTATCCCCAAGGATGCAAGAAGAATACAAAAAAAACCGTATACAAATGTAACATAAGAAGCATCCTCTCCCCTATTACAAAGTCAGAATTGTGATTTTCTGTGCATTACAAGCTTACATACAAACTTACATACAATTACAGATCAGTTCACACTTGCAAGTTATGTATTTCCTTAAGTAAAAGTATTCTTACATGGCAAGAACATCCAGATCTCATTGATTCATTTTCTTATGGCTTTGTCTTTCTTCACATGGGATTTCTGTCCCTTTACAGATGAGGTTCTCTAAGTATTCCCGTAATTGGTAGCAAGTAACTCTGAAGTTAAATTATTGAGTTCCCCAGATTGCAAAACTGACTTCTCCTAAGTAAGCTCCATCTAGGATGCAGTCTTCACTCAGGAAATGTGTTCACACAAGCACTGCAGAAACAAAGTCAAATCTCATTTCATGTATTCAAGTGTTCACTGCTCACAGGTTTTGTTTGGTGAACTTTTTTTAGTTTTTTACTGGGTTCTTTGTTGGTCTGAGGTTTTTTAATTCTTGTGGTTTAAAGCCGGGTACTTAAAAATTAAGGAACCTGACATAGAAACAATGGTCTGCAGTGTAAAAATCATCAGAACACACAAGCAGCTATGGGGATGGCACCTGCAGTTCTGACATTAGTTATTCATAGAGAATGTAACACTTCTGTAAATTATCCTAACCTCTGATTCAAAGATGCAGGTACTTTCTGAAGAATATGGAACTCTACCCTTTGAATGGACTCCTATGGGAAAGAGATTATTTTGAAAAAAGACACTAAAAAATCAGTATAATGCCAACACCAAATTTGTTTAAATCTGACCACAACCTATGCATTTGAAAAGGGCACATTCAGTGGACTGCACAGCCCTGGCAATTTGCTACCCTGATACGAACGTGAAATAACCTTTCAGCAAAGTTGCAGCAGTTTGCTCTGTGCTTCTGTGTCTTTTGGCCTGACAACGCTCTAGGCTTTGGGACACGTGTCAGGACTTTTGTGGCATTACTTTCCTCTTTAGACCTCAAAAATTCATCTCAGACTTCTTACCACAAGTCATTTTGTTCCAAGTCTTGACATCCTTATGGATCCGCTATCGGCAGCTCTCATGCTATGGTCAGCCAGTGTCAGCTCCTCAGCTCCCCTAACTCCAAACAAAATACAGCTGTGAAAATACCACCTCTCTGCTGCCACTGCAGCTTCACACAAGCTGTTTAAGAGGTCTTCACTGTTTTCTTCCCGTTTCCCACAGCAGTTTCCACTGTATTACATTATTTAACAATCAAGAGTCCTCCTGAATTTATTTTTGTCAAACTCTAAGAGACAATGTAATTCCCCTAGCTGTCTTTTCAAAAACAGTACATTATTTTTTAATAAAATTGGAACAAATAGATAAAAAAGAAAACCCAGCCCTAGACGTATTTCTGACACGAAAAATATACCATCCTAAATTATTGAAAATTAGAAAGCTGAAAATGGGACCTTAAGAAAGTAAAAACTGAGGTAGAAGACTTGACAAAATGCCATGGCGCTGGGATTACCAATACTTGTATTTCAGAAGACACCAGTGTATTTACTCAGCCTGAGATTTGAGTTCTCAGCCAAGGCACAAGCAATAAAGTGCTTCAAATGACTTGACTGGGCCCAGAGCTCCTACTCCCTTGCCAGGCAGCTTTCCTCCCTTCTTTGCAATCCTCCATTAAATAAGACAAAACAGTGTCATCACTTCAAATATCTTTAGTAGCAATTTTGTATTCAGTTATCCTCAAATACAAATCATTGTTGATGTATTTTATAAGAGTAATAGAAGTGAAATATTATAAAAGCCCTGTGATGGGTTACTTTAATACAATAGTTCCTGGAAAGACATGAGAGGAGCTGATATTTTAAAATAAGATCTGCACCAGCAATGCTTGCAGGACTGAGCCTTAAGATTAGCACCTCTTTGGAAAGAAGATACAGCCTTCTGACACACTCATGTAGGGCCCAGTACTCAACTAATTCTTCACTATGAACTAAAACACATCAAATTTCCAACAGCCCTAAAAGTTTACTATTCATTTATTTAAGCCCAGGACTTAATAAACTCATACACTTTTGACTCTTTTGTTGGCATGTAAACAAGCAATGCATTTAGCTCCAAAGAAACCCTGTAATATACTGCCATTTTAGATAATGGAAACTTAAAGAAAGAGGCATAAATAGAGTGCCAGCAGCTGGAACATGCATTGAGTGAGCACAAACAAAATTTTGATAGGCAGCTATATGAGGTGTACATAAAATGACATAATTTTACAGCAAGACAGAGAATCCTACAAATCACCCCGAGTTGAAACCAGGGTAGTTGTGTCACTTTTGTTTTCTTTTTAAAACAAATGGCCTGGTACATGAATCACAGCATGAAACACGCATACCATCATCCCACCCCTCTCAATAAAACCAAAAACTCTAGAGCTTGACACTGGAACTAGGAAGACCAATTTTGTGCTCATATATCTGGGTTTGTTCATTGTTTCTCTCATTCTATCTCACCTGCTATTTTAGAAGTGTGTCTTTATTATAATGTAATCATATTCTACATACAATCTTGACTGGAAGAAAAGCAACTTTGCATTGATTCATCATGTCATATTAAGCTACTACATTTCTGCTTGGACTGGGAAGGATGCCAACAGGGTAAGCATACTCCTGCCACTTTCAGTTAAGGAAAAAATTTCAGACCCTTATGTTTCTTTCTGCACTCAACAAACCATAGCTTTGATGATATTCTCCCTTTTTATAATGCAGCTGAATGACAGGATCCATTTTCACCATGTATTCTCATAGCACTTGCTGAATGCTTAGTCAAATTTTAAGTACCGCATCTGAAAACTATTAACTAACAGAGGTCATCCATTATGAATTTGCCAAGAAAAGAAAAAACCAAACAAGCAGAAACATGGATATTAGCACCTTGTCACTGACATTGCAAAGTCTCAATCTTATGCTGCATCCTCCTGGGCTACTGCAGGTACACAGATCCCAGGAAAAGCCCAGACTCCATGCAAAATGACAGCCTTGTTCAAGAGATCAGGCCGTGCCCTCAACCTCTTCCACCATCAATGCTGAATCTGGGAGTGCTACCAGCAACAGCAGGACCATTTCCTTTAACTTAAACATCTACAGAGTCTGGAGACAGTGTTCACAACTGCCAATGTCCACAGCTCCCAGGAGCCACAAGCCTTGGTTTAGACTGCAGAATCACAGAATCATTTTGGTTGGAAAAGACCTCTCAGATCATTAAGTCTTGCCATTAACTCAGTACTGCCAAGTACACCACTAAACCATGTCCCTAGACACCACATGTACACATCTAAATACTGCCAGGGATGGTGACTCAACCACTCCCCTGGGCAGTCTGTTCCAATGCTACTGTTTCAGTGGAGAAATTTATTCTAATATCCAATCTAAACCTCCCCTGGCACAATTTAAGGCCACTTCCTCTTGTCCTATTGCTTGTTACTTAGAAGAGTTGTAACACCCCCAGCTTGCTACAACCTTCTTTCAGGTGGAAAGTGATAGGGTCACCAAGCTAAACAATGCCAGTTTCCTTAGATGCTCCTCACAGGATTTTTTCTCTAGGCTTTTCACTAGGTTTGCTCATCTTCTCTGGATGTGTAATTTCGATATATTTAAATGTAAACATATTCAAAGTTACTGTGGCAGCCAACAGAGGAAAAGGGCAGTGCACATCAGTGCCAAGAAACTTGGATTAAAACATTCCAGCATCAGGTGGATCCCTTTCCTCTTTTAGCACAAATGAACAAGAAAACAAATATTAAGATGAACAGTGTCTAAAAAGTTTTTGGACTTCCATAGTTGTTTCTCCAAGTTGTGGATTCAACAGAGCCAACCCTATTTATTGGTCAACACTGGTACCATTGCTGGGGCTAAGGCAGATGATGCACCAGAATCAAATAGGTTAATCACATTAGATAATGGTGTTCTAACCACAAATCTCAAAAAACTCCAAAAAACAACACCCACAACCCAGAAAGAGAAAACTAATGAAAGCCACCATTTACCTAGGTGCTTATTCCTGATGCTAATTTCTCAGCTGTTCTGCAGAACAGATTCTCAAATTATCAGAACCCACATGAACATTCAGAATAATTTATGCTGGAAGACAGTCCTGAAATCATTGGAAACTTTCAACTACTTAAGTTTTGGTTATGCAGAATAGTTTCTCCTCTGAAGGGAAGAGGGACTTCCTGCAGAAACCTGAGCTGTTACAAAGTGGACTTTTCTGACACTTTACTTTTCGTACAATATTCTGACAATATTAACACAAAAATATCAGGCAGTCAAGGCACCCTTTCCAAAGCATGCATACATCTGTAAGAGTACAACACAAATAGACAACTCTGAAGTTTCAAGAACTTTAATGTGTTTGTATTACTTTATACTACATTGCTAGTCAGCACTGACTTCACCCAGACAGAATAGGACAGCAATGTATGTTAGCAGTAGTTAGGGAAGACTGGGAAATATGATTTCACAGTACAACTAAAATCTAGGAACAATTTAGTCACTCCAAGATCATGAAGGGGAGAGCACTTTTACTCCTCTCAATTGCTGAGCAATATCCTGGATGCACTATGGTTTCTGTTAAAATTATCACAGAGAAACAGGCATTTTACAATCTTAAAAATTGTTTTCGGTTCAGAAGTAAGTGAAGGCAGTTCACACTTTTCAGGAAACTCATAAAGACAGTACAAAAATATCAGAAACTGAGCTATGATGTCTTCAGTGATTAGAAGTTTTTTTGTTGTTATGAAAGAGTATCTTCACATTTAACATAACACTGTTTTCACACAGTTAAAATTATAGTCTTTTTTACTTCCTTGCATTCTGGCACACAATCTGTTTTTTTACTTGACTTCTTAGTATACCATTTAGGACCTAGAACATTATGCAATGTTGGCATTTTAACTATTTTTCTGCAAGTATGACAGTTCCATATTTTTTTCCACAACTGACCTGTTATTTACTGTCAATGTATTATTTCTACATTATTCTGAAATGTGTCTCTGCCCTTTCTGGTATCCTTACAGTATCTTTGCTTCAGCATCATCTGCAAATATAATCAAAATGTTACATCTCCCCTTGCTAAGCACTAAAACAGATATTGCTCAAAACCAGAGTACTGATCCTTAATAGACATCTTCCTTAATATGCACATATGTCATAACAGCTGTAGCACCATAGTATATGAAAAATATTATACTCATTACTAGCATTCTTGTCAATAAAGAGTATCTCCTAATGGAGACCGAGGGTTAAACACAGTAATGAAAACTAACTTCTATAAAACAACTACTAGGTTTGGCATATATTAGGCAATAATGGCATTATTGCACTCTAGCACACCCTGAAAGAAACACAACCACACCCAGCAACCAGACCCTATTTCAAACTATCATCACCCTCAGCATCTCAAGAGACCATAGCAACCAACACACTACCATCTCTCCGCCTTCTCCAAACCCATCCTGAGCTCTACCTTGGTGCAAACATGGCACCTGTATCCCTGGGCTGCCAGTGCCACTCTGCAGCCCTGGTGGCACCCTGGCAGCGGCCTCCAGCCACCTCCCCCAGTCACAGTGACCAGACCAGAGAGGCACTTCAGCAGGGCCACTTTCCATTCTTGAGCAGCACCAGGAAGTGCCACATCTCACACTGCATGGGTGGCTTTCACCACGACTTCTTGAACACCAACGCATCATCTGAGTGCCGAACAGTTGCATCAAATCCGTTATTCCCAGCACACAGCATTCATCCTCTGGTTTCTCCACACTTTGTGCAAAGCACTTGAACAGCAACATTTTTATGGCTGATAGCAAACTGTGGGACACTAGAAACAATGGTGTTTTTAAACTTGAATTAATGATCAAATCAGCAAATGCATCTTTGGATAGTCCAAAACTAAAATGTATGAATATATGAAATACATGAAATAATATATGAAATAATTCACCAAGACACAGTTCCTGACTACATTGTCATTTCTAGCAGCTCTGAATTGAAACAACGCATTTTGAAAGTAGGAATCCTGAGAAGCTGCTTACTTGAGAGACTTCTGTTTAAGTCTTGCAGTGTGAAGGAGACAAAGGGATTACAAGCTGCTTTGAGATTTTCTTTTTGCTTGCACTGAAACCTGTTTGCTTTCTCTTCTACTGCTGCTTTTAGAAAAACTCAAATTCATGCTTTTATTTAAACTCCTGCCTTCACTTGAGAAGAAATCCCTACTCTGCAAAATACTTTAAAAATAATACTTATTAACTCATAAGAGCATCCTGTGCCATACAGTGGGAGACCTGTGCTAGTGCTGCTGATGTGCTTCTTTCCAAAGACCTTTTGACTCACTCATTCATCTGACCAGCAACAGGAGGGAAAAAACAGTACAGGGAGAGAGAACATTCAAAGCCAAAGTTGAACAACCCACTACTACTCAATGGCATTTGAGATTTTGCCAAATTAAACAGAAGCCCTGCTAACTTGATCTCTCAATATACTCCATCCTCCAGCTACATTTCCAGTGAACACTTGAACCGTGACAATTTTGCACCTTCTTCAACTGATAGGAATGCTATTTTAATGAAATAACAATAAAAAAAGCCCCAAACTACAACTCCAGCCATGCAATATCTAAGACTGACAGCCTTCTGTTGCAATACAAACCAAACCTAAACCTTCAAACAGCCTCTGGCTACACATCACGGCAAGCGAACAACCTGCGGCAAGTGGGCATCAATTCATCCTTACAGTCCCATCAACACTTTACCTGCTTCCCTATTTCATTCGAGAAGTGGAGTCCCCAGCTGAATGTCACACTCTCCTCCAAAGGGCCTGCATGAGCCAAACCCCACAGAGCCCTGGCTGGCAGTCCCACAGCAGCATTTTGCAAGCCTGGCCACGAGGGACACCTGTGCAAGGCCACCATGGAAAACCATGTTCCCCATGCTCACAGATGCCTGCAGGGATCTCTGTCTCACACAGAGGCACCGTGGTCATGTAGTAACTCTCAGACCTGTTGCCACCCTGTATTTGCAGCAGCCACATGGGCAGTCACAGTAACAACTATTCTGAGGAAGATCCTTCAGGACAAGCCAAGGTATAGATGCATCAGGAAGCAAGCAATCCATGCACACAGTGGATGCTGGGGTTATGGAACAGTCAATAAAACAATCTTCCAACGACTCAAGGCAAATAAACATCCTGCCTGAACTACAGCTTGGTGCCAATTGTGCATCTAAAGCTTCCAGAAAACTGACAGAAACATCTTCCCTTCCAGGTCCAGAAGACAGGGAACACTCAATTTGCAATCACCTACAAAAATGCTGACAAAAGTAAGCTGCCCAGCAGAGCATCCACTGCAAAGGCAAGAACAAATGCCAGCCTCCAGAGGGGCACTGGGGCTGACAGTGGGAGGCTTTCCTCTCCCACCCTCCTGCTCTCTGCCTCTCTTGGGACTGGTCTCACACTAGCACCTGATGAAGCCGAGGGCAGCTTGGCTCCCTGCATCATTGATACAACAGAGTCCTGTACCCGTTCTCCAGCTTCTCTACTGATTTTACTTCCTTAGCCCTTGGCAGCAGCCCTGATGGTATATCAGACTGCCCAGTCACTGCCCAGGTGGTCACAGGAGACCTCCTGCTCTCAGTGATCTTCCCAGGCTGACAACAGAACAACTAATTATGAAGAGTGACTATTTTTGATGAAAACAGTGAGGGAAACATCACCAATATTTCAACTACTGTGCATCTGCAGCTTCAAATGGCACTATTACAAATAAACACTCACTTCTATTCACCCCCAGCTAAACCATTATTTTCAAAATGCCAATACTATTTCAGGCATCGAGTAATGTTAAAAACAAGGTCAAAGTGAATTTTTAGAGATGACATTATTTTCTGCAATCTAGACACAATTGAACATTTTCCTTCTAAAATCTCAAATTTATGAAGACTTGTAAAAACAAAACACCTATTTTGAAATTGACTCTGAAGCTAGACATGGAAATTAGAGCTGGAAACATAACCTGGCTTTTGACTAAGCAGAAAAAAAGTAAAGCAACAAAATACAAACAAATTTCTTGATACTGTGCTACCCAGACAGTTTTCAGGACACATAAGAAACACAATTATACAATAAGAAATAAAGAAATTAAAACTTAAAAGCTCACCTTTTCACTGAACTAAAACTTATCCATTCTTTCTTGTGCTTAATTGAATGTTCTCCAAACAAGACATCTGAATTCCATTAACAGAAGTTTTGGTTTGAGGGCTGTATTTTTTTATAAGTGGCTTTGTTTTGTTATTTTAAGTACTGAAAATTTAACTATGTGAACTCATCATTGTTGAATGTCAGAATCACGGGATGATAAAAGTATAATCCAAGTTTTGAGTAAGTCCTTAGGAAAAGTTGTGTGCAAATTAAAAGTGGAATGTGAGCACATGGATATACTGCAGTGAGATGTAAGAATCATGCTGTTACTATTTCATGTATTCTGAATTTAGGTAGTTGTATAGTCTCAAAGTCTTGAGCACACAGATGATATGCTAATTTGTTCCAAATTTAATGACTTTACTTCAGAAGACAGATTAATGTTCTCTTTGTCCTTGGTAATATAAAGGCCACTCAAGTAGATCTATTAGCTTGAAAAATGCATGTAATTAAGAGCTCTTTTTTTGCCTAATATTTCCAGACACTGTCTTGTACCTGACATGAAGATATTGATACACAATGTTCTGGTGCAACAACGCAGAAATAGTCTGAAGTTTCTTTCCAATAACACTCACGACAATTTGGGTTTCTCTGTAAGCCCAGCTATTGTGTCAACTTTCCAATTTTTATTTGATGTATGTATCAGAGGCAACTTACAGGCTGGAGTCGACCTACAGGAGGCTTCCTTTAAGAAGTGTGGATTTTAGCTGCTGGTGCAGTCAAGTCATTCAATACAGAAGACACCTTCATGATCAACTGTTTCCATCATAAAGGCCTCATGACTTTCATGATCAACTAATCCAACTGTGATAAAATATCCATTTCAGACATTTTCTACGCTGATTATTTTATTAACAGATCATAACAGACTTTTTAGGTGTGCTACTCTGGATGACACTTGCTATGTAATATTCTACACCATGATATCCTTGCTCTTCCAGAGGTTGTACTCACAGAGATGTCTCAGGCTGTTGTATCTTGCACAGGAGCATAGGAAACATGCCTATTTTTTCTTAGGGAAAAAAAAAAAAAAAGACTATTCTCCTTTCTAATGTCTGACAAAAATATACCAAAAGATTTTTACACCAGAGATGCATGCCTTCCCAGAAGTATTTATTCACAAACAAGAGCTGAGATAGAAGTACAGATCTCATCAAGAAGAGGCTGAAAGCAAGAAGCCTTCCAGCACTGTCCATGTAAATGCTTTCCTTTGCACAGCCTGAGACCATTAGCTTCTTTCATTGTCTCTACACTGTCCAATAAAATAACTAAATCCAGCCTCATTTGTGGTATCCCATTATTTAAAGGAAGTCATTTATGCCTTTCTTTCCTCCAGCTTTTTCTTGCAAATTTTCTTGGGCTAATAAACTGGTGATCCTAATAGATCTCTAGCTTTATGGAAATAAAAGGCTACGTTATGAGAGTGAGGATTTGCATTTTTTGATCTGTGACTGCTCTGTAAATACCTCACAAAACGCACAACAAAATATGCAGACACAACAACATCACAATATCTAACAGCTGTGGCAAACCCAACCTCAATTTTAAGGGATTATTTCTTCTCCAAAGTTGCAAACATCAGTTTCAAAATAAACAGATTCAAAATTTGAAAAGCTGGTTCATGCTCACTGTAACCAGAGCACACATATTCAAATGAGATGATCAAGCACTACAGAACATCATTAACTTCCATATAAATCTGGAAAGAAACACTGTATCATTTCTTTTGGGGTGTTTTTGTGAGAAATAACTATCGCCTTTAAGTTTGGGAAAATAACTTCCCTGCCTTGTTACACACAGTATCAAATGGCAAAACATTTCTTTCCAAATTGTTACCTCTCACATCTGACTGAACAGTACTTTCACATGAACAAGTATGTTTGTTTTTCTAAAACCACTCTATATATAGCAAATTAGCTTGTTTAGTGACCCCAAGCTAAAGCAAAACAGCTATCTCCAGGCACATTACACTGGTAATGCTATGCATACACGTTACTCCTAAAGCATGAAGCCCTAGAATTAACTGAAATACTGAGGAAGAGAAGGATCATTCAGTTGTGAAAGAAGGCTACTTCCCTACATCTCCCAATATCTTAGGCTAAGGAATATAGAAGGAAAGAATCATTACTCAGTAATTTTAGTCCTGTTGTTCAAGACACTAAGAACAGAAGTATAAAAGACTCAGCTACCATTATGAGAAAAGAGTAACTGCAGACCAACTGAAGAGAACTCAAGTAATGGAAGGCCAATTCAGAAAGAGAGCACCAACTCTGACATTGGTATTTGGTACTAGTTTAGATTTGGTTGGAAATATGTAGTGCTTTGGGGAGTTATATGATATTAAACTGGACATCTGCTCTTAAACCACAATAATTCATATGCTTTGCTTTTGGATTTTCAACTCTCCTTTTTTAGGAGGTCAAACTCCCAATTCAATGCAATGCTGTTTTCTATGAGAAGCTCAAGACAGATATCCAAGAAAAACAGAAGCAAATCTTGGCTCTGGCATGTACAAGACTTTCCCAGAAGCAACTATGATTGTTTCACTGTTCACTTGGCTCCACTTCTGGGACAGTCCCACTCCACTGCTGCTATCTGCAGCAAGACCTGGCTGGCTGGTGTGACCAAAGACAACCCTCACTTGCTGGTTGTGCTCTGCAGCACCTCTGCCAGCCTCCCTGGCTCTTGCTGCCTCGTCTCCAACCCTCCTGCCATCTCTGCCATTATCTGCAAAGCCCAGCTCAGCTCCATCAGCTTCAGACTCAGTGAATCACCATTCCTTGCCCAAATTTTTACTCAGACATGTTCTGCCTGCAATATTTCTTCCTCCCTTGCAGTCAAAAGGGATGAATCTGGCCAAAGAAAGAACAGATAGGAAACCATTCTCATTAAAAAAAAAACTTGCTCAGTGAATACTTGCACATCTTTTTCAGAGCTTTCTTGAGCTCTCTTCCATGACATCTCTGTAGATCTTATGGTAACAATGTTTGCCAGAGCCCATGAGCTCTTCTCTGACTCCCACACAAGCTACTTCTTTAAGGCTGTTTCATGAAAACTATCATCCCCAGTTGCTCATAATACCAAGCCCCACAGAAACCTTGTTTTTGTAAAGGGATGAGTATGCAGCTCAAGCACAGAGAGTGTAAATAACCCTTGGGCAAAATACATAGAGTGAACAAACAAGGCCAAACATATCGCATAAAGTTCAGATTCTTTCCTGAAATCAGACTTCTCTCCCCTCCCAAAGGCCAGAAAAAGTTATTCTCATATCACAGTCATGTACAACAGGTTAGGAAATTTTACCTCCAAATTACTGCCCTGCTCTCCCACCTGTAGAGTCTTTCAAAGCATTTACTAAAGAGTACTCCTTTCATGAGAGCTGCTATTTTTGAAGGCAAAAACAAAGCCATTGATCCTTCTCAGACAGCTTAAGACTATTTTGACAAAGATAATTAAGATTTATTTCAAAACTAAAGTGCCACAATGAGGTTGCATTAAAATGACTGATTTTTGGAGCGCTGAGTATTAGAACTCTAGCATTTGCCAGAACATTTGCATTTTATTTTTTAGAGAAGATGTATCTTTGAGTCTTTGCCACAAGAAATGTTTTTGTCCTGCATTTTTGATAACCTCCTAGAACATTTTCTCCTCCCTTAATTAAGAAATGTGGGTTTTTTTCCATAGCTTCTATACAAACAGGATATGAAGGCTGAAATGTTTCTTGTAACTTTTTACAAAGAACATGCTACTCATAATGACCTTGTTACAGACAGATTCTCCACAACAGATTTTTCTTGTCACATATCTTATGATTGTCCCCAGTTCTCCACATAATCTCATTATCATTGCTATTTCCAATTCAAATTTATCTGACTGCAGCTTCCAGATATTGCTTCCTGTTACTACTTTCTCACATACTTTGATTTCCTTGGAATTTTCTCTCTGCAAAGGTACTTGAACACTGTGAGCCAGTTATGTCCCAGTCTTCTTTATGCAAAATCAATACCAAGTTTCACATTACAAGGTATTTTTTCCAGCCTTCGAATAATTTTTATGCTTTTCCCCCTCCCACTACTCTACCATTTTTTTTTTACCCTCCTAAAAATGTGGCTTTCAAAACTGTACTATACACAGAGGTAAGTGTCATTTCACTATTGAGAGGTCCATCTCACACATATTAGAAGAAAAGCATTCCTCTATTACCACAGCATCAGTCTGAGGGGCATGGTGATATACAGGGAAAAGACAGTTATATGTTACACAAGCTTTATCTTGAATATTGACCTACCCAATTGCATAGTTTTATATATTTAAATATTTGCAAGTATTCTAAATCTGAATGGCACAAACACACTAGTGAAATAGTGACTGCTGCTTAGGCCAAAATTTTTAAATATACAAAATACCAATTTATCTCTGCAAGACTGAGATGATTCTTCAGATTTAAACAACCAAATAAAGTTGTACTCCTTACATGGCTATACTTGATACCAGCATCGGTTTCCAAGTAGCAGCAAAGAAAAGCTTAACAGGACTATGCTGTTTATTGGAGTCTACAAGTAATACTTGAGTCTTGAAATATTCGGCTTTTGACTTATGGATTTGGACTAATTTCCATTTGGTTACAGACTCAACACTTAATATCAAATATTTTAGTGAAATACATAGCAGGTACTGACTGATTCCAACTAGACATCTTTCTGTAGCAAGTTAATAATAGCTATAAGTTAAAACTGCTATTTTGTTGATAGCCATATTGGCATGTCAGGTACTGTTATTAAGTATTTTTGAAGTGAAACAGCACATCGACATTCAAAAAATGAAGTCTATAGTAGCAGAAGTCAAAGCATGACTTCGAATGAAATCTTATCTTTGATCATCATACAGGCATGACCCTTTGTATGAAAAAAAAAATGTTTTACAGAAGAACTGTATATGCCTTCCTCACACACAGATATATGTATTTTCACAGAACTTATCTTCATGATTTATGGAAAATCTTCCTTTCTTATGGAGGAAATATTTGACCGGATATAGTCAAAAAGGATACATTGTCTTAAACATGAAATAACTTTATTTGTTGTATTTAATTGTTTTACCATTCTGCAGATTCATTTCCTTCCTCTTCCTTCCTTCCCATATTTACATTTCAGCCATCATCCTCATTAAAAAGAAACTGAAAAGTCCTTGACTTATTCTAAGCACTACTTAGCACAATAAAACATCAGTGTGTTTAGTATTCTCATACTAAATCAAAACACACAGCACTATATCAACTACTAGGAAAAAAATAACTCCACCCCAGCCCAAACCAGGACACACCAATAGTAGTAGCCATGAGACAACCACCATCACAGTTCTCAGAGTAAGTCTGTCAGTGTGAGCAAAATCACTTGTGTAAGCAAAGACTGCACACAGGATGTGGGAAGGGAAAGAAAGTATCACACCTCCTGAGAGGACCTGCCACAATGGCAAATGCATTCTCTGCAGCTTGATCTCCTAGCACCTCCTCTTGAATCTGTGAGAGCTCTCTCCTGCAACAGCCAATTCAACCGCCTCTTCCCCCACCTCCTGAGTACAATAGTGTGACAGCATTTTATTGAAATAGGTATTCCCAAATAAAGGATTCAAATTTTTATTCCTGCTGGGAAACATTAACTGAAGTAGTAACTTTCATTATTATACAGTCCCTATGATGTAGGCAAATTATTTGAATCTACAGTAAGACCCTTAGGCATGGAACCCCACAGCCTATGTGGGGCCTATGTATGCAAGCCATCCAGTTTATTGCCTTTTGTTGCTATTGTAACTCTCTTACCTAATCCCCTAACTATGAAAAACCCAACATGTGTGTTTCATATTTTTTGTGTATCTTCAGGCCCCTTTGACCTACTACATAATCAACTGCAACCAGCACACTAATAGCAGAAGAGTTTTCTGCTGGTTTCACACAGTAGTAATTTTCTAGAGAATCACCAGTATAAGTAACTGCATTCCAAAGCCCCCCCCATTTTCTGCCATGCTATACTAGAAAAACTAGTAACAAAGAAATAGTATCTTGCAAAGTTACTATTGCAAAGAGTAAAAATCTTGTTTCAAGAGAGGAGGCCTTCAACTATTTGACAGAAGCATCACTGCTGATCCAGATTCACTGCTGTTTAAATCTTTCTCACCGCATGCAAGTAAGCAAGAGAAGCACATAAGCATGCAAAAGCTAAAGCTGCATATGCTCAAATGTTGTAGATGTTGGAAATCTGCTTGCCACACTCAAACACTTTAAGGATTGTTACAACAAGGACTAAATCTGTACTGTACTCTCTACCTACTGGAGCACAAAATTCTCTGCATCAGATAAGACACTGCCAGCTGCTCTAATTCCTGGCTCAGAATGAAAGCAAGAGCACCTGGTAGGACAAACCTGCAGCTCAGTTTCAGAAGTACTGAGCAGACTGCTCACGTCATTCAAAAAACTTAATGCACTTCCCAGCATCTAGACAGCTTTTTTATCATTTAACAGATAGAAACAACTGCTGTAAGAAAGCAAACCAAATACACTTCAGACTTTTTAGAAAGTTTTCCAATAGCAGATGTTATTTTCCAGCAGCCAATTGCCATGTTATCATTGCTTACTTCAACAGACGGAACAAGAGCTGATACAGCCATTCCAGGGCTACATCCTAATTAGGGCGCTTTAGGCCAATCTTGCACAAAACATGCGAGTTTCTTTAACATGGCCTTCTTGCCCCAGAATGAAACTCATCCTAGTTCTCCTTCTACCTCTAAATTCAGGGACAAACGCTTCCTATTTTCAGCACAAGAAAACATCATAAAGCTTTCCTTTGCAATAAAACACTCAGGTACTTAGGCAACCTTGGAAAACTCCAGGAGGGAAACCAGACCACCCACATGTTAAAGTTCTACACAAAGTTTCCCTTGCAGATGTGCAGTCCTTCTTTTCCATAACAGATCAGAGCTCATGATCCTCAACATTGATCCTCATCATGCACAGTTCATTTGATTCAGCAGACATACAAAAATAGGAGGAGACAGAGGTCAATGGTTAGAAGTATGTCACATTTTTTTAATGATGAAAAGATTCTTTGATATCTCACATAAATGACTCCATATGTTCCTCAGAAAGTCTTCTGAAGGCAACCAATAATATCCAGAGTCAGATGCATTATATTTTGTACATGGAAAGGGAAAGATGAGCAGTTTACACCTAACACACTAATATTTTACTTGTGGTATTTATTCATAAATGAAATCAACAGATGCAGAGAGATTTTATAGCAACTGCTGAAATGGCTTCATACCACCAAGAAGACTTTTTAGCACACTAAGGCAAAAAAACATTTCAATCCCTTCCCTAAATCCAAACAACAGACAAAGAAACTGCCATGCCAGGTAAGTATTGCTCACATTTAGTTCAGGTATCCTACTCTTCATCACGATCTTCTAAAATTGTGGATTACAAAACTAATCTTCCTTTAATGAGGTTTATCAAAAATATCACTGCAATATTTTAAAATTAATTAGAAAAAATATTAAATACCTCTAGTCCAGTGATGTACTAGATTTAATTTAAAAAATAAAAGTGCTTCATGTTTTTGCTTGAGAAATAAATAAGTAATGGCTTGACAAATCTTTCAAGATCCAGTCAGAGCAATCAGCCATGCACGAATGTCATCCTTTGAACTCGAATTTAGTCTTCTGTGAGCTCCGCCAGGATTGTGGGAGGAACGCACTGGACACAAAAGCTGCCACAGAGCATCTTCAGGTACAGAGCAGAAAACACACATGAAACAGAGGGGAAAAGCAATGGCAGCACTTACCTAGTTCAAATTAGTAATCTTAAAAGTGTTCCCTGCTGTCATCCATCTCAGACTTACACGATTTCCATTTGTGTGTTCATATATTACAAATACATTTGCAGTTATAAATAACTGAAATAGCAAATTGAAAGGGAAGAACTTGTTTGATCTTAGTCTGACACTCAAAGGAATACAAAATTGTTACAGTTTCATATATTTACTGTAAATCAATACCAAACCAAAACACAACAGAATTTGGCCCTCTGCCCTCTCTCAAGAAAGAGAGAAAAGAAGTTTGTTGTTGTGTAAGAACCAAAAGTTGCACCACCTTATTTTGGACATGTTGCAGTCTATAATCAAAATGGCATCATTTTGGTAATTACTTTGGAACAAAGGTTAGGACAGCCATAATGATGCTCCCTGATGACACAAAGCTGGAAGGAACTGTCATCAGAGGTGGATTACAACTTGATCAATGCAGAATTGTGGCAATGCTGAGGATTAGACTAACACAAATTAGATGAAACTAACTAGAAAACTTCACACTGAGAAATCCTCCCTAACAGGACAAGAGCTTTCCACCTGAGAATGGATTGATCAACAAGCCCATATCTAGATGAAAATGAATGTTAAAAAAGCTAACAGGAACATAGTGTGCTGTAGGAAAATTATGTCCAAATGGAAAAAGGAAGGAGTAACACCACTTAAACTTTGTGTGAGGTTATAGATAAAGTACTATGCAACATTCTTGTCCATTTTTCCAGAAAGTAATTCATGCTGTAATGGGTGCAAGAGGTGTTATCAGCACCATCAGAGGAAAGGAGGAAGTCCTGCTGGAAACTAAAAGTGTTGTTTTGGGGTTTTTTATGAGAAAGGGCTACATTAGCTTATACAGGCTCAAAGAAACAAGAGTTATTTAAACTACAAAAAGGCTGTGGCACAAAACCCAAGATAAATAAAGAAGCCAGAGCAAAAAGTTTCAGTTGGGTATGAGAGGAATTTTCTAAACATCAGAGCAGTGTTGTTTGGTGACAAGCTTTCAGTAAGAATGCAGAAGTAAACAAATCGACCTAGTTTAAAAATAGCTATTGAATTGATTTTAGGAGACAATTGCTTTCAGTAGTAGGGAATCGGATTGTAGGGTCTTACCCTCCTGTATTCCTAGCTTTGATTTCTGTATTGCATCCCTCACATCTCTAGCTCTGTTCAGGAGAAATATTAAAATAGCATTCTACAATTCTGTCCTTGCAGTTTGGCAGCTGGACAACCTACCTGATATTATTAGTTAATTTTTTCCCCAGTAATCTGCTCTCCATAAAAGCATCATCAAACAGAGCATTTAGGAACAAGCCTATAAGCTTTATTTCACAGAATATGTTGAGTTGGAAGGGACCCATCAGGATCACTGAGTCCAACTCTTGGCCCTGCACAGCACCATCCCCAAGAGTCACACTCTCTGCCTGAGAGCATTGTCTGAATGATTCTTGAACTCAGACAGGCTGGTGCTGTGATCTCTTCCCTGGGTAGCCTCTTCCAGTGCCCAACCACCCTCTGGGTGAAGAACCTTTTCCTGATACCTCAAACTTAAGCCCCCCTGACTCAGCTTCAGGCCATTCCCTCAGAGCACCACAGAAGAAAGGTCAGTGTCTCTTCCCTCCAAGGAAGTTGTAGACTTCAATGAGATCTCCCCTCAGTCTCCTCCATGCTGAAGAGACCAAGTGACCTCAGCCACTCCTACCATGTGACTTCCCCTCAAGGCCCTTGGCTTATCTGCATTGTCCTCCTCTGGATGCTCTCTAATAACTTAATATCTTCTTACAATGTAGTGATTTCTTTATGGATCATGAGTATTCTTGGAAGAAAATACAACAGCAGAGATTTCAACTGCTGGGCTATGCCCACCCCATGCAACTCCCTGCATAATCTCATGCTGTTGTTCAGGTAATACCAGGAGTTAAAAGACCTGCCCCAAAAAGTTTCACCACTATTACTGCTGCTACTACTGTTGACAGCTTACTGCTCCACCTATAGCTAAACAGATAGAGCAGGGACTCAACACGAGACCATCACACACCCAAATCCAGTCCTTCACCTTACAGCTCAATCAACATAGAGGCATCAATTGGTACAAAATGCACCAAAGAGCCACAGCTGCCTCAGAGATACAGACATTAATCTCTATTTCAATAAAATCCACTTCAGATACTTCCAAAATATTTATCACAAGTTTTTTTCTTTAACTTTTGCCCTCTCCTTCATGATTTGCAATCTGTAAATAATGTATGGTGATCAGCAATTAAAAAAAAAAAAGAAAAAAGTCACTTGTATCAAGAAAACATGACAAGCTTGCAGACTTCTGATGAACAGTGGCTTCCATACTTGCTGATGGCCACCATCCCCATGAGAGGGGTGAAAAGTCTCCTCAAACAAAACACCTTGTTTTTGCCATTGAAAATACTAATCAAACTTGGTGTTGGTTCAGCATTAGATTTTTCTTTTACTTATTTCTAACTTTCTACTCTTGACAACACAAGAACTAACAAACAGAAAAACCCCAGAAAATTATGCTATATCATCTTGAAGCTCCAACTGAATTTTAAAATTCAAGTGTAAGAAGACTAAATCAACAACTTCTGAACAGGCGGGTTTGCTGATATGTGCTATTAAAAGCTGCTTATTTCAGTCCAATTCAGCCAAAGCCAAAAGAGTAGGTTTGATTGTGTTCAGAGCCTTTCCAGTAATGACAGATCTAGAACCACCACAGTGTGGCTTACTATTCAGAAACAAACAGCTTAGCCCATATGCTTATCGAAAGGGAAAATAAAGGTAAGTTATTTTAAACAGCATACCAAATATATCCAGTAGTAGAGGTATATATAGGACGTGGGTTGTCTCCCCCATCCCAAGCCTCTAATCATATTTTCCTCCACTGAACTGTTGCCACAAAAATTCCTAAAATGTCAACAGCCCTAACACACAGGAAAAAAATTGAAAGAAAACATCCTAACCACAGTATTGCAAAGGTTTTTTGGTGTCTCTCAGATGCACATGACAAAACACTGCTTTCACTCTTAGCTTTATGCTACAAATGCTTCCATAATATTACCGTTTGATGCACATATCTTTGATGCACAAAAAAAAAATGCACCAAAAAAATCTGACATCTGCAAAGTTCAAAAGACAAAGACAGCCCTCCAAGGGAACTTGGCAGTACTCAAATCAAGAAGTCTGCTTGTTATTTGTTATTTCAGTTATTGGGTTTCACCAACCTAAAATGCATCTCCATAATTTAAATTCAGTTTATCATCTCCAGTTTTTGTAAATGCCATTTTCATGGTTTGCAAAATGGGCTCGGTCATTCAATGTAACAGATTTCTTGAATTTTAAATTTCCAGTTTTATTATCACAAAAAAATCCCAAACCCTAGCAAACATTTACTTTTGCATTCATACAATTTGAAGCAACATGGTGAAACCAGCTAGGACAAATGGGATCTGCTATCATAATCAAGGCCAATCTCTTGCTTTTCGACAAACAAGAGATTTTTTTGTTTAGAAAATCCACCAGTGCAGGATCCCAACATCTGCATCTATCCAAAGTTAAATGTAAGTAAATACAGTTCACATATTCTATATTTAGCCAGAACATGGCTTATTCCACACCTCACAAAGTGACTCAGCGAGTCTGTTCAGTTGCTTGTTTGCCACTGGTTAACTCCATGACTTAGGATAGGAAGGAAGAACACATGCCTGGTGTGTTTCAGGACTGGTGCAGGCATCCAGGTGTTGCATGACACAGCATCCTCTTCAGCCCCCAAACCCAAAGACCTTGTCAACAGCTTCGAAACTCACTACAATATACAACTTATTGTCACACACCCCAAAAAAAGCTGATGTAGAGCTAGGGGGTACTGGTCCAAATGCAGTCAGTGCCATTGTGAGAGGCACTGGCCGGCTGCCCAGACTCTCAGTCACAGCCCAGAACAGATAGGGAACTTTGCACAAGAGGCAAGAGCTGTTTTGGAGGAAGGCCAGGATTTCGCAGGTAGCTTAGGACTACTGTTGGCAAGACTGAACAAACACCTCTTGGTCAATAACCCACAAAGTCCTTGTGTGTTTCCTCTCACAGGCCTCAAGACATGTTCAGTGTTCATGGTAGCATTCAACAGTGGAAGAACTACACACAGCCTTCAATGGCATCTCCTGTTATTCTGCAATAGCCACCAAAAATTATTCAGCACCTATCCAATAGTATTACTCAGTTAAAATAATTCAGTATTTTAACAGATAATACTGAATGCACGATTCCTAAGCAAGTTGTTGGCACCACCAGAAAAATCATAGCTCTGACAGGCAACCTTAGCCCAACACACACCACAGATATACTCCAAGGGAAGTTGGCTTTCCTTAGCACCCATCACTCTTCTTCCAGCTCTACAGGAGATGTTTACCAGCCACCAGGACATGGCCCACAATTACAAGAAGACATGGCACAGCATGTCCAAAACAATATTCTGCTCGATATTTTGCTCTGTTTATTCTAGTTTTAAAACATTCATAATTTTTTCCAGCTGTTCAGTATTACTAGAAGCTTTACTACAAAAATCTGTATTATGTTATTGATATAATTTCACAAAACTTAAGAGGTTTCTAATTTGTCCAAGATGTACCTAGCCCAGGAGCCATCCAACTTCCAGAATGTCAGAAGACAACAAATGAGTGCATGCTAAAACTCAAGAACAGACAAAATTCCCAAGTCACTACAACTCCAGGACACTGAAGTAACAGAAAACAAAGAATATGAACTAAAATAAGAATAAAGCTAAAATGCTGTAATTTCTGAAAAACCTTCAAAGTTTTATCTTGCTACTGCCAACCTTCTCTTTTCCTTTTCTTCAACTTTGCTTCAGTGTAACTTTTATGATCACACCTGCCATTATAACATTTTTAAATATTTTTCACAGCAAACTAGAAGTGGACAGTAGTCAGGTTCTTTTCTTTCCCTATGAATAGAATTCAAAGAAAAATACTTACTCATTTTCTTTCTTCAGAGAATATCTTCTGTATTCATATAAGAAATACAAATTTCCTATGAAGCATAATACTAAAAACAAATTACTAGTTTTGAGTCTTTTGTAATTGGTTTTCCCGTCTCTTCCTAAACTATCAAATGTTACAAATCCAATGTTTCTGCAAGCACAAGCAATGGTGCTAATTAAAAGTAAGTTTACCTTAAGTATTCATTTTGTCCCAAACTACCATAATTGTGATCTCAGAAGACTCATTTAGGACACTGTCAATTGAAATACACGTTCAATTAAGTTCACAATGCATTGTAATGTTCACAGAAGTCATTACTAAACCCGGATGCCTATTTTTTACATATCCCTTGAAAGATTCATTACCAACGACCAAGTTAACACTACTTGTTCATCTACGATGGAACTTAAATGTCTTAGGTCAGACAAATCGTCCTTAAAACTACACTCCATTATGAGGTCCACTGTTCTGACCACAGGGTGCTCCACAGCCAGGTGAGGTGAAGGACCCAGTGCAGCAAAGCTGGGGACAGACTTTGCCTGCCACCTTCTCAGCAAGGAAAGACTTCCCAGAAGCAACATGTTAGGGAAGGAGCAGACAGATTCTGGCTCCATGTTACTGTCCCCGTGAAAAACCAATGTACAACATTACTTTGCATGCTTGGCAACAACACCCAAGTTTCTAAAAACAGCAAACAAGTTGCAATTTTCTTGCCCTTGAAAATTACCAGGTTTTATGCAGAAAACAACACACCATATACTCCCAAGGAAGAGTAAAGCCTACTCTCTCAGTAAACCAGAACTTTGCAACACAAACCCAGAAACAAATTACTTCTTAAGAAATCAAAACAATACACTTTTTTTCCTGAGCAAAAAAATATAGTCATACTACCTAGAAAATACAAGTGTTACACCCTTTCTAAAATACAGTCCACTTGCTAAACCATAACAAACAGGAAATAAAGGCTCTTTTGGCTTGAAGCAAACAAAGCATTAAGGCTTATTTTTATGGAGTTTAAAAATAAGATACTCTATCGTGTTGTCTGGAGCAAAACACACAAAAGCAATAGAGACAAAAGAGTAGTAACTGAAGGACATTTTACTACACAAAAACCTAGAGCCACTTAGAGTCACTGGAGTTTGATTTTTTGGCAATATTGAATTTACATTCACTAGAACAGTTTGTCAAAAGTTTCTCGTGTCTAACGAATTTCCTTCTCTATAACAAGCTCCACGTGCGTTTCGGTGAGATACAGAATGATGTTTGGTACACCACAATGCACACAAAAAGCTGCATGAATGCACACCTTCCTACTTACCACTCTTCATACTCACCACTTTAATTTTTGTCTGTTAGTGTAATTGACCTAATTTTAGCCACCATTTGCTGTCTTTATATCTGCCACATGCAGATTCAGCTCCAGTCCCACCTGAAACATGATACACACTATTTGCTCTCTAATGAGGGGGTCCCACTTCCCACAGCATAGAAGCCCACCAAGAAATATTTTATTTTATTAACTATTTATAGATAGTATTCCAGGTGAACCAGGCATAGGACTTTTTTGGCCAACATGCACTCACCAAGTAGATTCAGAGATGCTGTCTGCATAATACTGGACCTACAAGCCCTATTCAACAAACACTGACTGTTACAGAAATTTGTAAGAAATGTTAAAAGTACAAAGGTAAGAAAAAATGGGATAAGCTACTTTTAAAATCAACATGCTGCTACTCTTTTTTTTTTTCCTTTTTGAGAAACCCATAATCCTACAGATCCCTTAGAAAAGCTTAACTTACATATATAAATTACCCCAAAAATATACAATTCTAGCCTGAAACCAAATACCAGAGGAGTTGAGGCGAGTGTTGCTGTCTTTGAGCTATGCTGTTTTTCAGAGCGCAGCTGTTCCCTCTCTCGGTTCTGTTTGTACATTAGCTGGCAGCTACAGTCAGCTGCATTTTTGAGAGAGAGAGAAGGATTTTGATGAGAGTCCAACAGTAAGCAGTAGTTATTTGTTCTCTTTAGATCATGGGGTTTTCTTAACTGTTAGTAGTCACTGTCAACTACGTGATGACAATTTCAATATATTCCAAAATTAACAAACCATATTGATATTTACTTACAGAAAGCCAGATTCAAATGAAGATACAAGATTCAACTATTTCTTTAACAGAATAGCAAAAGAGATATCCAAAAATTCCTACAATTTAAAACATTCCTCCTTGGAGCTTTAAACATTGCTAACTTTTTGGAATACCATTTGATTCATAGTTGTTTTTCTAGATCCTTGTTCATGTGGCGCAGGGAATAGCATACTGTCAGAAATAAGCTTAAAACTCCAGTAATTTCTCATCCTTCCCTACAGCTATAAAATGTACCTTCTTTGTAAATTCTTTTCTCTCTAAAACCAAATTTGCATTTAATGATCTTTACTTTGTGTTTAATAAATATGAACATTATCTCAAGACCCTTACCTCTTTCTGGTCTCAAACATTCTTTTTAGGATATCTGTGTTAGGTTTTTAGCATTAGTTCTGCTAAGCACTGCTTATCACAACATTGCTCTGATTATTTAGATTTTCAACTTTAACCTTCTCCCTTCAGTTTGTAAGGAAACTACAATCCAACTATGGCACAACTAATTAAAAAAAAAAAATCTCCTATATGTAACGACAAGAAGTCCCATCAGTATTTTTTGAAATCGCAAAACTAAGTCACAGTGTAAGGTACTGTATGTGTATTAAGCAGACCAGTATTTAATTTGCAGAGCAACTTCAGAAGAAATTCTTCTCCTATTGCTTATGCTCCTGCATTCCCAAGAAGGGATAGAATAGAAAAGCAAACACAGTGGTTAAGGGAATGCTCATTGCAAGTGTATTTGCCATCTCAAAATGCTGAGAAACTACTCTTACCCAAATGTTACCTGAGGAAAATTTCCTGTGACTTGCTGAAGTCTGTACAGTTCCACAGGGCAACAAAGCACTTGTAAAAACAAAGGCAAACAGGGCAACAAAGCCTTGTAAAACGGTGTACAGGCCTCCAATATAAAGCAGGATTTAATATTCACTTCACAGTATCAATGTTTATCTTTAGTCCCAACTCTCTTTATTGCCACTGTTTACTTTTAGAGCAAAGAATCATCAGCTTTAAACAGCTGCTGGGCAGAGATGCAGTACCACAGTTCCCCCTCCTTCTCAAGAAGACCCTCTTGGCCTGGCTTGTGCTTGCAGACTGGGTGCTATCACCCACTAATGTAGTTGAGGCTTGCATCAAAGGGAGTGAAAAAACCAGAAAAACTTCTAATTCAATTTTTAAGTAGGACAGTGCACCCCACTAAAGGAAATGCACATTTTGTATGGCCTGCAGCTAAGAGGGGGTGTCCCTACTCTGAGGTGTGGCAAAATGTTTTGAAGGAAAATTACACAGGCCCCTTATTTGAGAATTGCTACCCTCTTGTTTAATCTACTTGATTAAAATTTTACCAGACAGGTACAGTTCTGCTAAGGTCACCAGACATCTTGTAAGTATTCAATCCTTTTTACTTTCCTTTGCTTCCTAGTACTGGGCTGATTTTTTTCAGAATTCCTTCACCTTTCATCCAGTGGTGATTCAGCAGCAGACTCCATGTTAAAGGGTGAGAAGTGAGTATTAGCTGGTTTGTCTTTTTCCTGCTACTCAGTTTTTTCAGTAGGCAACCCAGTGGGGAGAGGTGCACAGAGGAGAAACCTAGGTCTTAACCTTTTAAAAGTATTTGGTATCTGTTTACATTGAGACTATCACAAGTAAGACTTCTAAAATCCATCTAGATACTTGAGGAAAAGAGAGTGGGCAAAATTAAGAAAAATCAGTTAAATGCAATTACATACCTCAAATCTATATCTTAAATTATTCAAATGAATTCTTTGTCAACTTGCAACATCACTGCATCCATTAAAGATCTGCAAAGATATCAGAGCCTGCCCTGATACTATCAGTTTTGACCATTTAAAAGGTGTCCTTTAAAACTTCTTCAGAGTCTCTTTGCCAGTTGACAAGATCAAGTTAACACACACACTTACAGGGGGACTGTAGGAAAAGGAATGCACAAGTATTCAAATTCCTCTTCCTTCACTCCAGCAAATAAAAGAAGTGCTGCAAAAACCAAGAAAATTTCCTTTAGATAGGAATGCTTACCAGTGCCAAATATGAATGTCATTTGAATGAAGGAAAATCTCAGAATATTGCTGCGCATCTTAGTAAATAAATTAACACAACAGCTCTCAATTCACATGTAATTTTAAGCTCAGTTTGTTCTATTTTTTAAGAAGCTAAGCTCTAATTGAAAAAATTGTTTTCTTTTGTCTCCTTAAGCTTCAGGACTTCCATCCTTGGCACAGCCATCTGAATTAGATCCAACTTGCCAGAGGTATCAATTTCATTGAAACAAATCTGCTTCAACATTTTTCACTTGAAAGAATTAGACTGTGCCTTTGAAAGATAAAATCACATTGCAGTAAGAAGGAAAAAAACCCAACAAACAAGCAGGCTAGTTTCTGTCTATCTTTCACTAGGAGACTGAGGCATCATATCTTTTGAAGTTAATATATCCTAGAGGCACAATGGATTTACTGTACTACTTCCCTGTTCTAAGAAACTGCTCTCCTACTGACCCAAGAGGGAAAACATACCACAAAGGGGGGGGGAAATGAATTGTGCTAAAAGTAGTAAATGATAACCAGCATTGCTAAAGAGCATTCTCTTCCCAGCACAACCATACGCATTCTCTCTTGGATTAGCTATCCATTCTTTCTCTCCCTCACACTCAGACATCATCCAAGACTCTTTTTGGAAAAACTTATTTCTGTAGAATACATAGAGAAGCTAATAAAACACCACTTCTAAATGTTTTCAGCTACCGTATGTTAGAAGCATACATTATCCTGATTCCTAGGCTCAAGTCCAACAGGATATTTAATTGTGCGTAAAACAAACTCATGTGTTTTTACTGAAGTCACTACTTATTTTTCTCTTTAGCTACTCACTGTGTCTCTTTTCCTTGAGAATGACACAATGCAAGACAAGAGGCAGATTTCACACTGCCACTAAAAGAAACCTATACAAAGGACACCATGATCAAGAAAAGTTTGCAGCAGCATATTCCACCTTCTAGCTTACTACTTAGCAAGTAAGATTCGTGGTGTCTGAAGTTATACAGTTAGCAGCCAGGTAGTTTACCTTTCCTTTTGCAACACAAAAATTATGTTCTTGCATGTTAATTAATCTGTTCCTAGAAGATAATTTTCCAGAGTCCTGGAAAAAATTCAAGCCTTAGAAGTGATTCATAAATGTAACATGCAATTTTGACATATCAATCTCCTTCAACTGAGACTGACACAAGGACCGAACCTCTGTTCCTAGAACTGGCACTAATCAGCAACATGTCTATCATGTTCCACACTTTACACTAGAGTTGACTTTTCACTCCTACTCCTAACCAAGTTTCTAAAAGGACAGCACATGCCATGAAATCTCAGGCACACAGTTCCACTGCACAGTGGGGCAGAAAGGCACCTCAGCAGAGGTCCACTCCAATCACCTGCTCAGAGTGGGGCCAGTCAGACCAGGGTGATCAGGAATTGTTTTGAGTATCCTGGGGAAACGTGTGCTGGTGTTCAATTACCTCTACAAGAAAAGGGTTTTCTGATGTTTCAATGGAATTTCCTGTATTTCAACCTGTCACTACTGTCTCCTGTCCCATTGCTCTGGGTATTAATGGGAACAATCTGGCCCTGGCAATGGGTCTTCCGTGTCTGGGATTTCTGAAGGCAAATCTCACCATTAAAGCTGAGGTGGAGGTGGCTTTAAGTACCTCAGCCTTTTCTGAGACCCTGTTCAGCAGCAGCCTCTCATTCTCTTTGCTCTTGCTTTTGCTGCTGATACAGTTGTAGAACCCCTTCTTGTTCCCCTTTGCATCCTTTGCTAGATTCAGCTGCAGGTGGGCTTTGGCTGTCCTAATCCCATCCTTGCATGCTTGAACAATGTCTCTGTACTCCTCCCAGGGTGAATTCAATACAGAGCTTATCAGAAAGCCATTAGTGAGTTCACTTGCAATAACTCATGAAAATACTGAAGCAGTCGGAAGCACAAAGCACATTCATTGCTGCCTGAGCTCCCAAATTCCAAGAGGAGGGTACCCAGAGAAATCAAAGTTACTTTGAACAGCACATCATACCAATTTCTTCATAGGTATATTGGTATTTACATTCAACCTGGCCATTTCCACCTTGAGAAGAACTTGTATGAAACACATAGAAAGTATTTTGGCTCAATCTACTGGGTTATTTAACTCTTCTTATCTACAGAACTTAACTACTCCAATCCTTGCTCAGTAATAGCTATCTATTACCACAGATGCAGGAGAAACATCAAAACTGTCTCATCTGAACGTCATGGATAAAGGGGATCCAGTGGTAAGTGTTTTAATTATTTATATCCATTCCTTATTCATATCCTTCCATACCCATCCTTATTTTTACTTTACTGGGAGGATACAAATTCTCACAAGCAAGGTAAGGAAGAAAGCTGAAAAGGCTTAAACAATTTATTACATGCGCTTCAGCTTCATGTCATGCATGAAAAGTGGCATCCTTACCATGTTGATAAAACTATGTGTAACCTGGAATATTATTTTTATATTCACACACATCTGTTACTGATCTTGTTTTCTACAAAAAGGGACTGTCTTATTCCTCCTACAGAAAAAGTCCTGTAGTAACACAACATTTAAGCTCTGAACTACCTCTACACTAAAACACATGCATGAAAAATGCTATTACTATATTACTATTCATGAAACAAATCTAGCATGCCTTCCTCCTAAGAAAGAAAATATGGTACTACAGACTGATCTCTGAATAAAACAAACATTAGATAGAGTTACATAAATAAAATAATATTAAATAATGAAATGCAAATTCTAAGAAATTTCAAGATATGCCAGTATAAGAACCCTACTTTGGTCACACACTATCATTTCTAGTAGAAGAAAATAAATATGAGGCTCTACTGAACCATAATTCTTAGCAGGATCCTAACTTTTGTGTCACAGACAGACTGAAGTTGGTAAGACTAACATAAGAACCATCAATGCAAACTCTGACTTTCACAGCCAACTACAAACTTTCCCAATTCTAAATTGTTTTTCTTTCCAGTATTAAGGCAGTAAAGCAATTCTTTTTATTTCTCAAAGAAATTGCAATACATGCGAGAGAACAGAAAAGAACATGCCATGAGTTTATACTTTCTTTAAACTGCTTTTTGTGGTTCACTAATAAGTGCGGCTTCGGGAGTTTGAACACATTAGTGCTACCGTCACTTTGTTCTAAGTGTCCATAAACACAGTGAAGGAAGAAAAGTGAAAGAATGCTTGCTATTCTCCCCTTCCTTGTTCTTGCCTCCCACCTCCTTTCCCAGCTGAGCAGGAGCATTTGCCAAACCACAGCTATGACTGGCATAGTATTACAGGGCTTTGTGCAATAGGACCAAATGCAACATACAGGTTTGCACTTAGAAATCCCACTGTTCATGTGGCATCAGGAACTAAAGGCTCCCCATTCTGCAATCCATGAACCATTCACTGGCCACTAAAGCAAGTAAAAGAGATTCACTGAAAATAGGAGATGCTTCGCCAGACCCAGTGCAGTCAGAGATAAGGTGTGCAAACACTCTAGAACAGAAGTGAAAAATGGGTATTTGGAGAAAGTATAAACCATACTTATAATGTTATTTATACAGTATGAGTAAGGAAATATTTTTAGCCAGGGCCATATTACATATTCTATTTAGCTGAATAGCTAAACCTGTCATTTTTATCTCAGACTAAACTATACAGTTAATCAGTGTGGGTTTCTTATTTTCTTTGATGTTGACCATATTCACAAAGGAATTGCCTGAGGAATTGCATTTATTTCTCACAACAATTAAATTTCAAGCTTGGATGTGGATCCAGAGTAGTCTGTATGAAAATTTTCTGTTTTCAGGCTTTGTGAGACAAAACAACCATGTTGCAAGAGCAGCAGCCATTCGACTGATCTGCCTTCAGTTTCATAATTATTTTGTGCTTGTGGCATGGTAATGATTCTGTTAGAGTGCAAGAACAGGTTCTCTGGTCATTATTCTCATACAATGCAAGCATTACCTCTGAATGAAGTAAAAATGTGGATGTAAAATTTCAGTTAAAATAATCACATAGCTTAACAGATGGATAAAATTCACTTGAGCAAATCAACTCCCTTGCATTATGAGCTCCTTTGTATTTAAAATATTTTTGTCTTGAGACTAAGTAAGTTAAGGAAACATTTCTGAAGTTGACTATACAGCTTTCAAGCTGTGCTGTCTGTATAAAGCAGCTGTTTTAATATCTACTCGTGTCACAAATACAACTTTTTCCACTCACAGTAGAGGCTTCGGCGAGCAAATTCCACAAAGGTGTTGAAGACAGCTGCAGAAAGGAGCAAGAAATACTTTTCAATAGGAATAGGTTCTTTTAACATGCCACTTATCACTTGTCTGCTCCCCCAGTACTATTCCTGTCTCTCAAAAGCTCATTTTAGACAGAATACATTAAAAGGTATGCTTTTCTAGCTTAAATCAGGAAAGTTTTGCCCAGCAACCTCTGCTTCTCTCACCCCACTTTTTCTTTTCCCAGCTATCACTCCCTCCCACATGCTTCCCTGTCATTATGAGAGTCAAGCCCAACACAGTTCTGCATTAGCAGGCTTCCCTGATGAGGGAAATAGGGTGAAGAAAGACTCTAAAATGCTGCTCCTCAAAGACAGGAAAATATGAGTTTCTATGCCTGGGCTGGATGGAGGAGGCTCTGCTGGGCAAAAGCTGCATACACTTTGGTAGACTTGTTTTTACGCTTCCCTGAACTACCTTGTGTCTCAGAAGTCCCCTCAGAAAAACAACTTCATTATTTTTCAGGAACGCTGTACAGATATAAAACTCACAAACTGAACAAACTCAAACCACCCCAACCAGGAGAGGTCGGCAAGTGCTGAAGTAAGGGCAAGTAGAAGTGTTTTGTTGGACATGATGCACAGGTTTCTGGGAAAATCCTTGCCCTTCTAATAGTGCAGAGAATCATAACTTTGTTCCTGATACTGCTATTAATCAGGCAAATTACACCAAAGCCACATCACCTCTCTGTGCCCTTTAAATGAAATAAAAGTGTTAATAATTATCTTTCTCTTTGATATGCTAGGTGAAAACTGAGGCACGAGGATAAAAAAAAGAGAGTTGTACTCTCCAGTCAGTAGTGACTGAGTGAAGAGGAAGCAAGAAGGACACTTAGTAGCTTCTTTTACAGAGGATGGAAAAATTTCTTTGTTTACGACACTTGAGCAGAAAATTTCAGGTTTGCCTTTTTTTTTTTTTTTTTGTAAATAATAAACTTATCATTGATACAATAGCTCTAAACAAACAAGCATAACTATGCAGCAGGGTAGTACAAAGAAATTCAGCATACAGGCACAGCTTTTATCTTGAGGACATGTGGGTCCATGCCTCCTCTCCCACCCCCAAGCTTTGTAACCTTCATTAAAATCTTTCTGAATCTCAAGTCCCTCTTGCACGAAGCATGAGCAGCATGTACACCATCACTAGAGCCACAGCACATTTAGAAAGAGGGAGAAGTGCATCAGCCCATTGGGATCCCTACCACGTAAAAGCCTTTGGATCCTCTACTGGTGCTATACACTCTCACACTGGCATAACATGCAGTATCCTTGAGCCAGGGAAGCAAAGAGGGGAGTGGCAGTGTCACAACCACCTCAATGAACTTACTGCACACAGCTAACTGAACACCTCAGCACAGTAATAATAAGATCCAGTTACTGACAGCCTCAGTTGTATTTGAGCTGGGGTCAGAAGGTGAAAGATCCTATATGCTACTTAAAAGCCTTTCAGCTTCTAAAATTCATAACCAAAGAGTTGCAGAGGAAAAAGAACTGAAGCTGTCAGCTGTTTCCATGTAGCACAGTGCAAAAAACAGACAACTGCTGAGCTATAAAGAATCACAGAGCTTTGCCAAAATTTGCTTAATTGATTAGATGAGACAAGTATCAGATTCAAAACTAGACAGGGAAAATGCAACAGGCCTAATGAAGTAAGGCTGTTCATCAGAAGATTAAATAACTCATGCTGAATTTGACTGACTCCCCAGAAAAATATAATTGAATGGATGATATTAAGTGTAGGTTTTGCTCATTAATAGTGAGGCAAGGTAGAGAGCTCACAGTTAGACAATTAAGCATTTCTATTTCAGCTTTCATTTAATCACACTTCTGAAAATCACTACTTCACAAAAACAATCATCCCCCTCAAAAAAAAGCCCCAAACCAAACCAAACCCCTCTTACACAAAAACGCCACAAAGCCTCAGATAAACAGGTGATAAGGTTTAGGCTCTGCTATTTTGCTATTCACCCTAATTTTCTTATTGTGCTATCTCCCAACAGGCAACACAAAAGAAATCTGCACATTTGTATGGGAGTTCTGCTAGGAAAAGAACAATCAGCTGCAGACATGAAAGGAACTGAGAAGTCAGCAATTTCACAGCCTTTGCCTTACAATATCTGCTGCAACATTTCAGATCATATCAAAGCTGTTGTCACACACCATTTCCATGGAACTGCAAGAGTTAGGGAGAAACAAACATGGCACCAAATCCACCCATCAAGCAGGGACAGATACACCCACGGTGCTATTTTTCCAGTGCCTTATGTAGCCATTATTCTATGCATCCTAAACACTCAGGTTTCAATGACCCACTGACATGAAGTGATGACCTTTCTATTTAAAAATCTTTCTAGTTTAACTTCCCAGCTCCTCTCTCCCCTCCCCATTCTTCTCCCCCTTCTCTTTGGAAGCCTACCACTGGTCATCAATGAGTGTTTCTCAGAATAAGTACCATGACAACTCAGATCCTTCCCACCAAACTTCAAGCATTTCTTTGTGCTTAAGTTAGGGGTTCTGCCATCATAGACACATAAGAAGCCTGAGTTAGTCTTTGGAGATACCACTGTCTCTCCGGGCTGACTTCAGAGGGAACCTCTGAAACAAGGAGTAAAGGTCTTACAGACAAGCTATGCACAGTTTAAATCTTGTATAACTTTTTCTAATCAAGACACTTGTCTGTCCCCTGCTCTCCCTATAGTTCTTTCCTATTTAACAACCTCTTCTTGGCACTGTATTGCCCAATCTAAATGCAAATTCTACCTGTAATCTCATAAAATTTGTACAGAGGAGGTCTACCAACATTGCTTCTCCAAGATCTTTCTGTGTATTTTACAGCACCTTGGTAGCCATTTTCCTTACCTTTTAAGAATGCAAAAGCATGGTCTGCTTATGGGACACTTCTCAGATCCCATTTTTTAGTGATTTTCAATGCAGAGATTCAGGTGGCTCTTCTCTAGATGTAGGCCAGCAAAAAAGGCAAGAGTATTTGCTCTGTGATGCAAGCCACTGAAGAAAGAAAACCTGGTTGAAGGAAATATGATCACCAGCAATTCATGATTGGGAAATCATCATCTGCTAAACATGGTTTTGTGTTATAGAGGAATAGACTAACAAAAGAACTGGGAAACTACCTGTAAATACAAGGACAGCAGTAGGCAAAAGAGGTTCTCAGAAGGTAATAAGAGAACAAAAAAAATAAGACTGGACAAAGAGACAGCATTAAGTATGTCCGATATTGATGTTATCTCCTCCTAATTGCCATGAGATAAACAGAGGTATAAACATTAATCAATTACTGTAAACATTCACAAAATTACTGTGTCTTCTGAAATTCAACCCAAAATTGTATATTGTGAGATAATTCTCAAACTCTTTCTGAAACAACATCATAAGGCTTCCCATGCCCCAGCCTCTTCAGGACTCATGCCCATTTCAACACATGACACTGCCATGAAGGAAAAGCACAAAACTTCATAATCTGGATAGGAAAAAAAAAAAAAACCAACCCAAAACCGGAAAACCCAGAACATTCAGAGAAACAATGCAAGCTTTAATCTGCACAAGAATTCCCAAATCTTAGAGTATTTTACAAGGTAAAAAAGACATGTAATTGGAATTGGGATTTCAAAAGCAAGCTTTGAAATCTGGACTAAAACATCATGTAAAGATCTTTGAGAAAATCAAAGTATCCTCCAAAGAAATCTGCCATTACTTTCAAAAGCCAAGCAATGACAGAAGTTTCACAATAGTCTCCAGCTGTAATTAAGCCAATGCTAAGAAATAGTCACTTATTCTAAAAACTTTGTTGTATGTATTTTATTTATGTTATTTATTAGTAAACAACAAGAAGAGTTATAAGGAGCAAGTCCTCTCCCAGAAATACCCAGGACATTCCACATCAGGGAAAAAAAAAAAGAACAAAAAAAAATTTTAATAAGTGGAAATAATAAATCAAATCTCATTGACTAGCAACTGTTAATCCAGGCACCAGCAGCTCATCTTCCAGAATTGTTACTTGCTAGCAGTTAGTAACCTTGTAAGAGTACAATGTTATGCAGCATCCTCTCTCTGGGGCAGCTACATTAAACTGAACCAACCATCCACTTGATCAGCAGAGGTTTTTAAAATAAACACTCTCAGGGGTGCTGAAACATGCTATTTACTTATGGCAGAGATGTAATGCTTCTTCATTCAAATAGGCAAAGGCACTATGATCTCCATCCAGTCTCCTGATGACTTCTACTCTGAATCATTAAGTATGATAAGTAGCAAGCCTTGGCAAGCATCCAAATGTCTATTTCTAAAGCATTAGTACTCAGAAACCGTAACAGAAACCTAATCACTTGTGCTTCCATGCTTACAAACAAAGCCGAACATCCATTTTCAACACAACAGGGTCTGCTTCCCTCAGTGCAACTCTAAAGAGCAAGAGAGTAAAATAAATTTCAGTCAAATAATTGCTCTCCACTTCCTATCCACCCCTCCAGTCTCCAAACATCCTCTAACCCAGATTCTAAAACAAGGAAAAACAAATGCCTCATTATATAAACACAAGTTATGTTTGAAAATCTCCTTGCCTGCTCACCAATAACAACGAGGAGACATTTCTTGGTGGAAAAAAAAAAAAAAAAAACAAACAAACATCTCATCACTTTCCACAGCTTTCACTTGAAAATTAAAAAAAAAAACAACCCAAAAACATAAGCTAAAAGCTTGAGGAGCCACTGCTATACCAGGAAGACCAGGTCTTGCAGGCAAGCACCTCTGCTGCCCAGGGAAAGGCAGTGGCAGCCTATCCCAGCTTGGTGTTCCCTTCTAAGTTAATGTTAACAGGTTACAGACAACTGGCATCTCCAAAAAGGGCTGATCCTACTTGTATCATGTCTATAATAAACTGTAATGGCCTGGAAATGGCTCTCTTCCCTCCCTGATGAGACAAGAAAAGCAGACGAATAGCTGAGAGGACAATAAATCTTATAGCAAGATTCGAAGAGGAACTTAATTCTTGCCAATTTCAAAAGAATTCTTGCCTTCCCTGCCCCCATGGTATGAATGAGCAGCACCCAGACCCTTGCAAGCCCTAGCTTCAAAACTTACTGGTCCAAAAAAAACCAAAACCAAAACAAACCAAAAAAACAAACTCCAGCACAAGCACAGAAGGGGGATAGGAGGACCTCCCCTTGCCTCCCAGTTCTTCAGGAGAGACAACTCAAATAGAAATAGTCTCAAAAGTTATCTGCCCCACATAACAATGCAGTAGCTGATTTTTTAAGTGTGTTTCACACACACTCATGTGAGCACAGAGTGGCTATTGACCCCCTTGGCTGTACCTGTAACAGATCAAACACAGAACTTTCTTTCACACCACTGCAATTTTAAACAGAGCTCATAGGGGGTCAGCAACAGGTGCAAAGTCACAACTTCAAAAAAAAACCCTACAACAGCCTTGTTTGTCCAGTCCAAGATGACAACAAACTCTAACGTCTTACCTGAAAATCTGTCTTTGCAGAGAGGGACAACTATGAAAACAAAACATCCAGCTCCTCTTGAATAGGTACAGGAGCCAGAAGCTAACGAAGCCAGAAGCCAGAAGTATGGGCAAGTACTTGCACATGAAACTAAGAAAACAACCCTGAAAGAAGAGCTTCCTTATGTGCTCAAAATTTACGTCCAAAAAAATGTGGTTATTATCATACAAAATACACTCGAGCAATTTCAGTAACCCCAGATTTTCCCGAGACACAAGAGACAGCAGACACACTTTTTATTAACATATGAATTTAGATGATGGGAGAGAAAGGACCAATTACCATGTGGAAACAGAGTGAAAAAAGGATACCTGCTCAACCATTTTATAGAATGTTCCCGCCAAAAATTGTGCAAAATCCAATTCCCTCTGTTACACCTTCATCGTATGTTCTGCGAACTTTGCTAAAAGAGCCCTGTGCTTAAATAACGAACTAAGAACTTCCACTTACTGTCACTGGTGATTTTGACATGTGCTACTGATTTCAAAACAGTTTTTATCAGGCGTCAGTGCCACAGAGCTAGCACAGAGGTTAATTAATCTCAAATCTCTTATTAGCGGTAAGGGGGGAAAAATTAGACAGCCTTTATTTTCCCCAGAGAGCATGAAGTGTTGTAGCTTCTGTAGGAGTTACTTTTGCTACAGTCTCTCATTCTAGCACCCTTGAATGTTTATCAGTCTTTGTAAAACCCCAAGTAAGCAACCTTCCTTCTCCCTAATTCGGTATGAAAATATGAGAATCACTGCAACAACCACTTTTGTCCTCATAACAGTCAATCCCTTTTGGCTGACTGCTCTCCAATAGAGAACTTGCCATCCACTTAGGATGAACAAGGCTTCAAGAAACTGCATTTTCACAAATCAAGTCTAAGCAGCACCACGGGAAACAAGAAATAAATTATTTGGTAACTTCGCTGGACATGAAGTCTTCTAGATGAGGACACATCTAAAAATTGAAACCCTTAGTTGAGGTTCTGGAAACCAAATATAATAACTCCTGAAGTAAAACTGAACAGAGTCTGTGATAGCCAACAGTGGTGACACCCTTGAAAGAAAAGCAGATGGACCACTGACTTTGCCTGAGTCTATACAGGAGCTCCCTTTCAACACTATCTGCTTATCTCTTTGACACAGCCAAAGCCTGTACACAATAAAAGGGTTTATCAAAAGCATCTTTTTCCTCTCAGTATTTCTGTGGCTATGACCACCATATTATCTCAGACTATCCTACTCTGTCACACATTAATCTTCAAAATGTCATTTGGACAAAAGGGGGTTAGAGAGAATTTCTACACTATTTGTTCAATGTCACATGAAGTCTGTCAGGGCAGAGAACTGAAGCCTCTCTCATCTCCTTAGGCCCAAGTGAAACATCCCGTTTAATCAGCAGACTTGTTCTTACACAGCTATATATACCACACTGCCATATAACCTGAAAGTGAATCAAGTAAATGAAGTTTTTGAAAAAGCTGTAGTACTATTCCCTCTCATCAGGGACTGAATTAATCCTTTAAGTCCCTTGCCAAATGACAAAGTGAACAATATGAAAAAGAAACATGTACACAGACACCTATATGCAATTCCTGATTCCTGGACTGGAGTCTGACTTTGAAAGCAGAAAATACATTCCTGAATAAATGCTATCCAATTTTCCAAATATATTTAGTATATTATCATGGCACATTTGCACAAGCACTTTTTGCTATGACTTCACTGTACAGAGTGATTTAGCCAGCCAGCACAATGTAGTCCAAAGACCACTCAATCTTTTTGAAAGGAAAAGGCTTGAGTTTTATGACCTTGATCATAAAATTAGATGCATTCTGGTTCTCCACAGAGTATTTCCTGACATCACCTTGTGTTAGGCAAAGCTTTGTTAATCTTACCATCAGACAAGCTGTGAGTGATGAGCAGTCTTTTAACAAAAGCTGCTTGGAGATGAGGCTCTTCTCTTGTCTTCCAAAGAAGCTCACTTATAATTTGAGAGTTTACCAACCTAAATGGAAGTCCAGATATATTTTATCTAAAAGATAAAACAGGGCTTTCACAACAGCAAAATGAGGAAGTTCAAAGAGGACAGAAAAGCTAATTAAGAAAGATACAGCTAGATATAGACTTGTGATTTAGGTCAGATCATATCTTTTCAAGGCTTTTAGGAAGGAGCTTCCAAACCGACCTTTCAGTTCCCTACAGTGTTAATGAATTTTCAAATGTAATTAATTCCAGGTGAATTGGAACTAAATAATCCTCTGAGAAGTCAGACCAAAATCAAAATGCTTTAGAGTACAGCAGAGCTGTCTCTTTTGAGAACAATAAGCAAAAAAATTTGTGAATAAGAACATAACCCAGGTCTTTTTAAAAGCTGAGGCATCTCAGAAATGGGTATTGTGACACCACAGTCAGTCTCACCTACAGACCTGACTGTCTTTCCTTGAGTGTGTTTCTCCTACTCACACACCTGAAGGGCCCTCAGAAATGTAAAGGATTCCTGATTCATGCATGTGCAAAACAAAACTGCATGACACAACCCTTTTTGGCCACGTAAAGGCAGCATGCTGTCTACCTGCAAAAACAAAGCATGGTAGAGGCTTCTATTTTTTAGAAAAGCTTGCCCTGAAGAATTCTGCACTTTACATCATTCTATATATAAATGCAGTATTACCAGAATAAAAACCCAATCAATTCCTCTCAAGAAAACCGCTACTGTTGTCCCTCCCTTCTACAGCTTATAAAAAATTTGCATACAAAACACTGACACTTACTTTAACTGTTTTCTTTGAATAGTCAGGTTTTCTTTTTTGTCCCTCTCTTAACAGGTTAACAGGAAAAAATCAGATAGGTCAGAAAAAAAAGGAACCCAAATTAAACCAACCAAACAAGAAATTCCAGCCGCAACACCCTACCAAAATAAAGCCAATTCATACTAGCTCCATTTAAATAAGAAGTTTCACTTGCTGTTTCATTTTAAGTATTTTGAAGATTTTTGTAACCACCTCCCCAAATATTCAGATTTCTTTCTGCTTCTTTTATGCTTATATTCCCTGATGTGCCCAAAATAAACACAACTTTAAAGCTACCAGGCCCATCTTGGCCAAAATACCTGAGAATTTCCAGTGTCATGACAAGGGAGAGCAACACAGAAATTGTTTGAGGAACACAAGTGGACACTTAAGACTTTAGTCTTTCATACGAAACCACAGGACAGGCAACTTTCACATGCAACCAAACCAGTGTACTTGTTGTACAGGCTCCTGGCAAGTTCAACAGGGGAAATGTTTTAATTGACATGAACAACAAGTTTGCACAGCAAATTCTGAAGATACAAAGGTTTTATGTTTTTATTAGCCATTAGAGGGTTGCTACCAGCCCTTAGAAATTCTCATTTATGTAATCACAAGTTAAAGCAGAAGAGAATAAAGCAATGTATTAAAATAATAATGTATTAAGCAATGTATTAAAATAATAAAACTGCAGTTGCAGGGGAGTGGAGTCCCTAGCGCATTCCCCAAAAGCCACTAGGCTGTCCAAGATTTACGATTTGTGTCTTACTCATCTAACTCTTCTCACTTCCTTCCACTGCTGGAGCTGGTTTTCAGTTAGTGAGCCAGGATTACCTTGGCAGATTCAACAAGCAAAACCTCATTTATGCAAATCCCAATACTGCAGTTCATTACTGGAAAGCCTGGCATTTTTTAAACCTTCCTGTTTTTTGGAGCTCGTTTTTGGTCCAGGACTAGTATGCACCCCCATATAGCAAATTTAAGCCTACTGGCAACAGATACACTTTTAAGTATCTTCCACAGATTCTTCAGAAGTAACTCACATATGTCTATGCCCTCCCCAATAATTTCATGCTGAAAAACAGTGCTCTAGATCCCTCCTGATGGGATGACTAGAGCATGAAGCTTGAAACTCTCACTGTGAGCCACATCGAGAACAGACAGCAGAAACCACCACCTTTCCACAGACCTTCTAAACTCTGAATTACTGTGAGCTTGAAGTCATAACAGGATAAATAACAAAACACAGCCTGATATCTACTACTCTCCTCTCATTTGCTAAGGATGACTCTGCTATAAAAGAGAAGAAATGACTATGTCAAGTGGAAATATGGAATACAGCTATTGTCTACCCTACAAACTGCCATATTTTTCCAAGATCCTCTCCAATCAGTATGGCAACCAAATAAAAACAGGCATATATGGACAAGACACGAGAGAAGCTGGTCTTGGAGAGAAAAAAACCAAAAAACTAATAGTCTGAATATTCTGAAAACATATTCATCTTCCCTACCTCCAAAGGAAAGTTAACAGAACTAGCAAATGTTCACACTTCATTCCTTTGAAAATAAATGTATACCTCCTCCACAGCATATGATGCAGGCCTAATAAAAAAAAATGAGTTTTTCAAACCAAGTGTTTTCACATTGTCTTGATTTTCTTTTATGCACACACTTGCCTGATGCAGGTGTGATTTCTGTCCAGATCACTATTGAAGTTTTGTGTTGTTGCTCAGGAACTTCCTTTCAAGTTCTGAAGTAAAAAAATCCAAGCATTCCCCCCACAATAACATAACTACACATGAGCAATGCACTGAAACTTGCAAATGCAAACAAAAACTCTGAAGTCAGAAAAGACAGCTCCACACTATGGAGGGCACAAAACAGAAAAATCAATATTCCCTTTAGGCAACTCCTTGGTTTCTCTAGATTTAAATACAATGAGGGAAACTGCAAAATTCACATTGCAAACATGGTTTACAAACTAACTGCTCATTTTTGTTTGGAGATGTGAATTTTAACACCATAAATTGTGGGTTGCAAGGACTACAAGGAAAGAGTTGCTTATACACTGAATCTGTGGCTTCGGGGGGGGGAAAAAGTTGGTTTTTTTTTTTATTGCCATGAAACTTGCCACTGCTGTATAAGACACACATTTACATGTACAGCTTTAGTAGTTCACAGGACGGGATGCCCAATACCTATTCCTTCAAGCAGTTCTGTTAGCTGCCTGGAAGACAATAAGCCTTCTATTTACAAAAAATAATTGTTCTTAATTTGAAAGCCTTCCCAACTGGATACCTCAAGGAGTACACACCACTCTAAAAATTTTTAAAAATAAAATGTTCAGCAACGTCACCCACGTGGATCAACTTTGACAACCCAAATGAAACTGCAGACCAAGGAAGTATAAAGTAACTTCATAAAGTTACATGCAAACAGACACGTCAGTACCCAAAGTATATCCCACTTATCTGCAGAGGCAGCAGCACCACTTGCTAAGTGGGTACTAGGACTCCAGCCAGCCGTGAGGACTCTGCTTCCCTCTCAGCCACTAGCCTGGTGCAGGATGTTAGCCAAGCCTGTATCTCCTTAACATCCCAGGTCACTCAGGCACAGAAAGGAAATTCCTACACTAATTCATGTAACAAGTGCAGAAGTTCATTAGCAAAGATTAATAGATCTGTCTACTTTCTTTTGCGAGAATCCTATACTTCAAAAGAACCCCAAAACATTTTCAGTAAGATTGCACTCCATCCTCAGGGGTTCATCATGTTCAGACTCACACAACAAAGGCTTTTCTGCACTTGCTGAGTACCTCACAAAAATTATTATGACCCATTCTCCAAGATGCAGTGGTTTCCAAGCCTTTCATCTGCAGGCCTCAGAAGATTTTCCAGCAGACATGCAACTACTGGCTAGAGTGGTTAGGGTAGTAGATCCTAGTTCTATTTCCCCCATTCCACAAAAGCAGTCAAAAGGCCACAAAGTGAGAAACTGAATAACTCTGCATTTCTTGCAGTCTATTTTCACCCAAGCTAAGCAATATTTATACCAGAAGATGAAAATTTTAAAAATTGACAAAAACTTTCCGATGAAACCAGAGATTGTGTTTACTCCCACTAAAGTACCAATCAATTGCAAACAAAATCTTCTACCAGTTTGAGCTGTGCCTCTTAGTCCCAAAAAGAGAAGACTGAGAGGGGATCTCATTAATGCATATAAATATCTCAAAGGTGGGTGCCAAGAGGATGGTGCCGGACTCTTTTCCATGATGCCCAGGGACAGGATGAAGAGTAATGGCCATAAACTAGAACACAAGAAGTGGCAGAGCACTGGAACAGGTTGCCCATGGAGACTGTGGAGTCTCCTTGTCTGCAGACATTCAAAACCCACCTGGATATGTTCCTGTGTTGACCTGCTCTAGGTGACCCTGCCTTGGGATGGAAGTAGACGAGATGATCTCCAGAGATGCCTTCCAACCCTAGCAATTCTGTGATTCTATGGCGGAAAATTTGTCAGTTTCCTCTTCAGTGGAGGAATTTCTTCCTAATTGTAATATTAAAGGGAAAAAAGTCATTAAAACTCAAGCCAGAATTGCTGTTGTGTTCATGAAGTAATATCGAAAGCATTTTCCTTCTCCTGTTTTCACTTGAATTTTCACTGACTTTTTACAGCAGAATCAGACAGTAACATTATCTGGAAGTAACTTCAGTTCTCCTGGTCCTATTTCCCCAACAAAACAGGAAAAATTGACTTGGACTGCTTAGAGGCTTGTCCAGCTGAGTTCTGAATACCTGCAAGGACATCCCAATCTCCCTGGGTAGCCTGTTCTAACACCTGACTCCTTACAAATTGAAATTTCTTTCCCTTATATCTCATTGGAATTTCCCTTGCTGCAAACTTGTGTTTGCTGTCTCTTGTCCTACTGCCTCTCCATACTTTCTCACTAGTTAACTGAAGACATGGAATAGTTTTCCCAAGGAAAAGCAACACCCACACATCGCTGTATTCTTAAAATGTTCATAAAATATAGACATGTAGAAAAGGATCTGCAGCTAATTTTTCTGAAATACACGAACTGCAGTTTTGTTTGTAACCTAACATTGTCTCTTATGGCTTGTACTTCTGCAGCATGTACCACCAAAGCCTCACCCTCACACACAAGTAAAGCAGAGCGGCCAATGCGGTAAAAACTCACACCACTAATTATTCTGTAGTAATCCTCCTATATTGAGAAACACTCGGTTTTTGTTCCCTATTTCATATCACAGAATGGAACTATATGGTCTTTAAGGTCCCTTCCAATCTAAACCCATCTCCCCGCTATGGGCAGGGAACACCTTCTACCAGAGCAGGCTGATCAAAGCCCCATCCAGCCTGGCCTTGAACAATACCAAGGATGCGGCATCCACAGCTTCTCTGGGCAACCTGTTCTGGTACCTCACCACTCTCATAGTGAAGAATTTCTTTCTAACACCTAAACGAAATCTGCTCTCTTTCAGTTTAAAGTCATTCCCCCTTGTCCTACCACCACCTGAATTAGTCCTGCCAACCTAAGGTACTTACTCAACCTCACAATAAACTCTTTTTCACACAACTTCTCTGCTGAGCAGGGAAGCAACATTTAGCGATGCGGACACTGGCTACAAAGAAAAACCACGTGAAAACTTGTGGTCAGCATGAGGGTGAGAACTACAGGCCACAGCAGAGGGCTTACACCCGCTCTACCGGGGCAGCTCCTTCGGGGTTACGCAGGTAACCAGGTTGGCAAAGCACCAGAGTGAGCTCGAGTGTTTGAGCGGTGTTGCACTGACCCTGCTAAGCACACCCTTCTCTCTAGATTCCAACCTCCTGCACCAGGATGCATGCGTGGTTCACAAAGTGCATCTGGGGTTTTTTGGTTGGTTTTTTTTTTTTGGTGGTTTTTTTTTGGTTGGTTTTTTTTTAAACCAGCATCTTCTACTGTGGGCCATCCACAACCCCGCATCGCCTCTCCGGGCCACGGCACTCGGCGGGGAGGCGCTGACAGCTCAGGGCGGCAGCGCCCGAGCTCCCCCGGTGCGCGACCCGCGGGCAGTGAGCGCTGCCCTCCGCTCCGCTTCGGACCGACCTGGCGGCCAGAGGAGCCGGCACACCGCGCTCTGCCACGGCCACCAGGCACACAAAGAGCCGCCCTCGGGTACAGAGCGGTCCCGGGGCTGAGAAAGTCTCGAGAGGATTCTGCTTTGGCCAGCATGAACTTGTGGCGGGGCGCGCCCCACGCTCGGCTCTCGGGGCGCCGCCGGCCGGTCCCACTCCGGGGTCAGCAGTCACGGCGCCGCGTCCCGCCTGCGCACCCCGCCCGGCAGCCCCAGCCCCGCGGCTGTGTCCCCAGTGCGGAGGGAGGCCCCAGCCCAGCAGCAACATGGGGTGAGGGAGAGTCGCAACAAGTCCCCGCCGCCGCCGGCCGCCCTTACCCAGACAGTGCCGCAGGGCCAGCAGAAAGTGCGGGGGGCCCCCGTTGAGCTGGTAGAAGAGGGAGCCCAAACAGAAGAGCAGTAGGGTGGCCATGCAGAAGACATAGTCGCGCAGCGAGAGGAACGGCAGCAGCGAGAGGGGCCGCCGCCTCATCAAGCCCCCGCCCTGGCCCGGGCCCCCTCCCGCCGCCGCCGCGGGGGGCCAGGGCGCCGGGCATTCCCCGCCGCCGTGCTGCTGCTTCTTCTTCATCCTCCCCTTCGCCGCCGCCGGCTCACGCAGCCCGCCGGGGGAAGCGCATCCTCCATCCGCCTGCGCGGCTCCAGCTGCCCGCGGCCGGGAAAGTTCCCGGGAGCTCAGGAGATCCGTCCCGTCCCCATCGCCGTCTGCCCCTGGCTCCACGGCAGGCGAGAGTCCCCGGCGCTCCTGCGGCGGTGGCTGCTGCTGCTACGGAGCGCCGCTAAGGGGAGGGGAAGGAGGTGGTCACCATCCCGCTCCCTGGGGCTCCTCTCCTCCTTCGCCGCCGCTCTTGCTCCCTCTCTCCGCTCGGCCTCTTGCTCCGGTGTCAAGTTACAGCCAGCGTTCCGCCACCGGCCGCCCGCAACTCGCGGCCGACTTATGCGCGCCGCCCGGTCTCGCCGCCCCCCGGCCGGCCCGGCCCCGGCCCCGGAGCCCGCCCACCCCGACCAGCCCCGGCCCGCCCGGCCTCCGGTCCCGCCATGCGCCCGCCGCCTCCGCGCCAGCGACCCCTGCGGGCGCCGCCGCCGCCCGGCCCCGTCGGCACAACGCACCTGCCCCGGCCCGCCGGGCTCGGACATTGCGGGGTGCCGAGCAAATTCTAACGCGGCTTTAAGGTCTGCCGCCTTTATAGTCGCGTAACATCGTTCGTGAGGGACGAAAGGGACTACTCTTCTTGCAGCCTTGCTGGGGTGATTAAAGCAGAGCTTCTGTCTACTGGGGACAAGGCTTTAGACCAGTACAGGAATGACAAAATTAAGATTGCACACACAACCTTAATTTGACCCCCTTGTACATATGGCTTATGATACAGTCTCTAATTACTCGATCATGCTATTTTTCCTAGATAGCCACTTCCAACCATGTGACTGGTGGGTGAATGGCATTTGCTCAGCGCTGAGCTGTGTAATAGCTTCATCCTCTTTATACAGCATATGTCCCCAATGTGTCCTGATGGCTTATTTGGAGCTATTCTTGTTCTTGGGCATTGTCTGATGTAGAAATATATTTCATTCCCCATGTGGTTGTGTTGTCAGCCCATCAGTGGAGGGAGGAGAGCTTGGGGTGGTAATGTTGGTTCACCATTTTTTTTTTTTTTTTTATGGACCTGGCTGGAATTGGGGATTTCCCAAGATCCTGCTCATGGCATCATATGAGACTCTTCATTTCTAAGAAACAAAAATTCTATTCACTGTGGTTTGTAAGAAAAATTGAAAATCAGAAGCCAAGTGTAACTCACCATGTAAGAAATTAAAAAGCAATCACACTTTTCCTTTTAAGGCTTAAAAAAGAAGTATTCTGGTTTAGAGCACCTGACTTAATATTTTCACACTTACAGCTGGAAATTTTGCTCAGGAGACTACATTCAGATGTTTTTGCCACTTGCCCTGAAAGGCTTGGGTAAATGCTGTCTATGCTACTGACTTCGATTTTTTTGTTGGCAACAAGCAGCAAAGGGTAAAATATGGAAATTAATCTTGCTGATGTGGATAAGAGGATGAAGACAGAGTCTAACAATAAAGAACCATTCCCATTGCATTCCTTGGTAAAAAAATACTCTCATATTGCCTGAAAAAACAGACCTTCTTAGTTTGGAGAGGAATCTCCTGGTTTTAGTTACACAGTTCCACGACATCAATGCACAGATGCTCCACAGTCATATGAAATCTGTAGCAAAGGCAAAATGAGGTATGACATATCATTTCTGAAAAAGAGAAAGTAACAGAATACAAAAAAATAAGCCCACTTTGGGCTAAACCTTTAGGGCTCCAGTTCACTTAAAACAGAAATAGGCAATGCCTTTCACCAGATAAAGCCATAACTCTAATTGCATGATTAAACTACCACTTCTTAATCCTCATTAATATTTCTTTGAAACTTTTAGGAAGTACTAGGGGCCTACTTACTATACTCTGCTTCCATGAATGTTTTAATGTTTTATATTCTTTTGAATACTTCAGTATCTACCGTCTTGCTTGGATGACAACATTGCAGATTTGGTTAATAGTGATAGTTGCTGTTGCAGATGAAAAACAGATAAGCTCTTAGACTGAATGTTTGAGAAAAATGAATGCTTTGATGAGAAGACAGACTATACCTGTAAGGTGAATCAATAAATCTTTATTTTTCTGGTTGCAAAGAATGTCTTTGATCTCTAGGCAGAGATTAAAAAAAAAAAAAAAGGATGGAAAAAGAGACCAATCAATGGAGCAAAATTTAAGTGGGAAGGCTATATTGTGGAGAGTTCTTGCCATATTTCTAAGCATCAACAGATTAAAAAAAAACATCTCTTGGGAGGAAGAAGAAATATAAATCTTTGTTGTTGAAACATATGCTTAAACATGTAAATTTGCTGTAAAATGATTTACTTTCATATATGTGAACTATCACATCTATTTTTACAATTCCTAGTTAGGGCAATGTTCAGGAAAATAAATACAATTTACTTTGTGCTATAGCTTGATACAATGCAACTTTTCCTATTTTTGTTTTTCCCTTATTACTCATCCACTTTAAAAAAGCCAGTATGATTTTGCATGCACAGTGTAAAGCTATTAATATATATGTATATCTCCTTAAATTATTACGTTCTGTTCACACAAAACCCCCCAAAGAATTCAAAACACAAGCCACACATGAAAGGAATATTATGATTTAAAAGTCAAGTATTGACACTTAAGGGTAGGCTAAAGTTAAGAGTTTTCAGACAAGCTTGTTTTGACTTGTAGAGGGTATGACTTAGAATTTAGCCTTTAATTGTGTGATGTTACTGTTTTGCTCAGCGGACCACTGCCTTGTAGAGTGCATGGGACAGACACTGCAGCCTTTCAGTTTATGTTTAATCTCTTTGTTCAACATATGTCCTCAGGCGTTGTTTAAAACTGTTTAATCCTGCTTATAACATGGAATTATTGACATTGTAGCAGGCTTTTCTACAGCATGTACTGTTACAGTAGCTTGAGCATACAATAAATGCTTATGAATTACATTAATGAGATGTAGGGAGTATTGACATTTTACTTACTGGGAAATGAGACAGAGAGATTAAGGTTAAATATGCCTATTCATTTTGGATGCCAGCCTTGAGATGACTGGGGTTTGCCTTGGTGAAATAGTATGACTCAGTGCTTTGTATGTTTGAAGCATAGCTCCCTTTGACTTCAGATGCAGCTGTGAATGCTAACTACTACATATCAGACCCCAGGCTCTCAAACCTAACACCAAGTGTAAAAAGAGCACTCGGTGGCCACCTGTAGTTCAAGTAATGCACCTGACATCATGTAGGAGTGCTCTGGTGCTAGCAGACACAGAATCAGTCATTTTCAGTGGCATTCTCTGCAGCAGTCCTCATCCTCTGCTTTTCCTGACCTTGTGTTGCTGTTTTTCCTCCTCTTCTAGATCTGGTCTCAGCTCCAAGATCTTTGTCCAAATCTGTTTTCTTCCATGACCTCATCCAGACCAGGTCCAGCTTTTGCTCAGACTGAATCCCCCTCCTGGCTGCAGTAGTTGCAGCAAGGAGGACATTGTGAGCACAGAGGCACTTTCCCCAGGGCTGGAAGAGGATGCTCCTCTGTACAAAGGAACAGAGAGCATAGCTGCCTAAAATTTCCAAGTGAGTCCACATTCAAACTGTGCTAGATATTCCTGTACTGAATCATAATTCCAAATGCATGGATTCAGAAACAAGTCCAATGAGCGAGATAAAGACTGCAAGGATGTTGTGTGTCTGGCAATTCTTTGCAGAGAGACCCATTTGGCCAGATCAGGATGGGTTACCTACTGGCTGGTCAGATCTGCTAGGCAAAACATATTTTTCTTATTCCTAGGAACATCTGAACACTTTTTTTTTTTTTTAATTATTATTTTCTAAGTAGATTCTTTAAGTAAATTCTCATTAAGCAAAATTTCTCAGCTGTTATATTTCAGAGTTGACAGTTTGCAAAGGTGTAAATAACTAGAAAGGAATAAGATACAGACTGGGCCTTAGTTTTCACAAGACAGTAAAGACAGAAGAAAGCAAGATATCTTAGCTTCACTAAGTAAAGGGTCACTGGTATAACAGAATGATGTAATGTCATCTGGGAAGCACCCATGAAAGATTTCAAATTTCAATTCCTCAGCACTCCTGCAATTCAGAAAGGGTTCAGAGTATAACAGAGTAGTTGATGGCAACTATGGAAGCTTTATTTTGCTTTATTCAGCAACAGTTGATAATTTGATGAAGATGAAATAAGGATGCACCATGCTCTTTCATTTCATTCATATAGAATTCTTTCAAGTTTAATCTGTCTTGGCTGAACTGGAATTGCGCAGGTATTAATTTCTGTCCTTTGTGGAAGGTTCAGGAATATATATGCCTGTGAAAAATATGATAGCAAATATCTGAAGACAGGGAAATGAGCTTGTGTGCCAGATTGATACAATTCAGTGACATTCTGATGGAGTAGGTCACTGCAGAAGAGAAATTTATAACTTGTAGTTGAAATGGTACTTGGAATTACCTTAGCATATTCTATCAATATCACTTGGAGTATGATAGATTTGCCACAAGGAATTTATATTAATCCCTTAGCATGACTGACTATCTCCAGCAATGTGCTACTTACAGGGCCATCTTAAGTCCTGATACCACTGTTTTTATTTGTTTGGTTAATTTTCTCAGAAAATGGGTAACAAGAGAATTCAGCCAGATTGCTTTCCTTTTTAGTCAGCATGCATATCATTCAGAAGGGGCAATCAAAGCTAGATAGAAAAGAGGATACTTTATAACATATAGTCTTGATGATCAATCCTTTCCCCTCATAAATATCCACTCAGAACACCCCGTGTTCCCTTTGTCTTTGCATCCTCTTTGTATTGATTTTCGAATAGCAGTCTAATTCCTGCATTTGTCTGCAGAAACTACTAATAGAAAGGCAGAAATTTCAGTGTGTAAACATGACTTTTCAAACAACAGACCCATTAAAAACTACATTTGTTTAGACATTTAACAGAGTAACACCATACTATGGACTGGACAGATTTAGACATGTAAAGATGGAGTGGGTCACATGGGGAAAGCACAGTACTGGTGCTAATTAGGCACTAATTAAAGTAGATAGGCAGGAATGTCTCAATCTAGGAAATGCAAAATATGCAAGAAATATGTTAGAAACACACAGCTACCTCCAAAATAGTTGGTGCATGCATGCAACCCCATGCAGTGTTACAGCACTGCAACACCAGAGAGCAGCAGTGACAGGTTAGCACGGGGCTCTCAGCACTACTAGACAGAGTGGGCAGGCAGCCATCCTGGCACTGATTTACCTCAGCCAATTTGTGAGACATTTTACAGCTTCCCGTAGAGCACCACATTCTGTAGCATAGGAAAAAGCTTCAGGGAGAAGTAAGCTAACATACCGAGAGGTGTGTTGGTGTTGGAGCTGGGAACACGGTGGGAAGATGAAGCAGCTACCTAGTCTAGTCTGTAAGGAACCCCAATCCAGATGTCTAAAACTACTCCTAAAATTAATATTCTAACTCCTGATATTATACTAAGAGTAGTGCCACCACTGTGGTCTTATAAATTAAGGCAGACCTGAAAACAAAGTCTCTGTCACAGTGTGAGATGACTCTCTGACTTGTTTGGCTTTAAGGTTTTGGGGTTAGGAGCAGGGAGTGTAAGGAGAAGGAAAGTGAAAAGCCAAAGTGAAGTTAAAAAAGAAGTGGGAAGCAAGTTCCTATGAGGGACTGGAAAAGAGTGGTCCACCAAAGGTGAAGACAAAGATCCTACACCTACTGTGGTGTGCAAGGTGGAGGGGTGATTTGTACTTACAGAGAAGAAGGAAATTCTTTCCTAGTGGGGTGGGAAAACAGCAGCTGATATGGCTTTAGTGCTTAGCAGTCTCAGACTCCAGATAGGATTTTAAAGGCAGGTGTCCGAACAACAGGGGTAAATCCCTCAATAAATTTGGCCCTGTTTTTTTTTCAGCTCATCTCAGACCTTATGTATGAAAAATGTCACAAGCTGAAAGTTATTTTACTGAATTATTCATAGACAGATTGGATGTAATCAAAGTATTTCAGAAAAATGTTCACATATCAAGGAGTCATCTAATGTCAAGCTCTTTAACATGGATCCCTCGCTTGGGAAACTGGTATTAACCAAAAATAGAATTATGCGTTGGCTGCTTTTGTATAATCTGCCACAGGGATGTTATTACATATGTCATGTCAAATTTTGGAAAAAACAGTGTACAAAAAAGGACTTACACAGAAGATGGAGTTTATTGTGAAGCCTGTGAACCAGGCTAATTCATCTCCTAACCTCCGACAAGAGTGGTAGCCATTCAGTACCTGTGTTGTGTGAAAGTGCCTTTGTTCCTCCTTTGGCTGCCCATGTCCTGCTGCTCCCAACCCCAAACAAGAAGCACACCATACTTCAGTGGATACAAGCCTCCCTTCTGAGCCACAGCGGAGGGCATGTCCCTCAGAACTGTTTGCATTTGCTGCATAGGTAACTTGGTCTGCCAGGCACTCAGTTCTATCAGCAAGCTTTTGACTGCAGAGTGGTGATGCACGGCTGAGAACCAAAATGGAAGGTCAAAATTTAAAAACAGCAAGCCAACAGATTAACATACCAACTGCATACCAATAGCTGATAATTCCCCCCTCACATGAGGGACTGGTAAACAGTGGAGCACCAAAGATGAAAACACTGTCCTGTATACAAGTATGCATATACATATATGAGGTACCTATAGGTGCAAAATGCTGACTTAGACTGGTTCAGGCAGCTTATTGCAACAGCTCAGAGATTTCTTTTTCTAACTTAGCTTTTTGACTCATTTCCCAGATGGCTACATATAGAATCTTGGACTCCCAGCCCTTCCTTGACACACACACATATAAACCTGAAAGTTTTGAAGTTGTATGTAAAGTTTAATTTTGATTCTATACAGTCAGATTAGGAGTTTTATTCAGTATCAGCTTGCAGAATAACTATGGGAAATATGGAATTTATTAATTTTTTTAATTCAGTAAGAATAGCTCTCAAGTAATTAATTCTCACTAGTCTTGCAGTTTCATGTTGTTGTTAAAATGTGAACTATGCAAAGCAGAAAGTCGATCTGCATATCATAAAGTATTTCCAAGTTTAAATTAGATTCTTTGGCAACAGTACTTCTGGAATGCGGTATGCGTTTCTTTTGAAACTATACAAAGTACATCTGGAAGATAATGCTTATGAAAATGCCTGTTGATAAAGTATACTATATAAATAAAATATTTAGGATCTCTAAAGTAGAACAATAAAATCTATAACATGACTATGAAAAGATACAATGTAATTAACATAGTTAACAATGAATGTTTACACAAAAATAGCAGCCAAGCATTTGCAAGAGAAGAAAGAATGTAATTCATTTATAATGAATAAGGGCAAATAAATCAAAGTGTCCTTGCTCAATTTATTGAGTCCTATTCAACATCGGGACTTCCTCTGAACCAATTTGATTTTTGTTCAGTCTTTGTCTAGAGCCACATGACTGGAGCAAAACTACGAATTGCTTTAAGCACTCCCAGATGCTGGAGTTGTCAGTCTTAGATCATACCACTTCCAATTCTTGTGAAAAGAGAAAGCATATATTCTCATTTATACTGGGCTTTCAGCTGAATAATCTCCTGATTTAGAGACTTGAGTTAAAAAAACCCAGTAACAATTATGATAAACTGGTCTGATTTCTGTTGTTTGATGAAATGAAAAAAAAATTCTGTTGTTGCTGCTGGTATTTTGTTGGCAATATGTTTTACTTCCCTGTCTCTTGCTGCAGCACCCTTAGCAGCTTCAGTGGGACTGCACGTGTGCTGCTGATTGAGCAAAACCAGACTTCAACATCACACCTTGCAAAGGCAGCTACTATTGCCCTAATGGGAGGCTCTTTCAAAAGATGTCACCTTTTTTTCCCTTTCTTTTTATCTACAATTAACACAAGCACGCTCAACCATATGTCCTTTGCATTATAAGAACAGTACACTAATCTTTTGAAGATCTGCTTTAATTGTGTTTTTTCATATTCACAGCATAAATCAAAAAGAGTATATACGTTTGTAACTTCACGAAAAATATTAATTTACTGTAAAAGAAAGATCATTTTGCCTTCTCCTCAGCCTTGCCTTTTATTTCATGATATTTATCCATGGAAAGCAGGGTGTTCCAAGGACTGTGTGACAGTCCCTGCTTACACCCTGGGATATCTGAGTTACAGACCTCTTGCATTTGTAGTCTTATGCTGGCTAAAGGATGGGAGATGACAGATGTGCATCTGGGTAGGAAATCTCACCCTGAGATTGCATCATGGAAATCCCCAAATACATATGGAGATTTATATGGTATGTAAATTCCCCTTTCATTCAGGACAGATAACCAGAAAAGGGTGGCAGGACAAGGCTATTGCTCCAAAATCTGCACATTGCACCATCTGCATCTCCACTTTTCTGGATTTCAGCCTGTATTCCTTGTGCCAAGCACAACATGATGAAGAATTACTCTTGCTGCAATCATCTGTGTCTGAACCCAGGTCAGGAAAAAACTACAACACTGAGCTGCACGTGTATGAAATGCAAGTGCTGTGGAAGAAATTATGATACAGGATCAAAAGTGTGATTCTCCCATTGAATTCAAAGATTTGATTGGCTTGCTTGTCTCTGTAAGAGTAAAAATCTTTGTCAAAATTACATTTGAATAATTACTTTAATTGTTATTGGCTTGAGTGTTCTATCATAAGCATCCATACATATGTGGATCCTATAGCAGTTATAGGATAAACTGCACCTTTTATCTTCATTTGAGCTCCCCCTCCAAATGACAGCTTTGTACCTCTAAATGTTCTCAAGTTGGAAAGCTAAAATTGTTCCACTCTGCATAACTGCATGTACTGCTCACATAAGTGACCAAAATGTCTGTCTTCTCTAACATATAAATGTGATATGTTTGTTCAAGCCAGGGGAAGTAGGTGCAAAGCTGAACACTGATGTCTTGAAAATTCTTCTCCTTTTAACCAGAAATATAAATATTAGGTGGAAATAAATCATGATTAGACCAAGCCCTCACACAAAACCAAAGAAGAATGTTTATTGTAGGGATGAGATGCTATTTTTGAAAAAAAGAGCAGTCAAAAGTTGGGTTGGGTTTCTTTTGTTTTTCAAATTCCTGATGCTTTAATTCCAAGGTTCAGAACTGTAGAAATGGCTTCATTTTTAGCCTTTGGACTTACCCCAGACATGATCCCTCACAAGGACAAGTGACTGTGCATTGTATACGTACACAATGGACCAACTGTTAAGACTAATGGGGGGCTGCAGGAGGTTTCTGTGGCCCCTTCACTAAACTAATGACAAACATTCATCTCTTATTACAGAGGATACATTCTCTTTCATTTTCCTTTTGCAACTCACTGTATTTTCTATTTTTTGCAAAGGCTTTTCGGATGTATTCTCTGAATTCTTAAGGGAGTATATGATGATGACTGTTAATACCTATTAATTACAAATCAAATTTTCTAATAGTAATAAGCAGCTGAAGTTCATGTAACTGCACCTCATCCTATAATATAGTTGAGACATGTCAACTTCTCTAAGCTTGTGGACATGGAAGTCTAAATCCATTTACATGTGACAGATGAGTTGGGGCAGAGACACAACTCACCTGAAGATAGTCACACATGTTTATCTCAACCGGACAGATGCAGCTTCCACTAGGATGCCTCTACTTCTCACCCTCTGGCTCTGTTTTAAAGGTCTCTTCCATTGAATAGATGGAATGTAAGTAAAAAACCAAAGCTAGAAGGGGGTGGTGATAGTAATTTTACAGAAGTTTCACAGCTGGGAAAATTCTGAGAAGCCAAAAAAATCAATATAGTTTCAGAAGACTTGGGATAACATGGTGGGAGTTATTAAATGGAGAATGGTGAAGGCACATGAGTACCCCACGTGCTGTTTTTCTGCACAGCTCAAGACCTTTGTGTATTAAAGCAGGGCTAGAAGATCCCAAAGAAGTTTGGCAGGGTGACTGTGAAACATTTTATAACATTTACATCATTGTTTTATGTTTTTCAAGGGAAATTACTCATAGTGTGATTGCTACAGTGAGTCGAAATATACTCTCTCCTGCAGCACTGCACACTAACTTAGGGAAAGATCAGCTGATGAGAGCAAGGTGAGAATTCTCAAAGTCCAGTGTCTCCAAAGTTAAACTTTAACTGCCCTTTACTGAGTAAATATGCAAACGTGTTAATACTTTGGGGATGTCTGTGGTGAGAAGTTGAGATGAGATGCCGAACTTAACTGTCTACAACTCAGTTCTTTGCTTTAGAGAGGCTGACAGATGTTTGCACTCTGAGCATGCTTTGTAGCAGCCTCCATCTTGAAAGAAGTAATCATATACCTGCTTTGGAATTTTTAAAGAAAACGGGCTGCAGTGCTTCAAAGAAAAGCTTTTGAGAAAATATCAGAAGACTTGAAGTGTGCAGAAAACAGCCATAATAACAACCAAAGAGGATGAGCTGTATTCTTGCAAGCAGATAGAGTGCTAGTTGAATGAAAGCAAAAGGAAGCTAAATGGGAGAAGAATGTAAAAAAAAGTTACAGTAGGAAAATTTCCATGTTCCGAGCCCCCAGAACTTTCCATTGCCACTATTTTCCAACAGTCTTCATTTTGGTAAATATGAAATACACATGGTGTCATTTCATCTTTTAAAGAAGACACTTGACTATCAAATAAACCTAAACTGTTGCTGCAAAGTTCACTTTTGAGCTGTCACCACTGCTGTCACACTTGAAAGTAGTAATACAAGACTTATCAGGAAGAAAGGACTGGATCTTATATTGAAAGCAAGTGGTACTTTAAGAGGTAAAGTAAAGCCTGCAGGAATTCTGCATTGGTTTATGTTGTGCCATAGAAAGTGAGAAGAAACTGCTGTCATTGAAACTGTCAAGTCCTGTTGGGATTTGGCTGGCTGGTAATTCAAGAATGCAAATAACTGAGGATTGAAGAGTATTTTAAGAAATTGCAAATGCATCATGTTCAGAACGTGTGCAATTTTTGCAAAAGCCAGGCAGAGAAAATTTGACACGGACCCCAGACACAGGTTCTCTGGCTGGCAGAGTGGTAAACGTGCTGCAATGGCAGCTGCAGAATATGTACTGATTAAACAAGGGTCTCATGTGGAGACCACCTTCCTGGAACTTAGTGCTTCTTTTTTAAATTTTCTGTTTAAATTGCTCTTTTAAATAATTTGAAAATTGTATTTGTTATTATGTGGACTTTCCAAGCATGTAATTGTTACATTCTATTATTAGATAGGTAGAATCTGCAGCAGTCCCACATGTTGACATTTTAATCACTAGTACTTACTGTTGTGAAACTTTTCACAGGCAGAGCTGATTTGTAAAATCAAATCTTACATCCTTTATGGGGTTTGACATCTTACATAATTAACTAATCCACTATACACCATAGTTCATTGATTTTGCCATGGAAAAAAACAGAAGTTAGACCAAAATTTCTATCTATTATCTTTTTCCAATGGATCATTCTGCCCACTGTAAATGTTTCTTTTTTTTTTTTTTTTTTTTTTTTTTCATTTCCATGAAGGAAGTTTTATTACTGAGATAAATGTGTCATGGTCATTCTGTTTAGTTCTTGATATATTTTTCTTTTTAGAAGTGCAGTTCTTGTTTCTGAATGTGGTTGAAGTAGTTAGCCCCCAAAGCCTATCTGACAAAAGGATGCTTTATATCTTCTCATTTTGGCCTTTTCATAAAAATCAATATTGTCTTTCTATACGAATTATGACTAGCTTACTGAATAACTTACCTTGCTGTCATGGTTTGACATAGCCTGGTTTTTAGTTTTTCTAACAGGTTTTTCTTACTACTTACTGCTATTATTAATAGAAGCAAAAGAGAAAAGAAAATAGTGTTTTATGTCATCTATGTATCACATTAAAGTAGCTGAATGATTGGATGAATTTTTCTAACTCAAGTTGCAAGGTTAATGTTTTCTTCCCAAAACTTCCAGTTTCCTCCAGTTTTACATGTTATGGAAATATAAATATTACACATTGCATTTTAATGCCCTTTCCACTACAAAAAGGTAGCTTGTTTATCACCTTTTAGTATATCATTCTCTATTTAAGATAATGCATATTTGGTTGAATATAATCTAGCTGATTAAAGAAGTAAGAGTTTACAGGACTACAGTTTGTTCGGTCTTTTGATATTACAGATAAACCTACCAAGGAAGTGGTTTCCAAACATAGAAAGAATGAATAAACTAATAGCTGATAAGCAAAACTTATTTGTACATTAGTGATGTAGATCAAACTGTAATACTCAGCTCTGACACAGGGCCTTTCCTGTGGGAGTCAGGAGTGATTTAGAAACACTAAATGTTCCTTTAAAAGTTTCAAAAGCCTAGGTTCCTGCTTACAGAACAGGCAGGCTGCTGTTATCAAGTTTTCATATGCCCATCTCCTTAACCCAATGCTGGGTGCAGAACTTCTCAGTGACCAGCCAGATGTTGTGGACGCTGCTGACTCTGCCTGAAGCCAGGCACTCTCCAGCTTTCACAACAGGCTTTGTTGTGAAACAAACCCTCTCCCTCCTCTGTCCTCCCCAGCTTTCTGTGGACACTGTTTCCTGCCTCTGCTCCTCATTTTGGGCAGTGTGAGCTATGATCACAAATACAGTTACTGTGGTTTTGTGGTCTTGCAGATTCACTTCAGATGAGTCTCCTGTCCAAGCTACAGCCCATCTCCCTTGCACTTCATAGATCTTCAGCTGTTAATACAGCAGAAAAATTATTCAGTCATCCTCTGTGTGTTCTTTTCCTATTTTCTTCTTCATGCATATCGCCACCCTGCCAGTCTCTCAGACCTAATATCTGGTATTATTTCTGAGTTGCACCTCTTTCACATTCTACAGCATAGGTTGTTCCTAAACATTCCCAATTCTGTAAGCTGCTCTGCCTAGCCATTCATTCAATTTAAACAACTCCTGGCACTTACTTTCTATCTCAGTTTTGATAATTTTTATTTCTCTGTCCTTATCTGATCACAGCTTAAGCAGAACTTGGGAGGAGGCATTAACTGTTGAGTTAAATCCATTTTTGTCCCTTTGAAAAGATATGCTAATGGAAGAAAAGGAAAAGAACTGTTGGAAAGAAGACCAGAAATTTATTCTGTTGAAACAAAATACTGATTTTTGAACTTTTACATTTAATCATAGGGCAAGCAGGACTCTGCCTGAAGTGGCTTTGTGTGGGCTGGTGCTCCATATGAAGACCCAGGGTCCCATCAGCACTCAGTAGTCCTAATGAAGTGCTCAGGTGGAGTAGAGTGGCTTAATCACTTCATGGCCTAATTATTGTTTTTTACTCTGGTCAGAGCTCTTGTATACAAGGCTGTTAATCTTTCCTGGTCACACCTTACAGGCATAGCATTTGAGAGACAGATGTCTTGTAGTGGCCAAGATCTGAGTTGTAAGTGTCCTCCTGCCCCCGTTGTGGAATTTCTGATCCTAATGAATCCTCAAATTTAAAACCCCAGGGTATGTAACAGTATGAGGAAGTGACTGAATCTATGTTAATAACTTGAACAGCAAAAGGTAAAAGTGAAAACCAGCAATGATAAGAAAAGTAGAAAAGGTGTCTGTCTGTGCATGTAGTAGGGAATAGACATTTCAAGACACAGAAGCAAGGTGTTGATGTTGAGATAGATTAAGATAGAGAGGACATTGAAAAGCTTTGATCTTAACCTAAGGTGATCTCAAATGCTAAGGAATCATAGAACCAAAGAAAACTATCAAGGACACTGAAATTAAGAAGGGGACAGTATGGCAGAGGCTGTGCTGAATGGTGAACTGAAAGTCAACAGTGGTTAAGAGATGATCTTCCTAACATGAATGACTGAGGCATATAAGTAGATTGGAAGAAAATAAAGCTACTATTCTCTGTACCTAGCATTTTCACGGCATTTTCTACACTTAGGAGGTATTTAGGTTTTGCCAGGGAGCACTGTCCTTCCCAGCACCAAAACTATGAACCAGTGAAGGCCAACAGCATTGCAGTTGTGATCCAGCAAGGCTCCCACCTCAGTATGTCCAGGCATTAAGAACTAAATGAATTCCAAAAGACATGTATACACATTTTGCTGAACAGATAACCATCTCATTATTTAAAAAAATCTACCTCCTATAGACTTTAACAGGAAAGACCAAGAGGATTTAATTACAGAGTTCGAACAAGTTTTCACTGCTTTGAATAAACTTGAATGTGTATGGACTGACTCCAGGAACAAGCCCAACCAATTATGGAATCTGGAGGGCATAATAGAAAAAGGCCCTGCTATAGTTGTGGTTTCTGCTGTTACCTTCAGTGAAAAAAATCCCTATATTCAATTGGTACAGCTATATATCACTAACTCTTGTCTTCTGCAGCCAAGCCCATATACATAAAAGCACTTTCCAAAAAGAAGGACATGTTTTTGACCACGTGAAACACCTCTTCTTCCAAGTTACTGTGGTGAGGGTGAAGCATTCATGCAATTTTTTCTCTCTCCTCAAATGCAAAGCAATTTTCTATTACTCTATAGAGGATGGAGAGGCACATGAATTATGCATCCAAACAACAATGATCAGAAGCCTGAGAATCATACCTTCCCTGTAATCGCCAGACACACAATTCCAATCGTTTGCTATTCTGACTTGAGTTGTCTCATCTACATCTCACTTGATGTAGTTTGAGATCATTACTTTTTTCCCTGTTCACAGAGTGACAGAAAAGCAGCTTGATCTTTTTTTGTTGTTATTGTTGTTTGGTCTTGTTTTTCTGGTGGCCTGTAGCATTCCTGGGGATTGTTATTACCGTATTTCTAAGTCACCTTTTCTCAGTGCTAAACAAACAAATTCCAGTGACTTTTGTCACTGGTCATGTATTTCTTCCAGCTCTGCTCACTGCTGTTGCTGCCTGTGACTCTTCAGTTGTTTAAGATCCTTTTTATATGAACCCTGTTTATATGGTTTAATGATCTTGACCATTAAAGCCATAGTAAAGGTTTGTATTTAAAAAAAAATTGCAAGTCATGTCGGTTTTTCTTTTCCCAAGCCATTAGTACCTATGGCTCAAATAAGCAGCCATTAATGTAAGGGAGAAAAAAAAATCCTCCTGCAGTCTATTTTCCCTCATTGCAGTCTTCCTCTACAGCAATAGAAATACTGAGATTTCTCCCCAAAAGCTACCTGTTGCCTCCTGAGACCTGAGTGCAGCAGACCCCGAGGAGATGCAGGGCAGAATCCTGTGCAGAACATTCTGCTCAGAGGGAATCTGGGCACCAGGAGGAGTAGGACAGGATGCATCTCGCATTGCTTCCTGCCACAGTTATTAAGCAGTACAACATAACCAGTGAGGCTTGCCCAGAAGCAGCTCAGAAGAGTCATTTAATTGTAAATAAAATTCCCCACACATAATCCTCTCAGTACTTCTTGGGAGAAGTAAATAATGGTATGCACAGTTTGTGGGTGTAGTTTCGATTGTAATAAATCCCCAATTTCTTGCCACAAAAGTGGATTGACAATATCTTCCTCAGAGCTCTCAACTGGCAGACAGACAGACATGCAAAGAGGTTTTGTTTCCACTGGTGATTCCTATCAGGCTGTCCAGTGCACACACACGAAAACTGAACATGAGGGCTCAGCTCCCTCTCACCAACAGTGACATTCCCACCCTGACCCTCTTTACAGGTGCTCCACTTTGCATAAAGACTTGAAGATCCCTGGACCCAGGGGCAGGGACCAGCAGGCTCTGAATGAAGGAGCTTTGCAGAAAAGTGGTGAATCCAAGTTTAAATTGTTTGAGGCAAGAGGAAGACTCAACACTCATCTCCAACACCTTGCACAGGGGGGAAATGCTCCCCTGTAAATCAAGTACTGCAGTGTTATGATCACTATATACTTCTGTAATTTTAAAGACAAGTGACAAATTGTTTGACAGCAGCTTTAAGGACAGGCAAACAGATTTGAATCTGGCAAAGCTTCTGCCAAGTGACTAATTTGCATCTACGCCTTGTTATAGACAAAGGTACAGAATTGTAGATCACATCAAGAGAAAAAAGATGCGAAATACATTTATTACTGCAGGAAAATAAACTGCTCTTCTGAGTTAATGGTCCCAAAATGACACATTTTCTTTTTCTATGTATTATAAAACTTTCTGTTCGACCAGAAACACAGGCCTTTGCTTACAAAACACCAGCTTACAAAACACCTGAGAAACCCAAGCAGGAGCATGCCTGTAAGTCTTGAGCAAACACATCCTACTACTTCTGTTATGATGTAAACAAAAGCCATATGCCTCAGGATAAAAGAGTGTAAGAAACAGCAACAAATATGTCACAGAGATGGAAATAAATAGGCAGGAGGAGTTGAGAGATGATAGCTGGAGCTAGCTTACTGCATAAACAAATGCCAACCTGAAATTAAGTATGACAGGGAGAAAACAAGGTGAAAGGAAAAAGGGCATGTTCAGTTGAATTCTTAAATTTCTTGTGCTGCATTCACACAGTATTATATGTTGTTACTAAATTTGGTGTAAAGTCAGTGCTCTGAATTCTCACATCCCGTTTATAATAAAATTATGTTTCTCAGGGTCATGGCTGTGAAGAAATCATTGAAGACACGAATCAAACAGGACTGATGTAGGCTTATGTTCAAGAGACCAAAGACAATCAAATAATTTTCAATCTATATGACCCGTTCATCCATTTACAGTACTGACTCTGAAATCTGAAAATGACAGACAGAATGTGAACATTGTTAATTGTCCAACTGCTGATCGTTTTAGTGAAGTTAGCTATTAAAGAAAATATACCTAAAGACAAAAATATGTATATGCTCCACTTAAAGCACTGAATCAGCCCGATTGTACAATCAAACTGATTTTACTTGGTATTTCTGAATAGAAAAAAATTTACCAGAAGTATGTTCATAAGTTATTATTTTCTGTATATTTGTGATGAGCTCAACAATTTTTCAAGGTCATCTAGAAGAATATTCTAGAGTTGGGGGATGAAAATGGTTCACTTATCGCAAAATGAAAGGTGGTTTCTTTTTGAAGGTTTATTATTATTTAGTCAGTGCTCTTATGTGAATCAGCTGGTCCATGGATTTTAATAGAGTTAGTATCTGTCAAAATGACTCCTAACCCACTGGTCTCCTTCAGCTGGGCTGGCCATCTGCTTCCCAAATTATTGTGGCATGAACAGAAGACAGGAAGTGTACTTTGCCCACCAAACCAAACCCCACACAGAGTACTTCAGTCTTCACATCAACAGTCTAGGCAGATGACTGCAAGCATAACATCTTGTTGTCATTGGCTCAGAAATACAAATGTGGAATGCTAGGTAGATGTTTAGGGTTTATATGAAAAAAAAAAAAAAGGTAGAAGAGAGGACCAGATGGGAGATTCAGAAGAGAGTGCAGAAGGGAAAACTTTCCACTTGGAATTTCAAGCCAGCACCCAGAGCTGGAGCTGACAAAACCAGTACCTAAAGACCTGGTAAGGCAGTCAAAAGAGCTCTACTTAGACCTTTACCTTACGAGGTAGGAATGCTTTACATATCTGGAACATTTGAGGCCAGCAATACCTCCTTCTTGACTACCAGAGGCTCCTAACAATCCCATAGCAGTCACAGAACCACACGTGGTTTACTCCAGAGGGCATCCAGAGCCTAAAGGAGTTGGAGCCAGGACTTCTGAACTAGCTCCATTTTCCTCTTCAACTGAGAGATTTCAGTACCAACATTTACAGCTATATTATTGGTTTTGAAATTTCTAAGACATTCTGTCCTCCTGGAAATGTAAGAGTAAAAAAAAAAAGAAAAAAGGAAAAGGCTGAGTGGAAATCACTACTTTTAGTTATGCAAAACTGGCAGTAATCTCTCCTGAATGGATGTGGAGGTCAGCAGCTCAGTTTTACTGTTTCACTCTGAAAATAGCACCTTTCAGCACTGAGACAGTGGGAAATGACATCTACCGAGTGACTGGCGAAAATGTGGTGCTTCCATGTATTTCTGATGCCTCCTACCGAGTTCTGCAGTTCCTTGGCTGATGAGGGTTGACATTACCACTTCTAAAAAGGCTGGCAATCTCCACCTGCTGAAGACAGTTTTTCACTGTGTGATTTTGACCATCTGGATACAGCATCCTTATTTACTTTCTTTTTCTTTTTTTTTTTTTTTAATACCGCCTTTCATGCATTCCCAGGAAATTGGGTTTTACTCTACTGCTTGATTCAAGCTGACAAAAGCATCTGTTGTCTTCTTCCAACTGGTTAAGCTTTTTCCTTCAAAATCTTTTGGCTTTGGGACAGATCATTCATCCCAGATTTTACTGTGTCTCTCCTCAATCATCTATAACCTGTCTTTGAAATAAGTTTCCAACAATTTCTCTGCAGGCTGCCTCCATCCTATGTAGAAGGTTTGATAAAAATGAGTGGAAAAGTGTTTTTTCGTTACCTAAGTTGTCACATTCTCTCTGAAAAGAATGCACTGCCCTACATTTTACAATGCCAGAAGTAATTGTAAATGAATTTAGCGCTAGCACTTAAGCCTTAAACCCCCAATTTTATCACTAAAAACACCATGAGGAACATTACTTCTCTTGGCAATGGATGTTTCAGTGTGCACTACAAGCTTCAGTGATGAAGAAAATATAAAGATATACCAAGAAGCAGTGAGGCGTACATGGTAGGTGGAGCTTAGACAAGATGATTAGGTCATTCATTGAAAATTATCCAAATTTAAATGCCAAACTACATGTAGGAATGTATGTGTACAGTATGCATATAGTATATATGTATTCTATATTGGACTATATAGAATACATATATATACACTGTATCTATACTATATATATACACTATATCTATATCTATACTATATAGAATACATATTGGACTACCTCCTTTCTAATAAAAAAAATTGCTAGTTACAAAAATGTGCTAGACTCCTAGATCACCTTTTTATTTGCATGTTATTAGCTATTAACTGTTTTTTTCAATCCTTTTTTTTTTTTTTTTTTGGTGGGGTCTCAGGTTTTAAATGGGGATAGGAGAAACACACAGACACAATAAAATAGATTATTTTGAGAAGGAGATCTAAACATAAAAAAGCCCAAGAGGTAATGCTCACAGAAACTCTATTTGTCATTGCCCCACATAGATTTTCCTGCATTATTTGACTAAAGTTAGCATGCTGCTAGATATCCTGAACCTTTATCTGCTTTTACAATGGGAGAAAAATAAATCCAACAATCAAGCTTTGTCTTGGAACTGCTGAATGCCTCCTTAACCTGGCTTTACTCCTGTGCCATGTACACAACTCTGCAACCTCCATGGTATTCAGCATGATTTGATAGAAAAGGAACATACTTTTCAGGTTTCTCCAGAGCACATTTAATAAACAATATATCTGAGTAGGTTCATGAAGGACCTTCTCCCAGGAGATCCTAATGCGTTTTTGGAATCCATCTCTGTGCCTCTTCTTTTACACTTCCTAACGTAAGGGGAAGAGAGGAGTGCCCACTAGCTAATGCTCTATCATGTGGGAGCCCTTAGGGAATTCTTGTAGCATTTACAATGTAGAACAGGTAGTAAAGAAAGGTCAAGATGGAAACTTGCAAACATTTATCTGAAAATATCATGGTTGGCATTTCAGTCTCTCCATGTAGACTCAGGAGCTTGAGGACACTATATGACACAGATCACGGATGAAATCTCCTGCTCAGTTTGCTCTACTATGTGGTCTCTTGGATTTGTCATTAACTTGTGAATAATGTTCCTCAAACTTTTATATCCAGCACACAACTAGAAGCATTACAGAAAATGGGTCATGACAACATCATTTGGTCTTATGCATGTTGATCTATATATTCAAAAATTCATAAATTCCCAGAGGGCTTGAGTCTGGTATCAAGAAGAAAAGTCAGTATGATCATAACAAACAGTTCAATACCTCTAGAAGTGTAGCAGACAATACCCTTATGACCGAGTTCCGGTAGTTTTGCTATTTAAATTATGAGTGGGATCATTCCCTTCAATTACCCACTAACACAGCACTGCCCAGCTTTGGGGAGACTCTGGGCAGGAGTCCTGGACTAAAAAGTTACCAGCACAGCAGAGACTTGGGAGCATGACACAGAGACAGACCAGCAGCTCAGGTCAGAACCCACCCAGGAACTCTTTCTCCCAGTGTGCTGTTGCTGGATACCTTTGCTGTGCTCTGCTCAGCTGCCCAGCTCCGCAGAGGCTCCTGCTGTGGTGCAGAGCATGGTGTGACTCTCTGGAGCCTGTCTCAGGGTAGTATGCCAAGTGCTGCAGCAGGAGAGCTCTCTGGGGATGCCACAGCTGTGAAGCACAGAGGAACCTGAGCAGCTCTGCACCTCAGCCATGGAGCCAGGGTAAGCATCAGTGTGCCCACTTATATGGTAGGCCCACTCACACTTCAGCGCCAGCCATATCCCAAATGCTCCTGCATTCCTGTCTGAGCAAAATGCTTCCACTGGTAATCATGTTTTACATCACACCAATCTTTCTTGGGGTAGGGTAGAAGTAGCTGTGTTCTAAATCACAGACATAGCACATGATGTGCATAATCACAGACATAGCATGATGGTGCATGATGGTGCATAAACACAGCCTCTTAATTATTCTGTCAGGCCCTGGTAGAAGGGGAGGGCCATGAATTTCACTAGCAAAGACTTAGCTATTCACATGGATACCCACTAGCTCCTAGACTTTACCATAGTCTGTCCTCCCTGGTGTTAGGCCCTTTCTTACTAATGTGTCCACTTAAAAAAAAGGAGAACAGAAAAACCTCAAGCCCAGCCTCAAAACACTGCCAAGCATGAGTCCTGTGGTAAGATTCAACAAACTCCAAGCCAAGGTATGCATGTTTCATAGCTTAATACTAGAAGAAAGTTGCATGCCTTCTGTATTCCAATGAAAGCAGGTTTTTCCCAAAATACAGAAGATAAATAAAATACTCTTCCATGGAATTAACAAAACAAAAGCTGTTGTTTGTTGGCTTACTGTAGGTGTGTCTCAAATCTGCTGTGTCTGTCTCAAATTTGTCTCAAACTCACTATGTTTGTTCTGCATTTCATGAAAAGAGGAACTTGAAATTTCCTTAAGTCCATGAACTATGATGACAAGCAACAGATGCATGATCTTGCTGGTTGCCATCAGAAGACTGCACTTTTGAGAGGTGGGAAAGAAACCCTTGCTACCTGTGGCTTTTTTTGACCAGACTGGATTCTAAAGATGTCTGTTAGAATTGAAAGCAAGGGAAGAAGAGAGCATAATTTTTACAGTTCTTTATTCAACATGCTTATTTAAGAGAGAGACTTGGGGGGGGGGGGGGGAAGTAAAGACACCTGTTTTTTTATTTTTAAAGAACTCTCTTCTTAAAACATGGTAAGTATGTTCACAACACTCAAGCTGTTGAGCATATCCCAAAGAAGGCTGGCAGGCAGGATGGGGGTGTGTGGTGCTACATGAGGGGGTGTTCAGTGGAGCAGCTGAGGTGTTGTCTAGCCAGGTGGTTGGCAGCACAAGCAAGGATTGCCTGTTGGTGGGGAGAGCATCTGTGAATGCAGGCAGAAGTTGAAACTGGATGCAGCTCCATCCCTGAAAACCTGTTCCCATCTCCAGAGAGCGTTCCGGCTCTACCAGCCTGATCCTTTAATATCCTAGACTGGGTCTTGACAAGCAGCATGAGTGCGTGTGCAGTGCTGATACCTCTGTATGGGAGAAAGCTACAGTTGTCTCCCTTTTCTTCTCCTTCTTACATCCTAGCCTCTTGTTTCAGCAAATGTGGTGTTTAAGCATTATCACTGTATGGGCAATGCAAACAGCATGTTTTCTCTACTAGTCCCACAGCTGTCCACCAAAAGTCAAGCTGTTGCAGGGCATGAAGAGTGGAATGAAGGTTAAGTTTCTTTAGTCCCTCTGCTCTCACTGGATTTCTGCAGCTGCCAGCTACCTGGCAGTTATTACCTTCCAACAGCACTACATATAGGAGAAGTAATTCCTACAAGTAATCCATGATCATCTGTTTACAAGAGCTGTCATTTTGAGAAATGATGCTTTGGTAAATCTTCCTAAAGTAAGGGATGGAAGAAATTAAAGCCACCAAAGCTCAGGTCAGGCTGAAGTCAATGGTCTGTGCTCCCTGGAGCTAGGGCAATAATAAAACAAACAAGGACTGTAGTCTTCATCCATCTTGTAACATTCATTTCCCCCCTCTTTTGAAAAAACCTTCCTCTTAATTTCCACAGCACACAGTGCCAGCATCAGCTGGTGGGAACTCAACCTCTTCTTCTTTGTGCCATTGGTGAGGCTAAATGGGAGGCTGGTCCCATGCACCTCACAGTCACACACTTTATCCTAATTATCCTTTCCTTTGTGCTATGAACTATATTACTTAGTCTCTGTTGCCTTCTACTACAGCTTCCAAAATTATTTTTGTTGTTGTAAGCATAACTGTTTACTGAGATTTAAGTGAATTAGAAACAATATACAGGTATGTGTATTCCTAGGACCCATGATAAAGGTTCAGGTGCCTCTTCACCTCAAAACAAAACTGAAGTAACTCCTTCCTGGTTCAGCATTGTGCAAAACGTGTGCTTTCAGCGTCAGAGACCATCTTAAACTTTTATATGCTGAAAATGTGGTGGTTTATAAATTATATCTTCCTTCCTAAAGGAGTAGGAGATGCTTTAGTTCTTATAGCTTAAAGATGACAATACATTTAGTAGTCGCATAGCAATTCTTGACCATGGTTTTGACACTTAAAAACAATTTGTGATGACTTTGATGGCCTATACTAGGCAGATATGGCTCCCTTCAACAAAATACTTCACCCATTTAAAAGCATAATTGCACTGACATTGATTTCATAAATTAAGCAGCTGCCAATTTTTTTCCTCTCTAAAGTGGACTGCTTGAAAATATATGGGCAGTTATTCAGCAAAATAGTTTCTTATCAGCCTGCTGAGTGAGAGCACCAATCAAAACAGTTCAGAATACGACATTTATGAACATTTGTAATGCAAGGAAAATGACTTTGTGTAGCAAAGCACTGAACCCCCTTATTAATTGTAGGCAAAGTCACACATACATAGATGAGACAGAAAAATTGCTACATTCCTGAAGGGGCAAAGCAGATCTGAAAGGTAAAACCTTGTAGGAGAGCGCATAGATAAGAAAAACAAATCATTCAAAAAATAACAAAAAATAAATGCAACACATTGAAAAGGAAAACAGGCTAAGAGACTTCCACCAATGCTTGGGCAATCAGAAAGAGTTAAACTGCAATGAAAGCTTATAACTAAAGCTAAAAGACCTTACAACCTGCTCACCCTCCCCAGAGCAGAGACCCCACTGCACAGTACCTTAACATCAGCACAGAGCTTACCTCAACAAAACCAGTTCAGAGCACGCTGCCCACCTCTGACCACGCCCCCAAACTCCCTGTAAATAAAAGCTAATTAGCAATTATCACACAAGCCATTCCCGCCCTTTTTCTTTTTTTTTCTTTTTTTAATTGAGCCCAGCCCAGCTACAGGTGCTGCTGTGCTTGTGTTCTCAGCTTGGCTCCTGGAACCTGCTTCAGATTTTGTCACTGCTGCTCCATGCTCCCCTCTGCACCCAGCATGGGCTTGGCATTCCCCACACATATTTTAGTGTTTCCCAGCCTCTCCAGCAGCAGGGCCCAAGCATTTCCTGCAGATAGGCCTGGTGGTTGGTGGCATTAGGGTCAGGCTGGTGGTGCCCTGGATAGCACATTCTCCTTATGGCTGTGGCCACAGGCTCAGCTCCTTCCCTCCTTCCCTGGGAGTGTCCTTGCCTTTTTCCCTGGTGCGCTAGAAAGCTGTGAGAGATCTGTCTTCTGAGATGACTCCCCATTATAAGTTCACAAAACCACATTTAAAAAAAGTAAATAGTGTCACTTAAATTACCTGCCATGGAAATGTTTCTTCCCTCCAGCAGGACTTTGTGGTTCATGTAGCATAACTGCACTGTCTCTGCTGAGAAGCACGTTGGAGAGAAAGCCAGAGGTGTTGTGAGGGAGGTGGCCCAGCTCATTAAAGGGAGAATAGTGACCTTTTCCATTAACTACCTGATGAACATGTACCACCACTCACCTGTTCTTTTGGGGTATTTGGCACAACCTCATGTGAATTCCAGAATGTTTCAGCTGACCAGCAGATTGAATGCATTCAGCTCATGACTAAAAAAAGCTGTTTTATAGGCCTGCTAGCCCTGCAGACCCTCTCAGGGCTGTGAAAGACAGGCTGTGTTCCTCCTGGCATTGACTGCCTCATCCATAATCCCATCCCACTGACATGCCTCACAGGCGCAGTGAAGGTGCAGCCGAAGCCTGTGGGAGATGATTTGTGAGTCAGGTGCAGTTTAAGCACCAGCAGCTACAAAAAACTTTTTTTTTTTTTTTTTTTTTAAGTGAGCAGATCTGAGGTTTGAGTGACTCAGAACAATAAATATGGATTTTTTTTATTTTTTTTTTTACAGAGTAACATTTCAGAGTGGAGCTGGAGTTGGAGCTCTTAACCTCAGAAGCTGGGACAGAGCCATACCATATATTTTTATGTGGCAGTACAGGAAGAAAGGTTATCATGTTTTAGTTAGCTAAAAGAAGTCTGAAAAGTTACCTTTCTGCTAAAATCTAACCTCAGCACCTTCCCCTCCCCTAAGACTGTGAAGCAAGTTCGCACTATAAAAATGTGAATTTTGAAAACACAGCTGCTTGCCCTGACTCCCTGGTTAGAGTAAAATGGAGCAAAAACAAATCTAGAGGAATTTAAATCTTATCTTTCTTCCTATTAAAAATTTCACTGGATAGTCTGCCAGAGTAACTGACCTCCAGAACCAGGGTCTGCATGTGACAGTCTGTTTGTCCCTCTGGCTCCCTGTGTGACTGCAGGCATCATTTTCACAGCCATCTCCTTTGGTTCACAGGGATCACTTAGTGATGCTGCTTGGGAACTGCACATCTCCAACAGCAAATCCACAAATGTCTTTTATCTGAGCACAGATGTTTTCCTCCCCAGCTATTTACAGAATCCCTAGAAGTGTTAATCAGGAAGTTTCTAACAGTAAAGTATTTCCAGCTAAGAGCAGCCTTAACCCAAGGAGTAACTAGTCCTACTTCAGAAGCATCAGCCTACAAGCTCGTTGTTGAAGTAAGAACAAATATTGCACTACCACATTTAGATCATCATTGTTATCCTCAAAACTCAGTGGTGTGGGATCTTTTAAAAATAATGAATTGTCAGAATTTACCAAGATAATTTGAGAAAAAGATTATTTAAAAGAGATCTGATTTCTGTAGTAGCCTGTTTTGGGCTATCAGATTTATGGGTTTTCTGGTGGTCTTTCAAACTCCATAGGGTATGGAGTTGCATAATATCAGGTATAATTTAATAAATTTTATCTATTTGATACTTATTTCTATATGACTTACATGTTAGTATCACAGTTTTATAGATCATTTGGTGTGAATTTCTTCTAGTTTTGCCTTAATTTTGAACCTGCCATGTGGCAGTGACCCACTTGATGAGAGGAGTAAATCTTCCCAAATTAAAGCAAGTTGTGTTATGGCTCCTTATATACAAATTCTTCTGTCAGCTCAGCTCTGACAAGTGCTCTCTTGCAAGTTGAGGAGCACAGGACTCCAGGACGAGTGTGCTGTTCAGACAGCAATGAATGAGAAATAACTGTTATGCAGCTAAGTTTGTCTGGCATCTGTCTTGACATTGGCAGTTTGAGCAATAATTTCCTCCCCAGATGCTGTGCAGAATGAGAGAGTTTGGCTTAAGAGGTTAAAAAAATAATGGTCTGGCAGTAAACAGCTTTTTAGAAGTACTTTTTGGAGACTAACTTAAAATTGTGCAATGCTTTGTCTACAGTGTTAGGAATCACAGCAAGTAACGTATTAGATATACAATATTTGAATTATCTACCTGAAAGAGACTGCTACCTGATGGACTTTCAAAACTTTATCTCAGGATACAACTTTTTCAGCTTCTTTACTTATATCCTGCTTAAATTAGGGGATAACATGAGTTGAAAACTCACAAACTTTGGGAAAACTTGAATCTGGCTCTAAATGTCAGGTTTTGGTTCTGTTCTGCAAATCTGTGAATTTATTTGCCTATAAAGAAATCTCACAGCTAATAAACAAAATAAAGAAATGTTTAATGATCCTCAAAACAATAAACATTAGCTAGCTCCATTTCCTTCTTTCCCATCAAATTCAATCACTATGCTAAAACTGGTTTCTTTAAAGTCAGTCAGGAAGAAGCAAATTTTCCCCTTGTGAAGACAAACCATTACTCAGCCTGTGCATTTTGATATTTAGCCTAACACTTGGCCCTGGCTGTGCTGCGTTTCAGAGGCAGCAGCGGGGAATGAAGCATTCTTCAGCTCCTCGAGGGGTCTGGACCACTGGAAAGGTCAAGCAAACAAAGTTAAAATAACCATGAGGCTTGCTGGCCAGCCATCACTCTGGGTCCAAGATCAGCGCTGCTGCTGGTGGTGACTAATGCAATTAAATCAGCTCTGGGTCCTGTGCTGCGGGAACGACCTTATAGTGGTGCGTGCTTCTGCCAGATGGATTGCTCAAGCTTGGAAACCTCCCTCATGCGCACATACTTAATCACAACAGGCACTTTCTGTGGAAAAACGTGGCACCGGCAAAGGGATTTTTAGTCACTTCCCTGTAGGAAACAACGGCAGGGAGCAGACTCCAATGTGCAGGAGTCTGTGGGTGGTGAGCGTAGGCTTTTTGGGCTGCAAAGAGCCGTTTATTTGTTGGGAATGGTGGCAAAGCAGAGCCTGGAGGACCGTGTACCAGGAGGACTTCCTGGAGAAGGGGCCAGTGAGCACTGTGGGCTGGCTGCCAGTGCTGAGGATGCTCCATCAGGCTTCTCCCTCCAAGCTGTGGTAGCCCCCAGCCTCTCCCAGAGAGGAGTTAGATGTCTGGCCATGTCTGCTGTGGTTGTTTCTCAATTGTTTCTACCCTGAAAAATTAGTAATTGGAATAACAGTGAGAAAGTAGATTATCTGGAATTTGTCTGGACTAAATGGCATGGATGGTTTCTCTGTTTCCCACTTTGTGAGGTATTAATGGAAATCTGGAAGGAAAGGGTGGAAGGTCAAAGACTGCATCTGAGCCCCATTTATGTCACTCACTGTGAAGGTGCTTAATTCACCAAAGTCTCCCTGTGGTGAGGTGACCCTTACAATGAAAACACTTCTGCTTCCTTTCCTTCTCATCAGGTACTCCTGGCTTTGTCACAAGCTTCATTAGCACATGCAAGGAGAAAAACAGCATCTGTTTATGGCCATGTAGTAACACTAAGCACCATAAATTGTGTATGAAAATGGAGTGTCAGCCAGGAGAGATCATTGTTCAGCTGCTGCTGTTGGCAACTGTTGAAGTTTGAGATGTACTGTAGGGTAACACAGTAGTGAACTGCTCAGTTTTTAATGGAAAGGCCCTTTCCCGTTCAATTTCAATTCTTACAGGGCTCTGGACAATTAAACTGGGGTTTGAGGTACTACAGATTGCTCTTAGGTAAAAGAAAAGTGATCTCTTATTTGACCACTGTGGCTAAATCCATGTTGTTACCATTGGTCCTAGCTATGGAAGAAATGAGATACAAGGAAGGAAGCACAAGCTGCACCTTCCAGTCTTCCAGTAAGTCTCCTAAATGCATTAACATCAGAACAGTTGTGTTAGGTCAGAATAAGGGTTTATTCTTCCCAGTATCTTTCCTTCAGATGCATCTTAGCTATGTTTGTGGAATGAGTATGAAACCTTTTCCCCGTACGTTCTTCCAGCTCTCTGTGGTTTCAGTATATCCTGATGCAAAGCCTGCACTCACACCATAATCTTTTTAGCAGCCGTAAACAAAGCTTAATTCCACAATCTCCTCAATTTATTAATTCTTGTGGCCTCTGAAGCAGTCTGCTGTAAATACCACCACAATATAACTAGATAGTCATGAACCATTATTTCCTTTTGCTGATTTGATATCAGTTGTTCACTGCATTGTGAAGACCCTGAGCAAACTGTTCTCCCTTCATATTTTCCCTCGCCACCATCACTTCACTGCTCTTCATCCCATTCTGCATCAGTCTCTCCATTCAGACCTCAGGGCTGTTTAGCCTGAGCCTGTTTCTCTTTAGGAAAGCTGTAGCTGCACTGACCATCCTTGCCCTCATCCTGTGCTGTATCCAATTCAGACACAAGGTTTTCTGGGATAGCAGTGACCTTACTGGCATTCAGTAGGTAAGATATAGATAAACATGCAAACTCCACAAACTTTTAAGTTAGGAAGGAAGTTACTCAAATATTATTAACTTAGACAACTGAAAGAACAATGTCCTCACTGCTTTGCTAGGACCCACATTTGCCTTACAGCAAGGCCAGAAATGTCCTTTTGGGCTCTTCCAATTGTGCCAAGTCCTAGATTTGCCCTAGCACAGAGCAAGGTTTGCCCAAAGTACATTTCCCTCTGTGAAAGGCAGCCCACCAAAGGCATGAGGAAGGCAGGGGCAGCCTGCATGGTAGTGCTATAACTGGGGAAGAGAAGGGGCAGATATCAGGGGTTGGAACTTCATGGGGTTAATTTTTAAGACAGTTGAGGCTAAAATAGGGTTAATACTTTGGAGGGAAAGTACTGAGTGCAGGGTTAATGACAGTAGCCATTATAGCCAAAAAGAAAGTGGGTAGGGTCATTGGAGCCCCTGGAAGATTTAGAGGAGGATAGCTACAGGGAAGCACTATTTGTGCATAGAAAAGACTGAATATTTTAGGTGGGAAAAGTCTGTCTTCATGTCCTCAGGAAGGCAAAGGATGCACAGAATAAACAAACAAGCAAATCCACAAACCCATGCTTGCGTAATTATATCAAGATCTATGCTAGGCCTCATTATGACACTGGTACCAGCAATAGGTTAGTTTATAATTTTTATGGATCAGGATGGGAGAAATAAGTGCCTTAGTTCAGGGGCAGCCCATGGAAGTATATAGAAGAATATCAGTATATTTTGTTGCTGCAAAGAGAAAGTAACAAAACCTAAAGGCTTAAAACTATATGTAGGCTTGGCTGCAGTCTCTGAATAAGGCAATTAAAAGGTTTTGCAAAATGTAGTTCACAGCCTTATTCTCTGGGTGCTTCTGTAAGATACTTCAGCTTCTGCAAGGCACAGCTGGCTATCCAGGTGAATTGCTTTCCCATCTCTACCACAGAGGGAGGAATGAGCTGCCTCAGGATGAGGCAAGGACAACATAAAAACTAATTTTCAGACAAATATAAAGTAGCCCCTGCAGCAAAAGACAAAGTCAAGACGGTGATAATTTGCTGTTAAGCTCAGATTCTAGATCTGAGGACAGGGAAGTGCTCTAGCAGACATGGGACTTTCCTCAGTTTTGCACCTTCCTATCAAACCTAGTGGCTAATGGAGCTCTGACTGAGCTGCCAGCTGTGCCAGCCCTGGCCTGTACACCTGGGCTGGAGGGAGACACTCAGGTGGGCACAGGTGGTGGCACAGTGGGCATACATGGCTGGCTAATGTGTTCCTGGTTCTTGTAGGAGCCACAAGAAGCAAATAAAAGGGCTTGGTACAGATCTACGTGAAATGTTATTGAATGACAGGACAGTGAATTACAGATCTTTTTTTCTTTTGTTGTTTTGATGCCACTCAGAAATTTTATTGGAAAAAAGAAATACACTATTATTTACAACATATCTGTGTCTTCCATGCTGTCTCTCAGAGCTGCTTGGAAACCTCCCCAGCTCCCCACCCTGTTTGGCTTTTTGTCTCTGTTTTCAAGAAATACAGTCTCATCAAAATGGAAAAATATCCAAACTGCTGCACAGAAAATTGAGCCAATAGACTGGTCACCTGACTTGGAGCTTGGAGGATAACTGCACTAATAGCAAACTGATTTTTTTTTTTTTTTTCTTTTAGTCATACATTGCTCAACACTGAGATTTAGCCTTGTCTTAAGGGTTGCTGCAAAAGTCAGATGGTGTTGCAGATTTTCTTCATAGAGGCGCAGCACACCAGTATGAGATTCAGAGACTAAAACGTGCTTTGTTTCCAAGGAAAGGAGATTAGGAAAGATGTACTTACTTCTTAAAAAGAAATCTCTAAATTAATGGGATAAACGCCATTCTAATACATATTAGCATCCAGTCCTGGGAGGCTAGTCTTCCCTGGTTAAGCTGCAGACTGATCTGTTTCATCCTGAAAGAAAATTTATTCTACCATTTCAAGAAAAAAAAGTAGGGAAAATTATACAATAGCAACAATAACAATAATCCCTCAACTGTACTTATTCCTCTTCTTCTACTGAGCACTTGCTACCACATTTCTTTAGGATCACAGCTATTGGCAAAGCCTGGGTCTCATCCTTTCTGTTTGCTTACTTGCTAAAATGTAACAGCTAAATGATGAGAAGATTTAATTTATTTTGCACTGAAAATGGTCCAGCTCAAAGCGAGTCTTAATGCTGGCTGCAGCCACGGTGCACCATATGAATCTGTTCAACAGATTTGCCATAACGCTGCAGGATCTGGATGGGATGTTCCCCAGAATGTGTTTCTCCAGCTGCACCAGCTGAGCCACAGCAGCAATGAGCGAGTTGTCTTGAGTGAAACACTCAGGGCTGTGGTGTTCATCAGAAAGGAGCAGACTGGAACAAGTACCTCAACAGATGATCTAATGACAAGGTAAGCAAGGAGAGGCAACAAGGAGAAAAGGGGAGTGAAAACACAGGATCATCAAAGGACGAGCATAAGGAAAGATGGGCAGGAGGCAGGAATGTGGGCATGCAGAAGGATTCAGAAGAGCTGTGGTGGCTGGAGCTCATTCTTCTTGAAATTCAGCAGACTTTTCAATAATCTTCTTCTGTCTTTTTAAAAAAAGTATCTGGGGTTTTTTCCTATCTTCTGTTACAAGCATGACTCAAACTAGCCTCAACTGACACAGCCATGAAACCATTCTTTCTCTTACTGTACTTACATGCCTCATTTGATATCTGCCCCAAGCTTCCTCACTAATGTAGTTCACAGTCCTATAGATTTATTTTTCCCCCTTCTTTTAAATTTGCCACCTGGACAGGATCAAGTTCTGCAATGAATGAGAGAAGCATCCTCTAGGAAGAACATTCAGCTCATCAAGGCAGTTGTAGTGCACTAGGTAGGGTGAATTGAGGCTGCATCACAAACTGTAATTGTTCTTTTCTCTTCCTTCTAAGAGCATTGGGCTTTATAGTCTTTAAAAAAAAGTAAATGGAAGGCAGCAAGAGATTACTGTATATTAATAGGTTTAAATACATAGATTCATTTCACAGACAAAAGGAGATAGAGGGAGAAAGCTTTAAATGTTTCACTTTGATTTGCCTTTGGCATAAATTTTGCCAGCAGTGGTTTTATCTCCCAGTAGTAATACTATTTAGCTGTCCAATAACCATTCTTACAACTGTAAGAACACAAAGGCCACACAAATACAGTAGATCAGAACTAAGAAAACTTTAATCTTTAGCAACATTTTTACTTGCTGCTTATCCAGTAATTCCAGCTTTAAATGGACCATATATGTTCATTTTGAAGAAACCTTTTTAAAAACTTTTAAAGTGCCTCATTCTAAAAGTAATATTTATGCAGTCTAACTTTGGAGATAGTGAAGACCAGAAGCTGCTTACCATAACAGAGAAACAACTTTATAGGCCATCACAGACTTGTATTAATTGTACAGAAGCAGGGAAAGTTAAAGCCAAAAATGCAGACAACATAGTTCCCTCACTATGAAATAGCTGCTTATTGGATTTTATTTCTTTACTCTCCAGTAGATGGCAATCCAGCACTTGGCCAATAAAACAGTCATGTGGAGAACCTTCTCTGTATACAAGTCTGTGGGGGCTTCACTTATATATTCTAAGTCCAGCTTTGGACTGAAAACTTTATCCAAGTGAATAGTTCAAGTAGTGTTTCATTATATTTCTGGTCAGTGTGAGACAACACACATGACACTGAACAAATAAGACTTGAGAAGTGAATGTGGAAATGGCCTTTCAGAGCAGGGCAAGATTTTAATGTCTTTAATGTCTGCTTTTTGTTTTAGTTATGTCCCTTACATGGACTTTTTAGAAGACTTGGGAGGTAAAATTGTAAATTTTGGTATCTTCTCATTTGGAACTTTCTCTTGGAGTATTTCCTGTGCTTAAGAAAAGATTACACAGAACTCTGTGAATTCTCTCCCTTCTGACTGACCCTCTCTCCAGAAGGTAGCTGTTTGTCATTAGAGTGTCCGTGCCTTCCCTGTTCATTCACATTGCTCCAGGGCCACTTCTGGGAAGATCAAACCTGTCGCCCTGATTATCAAGAGTTTTCTAAAGCCTTCTGAGTTTACATTCTTGTAGAGAATTTTCCCACACAATTTTCTGTAAACAACCTATTGTTTTGCATTCCTTCATAGAGGCGGAGAAATTTGATGTACAGGTAGTTTGTCCAGTGTCATTGGAGAGGTGGCACGTTCACCCTCCAATCCACTGGCACCTTTTGAGAACTATAAAAGATTGGAGTCAGAGAAAATAAATTAGTCTCTTCATCGTGACCAAAGCTGTGGTGCATCGTTTTTCCTTGTGTCATCTGGTGACACAAACCCACAGAATAAGTCAGATTTGGCACAGACACTGCCTCAGCTGTCAGCCTGCCTACTCACCTGTCCCACATGCCCAGGTCACCAGAGCCTTCTCTAGGGGTTGGGGTAGGTGCAAGTGGTGGTGTTTCCCTTCAGAGCAGGGAACTAGGGGAGGTATGGATTTAGGAGCACCAGAAGGGAGATCAGCGGGGTTGGCACCAGCTGTGCACTGCATGACACAGGGATGGCTGAAGTGCTCCTCATCATCCAATGGCTGTGTCCCAGCTCAGGGCTGCACAAGCAGGGAGACCCATATTCCAGTGAGGTTACCTGAGAGAGCTAGGACACACCTTTCTGTGAAAAAGAGTGACAAGTCAGTAAGCAACAAAGTGAAGGGAAGGCAGGGAATCAATAGAGATTCAAGTGTATTTTGCTAATATCTCTTGAGTTCTCATAGGCTTTCTTCATCACTTCATTTATGCATTTGTTTTGAAGCTTTGTGATTTCTAAAAGTATGGATTAATAGGGGCCCTTTGTCAAATATTTGACCCTTGTGTAAGAGATGGAAGCAGCAGCCCTGCAGAACAGTTTACATTTTCAGAACCTTGTACTAGCCATCAATTACTATTTGCACTCCATCTTGAATCAAGCTGGAGCTTGAAGGAAATCGCAGGTTTCCATGGGATGGAGATAACAGCTTCAAGTGGCAGAGTTCCTGTACAAATGGGGCTCAGAGAGGCTTAAACTGGTTTTTTTTTGCTAATTGGCTCACTAGCAACAAGTGTGGGGCTACTTATTTGGTCTGTTATCATCATTTGGGTTTTGCTTGGTTGGTTTTTAAAAAGGCCTTGGGTTTTAGACGTAATTGGTGCAAAGGTGGTGCCAAACCTTGTAGCGGCTGCTTCCTTTTTAGGTTAAGCCAGTGAGCAGAAACCGTATGTCTGGGAAAATGAACAATCTATTTTGTGTTTCCTCTGCTATGTGTGAGGGAGGATGAACTGGATGATGCGATTCACAGTTAGCCACAGCCTGCTCAGAACAGCACAGAAACATAGAACAATGCCCCACGGCGAGAGCCTGATGTCTCACCTTGTCCAGTGGTAATTGTCCTGAGCTAAGAGATGGTGCTTCTGGGGCATGTAGCTCCCACAAGTGCAAGTAAAGGAGAATTTTCTTCTTGTCCTTAAATTCTTCATGTATTTTTAAAGAGTTTCTCCTTCAAAAAAAAAAAAAAAAAAAGCTTAAACTACCTTATTAAATGAATAATAAGGCAAGGCACAACCTCACCTAATTCACATCAAATATATGCCTGAGAGTGTCAGACCTCTGTGTTCCCAGAAGGTAAGAAATGCTGCTCTTGTTTTTAAGACATTCATTGGCTTTCCCCTAATTTCTTCATGCAGCCTTTCCTTCTTTCTCTCCTGTCTCTCCCAGTAAGCCTCACTACTACCTCAGCTGTTCCATGAGCTGGCTGATCCCTTTTCCTTCCTCCTGTGCCCTTAATGCAGCCAGAGCAAACACATACCAGGAATGCTACAGAGATGGATTTTCCCTTTGGCTGATTGGAGGGACTGCAATGCTTGGGCAGTTCAGGCACACCTTGGGAGGGCATGAAGGAAGAAGACAGGCACAGCCTGTAAATGTTATTCCCACAGCACACACAGAATTAAACAGAGGTAAGGAACCCTTTGGGGCTGATACTGGAAATAACTGAAAACAAGTAAGAGAAATCAAATGTTTCCTACTCTGGCACTGTGAAAACCTTGCACAAGCTTCAGGGTGCAACCTGACAGATCTTTGCAGTTTTCTCTAAGTAGTATTTATCTAGATTTACTTCACTTACATCAAGAAGACAACATCTGTAGGACATCACTGTTAGCCACTAAAGCTTCCTGTGTTCCTGGGCCTTTCACTGCTTGTGCTTCAGGACTCAATGCTCTCAGTAAAAGCAGTATTTCTCAGAATTAAAGAGTGCATCTGCTATGGATGCTCTCTCAATTACCTGACTGAATTGAGTTTCTCTTCTCCAAATAACATCTTGAATTCAGAGAACTTTACGAAAGTTCTCAGCCAAGTAGATATGCCTGGAAAAAGGAGCAGAAATAGTCACCAGCATGGAGGGCCTCCACTCACTGGTTTATTTTCCTGCCTCCCTTTCCGTGTTGAACCTGGGATCTTTGTGAGGCCCTGAGGAGGTATTCACCAGATAAGTGTCTTAACTGTGTTTTCCCTGGGCCACTTACACCTCTTGGGCTGCTTGCACAAGGCATCATGAGTCACTTTTGCTTGTGCACACTCCTAAGTGAGCACCAGACAATGACCAGAACTTGACAAAACCTTGGTTTTGGTCTTCTCAGAGGCCAAACACATAACAGGACAGGAGAAGGCAGTAGGATGCAGCCCACAAGGATGCAAGGAGTGAGGCTGAATCTTGGTCTACTGTATATGCAGATAAGCATAGAGAAATTTGTTTATGTGTTCCTGGGCATGAAACAACTCTGAAGCTTTGCCTGCAAGGTTAAACATTGTGTTGCAGACACCTGTCAGCTCCAGGGGAGACATATCTACACACAGACAGGCATTGTGTGGAACCTTGGGCCATTGCTTGTGATGTGAATCTCCATGAATCTTCACAGACTCAGGTGGAAGCCTCCAATATTCCTGATGCAAAACACAACTGATGAAACTGCTAAAATAGACACAAAAGAAAAAAGAAAACAAACAAGTTTTTGAATGCCTTGCAGAGGTTTCCTATGGGCCAGAAAGCAAATTTTTGACTCATGCTCACATATGTGTTAGAAAGCAGCCTGAAACCTTTCCTTACTTTGTCATCAGGCTGAGGAGAAAAAAACCGAGAAGGCAGCAGTTGGTCCCAAGGCATGCTCTAAATAAAAATAAGTCTCTTTCAAAAAGGAAATGGTTTAATGAATTGAGAGAGCCTCTCATCTCTCATTTCATTAGATAACTTTATTAAGCACATAAGCACTTTTTTGTGTAATTGAATTGATCTAAGCCATTCTTCTGCTCTCCAGAAATTGCACTGCTCCAAATCCAAAACACCTTCTATGCTTCTATGATGCTCATGCTTTGATGTTCATAAGGAAGTGCAACCTGTGCTGCTCTGTAACAGCAGTTACTGATCGCAGTGGGAGGCATGAGGGGGGCAATCCTGCTTCTCACTATCAGCAAATGCTCAGCAGTTCCTCTGGATGACAGGCAATTCAGTGCTGCTAAAAGAAAACAAGAAAGTATGTAGTGCTTGCCTGTAGTCTCAGTATGCTCAGAAGTGTCTCTAATCCTGCTTTCAGATAGCTAGTGCCAGCTATAAAATTGCTCCCACCTCAAGGTATAGTAGGTGGTCGGCAGGATTGCAAATTCTTTTTTTCTTTGGCTTTGTAGGATTGCTAGGATCTGAACACACCTGCAAGTTGAACTAACTTAGCTCTCACTACCAAGCTCGTTCCAGTGGGGACTCAGGACAACAGAATGGAAGGCAGGCTACTGTCACACTGCTAGTGATGTACAGGAACAGCTCACCACAGGGTTGAGGTGGCATTGCATGGGGTTTTTAATCAACACTGAACTTGCCAGAGAGACAATCCAGTTCCATTCTTTGAGGCAGAGAAATGGTGGTGGGCTTTTTTTGTTTGGCTAAGTGCAAATGGAGCCACTTAAATCAGAATTTTAAAAGTGAGTGCTAGTATTAGGTAACAGCTTAGTCATGCTTCAGTAAAACATAAAAAAGAAAATAAAAAAAATTGAAACTTCCATTTTTAGTACCCAGTGAGTGCATATTCATTACTATAGCAGTCAGTGGAGCCAAAGAGCAAAAATAAAAAGCAGTAGGTTGATAGTCTAATTCAGAAGGGTGTCCCCTTAAGACAGGATTTGTGGACATAAACACCAGCCTTGTTCTCACAAACTTTCAAATCTCTGTATGTAATTTGTGGCTAAATGAAAGAACGCAACTTGTGGGAATTTCAGAATAGCATATGCATAGTAGCATAAGGAATGTAGAACTTGTCCGGGATGCAAAGGGCTCTGCCTACCTGGAATTGATCCACCTTGGGAGAGTCAAGTCCAGAACCTCAAAGGCTATGCAGGATTCATCTCAGAGATGGTGAACTTAACCAAATTCAATAACAACAAGGTTGTTTGGAGTATGAAATTGTAATCCTAACTTACCTTTATCTCCCACTCAAACTTGTCTTGTCTTGGAAGCAGATAATCCCACCAGGCATCTTTCTGTTTGACCATAGGCACCTATATTTTCCATGGACTTCAACTGCAGCAGGCTGAGAAACAGCATTTCTTTGAAATAAGACCTATGGCTTTGTTCTCATCTGACTCTTTTTGGAAGAATACTAATTCAATAAATGTCCTGGAAAGTTTTTAAAGAGGGCTTGGGGTCTTTTTTGGTATAGAATATTAGTAAGTCAATTTACATGTGCAAAAATTCTTCTGCTTGGAGAGAGGCCCAAGCCACTGGAAATGACAAAATCTCAGTAATATCAGACCTTTGGGATCAGGACTTGAACAGTACCAGTATACCTGCAAGCACACTCCTGCAGGCACAAACTCAGCACAGACTACTTGTGTTGCAGAATTGAAGAAAACAAATAATGATGTCCATCCGTGCTGTGAAAGACTGCAGTGCCTGAAAAAGAGCAAGGCTAAGAACTAGTAAGACTCATAGAATCACAGAACATGCTGAGTTGGAAGGGACGCACAAGGATCATCGAGTCAAACTCCCATCCCTGCACAGCGCCATCCCCAAGAGTCACACCATTTGTTTTCTATTACTTCCTGAATGTTAAAGGATCATCCTTTAGTGGACTCCTGAGGTAGCTCTGGTAGTACGTGGTACATTACATTCATAGCTTCTAAGTCTCTGTGGGCTTACACATGAACCCTCTGCTCAGGCATAAAGCTTCTTTTTCTAAGTATTAGTAGCAAGATTTTTTAGCACGTTTCTCCCACATCTCGTTTTCTGGTGCAAACACATGCGGAAAGAGAACCTTTAGAATAAGGATAGGTATGTATGTGTTGGGGAGTGGTGGTGTTTGGTTTTGGCAGCAGCTACTGTGGTTAGCACAGATTTGGATAAAACACAGCAGCAAAACGCTGAGAGCAATAGATGTGGGCTTTGTGTTTCAGCTGCTCCCAACGCAATCCTGGACCACAGCAATCTTGGAAGGGAAGCAATACTCCTTCCAGCTGCAGAAATGGCAAGCACCCTGGCTTTTTCATGTTGTGCGGTGTTTGTTTTGTTTTTATTTCTGTTTTGTTACTTGAGAGACCCTTAGAAACAGCGGGTCCCAGCGGCGCGGCGCCCTCTGCCTCCCGAGCACCCTCAGGGCTGCGTAGAGCCCTCAGCCCCTCATGGCCGCCCGGTGCTCGCCACGTCCCGCAGTTCCGCGGGGAGCGCTGCCCGGCGGAGACGAGGATTCAGCTGTCTGGATCCAGCCCAAAAAGATTCTTTTGTTTTCCGCTTTGTGTCGTTTCCAGAGTTCAGCTTCCGGTTAACGACAACTCGTGCAGACACAGCCCCCTCCTCGTTCCTTGGGGCTAAATCCACAAAGGATTAACTTCAAGCTGTTGCCTTGAGGAGCTGGCAGCACGCTGTTAGGCAGCTAAGCACACCCATTAATTACACAGCAAATTTAACCAGACCAAAAAATACAAAATAGTCGGCAAGAAGTTACTCAAGTGAGCTGGAAGGAAATGCCAAGACTCATGTCCTCTGCCCCAAACCCTGGGCACTGGCATCTTATTCCAGACTGGAGACATTACCTGATTGCTCAGGCGTTATAGCACCTCACCAGACAAACAAAGCAGAGCTGCATTTGCACTCATGGGCCCTTCCTCTGGGTTCACCAGTTATTAATTATTCCACCACAAAGCAGTTACTGCTTTGAGGTGGAATAATAAAGCAATAACTGCTTTACTCCCCTTGGTAAAGCTCCCAACGGGAGACCTGGGAGGCCTCTCACACATACCTCACTGAGACCAGCAGCTGGACATTCACAGGATATAACAAACAAAGTTTGGACAGTACTGACTCACATCATATAATTTAACAGCTGCGTCTAGTCCTGAATTATCAGAGCTTTTAATATTTTAAATTTTTTTAAACCTTTTCCTCCTGCTGTAGATGTGCTTACAAGGAGAGGAACTAGAGGCTTGGTAAGCTACAGGGCGAGGGCCAAAGGGATAAGAAAAAAAACCACATCAATGGACACAGCTACCCAAGCACTAAAGAGAGCAAAATTAAAAACAACAACCAAAAAAAAAAAAAAAAGGGAAAAAAGAGAGAGACCATTGGAATTTATTTTCTTTTTATCTATGAACAATATGACATAATTATAGACAAGTTTTGATACACAGGAAAACCCTTTTGTCAACCATTTTTTTTGCTAAATGAAACAGCACAATAATCTTTACACATTCATATTTTGTTGTTTTTTTTTGTTTTGTTTTTTTTTTTTTTTCTTTACAATACACAGCTTTCTTGGGTTGAAGCAAACTGCAGGACATATTGAGTACTGGTATATTACAGCTACTTACATCCTTTAAGAACAGCAAATGGAGAAAAATAAGTTATTTAAATATTGATTTCATATACAGAAAGTGCAACTTTGTTAGTTGTTACATAACTTGCTTGACAGTTTTGATTCCCCAAAGGGTGTCAATTAATGCTAGAAGTATCTTGGACTGAAAGTATTATTTATTCTAAAAATAATACAGTACAACTGCACAGCTGTGACTTGGTGAATTGACCACTATTGCTGCTCTTAGACATGATGGCCTGTTTGAATAATGCAATGTTTAATGCTTCTGATCATGCTCCCAGTCTGCATCCACAGCCAGGCTCATAGAAGAGCACAGGGAATTGCCACCTGGGTAGCAATAGCAGGTTATTGATCAAAGCCTATTATTATGATGGTAATATTTGGTAATATTTCGGGCTTGCTGCTTCTATTGTTAAATAGCTGTTTGAGTTACTAAGATACAGTGGATAGATACTTAACAAGGTGAGCCTGAGCAGAGCAGATGAGGATTCCTGCAGCAGGTTTCTTCTGTGTTTTCCAAGAGTTAATGAGTAAACTTTTGCTTGGAGCACTGAAGGTTGCAAGAAGATGCAAGAGGTTATGGCTCTTGCAATGCGCCACCTCACCTGCCTGGGGAATGCCACAGGTCACTGAAACCACAGCAGGGAAGCTCAAACACTGAGAAGCTTAAGGCTTTTTTTTGATTAGAATATAAAGTAAAATTGTAATTCAAGTAAGATTACAAAGCACAGTTTATAAAAGAAAACAAAACAAATATTAAAACTCATAAAAATCTCAAACTGCTCACTCCAGTCCTGATGGGTGTGATTTGGTATTCCCGGGTCATATAATCATTTAAAAAGAATGGCTTTACAAAGAGAGTTTGGCAAACAGGTTCAGCTTTTTCCCATAATTCTCCTTCTGTTATTAAGAGAGGGGGGAGTGATTAATATGGGAGAGCTTTATCATATGACTTATCTTCTCTGCAACACAAGGAAATTTGTTTCCTTTTTTATTGCTATAGTCAGCTTGGATTTTTCCCTCGCTCCAATATAACTGTTGTCCACTTACTTCTACTCTGTTCTGGTCCCTGTTAGTAATCCCAGGAAGTCTCAATACTCTTTCCATCTCCTGCTTACTGATAGTCACCATGTAAGCCTCAGAGAGGAACAAGAGAAAAATAATAATTATTAAAAAAACACTTAATTAAATTTTTTTTCTTTTTTTTTTTTTTTTTTTTTTTTTTTTTTTTTTTTTTGAATCATAGAATATGCTGAGCTACAAAAAGGGACCCATCGAGTTCAACTCCCGGTCCTGCACAGCACCATCCCCAAGAGTCACACTGTGTACCTGAGAGTGTTGTCCAAACATCTCTTGAACTCAGACAGGCTTGGAGCAGTGACTACTTCCCTGGGGAACCTGTTTCAATGCCCAACCACCCTCTGGGTGATGGAACCTTTTCCTGATATCCAACCTAAACTTCCCCTGACTCAGCTTTCGGCTGTTCCCTTGGATCCTGTCCCTGGTCACCAGAGTGAAGAGATCAGTACCCCCATGCTTCCTCTTGTGAGGATGTGCAATGAGGTCTCCCCTCAGTTTCCTCCAGGCTGAACAGACTCAGCTGCTCCTTACAAAGCTTCCCCTCCAGACCCAACACCATCCTCCTGGCCCTCCTTTGGATGCTCCCCAATAGCTTAATGTAATTTTTATATTCTGGTGCCCAAAACTGCACACAGGACTTGAGGTGAGGCTGCACAGATTTTCACCAACTGTACACAACATGTCTGCTGTATCTCTCTTCATTCTGTCATATCAGAACATGCTGCTTATCAGATAGCAAAAAGAATATTAAAGAGCTTTGCTTGAGAACATTTTCAAGTTGCATCAGTGACTTAGCTGCCTTCATATGATGGTGTGCGGGAGACACTGGTGAAATATGAAATGTGGGAGGTAAACCTAACAGCTATCAATTCTACCAGAAGGCAAATTAGTTATCATCTGTAGTAAAATGCATATTCATCCACTTAAAACATGACCATGAAAGGGCCAGATATAGTAAGGAATCATGGAGTAACCACAATCTTTCATTCATCAACCTGACAGCATTTTATCAGAAGTCATTAGCTCATTATGAGATGGGGATAATTCGGGCACCAAACAGTGCCTTGTCTGGTTTTATACAGTAAATTGATGTCAGAACTGATATTGGAAACACCCGGCCTGTGCCCAGATTTCTATTCTATCTCCCTTTACCAGCCAGACTAAGCTTGCTCTGTCTTCCACACAGCATTTGCCCTACAAGAAGCTGAAGGACACACCACATTTAGACTCCAAAGAAAAAGCTGGTTATGTGCTATTCATGATAATTTGTATTTGGTATATAAAACATGTACCCAATATAGAAAAATAAAATCTGTCATTAGTCACATATGCAACTGGAACGTTTCACATGGAGTTAGGCAAAAAAATATCATTGCATCATGAAAAATGGTTCATCACATTTGCCAGAACAATGGTCTTTTCCAGTGAGAGGTAATATTAATGCAGTGGTGAGGGATATCAACTGTTCTAAAAATCACAGTGTTATTCATAAGACTATCTGGGAATTTTCTTGGCAATGGAATTACTGGGTCTAATATTTTTTATGGGACACAATTTGCTTTTTCAATGCAAGTTAATTTTCATTTGCAGAAACCCACTGTTTGGAATCAATATGGTCAGGATACCAAGTCAAAGCTGCAGCATAATGATTGACAATATAACACAGTACACAGAATATGATTAAAATTAAAAGCAGTTACATATATACAAGGCAGTATATCTTGGAAAGTTTAGTAACAACAGTAAATGCAAACTGTAGTGAACAAGGAGTTAACCTGACAACCGAAACCTAGCATAACCCTGCATTTGTAAAAGCACCTCTGCAACACAGGAGATGTTATGATGAGGCATTTTATAGAAGCTACTTCAGCTGGAAATCACCCTAAATACAACTAAAGTGTGACAGGTTGAAACAAGGCTTGGGAAATGTGAAAACAGGTAAAGTGAACACTAGGTAACTGCTTAAAAGCTTATTTTAAGGCAAATAAAAAGCTGATTGCTAGAAAGCAGTTATAAAAATTACCTCAGCTCTGTACAAATAAAAAGAAGCTTTCTGACTCTCTGTGGGTTAGTTGCATTGAAGTGACAGAGATGGACCACACTGAAAACTAATTTCAGTCCATCAGCTTCAGCCTAGCTAAAGGCTTTGTGGCAACTGGCACCTACACCAAGCAACAGCAAAGATGACTGGGGAGGGCTCTGTGTTTAGCTCTAGACTGCTGAAATAAACAAAAGACATTTGCCAAACAGCTTCTAAGGAATTTGCACCTTGATTTGTACCTGGTCTTTAGGACTGATTTCAGGTATCTGGAACCTAGATGTACAAAAGACCTGTTACTAGTATCACTATCATAAACTCGTGGAAAATGTGCAAGGGTCCCTTAATTCTGTGAAGCTGATTGATTCTCAGGCCAAGCCTGTGCAGTTTATGAAATAGGAATACTTTAGATGTGAGTGAGGGGGGAGGGGAGTACCACATCTCTGTTACCTGGTGGTTGCCTCTCTTCTTCAGTGGCCAAAGACTTTCATATCCTTTGAAGAAGATATCTGCCTGTCCTGGGGAGCCACTTCCTTGATCCCTTTAGCTACATGAAGTAATTAGAGTGATACTGGTGCAGGAAGAAGCAGTGGATTCTCGACCAGGCAATGTCACACTATGGAGCATTTTAAATTGCCTCTGGATCAAGAGGTTTGAAGAGTCTTGCTGCTGCCAGGAGCTTGCTTATGTGCCTTTCCTCTGTGATGCCAGCTTTTTGAAGGAAAGTTTGTGACAGAGAAGGCACTTTGCTCAGTGTGTTGAATCCTGCTTCTGTGAGCAGGCTGGAATACATAGGCAGACCAATGGAAATCAGCCAGTCAGATACAGAGGTGATGAGTCCTGGGGATACAGGTTTACGGCAAATTTCTGTGAGTCCTCCACTTGGAATCTGGGGAGTTAAAAAAGAAAGAACAGAGAACCCTTAATGTTAAACACATCTGCTTGTTTTACAAGTCTTTTTTTTTTTTGTTTGTTTTCTCCTCCAACTGGTAGAATTTCATAGCAGATGTTCTAACTTCTCTCATGTCACATTTATCAGTATGAGAGTGGTGTGGGCTGAAAGGCTCAGATCCCTTGGCCAGAAGCATTGACAACAATTTTGGCAGTATAGACACAGTGGGCAGTATTCAGCTGCTTGGCCAACTTTCATGTACCATTCTGAATTAGTTTGAGATCAGTAAAGAATATCCAGTAATAAGACTTTTCAGAGTGATCCATTTAATTTCTCAGTAAGGCAAGAGAATACCAATTTTGCCTATTACCTCCTCAGACAGACCAAGCTCTCTCAGAAGAAGCCATTAAAGTTTTTGATGGTTTCTCCCTTCTGCTTTTGCTAAGGAGAAGTGGACACTAGTATAGTTTAAGAAATGAAAAAGAAAATTTTAATAGAGAAACATTTAAAACATGCCACACTTAGTGAGCAAGTCTCTGTTACTACTGCTTGCAGTCTGCTTAGACTTTTAAGATCATTATTTGGTCAAGAGAGGACTATCCACTCTCCTTTCAACTACTGACTGTTCTCCTTTGGGACTGGGGGAGGTACCTCCTGCCCCTGCAGTACCTCTACCTATGTTGTATCTGCTGGATGAGTGTAAGGAGTATTTCTTATGCCAGTTGCCTTTTTAGCTATACCAGGACTTCTCAAGTATCTCCCTTTACTACTAGCCAGTCCTTTTAAAAGTCTTCTCATAGAGAAGAAAATCTGCTTTATGGAAATACTCACTGCCATGCGATGCTGCTTCCTCAGCTGCTTTACCCGGATTTGGTCCATGTTTGTAGCCACATCCTTTTCAGGCTGCTCTAAGTCTTCAGAGTACCTCTGTACCAAAGCCTCAGGAATGCCACAGCGACCATGCTGAATGTTCCCAGCCAGACACAAAGGAGAGAAGACAGATTAAAGAAGTGTAGCTATACAGACCAACCAATGCAACAGAAAGAGAAGTGCAGGATGGGAGCAAGAAGGAGCTTTCCTCAAGGTTCCAGGAAAACTAAAAAAGCAATCCCTAAAAGACTCCTTCCTTTTCCCACCCACAAAAAGATGTACTAATTAATGCTATCAATTCAGAGTTTCTTGGAAAAATAAAATCTAATCATTACTTCCTTTTTCAGCTCTATTCCCCACATTAGCAGAGAAAGACACATTCCCATGCCCAGTGCCACCAAGGCACCAGTGGTCTGAAAAGATGAAGGCTCAGAATTAAGTCTGGGATTTCTGAGTCCCCCACAACACAAGAATTACTTCAGTCGTAAAGTCTGATAGCAAAGACAAACAAGAGCTGTAGAATGTCTATGTCCCAGTGATTGTTGGTTTATCTTGGCCAGTTACGCACAAAGAATGACAGACTATCCCTTGGAATGCTAGTGGAATAAAACCACTGCAGTGATTACCACTTACCTTGTCTGAGTACGGTTCTTCAGTAAGATCAATGTCTTCAGATTGCAGCTTGTTTTCTATCACCATTTCCAGATCCATTCCTCTGCTGCAAGAGACTTTTCTTGCTGATGCAGGACCAAGCTTTACCACATGCTGCTGAACACTAGCAGTCTCTGGGAGCTCCGACAGCCAGGGTGGCAGCGGGCTAGGAGGGCTACTGGGCTCCAGTTCAGAAGATGTCCTACAGACAGGTACTCCATGACAATCAATGGAAATGGATGAACTGGTCTTTTTTACTGGCAAACATGGTGCTTCTAAACTTGAGTGGTTTCCACTTGTGGTCGTGGGAGGATGATATAATCCATTAGAAAGGCGTTCTCGGCATTTTTTGGCAGGGACAGGTGGTGGCTGAGAAGGATTTTTTGGTTGCATTCTTGCCTCATTTGTGCTTTTTTGCTCAGCTTCTAGACCTCCCTTGAGGACTGGAGCATAATCAGCCCGTTCAAGGTCATGAAAACCTTTACTCTGTATTTCCAGAGGTGTCCTTGTTGCATGATGCAAGGCAGGCTGAGCTTCACAGTTTTGCAGGGGGAACGGAGCAGGCTTTCCACCTGCAGTCTCCATTACAGAGCAGTTCAATTCCTTAGCTCTTCCCTTTTGAGAATTAGCAGCTCCTTTGCCCTGCTTAGCTATGACATCATCTACCTTACAGCTGCCTCCATGAGACTGAGGCGGTAAGGCAGAGCCATTTGCCTTTTTAGCTATATCCAGTGAATCCTGAGGAAAGGAACCTACTTTCTTGTTAGTGCCTTGTAAGTTAGTATTGGGCTCTCCCTGGAGATCATCCAGTGAGTGAGATCTTGGCCATGTATCTACACCCTGGGGGCCATCCAGAGTTTCGTAGCTTCGACACACAGCAACCGGTAAACTTCTGCGGTTCTTCTTCAGAGCCATGATGGCCGGAGGCTTGACAGAGCTCTTCAGAGCATGATGTCCACAACCCAGCCGGCTTTCTTTTTCCCCTGGCTGCAGAGTTTCTATTGAATTGGTCAGTGGAAGTGTGGGATAATTTGATAACTGATTTCTGCTGAAATCCCTAAAGCTATGCTCAATTGCCGATTTTGAGGGCAGAAGACAGGTCCTTCGAGTTTTACCTAGGAACAAATAAATCCACCATTAAAAATAAAATCTGCAGCATAAATAACAGGTCCCTTTCAAATGCTTCTGAAACAAAATTATTTATTCCCTTTTTGTTAATTCTAAGTGTAGAAGAACTCAATGCCTTTTCAAGCATAAAGATTTGATTTGAACTTCAGCTTTATTAGTAACTGTTATCTGTTAAGTAAAATACATCCAAAATACTTAATATCCTTCCTATTCTCCAGTTGGCAGAGATTTGAGGTGTAGTTCATCTAAACCTTGTTCAGTGTAGAAGTACTGTACCCTACAGTTAGAACTAATACCCTATACTCAGTGTAGTACTCATTCAAGCCCCCCGAAACACCTCAAGAGACATACATTTTTTTCTTTGTCTCTAATCTTAGTATATAAATAATAATGTTCATCTTTTTAAGAAGTTTACTACTTCACATAGGATTTTTTTAAAACACCCTGTTTATGAAATTTTTAATTATATGCCAATAGTATTATTTCTTCTTTTAAATGAGCAGCAAACCATCTGCAGTGGCAAAACAGAGAGGAAGAAAGCACATGAAGACTGGTTTTGCATCAGCCCCTTTGGAAAGCTACGTGCAGTGACAGCAGAGTTTTACAGAAAAAGACCTTACAAGATGGAGAAGTGTTTCAAAAAGGAGATTCAAGTGTGACTAATGTTAGTGTTAGTCTCAAGTCATAGTGTGTACTTTTAAGCAATAGATGCTTCTTGTACTATTTGTCTTCAGAGCTTTATCCTGCTAGAAATTCAGTGCTTGGCTTTTGAATAATATACATTGTTCACCTTGCATATGAATGAAAAAACCTGTTTAGCCTAAAACAATAAATACCTTGCTTTCTCTTGCCTCTTACTCTGCTTAAGGAGTTTGAAAACCAAAGTATCCAGAAAACTAGCAAAGAAAATGGAGGTTACACTCACGGAGATATAAGGAAAACAGTCCCGTCCAAACCAGTTTAAATCAAGGTGAGCCCATAAGGATGAATGTGAGCACACAGTAACTCCTTTCTCAGAAGCTGTACTGCTCACACTTCAACTGCAGCTAAGTATCACCATTTCCCTAAAATGCTAACAGAGACACATCCCACACTGAAGTTGTCTCCGTTGGTGCTACCTTGAGTTCAGGTAACTCAGAAAAGTAGCAGAAAGAACCTTTCTGTCTGCACTCTTCCTGGAGCTAGGCCGTCGCCTTCTGAAAATAACTTGCAATCACATTAGAAAGATGTGTAAGAAATGTTACATTCATTTTTTAGTGCCTTTAGACACTAATGGCAATATTTAATGAGCGGAAAGGAATGTTTTCTTTCCATTGTTCATAATTGCTAGCACATGCTACAAAATCCATATGCCTTCTTTTCAATCTGATACATTGATCAGGGGTTACACCCATTTTAGGAAATCCCACTCAGAAACCTCAGCACTAGAAGAAAAGTTGTGGAAAACCCTACTGTTGTGCAATATAAGCTCTTACTGAAATCATAAGGGTATCGAGTAAGCAGCATTTAATTTCTTTAGAAATGGGGTATGTCTTTGTAAAGCCAGTAGACTGAGAATAGAAAAAAAAAAAAAAAAGAAGAAATGAGGAACAGAAAATGAGGGAAAAAAAAAGGAAAGAGAAATTTTGTGAAAGTAAAATCAAATCTTTAGCTCATTCCAACCCTGTTAGGCATGCATACACAAGTGAGGTGAGAATGGGAGGAAGTTCAAAATATATAGGCCTATAATATATATAACAAAACATGCAATCTTTAACCTCTCAGCTTCAAAATGGTTTAAAAGATAGTGCTGGGGGTTCAATGCTATTGCTTTGTACAAAGGACAGTAGCTGAGAATGTCATTTCTTTTAATGTGATTTAAGTGAAGAGCAGTATCGGGAGGGGAGCTATGATTTATCTTTTTTCATCTATTCCTTCCCTCATCCTGACTGTCAGGTGTAATTTCATTATGCTTCTGAGACACTAAAACAGGAAGGTAATATTTCCTGAAACCAGAGTTTTAAATATATTTTAAAGTTGTTTTCACAGAGTGGAGAGTTACAGAAATAATGTCCACAAATGCGACATTCCCTACCTTAAGAAAAAAATAGGAAAACAACCTGAAAGGGTTAAAGTGCATAGCTAGTAAAGTTTAAAACACATTTTTAATGTTAGGATTTTTGATAATAACTCTTGTGATTTTTGATAATTTGGTATTTTGAGCCCTGGTACAGTTATGCAGACGAATGCCTTTCATAGGGCTGTAAACCATAGAGGTATCTCTGATTCAAATGTGTGCAGAATGACACAGATGTGTGGGTAAAAAAATAAGACTACAAAAGTGGTTCTTGCACAAAATGAATGCAAAGCTTATATTATTTCCAGGTTCAGTTCAAGCTACAGGCAATACTTCAACTCTTCTGTAGGATGTTATAGTGCAATTCTTGCTAAACAAAGCACTGTCCACCTCTTATGATACTTGCTATTACCATACAGGGAAGGAACCTTTCCTTTCCTTGTCATCATCTGCCTCAGAAGAGAGGGGACTATCTTGGGGAATCTTTCTGGAGGTACCATAGCTACAGCAAAATATTTTCAGCATTTCTCACAGTATTTTTTTTTTTTTTTTTTGCTTATGGAAGACAGTCCTCAGAAATTTAACTATGCAAAACCAGACACAGAATGCAGTGTCCAAGTCCCAGATTTTATTAACTTCATTTTGGTATTGCTTTCTGTAGCTGTATTTTGGGTGCATTTCAAACTGTTCTGTTGACATAACAAAGATGATGGCACCTTAGACAATACTGGCCTCATTGCTTTTTCTATTGATTACAAACTAGTAGAAATGCATATTACATTACACAATGTGGCCACCTATTCTTTTGCTTCCTTTTCTGACTAATCAGGACTGAATGCTGAACTGCTTAGGTTATTGAACTGCCTGGTACTATGGGAATCTGGGCATCAATTTCTGAACAAATCAGAGAACAAACACCCATATCTCAACCTGATAAAGGCCTGGTTTGTCTGCTCATTCAAGACTGCACATTGCACATGCAATTCTTATCTCTTCACATCCCCTTGAAAAAGCTACACAACATAACAAGTGAAGGTTCAAAGAAGCCAGGTATGAACAGAGATGGGAATGACCTATAGGGAATAATTAACAGGCCTTCTCAGACTAGCAAATAGATGACTTGGGAGGGAATATGACAGAGGTCTATATACAGATACTGTTAGGTATGGAGGTTCTACAGAAGACCAGGGGTGTTCATAAAAAGTTTCAAGAAAATTGATGAATGCCTGGAAACAGCTCCCGTATTTTGAAGTCCTTAGATGAGTCATTCCCCAAGACTGTCCTGGGAAGCATCAGATATGCATGCTGTGTTCTTATACCAATCTGTAGCTATCTGCTTTTGGCCAGTCCTGTGAGAACCAGATTTCTGATATGGTTTCCAAATGCACCTCAGTCTGTTGACACCTGCATGTAAAACAAGCCCAATAACTGCACCATTGTCACAAGTCTAAGGGACATCTTGCTCTCTCTGCCCTGGTTCTATGCGGACTAATTGCCTGATCATGGATGATTACTTCCTGTTCTGATGTTTTTTCTGTCTAACACTGGATAGGTCACAGACTACATGCTACTTGCTCTCTGTGAATTGAAATAGAACAACAATGCTGCTGTAAGTACACTCTAGATATGTAAGAGAATATCCAAGTATTTCTGCAGTGGGACCCAGAAAACTACTTAACAAAGATACTCTGCTATAGTACACAGCAAACCATTTTCTAGCCAGAATGTAAGAGCAGCTCTGAAATCTTGAACTGATGCCAAAGGATCCAATATCAGCCCCAAACTGGACACTGTACTAGTCATAAAAATATTATGCATAACCATTCTCCAGAAAATCTGAAGACTGGTTTCTTCTCAGAATGCACTTGCTCTTTATGAAGTGCAGATCTGCACATTATGATACTTATACCAGACAAGTGGCTATCCTAAATGAGAACATACTATGCTTTGAAAAAAATATGCATGTAAACAACTATGGACCATGAACTTTGCAAAGAAGGGGGAGTACTTTTCAGATTAAATAGCCTTGACAAAATCTCAGAATGAATCAAATGTTCTTTTCATAGTGGTTTTCAAAACAAGGAGTAAATGCATTTGTGAGCAAAAATAATGCAGAAATTCAGCAAGTCATACATAAAAAACAATATAAAAATCATCAGCATTTCACATTCTGAAAAACTCAAGACAGAAATATTAGTTTAAACATAAATACCAGACAGGCAATGCCAATTGCTTTCTAAAGGTTTTATTATATTGTTAAAATAAGGAAAATGTACAGGCAGCATTTTTATTTCAGTGTTACACCTATCACTATGATTGTACTTAGAGATAAAAAGAAAATTGTCACATATACCATATATTTAGCTATGATTCTGTTCCAGCATGCCTAGTGAATGTGGATTCCTATTCAAGAAAAAAGCCTCCCCACTTTCAAGAATTTAGTATACTGTCAATTTCAGGCATTCAGCTTCAAAGCAAATTGCCATTTTCTTCAATGAATGGTTATTTTTTAGTGGCAGACTAACATGCACATACTAAGAGTAGGATTCTTAGCTCTTATTTTCTATTGGACAAATGCCCACTATAAGGGGTGTACAAAATCTGTTTATACTGTTCTTGGTATCCTATTTATGGTGAATCTTAGCAATGAATCCAGGCAGTCTGAGGCCAAGACAGCTCAAATGCTTAGAGTGAAAATGCCCAACTCAAACCCATTGCAACTCTTTTAATATTTCATCCCTAATGACAAGTTTAGACCATCCCTGAAGTAAAACATGCTCAATCAGCACAATAACCTGTTTCTTCAGATCAGAGACAGCAATCTCTATTAACATCACCTGTCTTGGTAATTTTTCAGTGCCTCACCTTTCACTGATGCAGGATAAGGCAATGGGAACTGATATCATCAGCATTTTTTTCATGGTTTATTTCCTTGCCAACTTCTCAATAATTTAACTTTCTATTGTTCATACATTAAAAAGTCCTACATCTCTTCAGCTGGATTCCGATCAGATGACAATGTAACATGCAACCCAAAGCAAAAATATGGCCTAAAATAAAGAACATTTTTTCTTAACAGCTTTCGTATGGGTTCAAAAGAAATCCTCCTAATCTCAGTAAAGTTCAGAGACTTCTCCACTGGTGGCCTCTTAGACTTGGGCCATCAGTGTGTAACCTGTGCAAGCCTCTTGAGCCACTGTGGCATGAGAATATGACTGGGAGCAGAGAAGGCAGGGGAATGGCAGTGAGAAAGACTGTTGCTTTAGGGACACAAAACAAAGACTCTTTGTGAAAGGGCATTTGTTTCCACTAATGCAAATAAATAAATTAGCAACAGTAGCAGTGAAAACCAATGGCTCAAGCCAAGAGGGAAAGAGGTAGTCAGAGCAAAGGACAAAGTCAAGTAAGAAGTAGTTTTTGTTAGCTAGGAACAGGAGCAAAAGTATACGAAGATATCTACTGAAAAAAAAAATACTCCAGGAACTATAAGGCTCATTGCTGTCACCATTACCATTCTCCAGGTTTTCACTGCTTTCGTAGCAGCCAGAATCCCGAGGAGAGCATCCGCTTAGGCCTTGGCCTTCAATGAGAAGTTTCTCCTGAGATCCTGACTGGTCGCTGTTACCTAGAGGATGTGAGAATACAGTGAAAAACAGGCAAACAGAAAATGCAGCTGAACTTCCATTTCAAACACCATTTTCTTGTGTGTCCAGAGAAGGGCAACACAGCTGATGAAGGGTCTGTCGCACAAGCCTTATGAGGAGTGGTTGAGGGAGCTGAGGGTGTTGAGCCTGGAGAAAAGGAGGCTCAGGGAAGACCTAAATGCCCTCTAGAACTGCACTGTTGTAGCCAGGTGGGGGTTGGCCTATTCTGCCAAGGAACAAACAATGAGACTAAAGGAAATGGCCTCAAGTTGTGCCAGGGGAGGCTTAGTTTGTGAATTAAGAAAATTTTCTTCACTGAAAAGGGGGTCAGGTACTGGAACAAGTTGCTCAGGGCAGTGATTCAATCACCATCACTGGAGGTATTTCAAAGACATGTAGATGTGGCCCTTAGGGACAGGTTTTGTGATGGACTCAGTTGGACTTGCTGTATCTAAGGATCTTTACCAACCTAAATGATTCTATGATCTTTCCTATTGTATTACTTGTATCAGAAAAGAGTTAGCAATAGGAAAAGTCATCACAAATGTTGGAAACATTCATCCTCTTTGGTAAATGGTTAACAATAGCCTCAGCAAGAGTGTGAGGGAGCAGCATGGTACACAATGAAAGCAGAATGGAATTCCTGTGCTCCTCAGCTGCTTTGGGGCCAAGTTCTGCAACTTACCATCACAGAAATTTATTTAAATTGATTGTGTCAAAGTTCTTTCTAAGACTTAAAAAAAAATCCTCCAACACCCAAACCAGAAGAAAAGAGCTGAAATGAACCTAGTGAAAAAAAAAAAATCCTAACTTTGAATTACCTTCCAGAAGACCTGGAGAAAGGATTGGGACTTAGTCTGGCACATTAGATGCTGTCCCCTAACAAAGGACGAAGGGACATAAAGAAGACTAATGGCGCCAATTCCCTCCTTCCTTGGTCTATGTAAAAAGCCAACACTCAAGTGTGGTCCATCCAGCTTGCATACACTGGATTCCAGGAATTTACCCAGAATTTTTGTCAGGAATCATATTTTGTAAAGCAGCTAAATCTGGAGCTGAAGATACAGAAAATCAGTGACATGATACAAGAATACAGTTTATGCTGTGATATTTTTCCCCTTGCAATAGCCATTTCCCCAGTCAGAAATGGCTACTCCAATTCCTACTCTCAGCCCATGACAGGTAATTATCATGTGGAACTATGTGCTGTTGCCCATCCCAGATTCCCTCTGTCTGGTCCCCATTTCTCCTTCTCCTCATCATCCTGACTTGGAGCTGGAATTTGTACTTTCCAAACACCAAATCTTCAAGTTTGCAAACCAAAATTGAAGAGTCCTGAAAAAAATATTACTTCAGGGAAGTTTAGCATTCGAAATAGGTCTGCAAATAATGAAGAGAAGCTCATCTTAGGTGACAAAAAGCTACTCTGATATAAGTGCAAAGAAACTAATTCTGTAACTGCAACTTTATTAGTAGCTAAAGAAGAGCAAGGAAAAAGTGGATGCCTGTTTGGGAAATGAACAAGAAAACTACACAGGCCACACAGCACTGTCTAAAGATATTCACCACACATACTGCTGTAATTGAATTAAACATTTCCCACTTATTAACAGCTGTTTAAATTGCTGCTATGGAAGTTTAAGCTAAAACATAGGAATTTGCACAGAAGCAGCTGAGAATACCCTCACACAATCCGTTCCACTGACTCTGCTTGGTGGATACCAACCCTCTACTGACACTTGGAGATGAAGGGTGAATTCAGTACTGTCTTAGGTTGCTACAGCTAGGTTCTGCTTACTCCTGTGCAGCAAAGAGACCCTTGCATTTGCCTGCCATGGCTTATTCCACTTTTCCATGTCTTTGCAACCACCTGCCCAAGACCACGTGGTTCAGTGAGCAAAACTGCACTGTTGTATGTAGATAGGTTGCTCGCTGTTTTTCACTCTTTGCACTTGACTGATATATTTGCTCCCTTTGAAAATATCTGTGTTGTCATATACACAACCTGAAGCTACCTTTACAATCCTGCAATTAACAGTCCAAGAACCAAAAGCATATGCAGATGAAATTAATTCACATTACACTTTCTCCACAACCCTCTGGGCTTTGATTTTTTAAACTCTTGATAATCTCTTCCCTCTAATCTGGAAATTTCTTCTTTCCTATTCTCTATGTGTCAGCCTCCTACTTTGAGTAGGTTATCTCAGGATTTCTTCTTGAACATCAGTATTCAAAAGTGCTATGTGTTGTACACTTGATATTAATTAAGTAAGTTGGGTGGTAAGACTTACATGAACAGAGTAATTCCAGCAGAACAAAAGAAGTCTTATGTCACCCCTCAAAAATCTAACGTTACACAGGATTATCCTGGAAATAACTATATTAGGAAAAAAAAAAATCAAAATCCTGGAACAAGTTTTCTGGTTTAAGGGGTTCACAAGGTTCTTGGCAGAGCTTTAGTAAAACAGAAAATCTCAAACATCCCACGTACTATCATATTCCTGAAGAAGTTCCACTGCTGTGAGGAGAACAGCTCTGTGCTCAGGATCTCGGATATTCAGTTCATCCAAATCTTCTTCTTCTAAAAGCTTAAAGGTATCCAGATCTTCATAACCATTGAACAGAAAAGTGGGCATGTGCTCCTGCACAAAGGGAAAACAATGAGTGGTAAGACAACATATTTCTTCAACTTATTTTGTTAATAAAGATACTAAAATAGATTTTTGGAACTAGCAAGAAAATCAGTAAGTTAAGTAAGTGCAAACCAATGCACAATAGCAAAATGATAGCATTATAGTTTGCATAAACACTGCTCTGAGTTCAAGGGAGGTAGCTGTGCCAGAACTAGAACGCTGCACGTATTGTTGTGTTTGGAATGCAGTGTATTAGATGGCCTGGGTATCCTGTTACCTCAAGGCACAACGTCGCATGGCTCTGTATGAAGGGTGAATGACAGCCCCACCAATTTATCCCAAGCACTTCTGAATAGAAACATGGAAATAAAAAGTCCACTTTTAAAGACAGGGTAACTGCTGTTACACTTTTTGCTTGCCTCTGGAGTGTGCTAGCCTGTGGTCATACTGTGCAACGATTTATGGTGTCTGAGTCTCATTGTCACGATTCACAGCCTGTGGCACTTCATCAAGCCTGACAGGCAGTTCTGCACTTCAGCTATTTTCACTCTGCAGCTAAGACCTGATTCTGCTAAGCAGTGTGACAGTCCTTAGGATTATGAATCTGGTGTGCAGCTTCCAAAACTAACAACTTCAAAGGTCCCCTTCCTGCAAGAAAAAGTGAAAGGGTAAGCAGAGAGAGAATTTGGACCTTCAAATTGATGCGATCCAAGAGATCCTCAACTGACTTGGGCTGGGGTGGTCTACTTTTTCGACGTCTCCTGGTGGGCCGCTTTGGCTTCTCTTCCTCTTCATTTAACACATCCACATAGATAAATTTGAAGGTGCCAACTTTGTTGTTCAGCAGACCCATCCAAGTGCCCATGGGGGGTTTGCTGATTATATCAATGATGTCACCTTTCTGCAGACCAAAGAAGCAAGAAAGCCATTTAGTTTTCTCCTGGATATTTAAGCAAACACACCCACTTGGATTTCCTTGTACATGGGATGGACAACACACTTCAGTTTTCAAAAGGTTAACCACAGCTTTTGCAAAGATGTCTGATTATACTTGTTTTACAAATGGAAGAAAAAGGAATTAGATGACATGTCTTCAGAGCAAGTCAACAATGGACCCCAGCTGTCCAGATTCACAAACCTATTGACATCTCTGTAGGAGCATCAGTGCTGTTTGGTACAGAAGTCTTTTTGCTTGCAACTACCTGAAATTTGTGTAAACAAGAACAGGCTCAGTGTATATGAGCAGAATGTCAAATCAGATCTCCCGACCCAAGGAAGCCAATGCAGAGGGAACCAATAAAGTTGCTTTTCCTAATGTGCTCCTGACCATAACAAAGAAATGCACACACAACTGCTTTTGCATGCCTCAAGAGATTACCTTACATACATCTGCTTTAATAGGAATTAGCTGCCCTTGCAATTTTAAGTAATGAATGTAAGGAGTCAGATAGTCTGAGTTGAATATAGCATAACTAAAAACAATCAGAGCTGATATCCAGAAAAATTAAAGGGGGATAACCACTCAGTTATCAAAGTATTTCAATATTAACTCAAACCAAGTTATATTAACTGAAATGCCTTTAAGAGACACTGTGTGCAGGTGCAGGCACATTTCTTCCAAGAATTCTGAAAATTTTTCCATTGAGAATTATTTCATTGTGGCAGACAAAATACTTTTCCAATCTTTCAAGCAAAACCCTTGCAAAATGGAAATGAGTTCATGGCACATCTTTAGTTTTCCAGAAACTAAAGACAGAAGTGTCTTTCCATGGATGCAGAGAAACACTAGTAGTTACTTAGGTTCTATAACATTTTGCTATCATTCTATAATTGCTATATAAGGAAATCTTAAATGTTGAAGACAGGTTAAAGGGCTTCAAAAACATATAAATTCATTAAAAGATTAAGAATTCTATAGTTATTGTAAAAAGGTCTTAATTTTGAATTTTGGCAAAATAAATGTTTGACTCCTTAAAAACAGATATGGCTGGTACCTTGAGCTTCAGAGAATCTGTATCATAAGGACTTGGAGTAAAATCAGTGTGAACTCTGGCTCTTCCACAGAAAGGTCCTCTGTAAGGAGGCTCTTCATCGTCACCATCTTCTGATTTCACACTCTCCCTGTTGCTGGTTGAGGAATCTGTTGTACTCACTGTCTGACCACCTGTGTGAGAGACATAGTATCAGTTCACAAAAAAGCTTCTTTGTGAAGAAGCTTCAGAAACAGAGGCAAGACAGAAAATGGGTCTTCTTTCCACAAAACATGGTAATTAAAGTTAAAAGCCCTCAAATGCTGCTATTTTTTATACACACATGTGGATGGGAGAGTTAGCAAATCTACTCTGCACTCCTGCTTTCCTGAATTCACTCCCTCAGTATTTAACAGAGAAGCTGTTTAACAAGTGTCTCATGTATGGCACGTCAACAAGAGATTGACGACATGTTTCTGGGAAGTTTTGCTCACAAAAATGTTCATGAGGAAAACAAGCTCTGAAACCTGCAAGGGGGTTTCAGAATCCCTCTCAAGTCCATAAATTTGGTGAATAGTGTAGCAAGTACACATAACGTGTTCTATTTCAGCTGTTTCTTATAGAGACAGTCTAAACCAGAGAGGTTTTAAATACTATTCTTCCTTTAACTAGTTAATGAGAGAAACTCTAGGTTTCTCTTGAGGGATGGTGGAAGGCTCATATGGAGTGCTCAGGAGAAATCCAGAGTAAAGATGTTTACTACTTGATCGGTAGTAACCAGGTTCATTATTACATTACATTTATATTAGAATATTTATACTGTAATAGCAGGACCCGCCAGACAGAAAGCAGGATTTCACTTTTTCAGGGTTCTGTATAAACAAAGCAAAAAACCCCCTGTCTTTGCATCAAAGAGCTTAAAATTCTTTGTAAACCCCTAATGACTAACCCCTCAGCCTTTCCATGTTTTAACCACTGCTTCTGCTTTGACTTTCTCTGTTTCTGCCTACGGTGGAGATCTCTGCTCCCCCCTGAAGCCACAGAAATGGAGCAACTCAATTACAACTGAACTTACTCATTGAGCTCTGACCGCTTAAGGAACTCCTCAGGCTCTCCACTGAGCCACCAGCTTTCAGCTTGGGTTTGTCCAGGGAGTCAGTGTCTGGTGGTGGCGACTGTGGGGAACCAGGCACGATCCCAGGGCTGGACTCCTGAAAGGGATTGGACCATTAAAGTTTGATAAATGAACACAGGCACTGACAGGGGCTGCTTGTCTGCCTCCAAGGAAAAAGATTCTGTTTTCCAGCTCTTTACCAGATAGGCTGAAAACTTCTGTCTACTTATTGAGCAGTGCCCAGCTGTGGTAGAAACTCCACTTTATTAGGCACGATAGTGGTGATGGGAGTAAACTGACCAGTCAAAAAAAGCTAGCATTGTAAGTAGGAAAAAAAAAAAAAACCTTATACAAACCTCTCAATTCACGGGTTTTCATGACACATTATATTTTTGCCAGCAGCACTTGCAAAACAGCTAGTGCCAAATTCAGGTCTTTGAATCAGAATTTTGTACAAAGATGAACACAAACAAATCAGACAATGCAAGTGAGACATGAAGCAATGTTTTTGGTTTTTTTTTTTTCAGTTAATTTTTTATATTATTGCTCATTTACCTATAAGAACAAAAAAAAGAATTAGCTAGAATTGTGCATAGTACAAATACTCATAAACAGAAATGCATAAATATAAAAAGATTTTGCTACATGTATGTTCTGGTTGCTAAAGTGTGCAATAGTTGAGAAAATTTCTCTTTTCATTCAGTCAAACATTACAGAAAATCAAAAGGGTCTTTCCTAAACTGAAATTCTGTTAGCCTTTGTGAAGCACAGTTAAAACAAAGCAGCAGATACTTGTGGCCAGCATAACTTTTGCTTGTTTAATGCATGCAGGAAGAGATACTGGAACATACTTTGAATCATGATGCCTGAAAGTTATAAATATTCTAAAACAGCTGTGCCATAAAGTTTGAAAACAAAATAACTGTAGCTCGCATATAAGAATGTTTTGTGGAGATGTATGGCCACAAAACTTTTCGATGAATGCTATTATTTGCATGCTGCAGAATCATTAGGAAAATCTCATCCCAGCATTATGACTTCAGAGGAAAAGTCAATCTTACAGAGACAGAGAGTGGAAGTATTGCTAAATCACTGTAAAGCAATTTCTCAAAGGATCCCTTTGGCAGCAGAGGCACACTGGAAAGCCAGTCAGACACCAGACCATCTTCTTATAAATATTAAATCATGTTACACCTTAAAATATTTTAATTGTAAGTTTAGATTAAATAACCATAAGTGTAGCATTGCCCTGATTATGAGTAAGTATGGCTAATGAACAGTTCTGCAGGAAAGGGATTATGTAGTCACAAAGCATGGCATAACACTGGCCATATTTTGGCCTCTCTTGGTGCATTTGGATTCTTCAGTTTGGGGTTGTTATTATGAATGTTACGAACTGCTCCTTTTACAGGCACTAAGGCTTTGTATTAAGAGCAAAACTTCCATTCCCGATTTCCCGTGACTGCGAGCATCCCCCGCGACCGGTCCGAGCCCACTGGGGGGCGGTGTTAACCAGGAAGAGCTTTGCTTTCCCAGCGGCTTTCCAACTTATTCCTTACACAGTCCAAGTGGCAAGCCCGGTTTTAAACAAGTGCCGAAGACTTTTGACACTTCACTAAAGGAAAGGGAAAAAGACAGCAATTGTTTCTAGGCTACTGAAATTCAAAGTCTAATTTAGAACTAATGTACTTCAGGTTTGAAGTACAAAAAGGTTCTTGCCTTTAAGAATAGACTATGAAGATCTGTAATGAAAAGAATAACAGGAAAATCTTCTGTCAGATGCCCCTTTCTGACTAGACTGGGCCTTTATTTTAATGGGCTGCTGCACAGGGCAAGCTATGATGGAGAAAAGACCTGCAATAGCAGAGAAGAGTTGCATACATGTGAAGTTATGCTGGGAATTTAAACTAGGGTGTAAATTGCAGATTAAATATATTACTGTGACCCTGTGTCACAGACTGGTTCCCCTAATAAATTATTATAGAAAAGAAATGGAAATAGAGAGTGAGGTGTGTAACACCATCAATGACAGACTTCTGATGAGCTACTTAAATGACAATCTGAAAATGCATTTTCCATGGTACTGGCATCTATAGGAAGCCATTTCACAGTGAGGGATTTTATAAGAACATAGGAATAAGTCACACCATATAATCTTGTTAGAAATTTCTTCAGAGATGCCCTGATGCATGGGAATCAATATTGATTATCACTTCTACATTATTAAGTGGATTCCACTGCAGACCTTACATACCTGCTCAGACAAAGAGCTGCTGTATTTTTTTGACATCCTTTTCTTCATGGTTTCTTTTACAGACTTCACCTTTTTACCCAGAGATATACGGGAGGCAGAGGGTGATTTGATAACTTCTTTATAAACAAAGTCTCCTTCTTTGCCCTGCAAAATAAAAAAGGGCTTAAGCCTTTCAAATAGAAGAGCCATTTTCTCCCTTAGCCAGCAGTTATTGCAGAGAGGTCCTGATAGACACAGGACAGCAGCACAGTGTCCTGTTGCCTGCTCCAAATTCACTGTTGAGACCTTGGGCAAACCACTGTAGCAGTTCACTGTTGCTTACTCTTAAGGCCTGATCTGTCAAAGTATTGTGTGCAGATGTGCTGGGGACTGTTAGGATGCCTTTATCCTTTGAATTTCAGTTAATATTTGATCTGATAGAAAACCCTATGTCTCAGTCTAAGCCTTTCTAAAAGGACACACAACAGTAGCTGTGGCTCATGTTTTTCAATACTACCAAGAATTTAACAGGAATAAAGGTACCTCTGAGATACTAGCCAAATATATATCTATCTGTGTGTATATATGTATGTGGATATCTACATTTGGCTACCTAAATTTACTTTTTATTTTCAGACAGGCATTCTGCTAACCTCTGTGGTTTTACTATTCACCCTAAAAAAACTCACAACAACAAAAACCAAACACTACAAAAAATGTACTAAATCCATCAACCATGGTAGGTTAAATTTGCACTGTTTTTTTTAAGGCACATAACAGGGTACTGACGAACTAAATTAGCTGGTCCCTATATAGTGGATGACAGACCAACTGCTTTGAATTCATTTAACCTTTTCTAAACCTGCTTAAGGTACTGAGCTGTGTACTTATATCACAAGTACACAGTTAACATGGATCAGCTGGCATTTTACCAAACTTGTATGATTCAGCCCCTATTCAGATTGTCCAGGCAGGACATTGAACACGGCCTTATGTTCTACTCTGTTTCAGGAACCACTGAGCAATGCAGCTTTATTAGATGTACTCCAGCACCCTCCATTGCCAAGGGTGCACCAAAAATCACAGCACAAAAAAGGACCAAAATCCATCTGGCCAAAGAGATTGACTACAGAGTTTGGTCTCTGATCTGGTTAAATTTATCTACGAGAAGACAGCAAACCCTAAAATAGATGCACTATATTGTACATTAACTAATGTACTATATTGTACATTAAAGATTTATCTTTTTTTCTACACTTATGTATGTTTTCTACTTCATCAATGTTCTTACAAAAAGTACCTCTGAAATTCAACTGATACTTCATTTCGGACAATCCATTGGTTTTCCCCTCAAAAAGTTATTCATAATTTCAACTTCATTGGTAATTTTGGTCTTTTACCAGAAATTAAGGACAGCTTTTTGCCTAATCTTTTTTGAAAAAAAAACCGTTCTACTTAATGGACTTATATGTTTTCAAGAAAAAAAACTGGCTTTGATCCACATGTATTGATCTAGTGCACTGCATCTCTCCCACTACTAATGCTCCCAGAGATAAATATAACATCTAGACTTCACACTTTCTTATATTAAAACCAATCTGATCAAAACAAGTATCTATGTTTAAAGATAAACACTATAAGTTCAGAAGTTAATTTGTTTGCTGAGTTGAAAATTGATGACTAAAATAATCACCCACAGATTTAGCAAATTTAGGGGTAATTTATGATGTTAAAAAAAAATAAGGCAACAAAAAACATGCCCAAAAACCTCAGCTGACATAAAAAATAATATAATACTGACATACAAAATGGCTGACAATTTAGATTTAAGTGGACAGGAAGGTTATCAAATCCAATGCTGAAACAGAAAAGAAAAGCATATATGGGCAAAAGGAAAAAATATGTTTGCAATTTCATTTGATATAATGTTCTGGCTCATTTCTCTTCTGTTATTTTTGGCCATAGGCCAACCAACAGTAACAGTGGGATCAACATGACTAACATAAAATGGAATTAATTCTCAGGGGACATGTGTTTTTTTTTAAACACAAGAATGCTTTGAGATCAACTGTGCAGCACCCAGCACAATGGGATCTTGGTCTTCTCCAGAGCTCTGAGATACAATGAGAAAACTAATAATGAACTTCTTACATTATGACTTCCATACAAATAATTTGCAAATCTTCAGGAAAGTTAGCCTCATCATTCCAAATAGTAAATATTTTTACCAAGGAAGTATAGCAAGCACATGTTTTGCCTTGGGTGATGTTCTGAGGAAGTCAGATATAAGAATAACTCACAGATGTGTCCCCAGATCTGTGCTTTGATCACTTGTTGCTACCTCTTTACACATACTGTATATAAATACTTATACACACATGGATTTGGGCGGGTATGTTATTCTCAAAGCTAAGGAAGTTTGAGGTTAACAAAGATGCTCTGTTTTCTTGGATCTCCAAACTATTATTACAGACCTAAATTACATTTCAGTCTATTATAACTCTCCTGTGCATTTCATTTTATGCTATTTCAAGTCTGCACCTTCTCAAACTCACCATTTGGTCAGAACTGTTTCCAGTATGAAGGGAACGATTTGTCAAATCAAACCCTCCAAAGCTACAGGTTCTCTGCAAAAAACCAAGGATAGATAGTTTTATCACCATGATTAGCTCACGTAGAACATCTGCAGTTTGGGGAACACCAATTAAAATACAAACGTCTGCAAAAATGGAAACAAACAAACAAACAAAGGGATGAGAAATTATAAATCAGGAAATCTGTTGCAAGGCAATATGAGTCTCTCTTTTCCAGAGGCAACTCCTTGGCCTAAGGTCTGCTGCTGTTGAGTCATCTACTGCCTACTCCTCTTTTTAAAAAGAAAAAAGACTTTTTGGTCTGAGGAAACTGTTGATCTTATGCATCAAGTTTTCCAAGGTGCTGGCAACTCCATCTCTTCATTCCCATCTGCCTTCATAAATAAGTCCATAGCAGCACTGAAACAGAGGACCACCAATCTTCTAAATCTTTCAAAGCATTGAATAACCCACCTTCTGAATAGCTGCATAGGCTGCATTTCCACTGAAATACAGGGAATCACTGGAAGCCTAGTAGGGTAAGCCCTTGATAAGAGGAGGGAAAACCCAGCCCAGCTATCCATAAGCATTGTGTCCCCAGAGACTCAGCAAGCCCTGATTCCAGATTAGTCACTTCCAGCTTTTTCTTTAAGAGGTAATAAAATCTGACCAATGAACAACCAGCTGCACAGTACTCAAGTAACTGGCTTTGGCAGAAATCTCACTGGGCAATGCTGGGAAATGAAGGTATGGCCATTACAATTAACTTGCACAACTTCAACTCTGGGCTCTGAGTGTGGTTTTGAAGACAGGCAGATGCCTACTATAAGTATTCTTTTCAGAGTCAGAGCTGAGATAAACAGGAGGAAGAAGATCAACGCTTGTGAACTAAAAGTTCTTAGGGTCTGAACTACCCAACAGAGTAACTTGAAAGACACTTAAGAATCAATTAGGTATTGATTAGAAATTGGCTCAGACCTACAAAGGATTGTGAGTCAGTGAAAACCCACCAGCTGAGACCTACCAGCCTGCTTTGTCTATTAGGAAGAAGCAAGCTGTATAAACTGTGACACTTAATAAACAATTATAAGAATTCTTTATTTTAAAGTAAGCACTCTTCCTGTTCACCACTTATAAGCATACATATTAATAGCTTTTAAAAGGTTTTATTTATAGCTTCTTGCTGCTTACACCCAAAAAACTTGGATGACAGTTTTTGTACCTACTACAACTCTAGTGGAACTCAAAGCCAGCTTTGTCTAGGCCCCACACACATTAAAGAGAATGCTGCGATATAGAATTTTTCTAAGTGTTTTTTTTTTTTTTTCCCAGAAGGAAATGTGACTATGGCACAGGTTTTAAAAATTGTTTTTAGAAAACATTTGAGACCAACCACAAGTAATAAGATCAGTTTCTAAAGCACAGCATGTTTAGCTAGGAGTGATTTGGTCTTTCTGTGAAGAACCATTATAACTAATCCTACAGCATATGGTAATCCCAGCAATGAAGAGAGGACATCTGGAACTGCTTGGAACTGCTCTGAGCAAACTTGTCTGTCAAACCAGCCAGGGCTCCTCCTAAAGAAGTCTTCTTGGAGAGCAAGACAACTGTTGGTTCAAAGCTTCTGAGTAAATACACCTTATTAAGGATGCTTGTTGTTTCACTATGGACCTCCCCATACATTTAAAATTTAACCTCCATCTTCAGATTCCAGTAGGGACCCTGGCAATCCTGCAGCAAACAAAAGGTCTGTGGATGAGGAGAGGGATATTCAATGGAATGGCCATGCAATCAAAAGTATTATTCTTCTGGGAGAAAAGAAAAACTGATGCCATTTGAAAATTTCATGCATGTCCAGGCCACTGAAACAAATATAAATGACAAAAATGAATGGCAAGGCAAGACAGAGTGACCAATTCCACTGAATACAGAGGCATTGCAATTTCCCTGAGGTTGCAGCAAACAAACATTAACTGTTTCTAAGAAGGAGCGGCATCAGTTGAAGCTTGACAGCTATTTGTGGTTTCAGGAAGTGCATTGAAAAAGTTAGTAAGGGCAGCAGGTCTCCAACATTTATCCCATTCACACAAGGCTGGAGAAGCAGCTGACTGAGAAGTTCCTCAGCAACAACAAAACACTGTCCATTTCTTTAACTGTATCTCTGTGATTAAGCAAAGGTCAGTGCCGATAGTTTTCATAATGAAATTACTATGGCGAGACAAGACAAACTTATTAGAAGAACTGAAGAGTTTGTTTCTGTCATCTGTATTTACCAAGTCAGTTTCAGAGGGTATTTTTAATTATGGAGCATCTCTAGAATATCTGAAGTATGCTTTTTGGTTCCAGATAACCTTATTATTCAACCCACAGAAGGACAGGCAAGGTTTCTCCTATCACTGCAATATCCTTACAGGAAAATAACATCTTCTGAGTACAATGTCTGTAGCAATAAACAGTATCCTGTGAGGGGCAAGGTAAGCAGTCAATGCAGAAGAAGCAATAAAGCTGCCAAGAGAGAATGTTCATGGTAGTGGGTAGGAAAAAAATCCCAGTATTTTGTGGCCAAAGAGCAAAAAGTGAACCATGAAGACTTGGTCACCTCCCATAGGCTATTCAAGGAGACCACAGCTGTCACTCTTGTAACTTATACCAGAAGAAATTAAGCAGAGACCTCTCAAAAAAAAAAAAAAAAATCTGTTATTTAAGAGGAAAAGCTGTTTCTACTGTATTGTTCACTGGAATATCTTGCTTAATGTTACGAGTGCACTGCTGTTTCCATCCACTAAGGTAGGGAACATTGTCAACCAGACAACAGACTAGCTGACTCAGCGTTGGAGATCTGGCACCAAAGGCAAGTTCCTAGGAAACTCAGAATCATGGTTAATGGAACTGTCAAAACTGGGTCATATAATCAGGAAACAGCTTTGGATCCCTCTGGAGTGTTCAAATCATTTAAATTCTCACAAAGTAAGTACAATTTCCTCTTTTGACCACCTCTTGTTCCTTTTCTGTAATGCTCTGAGGGAAGGTGCCACCTTCATTCCCTGCTAGAAAGGAGCAGTAGTGACAATTCTGGTGGCGGTAAGCAGCAAGCAGGAGGGCAGTGACTACCTAATGCTAAACTCTCTTTCTGCAGCTGTGTATGTAAGGGAGAATACTGATTGGGTGAGTGAACTGGTGAGATGCAATCTGAGAAGGGAAGGGCCAATTTAAGGCAATGACAGCTGAAGAGAAATAGAACACAGTTAAGTAATAACACTCTATTACTTTGAAAATCTTGTTCATCTCTTGGTACCCCTTGAAGAGAATAGTGACTCCCAAAGCACCACAAAGAAGATATTTGTAGCATCTCAAACCTTCTCTGTTCACTGGTGATCTCTATTTCTGCACTAGGCGAATTAAAAAAGCAGAATTTTGTCATATTTGCTCTCTCTCACTGAGTTATTCTGTACACGCAGAAACAGCAGACTCAACAAAGCTCTTCTCTGACAAGATTTTATCAAGCCTTTCCCTTACAGCTGCATTATAGTGCTTAAGAGTTTCTCATGGCAAAGAAAGCAGAAGCACTGCATTTAGTTAAAAGTACAAAGCAGAAAGTGTTCACTGCAACCTCACAGAAACTGGAAGACCACCTTCATGGCAACTCTTTGACTCACAGACTTTTGGTGGATTCTCAAGAGAACCCTTTTAGTACAGCGATCCACTGTGGCAGCCCACTTCCTCTTGGCCTCCTCATCCTCCTCTAGCAGGCATCTCCTCAGGTCCTGCTTGTCGGCCTTGCTCAGGGTCCTGTCAGTAACGGGACGCACCAGCTGTGAGAGGTTGAGGTGACTGTACAGGCTTCTCTCCACCACATAGGTGATATTGAACTCGCTGACAGAGGTGCGCCCTCGTAGCCTTCTGTTTGGGAAGCCACAACCTCCACCCCCTTTCGTTTTGTGCCGCAGTAATTGTAGGTCGCAAGTTGTGGGGGATGCTCCTTTCCTAGCAGGGCGCTGGCAAAGAAAAGCTCTGGAACAGGAATAGTTAGTATCCATTTTCTTCAATCGGATCTGCTTCCTTACACTCTGAATCTCCTCCAGGGACACCAGAAGATGGTGCTTGTGCCTGTTGCTGTCATAAAAGCAAATGCTTTCTGTACTTACCCCATGGCTCAGTGAGCCGAGGCTCTTCTTCATTTCCCCATCTGTCAAGGAGCGGCAAACTTTCTGCGACTTCTCCTCTTCTGGGTAAGAGAAAAATGTCCCAAGTTTCTTGGGAGGCTTGATAAGGCCACGGCTATCAGTTCTGCTGAAGGTCTTCACCAGTTTCCGGTTAGCTCCCCACGTATCAAGACTGCTGGATGAGGGAGAAGTAGTAAGTGAGTCCGAGTCATCCTCTGGCTGCTTTTCGCAGGAGCTGTCAAAGTAGAATTGCTTCTTGTGAACTCCAGAGTAAAGTGCTGATCTGTCATCCAGTATAGGAGAGTTGTCAAGTGAGTGCTCTTCCACACCTATAGGGGACAAAAGCAGCACAACACTTGTCATGGTTCGTAATTCTCCAAGATGTTTCCCTGTACAGTCTTACTGTATTTATGCAAGATATCAGCCACTTAAATTGGAAGAAAACTATTTTTGATGTAAATTGCTCAGAAGTTAGTTTTGAGTGGATAAACCTGAAGCAGTTCCTCCCATTTGTGAAGTGAGAATGCTGGGATTAGTTAATAACAGACAGAAGACAACACCCTGAAAGTAAACTCATCATTATTTTAAGCTTCTCTCTTTCATCTGCAGCTAAGACCACAGATATTCACACTAACAATCCCTTAAAAGCTGGAGCTGGGATCTGTTTCTCATGTTTTTCTTCTGATACTTGCATATGATGCTCAGCTCTAGTGAGCTTACAATAGGTCAGAAGTACATCTAGATATTAAAACCCAAACAAGTACCTCTCAGGTCCAGTTTTCCAATACCTAGTGCTCCTGTGGCTGCAGAAAGGAGTATTTTTTGCAGAAAGTTATGGAGCTGAACTCCAGGATGAAATTTAAAGTTATAGGATTTTGATGGGGGAAGAGACACCAGTTTTAATCACACAGAATTTATTTAGCAGATGCAAAAACAAAGAAGTAGGTCAAATTGCAGATGTGCCAATTTCAACAGTGTCCTGGTAATGAAAGAGACCCTTGGTTTTCATCAAATTTTTCCAGAAAATATTTTACAGGAATATTTTGCAACATAAGTACTGGACATGGGCAGATAGCCAGGTTTCCTTTTTGGAGTGGAGAGAAGGGAATAAAGAACTTGAAACTGCAATTCCTTTTAACATTTATCATATAAGAAACTTTTCTCTGGTGTTTTCCTTTGAGTAAAATATAGGCACAGGTTTTAGATGCAGGAACAAGGTTAGAGTAAAAAATAAAAGTACACATCCACCTCTTTCTCCCTGACAAATTTCACAGCATTCCTAGCTATGTTTCAGACACACACACACACAAATATGACTGTATTTATTTCTTGCCAAAACAAATGTCTTTATGACCTAATTTTGCCTTCATCTTTGATTGCTTCCACAGTCTTAGAGCAGAGTAAAATTTGAACTCTTACCAAAATACTGACAATTTACTAAACTGACTCATTCAATAACAAAGGACACCTTTCACAATGACAGATTAGCAGCCCTGTATAGGATTCCTGCCTCACCTTCAGTTCACTCTGTTAGCAAAACATATTTGACATACATTTGTTGAAACCTAAACTGCTATTTTACTATGATAAAGCTCATCATGACATTGAAGGGATCACATCTGACATGCAACTTTCACTCTTTAGAAATTTATTGGGGTAGGTCTGTAGATTGGAGTCCTGTTTTGACACCACTTTCCCTGGACTGTCCAGCTTGCACTTCTTCCCCTCTACATCTTAATTTGAACAGAAAATAGACATTCTCCTGGGACTGAGTATGTACTGATAAACAATTTTAGTCCACTAAGTAAATATGTTTTTAAACAGCTTGTAAAATATGCATTGTGTGTCAATGCTGTAACAGATGTTATTTGGAGTGAGTCCATGACACAAAGCCATAATGACACAGATGTAGATCTGATGCATTTTTAAGTGCTATATAAGAATGGTGCCCAGGAATTAGGAAGTTTCAGTTATTTGGCTCACTTAGGAGCAGATTAAGACAAAATACATATGGATTCAGATACTGGCAAATTCTATTAGCTTGGCCAAATGTACATTCATTGTGATAACACAGTCAGTAATAGAAATGTGGGAGAAGAATCTGAGACTAGTGTGCTTTTCTTTAAAATCTACAGGAACGCATAAGGGAAATATGGCAAAGTTGTTCTTGGTGAAGAAATTTTTGAGTAGGATTATGCAGGATCTTTCTTCCAGGAAACTGCAGTCAGTTTTCAAAGTAAGTCTACTCTTATACTATATTAAAGGCTGTTGAACATTAATGAATTTATTTAAATGTTACTGATGTTATTCCATCAAATATTATAGCCAACTTAGTCCCCAAAACCTTGTCACCTATGATTTCACATTACTTCATATTCAAAGAACCATAGCAAACAGCTCAAAAACTAATCCAGTTCAACCGCAGGTAACTTGGAAGGCCAGACAGGAATCCCAAATCTGACCACCCTATTTTTTGTGATCTTGTACAGTCCTCTGACATATCCAATTGGTAATACAGACCTGCGTTATGAGAGACTCGGATGGACAACGTTTATGAAGCACTTTTAATTTGCCATATGAAAATCTGGGTATCCGATTTCCTGAAAGAAAAGTCATAGATATCTACTGCTAAGGTAGACCTGGCTACTTAGGGGGCCTTCCAGTTATACAGAAGTTATGCAGAATTAATCCACGTTGTTATTTAGCAATAATTCGTTCTGCTATTGAGTTTTCCAAGAGTCAATCTACAAAGAAACTCCAGAGTGATAGATAAAGTACAAACTCAGAGTTAGAGATAATTAAACCAGAGAAGCCTAGAGCTAGAGAAGACAGACAGCAGATGGGAAAAGAAGGAAGGTGAACAAACTTTTTTTTTTTTAATACAGTTGCTAGTTCAGTGCTTTTTCTGCAGGGGGCAGGGGTGGAAAAACTCTAAGGAAATAAAAACCCTGGAAGGAGTGGCACACTTAAGTAAAAGACTGAGGTAGAAAGGAAATAAGGAGGTAAAGTACTGTAAGAAAGGATACAGAGGGCAAGACAGATACGTAATATGTAGAAGAGAAAGTCTGGTTCAACTGCAACAAGGCATCTGCATGCCCAGCAGCCCCTGAGCTGCCAGCTCCTGTGTCTGCTCCCATCCCTGGAGCCTCCCCCTGATTACTCCCTGCAGCTTTTCCCAGACCCCTGGGGAGAGAAGGAGGAGGTAGGACAGGCTTCTCTGAGGGCCATCTTTCCCCAGAGCAATGGAAAAACAGTCCTATTTTGTTTGTCCCGTCTCAAAATCCACATCTTTGTTTCCAAGGTATCCAAGCTTTATGCTCATCATATGAGGTGATAAAGCCTTTCCAGACAGAGACAGCTGCCCGTTCCAGAGCTCTAGACAGGCTGTGTCTTTCACCCCAGCCGGTAACACCAACCAACATAATGTAGGAGAGGCAGGCTAGATCACAGATCTGCCAGCAGCTTCCTGCCACATACGCAAGATGCACATGTTCTCCTTAAATGCACTGGGGAAGAATCATCATACTGCTCAGCTCACTGCAGAGCTGAGAGGAATTGGCATATGATGCCGGGAAGGCCACCAACATAGAGAAGTGCCCACAATTCCAGTGGGGACTCAAGCATAGCTGTGCAGAGAGGCTCCTGAGGATCAGGCTCCATTAATCTGAGTGCACACACATGCATACAGGTCATCCAGAGTTAATTCTGCAGCATTGTGTTCCCAGGGCCTGCTTCCCTCTGCTTCCCTTTCCCCACCCTTCTCCTCCTCCTCCCTTCTCTCCCCCTTTCTGTAGGGAACAGGGCTCATTCAGAAGCCAAATTGCAGACAGGAACCCCTGGAAGCAGAAGTCACAATGCAGCCTCTATCCCACAAAAACGTCTGATAGAGGTTCTGTATTTTTGCCACAGGGTGATGCCATGTGGTTCAACTGCACCACCAGCCAGCTGCTACCCTCCCAAAATGAGCAGGAGCTTCACCTGTGTGCCACCCAGGGCCTGGGAGGAGGGAGCAGTGTGGTAATAGCTCCACTTACCTCCTTGCTGAGCTTGTGGGGCAGCTGGCTGGGATTGCTCCCAGGCTTGTTCCCTCCCTAGCATGGGGCATAAAACATAAGCCAATTTCTAATCTCTTAATGAGGGGCTCTCCAGTGCTGCTCTGAGAATACCAGATCAGCAGTAACCACATTCTAGGCTGTCACTTTCCTCCTTCTAGAGCCTAAAAATTCAGTAACTTAAGGCATGCACAATAGACAAGGCAGTTGTTCCTACCATCCCTTATGAATACTCCACCCCTCCCTCCCCCAATCCTCCACTTTCTGTCCTCTGTCAGCAGAAACATGTATTCACACAAACAGTTTTAACCATGTTGCTTTTTACCTTCTGTGCTGGGTTTTTTCATTTCTTCAACCCTTATGAGTTTCTTCCTGACTCTGCGAGTAGAATTCACCAGCTTGTGCAACCTCTTAAACTTCACCGACTCCTCTGTTTCATCATCGGATTGTTCTCTTGACTGGCAAAGAAACAAAGGGAATATTAATAAAGCAGCAGTTCCATGGCTTGCTCCTTCAAGTCAAGTTAACCCAGCTCATCTGCTGCGTTGTGTCAATGCAGCTCTGTAACTAGTGTTGTATTTTCAGCTGGCGTCAGACAGAAACATTTAAATTACTGAGGGTTTTCTTTTTTTTTCTTTGTCTTTTCCTGAAAGCATGACATACCATTTTGATTTCTAAATCTGTGCAACGTAAGATCCTAGGCACCGAAATGCATTCCTGCCCTTGTCTTTCTTCATATGCATTGTGTAATAACTACTTCCACGTCCTCTTCCAGTATGTTTCAGGCAGGGCTCTTTTCCAGGGTTCTTCTTACCATACCAGTTATGCTCCCGTGGTTTAGTCAGTCCCTGGTCTGTCTGGCATCTCAGAATTTGCTATTTAAACCTGGTTATAAACAGCTTTTCCAAACTGAAGCTGTCACTGACGACTTCTCTTCCCCCCCCCCTCCCCGCCAGTCTTCCCAGAAAATCAAAAACAGCAGCACAAGAAAGGGATGGGAAGGAAAGGAAGGAGGAGACCTCATCTGCCTCACTCAGAGACTGCCACAGCTACAGAATCTTCCCTTCCTCCTCCCTGTTCCTTACACTCCTCCTTAAGGCTCTTGAGGCTCGAATTAAGATGGACAGAGCATTCCTCCAGCACTGACCAAGGGAAAACTCTGACCTTTTCAGATATACAGTGCAGTCCATATTCCCCAGCATCCCGTTTCATTTTGCATCTGATCCAGTATGCTCAGTTCCAGCTGTTTTCCCTCAAGTATCAAACATTACAGAGACAAAAAAAAATTCCCTTCTCTCCAGCAGCAGTGACACAACAAGCTGAAACAATCCATTCCTTGTGAACGAGAAGACAACTTCGATTTTCGAGCCAGATCCAATGTTCAACGTGCTACTTCCTCTGTTTTAATCAGTTCAGAATGTGGAAGGCGGCGGGGGGAAGGGCAGGGAAGGGGAGAGGAGAGGAGGCCAGCAGGGCTCTCCGGCTTGGCCAGGACAGCCCTGGCATCCCGCGCCGCTGCACATTCCTGCGCACAGCACAGGCTCCAGCTGGAGTGCGGTATGGATCATATACCTTACATTGTTTGCACTCATCGTCCCAGCCAATTCACAGCATTCCTAATGGCCAGCTCTAAAAACCCTCATGCAACTTCCTGTCAGTGCAGCTATCTGGGTTTCTACTCATCCTTTCTGCTCATCCTTTTTTCTCCTTCTCCTTAATTAAACTTTTAAAAATAAAGATTCCCAAGAGATGCAAGCTGAGTAAAAACAAACAAAAAAACCCCATCCCCTTGTCTTCCCAGCAAAAATGCTGTCTGCTTATCTGAAGGATGAATAAGAGAGGCCAAACATAAAAATGCTTTCTGCTTTTGTAGTGCACTTAAATACCAGGATGAGGTACTGAATGCAGATGCCATGGAGCAGGACACCAATTAGCAGCTGCACTGGAATGCTTCCAAAGGCACACACAGTGCCTGACAGAGCCAGGGCAGCTCTGAAAGCCTACCTCCCAGGCATGCACCTCACATGGGCCCCAGAACCACACCAGAGCAAACTTCAACAAATTTCTGCAAGGGCACTGTCCATTACCAGCTTCCCACAAACTTTGCATTACTCCAAAATAAAGAAGAATACCAAACTGACCACATATGGCCGTAGGAATTGTCAATCTATCATCCAAGAATTGCACAAATGTATTTACTGTGGTTACAGACTGGCTAGGTAATTAATAAACTTCCTTTGGGAAAAATAGGACCGTAAAGAGTACCAGGGTTGTTTACATGAAGTAAATTAAGCAACAACATGAACATTAATTCAGAGATTATGCCTAGGACAACTTAGTGATATGTCAAACAAGACAGACACATTTAGATAAGATGATGAATGAATTATTGACTGTAATCAAGAAGTTCAGTCAAGACTTCTTGGGCCATTAAGTGCATCCTGGCAAGCAACCATCGTGCATATTCTGCACTCAATATATGTTTATTTTAAATGCAATTAGGGGATTGCTTTCCACCATTACTTTTTGTACACCCTCAGTTTGCAAGACTACTGTTTTTGAAACTGTGAGCTCTGTAAAGGAACTGTGCCCCCTCAGGGTTATGAAGACTCAACAACAACAATGACAACGAAAGAGCTTTTACATTGACATTTGCATTCACAAGTACCATAGCAAGAGCAAGTGTCAAAACAGCCTCAGCTCAAGGTACTGAAATTAGACCCGAGTGAGTGGTACAGACGGTGCTCACCATACTTCAAAATAAATAAAGCCCAATCACAATTAAGTGCCAGCTGCTTTTCCCCAATTCTTCAGGACTCCTAGTACCCTTTTGAGCCGGGGTTCTCTACAAGCAGTGACAGATCCTTTCTATTGCCCGTGCTTCGCAGGTAGGCGAGAACAGGTTGTGCTTTATGGGTAGATGAAAGACAAAGACAGTCTTCCTCCAGAATCCTACTTCCTATCATACCAGGTAGCATATGACAGAGAAATCTTCTACAGTGAAAAAGGATGGACAATAAGTTTATGCAAAAAGGCCTAAAAATTGTGACTACACAGTTGTGGTGCTGCTCAGGAAACTTTATTGTCAAATAATGCCAATTCCTTGAAAATGAATGCATTTTCAAAAAGGGTTACTCTTCACTTACTTTCTGTTTTTGAATCAACTTTTTAAGAAAGGCCTTGGAATTATCAAGTTTTCACTTTGGCACATGGGAAACAGAACTTGATTTTCCAGGTCAAGCAACGCTTTCTTTTACAGCTAATATTAAAGAGAAAACAGAAATGTAAAGCATTCAGGCCATTACCGAGGTATTTGGAAATCATTGAACTTCCATGCGTTGACTTCTTCAACCCAATCTACCCTCCCTTCTTTCATGGTGACCGAATCGCTTTTTTTGGTAACTGCCCCTGACTTCAGATGGGAATATTACCCCCATGTCCCCAAAGTATGGCAGGCTGGGCAAATGGCTTCCTAGACAGCTCTAGCAGTGAGGCCTTGGCACAGGGCTTGGATGTAGCCAGCTGCCAGCCCTCTCTTGCTCTCTTCCCCCTTTACAGGCACTCCAGCATGCTGCAGCACTGCAGAAGGGTAAACGTGGTCTGTTATGGAGTGGCTGAGTCTGCAAGATGCTCAGCCACAGGCTTTCCGGCACTGGAGGAATCCATACTGCACCCTGTCCACCAATGCCTCCTGTCCCCTGGCACATGGCTCTTCCACCAGGTCAAGCCTCGGTGTCCTTAATGTGCTGATAAAACAGCCAGAGCCCCTCCAGCTCCCTGTCCCCATGTGCACAGCCAAGGCAGCCCTGTGCCCTCAAGGGGACAACAAACAGATCTGCAGTACTGCAAATGGGAACAACTTAACTTCCATCTCCTCTGCTCCAAATTTTTCCATCCGAAAGCCCATATGGCTCAACTTCTAATTACTTTGGCTAATGCTGTATGTAGTAATTCTGTGGTGAATGCTTAAGTGTTTCATTTCTGGTTACCAGGGCAACATTACATCAGATTGCAGACAGCTGGCTCCACAGCCCTAAACCATAGCGAATTGGCCAAAGCCGAGGCACAAAACTTGCGCTGGTTGAAAGCGAGCGCAGGGCTCAGCCGGGCTGCTGGGGACCCGGCGCAGCCCACGGGGCCCCTTGGCGGGGCTGGCTGGGTGGAGCCGCCCTTCCCCGCGCCTTGGAGCAAGTGCATCCCGCATCTGCAATGCTCTCACAGTGAGGAAACCTGCCAGCTCATAGAGCTTGGCTGCACAAACGCGTGAAGGACTGCAGGGAAACAGGGACTATATTAACAGCATCTGGAAATACCAAGAACTGCATGCAGAGGACTGCAGCCACCACGTACCACACGGCTGGAAAACTACAGAGAGGCCAAGGCCATACCCACTGCCCAGCTTTTTGCTGCAAACAAATGTGGTCACAAACAATGAAGATGCTCTCAAATCCAAAAGAAATAAATCTCCTCTGCCACCTCTTGCCTCCCTTCACCTTGGAAAACTCCTACTTGTGCACCTCCAAAGGCCACGCTTTGCATCACCTCATATGTAAGATCAAAGTAAAGAGCTTTATGTTCCGGAACAAATAGGAAATTAGCACATGTACTCTGACATTTTAGGAGCTCTTTACAGTTCTGCTCCCGGCATCCTTCTTGCTTTCTCTCCTGCTTTTCTCATGCAGGCTCTTTGCTGCTACTTGCTTGGAAGGCAGGGCACACGCCTTGCTCTATTGCTCTCTAACATCCAGCCCATTTCACACGACACAGAAATAACAATCTTAACCTCCCTCTTTGAATTAGTGCTTCACAGAGAGAAAGGGAGAGTGAGAGAGAGAGAACTAACATTTATTAGTGTTCTTGGAATTAACTGGCAAAATGTAAACCAGAAGTAAGTAGCTGGCTTTTGACAGGACTATGTTTGGAAACACTTCATGGTTATAGCAGCAGCCCTTAAAAAACAGGCAAAGCTTGGTAGCCATGTCCCAATAAAAATGTGTAAGAAACATTAGGACAACATCCAGTTAAAGCTATCATAACTGATTAATTTGCTTCAGCTCCAGAAAAAACCCCAAACATATATGACTTTTACATGAGCCGTGTGAAGCCATTTAGAGGGATGTTAAAATTTTACAGTTCGCTTTATGCCCAGTAATAGTTCAGCCCCAAACTGAAATCTCTAGGAAACCTTCCATCTAAGAAAAAAGGAAATCTTTTAATATCTTATTAAACTTAAGCTGCAATTCTTTTTTTGCTATCAGACAATTCTTGTTCAGCAAAGTGAGGCAAAAAGCATATTTAGATTCATACATCACACCACATCCCCCAGCCCTGGCTAGCTCACCTCAGAACTACAAGCTCTATAGTAAATGTGGTTTTAAAAGAGACTTTGCTGTTCCCTTTAGGAGATGTGGCTACACATGTCCTTTCTTCTTTCTAACAGGGTTTCCGTCTGCCAAAAATCTCAACCATTCTAACTTTAAAAACTTTTTTATTAAAGATGCCTGGATAAAGTCAGAGACAGGAAAATAGAACAGAAAAGAACTTGAAAGCCCAAGGAAAGGAAAAGGAAAGCTAAGAAAAGCTATGCATGCTGTGCTGTGCCTAAGAATAACCACAAAAGCCTTTTCTCTTTCTCCCTCCCTGAAACAGGAGGCACATCCTCTCCACATCATGCTACATGCACAGTGACTTACCAGCTTCGGCATTTATAGGCCTAAAGCTCAGTTTCAAGTATTTTCCCCTGAGTCCTCAACCGCTGTCAGCTTTGTAACACTAAAATTTAGGAGCAGACACTTCTTCTTAAGTATTGAATTTGCTCTGAATCCTGCACACAAAATGCCTCTTCTCTCGAGTTACATTATCAGACACCAAACTGGCCCCGATTCCAGTGCTGAATATGTAAAGGAGATAAAAGCGTGATGCTGGACTCAATTAGCTGTTTTCTGCTCACTGATTGATTCCCCCAGTTACTTGCTAGCTGCATAACTTGCAAGAAAGGCATAAGTCATCAGCTCTAAGCAAATCTTCTATTCACCACAAGGAAAAAAGGGAGTGTTGTACATGGCAAACAATCCCTGTTTTCACTGACGAAGACTTGGTGACCTCTTGCTGGCCTCCAGTTCCTTAATTACTGTCTATGGAATTTCAGTGAAAGAAAAAAATACAGAGAATCTCTGCAAAGCCAGGACGAAGAGTGACCCTCAAACACCACCACTAGAGTGGAGGCTGTGTCTATAGGAAATGTAACTTAAACCCTTTACCAGGCTTTTTTTATTTTCTCATTTTTAATTCTTTTGTAAAAATCCCTGGAGAATTTCCCTTTATAAAGGGCTAATTTGAAGGGAAAATAAACCTTGCTAAAATGTTTTTTAATTTGGTGAACTTAGATACTTTTTTTTGATCTTGCCCCTCAGTTTCAGTGCTAGAAAAGAACATAAACAGAAAGTGGAAAGAGAAATGCTGGTCCAGAAGTGGTGGCTTTATGAAGTATTTTAGTGTGACTTACAAGTTCTCTGACTCTGTCTCTGATCTCCCTTCCTAAGAAACAAACTCTGAGATGCTCAAGTAAATTGGCATTCCTTTTACCAACCACACCTTATCCCAAACCTCACAAAAAACCCAGAATTTGGACATTTCTTCTCAGACCACATGAAAACAAGGACCAAGATTGCTGCTTATTTGGAACACTGCTATCCAGGGGTGGAAAGCAGTAGCCTAGGCATACCACAACAGCACCCTCTTTAATCCAGAGAAGATTCTCCTTTATCAGGACCACACTATAAGTGGCCTGTTAATCTGGATTTACTGCAAATCAATCAATTGTGAATTGGACAAGACATCTATTTCCTTTGATGGCTGGCTAATTTTAATGAGCCCCCCAGTCAAATAGCCTTTTTCAATTTCTCAAATCACCTTTTTCGTAGTGACTGTACACAGCTTTTCCACTCCCAAGTGGTCATGTAAACTAGATTGACGAGTGTGCTGTAGCTGGTTCTTACCCTTGAGTTACTTCAGCCTCAAAACTCTGATGTAAAGCCCAGTGGAAAATTCTGAGCTTCAGATAAAACCAGCTAGTGTTCTCCAGTTTCAATAACATACAAGCCCACATCAACTGAAACATGACAGCAACTTCCTTGAAATGTATCCCAGATTCCCTTAAAAGTTCATGGCCATGAGTGAAACTGATCTAAGTTTGGGGCTTTGCAACTTGAGTTTTAAAGGTTTTGGGTTTCATTAAGAAAGCTTCACAGACCTCTAATCCTTGCAGAGGCTGCTTAAGAAAACTGCATGAAACTAAGATGTGATAATCTGCATCATATCCTGAAGTTACAAATAATGGCCTCCAAAATTTTAAAGAAATTTAACAGAGGTCATCAATATATTTTTTTCCAAGAACATGAATTGCAAGGGCTGTGCAAGTCTAAAATGTGCAGTGTCAGAGCCCGTAGGTAACCATGTCTGGGTTTGGTCTGTGATTACTTATAAGAAAATCAAAGGAGCATCCAACGGCTACTTTGGTGAGAGATATATTACACATTAGCTGGTGACGACACTGCTTGCTGAAATTAGTGGGAAATATTTGTCATAAGTAACGAGAGCATAAAAGTTTAATTCTCCCAGGAGGTCTGTCTTGATACAAGAATAGCTGCTTAGGCAAATTCCCAGCTGTTAACTGTTTCCAGGTTTTAGTTTAATTTTGAGAAGCACATTGCTGACATTTGTTTCTGCAAGCCAGACACATTTCCTCGTGGCAAAGTGCTTATCTCACTGATTAGCATAATTAATTTTAATGACATTACAACTGTACTCATGTACCACTTGTCATAGGTATAGGTAGCAGAATGAAGCTCTGTCTTACATTATGTTGTACCTGTTACAATGCAACATTCTTTTCTAATTCTCCCACAGACTCCTCTATACATGGAATCAAAAGTCTTTAACAAGACTCTCTCAACAGAACCTTATGTTTTGGCAAGGCTAAGAAGATCTAGGGAGAATTCCTATAGTTTGGCATAGGCTGTACTATTAATGAATGGAGTACTCTACTGGTGCTGGAAATCCAACTCTCGACATCTTGGAAAACCAAGGGTGAAACAGCAATGTATGAAACACAGCAAAATTCATATCAGAGAAACAAAGGAAGAATGAGAACTCTTCAGTGAAAGCTGTAGTAACTTAAATTACATTCTTATAGTACCTTCAAACAATCAGGCTGTTAATGTTACCATCCAAAGCATGAGGAAGGAAACACCAGCATTGGGGAAGGGGCACAAGTGGTAACCAATGAGAGGGCAATTAAAATTTTCTGTTGTACCACAAGGAAAGTTTATTCAGCCTGTGTCTGCCAAAAAGGGCAGTGAAACACATGGCTTTTGAAATTCCTAATTCTTGAACTGAGCAAAGCTTTTTTCTAATTTAACAGGCTTGAGGGCAGGGGAACCACATTATGGATTATAGTATCTCCTGCTGGCTGATGCATGGAGAACAGGAAAAAGCTGGTACCATCCCCTCACCCTCAAGGTAATAAGCAGAAAAAATAGGCAGCTGCCAAAAGGCAAGAAGGGTATATAAAAAAAGTGAACTACTGTGTTAGAATAAATAATAAATTAATTTGCCTTCCCACCTCCCATCCTCTTCAAACACATGGCCAAACATTTTGCAATAAAATAAGTCAATAGGGCTTGTCTGAATGCAGGCAAACAGAAGCGGTTATGAACACGCCTGACTGCAGCCACTGCTTGTGTGTTACTGTAAGCTCTGAGTCATGACAGAAGGAAGATTTTTCTCAGAGACTTTACAACAGACTAACTACAGGAGAAACTCCTGCTGGCAGCGAGCAGGAGGTTTACTTGGGCTATATTACTGCCAGCTGCTCAGTACAATCCTATGGTGACAATGTTTAATCCTGCTAGAGACACATACCTAGCCAAGCTGTATCTGATAACAACATGGGTGGCTCTTGCACGGTAAATAATACTTAAAGATGTGACACAGTTTTATTCTGAATAATTTGTAGCAGTTTCTCCTGCAAATTCTGAAGTGTTCTAGAAAATTTCAGTAAAAAAATAGGTAAGAAGCTTCATAAGAGTGTTCTACAAAACCAAATACAAACACATCAATGGTCTCATGCTTTGCTATCACCACTCCCCAGCACTGACCTTACTTTGGGTTGTGTCATGGGAACTGTAATGATGATTTGCACTTCTCTTATGAAGCTTTTTGTATTATTGTACCCATGGGAATTCCTGCTCTTATGCACAGATAGAGGGGAAAGATCATAACAAAATATGCTGTAATTCTTCTGCTACCAGCTTTCACCCAGAGGTGCTGGACACTGTCCCTGTGATCAATGGAAAAGGAGGGCAGCCAAAGCCTCCCAGGACAGGTTCCTGTGACAGGCACATAGCATGGGAATTCACCACTACCATTTTGAAGCATGTCTTATTATAAGTTCTTTTTCATCATAACTGTTACTAAGCACTAACAGTACTACAGGAAATTGGGTAGTAATAATAAATACACCACCCAATACAAAGAGGCACATCGGTTCCTGGCACATCAGTTCCTTCCAGGAAATCTTATCAGAAATTGGGTCACTAGATTCTTTGGAGCAAAGATGAAAGCTCTGCATTCATTCACAGCCACACTCAGCAGCAGCTCCCCTCTGTTACTTGAAAGAGCATGCAGAGCCTGGAGGCAGCAACAAGTTCTCCAAGGAGAACTAAAACACAGAAAAATCTTCTTCTACCCTTTAGCCTTTGATGGAAAAGAAACTTTACCAAAAATGGTGAGTCCTGGCATAACAGCAAAACCAGGGCTAAGACTTCAAAATATTCACATTGCTTCAAATCAAATGCTACTGTTTAAAGTAAAACAAACTTCATCGTACCCACTCTCTATGGATACCCAATATTGATTCCCAATATACATTGACTCTGAGCTGATTTCAAACAAATTAAACTGAATATAGCAAAAGAAGGACTTTTTTCTCTTTATGCTAACAGTCCTGTATTATGAGCAATAATAATGTTAACCAATGGTTAAAAATTTTAAGAATCCATCAGTACTATGAATAAAAATCAGTTAAAAAATAGCTGCATTTAGAAGGCATCCACATACTGAAATACAGCATAACCCTGAATAATGTGGATTTTCTGTAATTATGCTTAGATTTACTCTTGAGGTAATTGTTGCTACAGAAGTTACACTTTCATTATTTCTTTTCTTTCTGTTCTTCACACTTACCAAACACAGTAATGACTGTCATGAGTCAGAGATAATTGTATCAGCCTTATTTGTCACAGTCAGGTTTGTACCATGGGTAACATAATCCTGATTCAACAGCTTCAGCATATCTGGGACTGAAATGACTACAGCTCAAAGTCCATTTTCATCTGTTACTCTGCCTCTGATGCCTGTATCAGACACAAACCCAATTCAGCACAGCCTTTCAACTTTTATCCCTATTTAACCACTTGTTTAAAAAAAAAAAAAGAAATAATAGTAAGTACAAGAGTAACAAATTATTATCTCCGTCCAGCTAGCGCTATTGCTGTGTGGATTCAATGGACTGCCATCTGCTAAAAAAGGGATCTATAGAAAACAGAAAACAGAGGCAACACAGGTGGGAATTGTACCCAGCATCAGCCTCACGGCAGATGCAGATATGTACAGCACACTTACAGGTCTACACCACTGCTGCCACCTTCCTCAGATAAAACAAATGGGGTGCCAGTTTCCTACTGGTAACGTAATGATCCTGGGAAAACAAGTGGTGGGAGGGCAGGCCCCCCCACTGCCCATGTGTGGGCCATATTGTTGGAGGGAAACAGTGCTTTTGTTCTCTCCACTCAAATATTATGGCCTCTCTCCTGAGGCTCCTAAGGTGGGATGATGTCAGATAAGCATGGCACAGCCCACTGTGGCACCTTTCAAATGAAGGCCAGCTATGCTACCTTGAAGTTTCCTGGATGGGTGAGCATTACTTGCTGATCAAAACCAAAATACAGAAGATGAGACCAACAAACCAGTTTAGACATAATTACAACTTCATTTAACTTGCATCTACAGCAACTGTCAGTGAAATTAATTACTGGTTTGTGTCAGTGTCAGCACACATATGATATATACTTCTGTCAAGCTCCCTGGTGCTTCCTCTTCCATTTCCCCACTCTGGCATGAAAGATGGCAAGTGGTACAATTAGTGGTCTTTAGCAGAGGGCACAGGAAAGAAACTGATTGACACACTGAACATACTGACTTTTCCTTGCGCTGGTTTTCCAGGCTGGGCTGGTGCCATACCAGCAAGGGCTCTGAGGATGAAACAGCCCTATTTTAGATGAACTGAGAATGGCAGCCCCCAAAAGTTATCAAATGCTCTTCTATCTTTAGGAAGCATAAAAGGCACCTCAGTGTAAAGAAAGAATGTGATACAATTTGGAGTCCTCTCTTTCCCTGGACTTTCTGACTCCTGAGGACAAATAGGGCCTTATCTACAATCCACAAAGGGATCCACTTGTAATCTGCACCTGCTTTACATCCCAATGCCTGGCACAAGGCAATGAAAGCTTGTCTAGTGTTTATGTGAACTGCCTTCATTGCAACAGAGATGAAACCTAAATATTCAGAAATAAATTTGTAAGAAAATGAGGCATTTTAGAGCTTTGATACATCTAACAGAAAAGAAAAACAGTTTCAACTGCAGACCTACATTAGCAAATAAACAACACACATATTTTGTTGTGAAACGGGGGGACCACAGCAGTGAGACTGAATGCTACTAATTACTCCATAGTGGCAAAAAAACAGGTCACCTACTGGCTTGGCAAGGCTTTTGTTTGTTTATTTGTTTCTTAAGAACAAACAAACAGGACATACAATTAAGAGCACAGCAATGACATGGGGCTGCCTGCCTTGGGATGCTGACCTTTCTACTCCTCACTCCTTTGTGGTTCATCTTTAGGGTTTAGTTTTGTTAAGGGTATGAAATGCAAGCTTCCATTTCCTGGAAGAGTAATTTAAAAGAGGAGAACCTGGAAAACGGAATCCTCAAATCAATCTTTAAAATGAGAATCTTTAAATCAACACCAGTTATGTTAGTCATAAACAAGACAGCTATAAAAGCTTTTTTTAAAAAGTGGTCTTTTCCTAAAAAGGAAGATAATAACTTATGATATATGCATTTTAGATATTATTTGTATGCTGTGGGCACAGCTGACTTGAAAGGAAAGGATTACTTAAAACCTTAGAACACTCCTGACATTCTGCCTTCATTTTTAGTATCTCTCATTGCTTAGATTCTAACTTGTTTTTGTTTTGTTTACAAAATGATCACATTGTTTCATTAAAAACTGCCTAGTAACAACTTGGCTGTGAGACTTGAAAAATAAAGAAATAAATTTAAAAAGCAAACAGAACCAAAAGAAGCATTGCCCAAGGACTTCATATTCAAACCAGAAATGTTTAGTTCAGGGACTTGTATTTTCAATTACTTTCTGAGTTTAAGTATAAGGCAGTGGGCTACCTAAAAGTATATTTTTAATATATGGAAAACCATCTGTGCTTCATGGCCTATATAAAATGAGTAGGGTAATTAATTTTAAGTTGAGGTTCCAAATATGCAGAGTACAAATCACACAAATGGCACTGAAACTCAAACCATTTGGGAAAGAAAGGTCTTGAAAACAGAATCATCTTTGCATGTCTCAAAAGCTGGTCATTTCAGATTAGTAGAGAGGTCCTTTGGCAAAAAGTCTGAGTGAACACATATCCTATCTCTAGATATATCTGATACTTTGTTTGTTTTTCCCTTTTGTCAATTACAGCCCAAAGGCTTTCACCCCAGGTAACCTCAGTTTCATTCTTGTCCTCAAAAAAAAAAGTCAAGCTGAGTTTTGAACTTTCATTTCTGCAGATGATCCTCTTCCCTTGAAGGCAAGCAATTTCACAGCTTCTTTTAAAGGCAACTGGGATAAAAAACAGGAGCAAGAGCAAAAATCTTGATCCCCCCACCCCTGAAGTTAGCAGAAATTTGGTTCAAATCCTACCAGAACAGCAGAGAGAGGCAACCAAGCTGTTGGCTCGAAGTACAAAGACGGCTTAGGGAAACAACTTTAGAGAAAAGGCGCCAAGTCATTCCGTTAGGGCAGAAATACTGAATCATGTTCAGTCCTCAAGAGATACACAGCTTTCAGTAATTCAACACAAGTGTAAAACACTATCAAAAGATTTAAGAGAGAAATTCATTATCCTTCTGTGATTTGACCATGGTAAATGTGAGTTTTGAGGGGCTTATGCTATAAGTACTCTGGACAAAAGCCTTAAAAGAAGGGAAAGTTCAAGCTATAAATACTAATGAGGAAAGATCCGACATCTTTCAGCTGGCTAAACAATCACTTCAGGAGAGTTAGGATCCTTCCTTCTCTATTCTTTGCATATTTTTGATATATCAGAACAGAGTATAAGGCAATATCAGTTCCCCTCTGCTCCAATGTAACTAAAGATGGGCATATTTTTTTGAACACAAACAACAAAATCTTTCTCTGCCACCAAATATGTTAAGCATCTCATAAAATGACATTGCATTCCTTTTTTCGTTTAGGAAGGAGGAGCTAGCTGGCTGCTGCAGTTAGCAGGAAATTCCATTGACAATAAAATAAATAAATCAACCAATCATCTCAAAAGCCTGTGATTCAATTATATGGGATACAAAGAGCTTGAATTTGACAGTCAAATGTGTTCTTCTCTAAGATTTATCTGTGAACTTCCAATTAGAAAATTGAAGTGGAATAAACTACTCAGTAAAAATGAAGATATCTGAAAGGAAAAATTAATTAATTCAGTATGGCATAACACAAAGACTGTCTGGTGCCCATAAAAGCAACAGAAGTTAAACGGCTCAGAAGCAAAAAAAAAAAAAAAAAGGGAGGAAAGCTGCCTTACTGTTTATGGATCTGACAAAAGCCACAAACTCTGGGCTGTGAGTTTGCAAATGCAGAGACAGAAGTGTTTGAAGGCAGCAGGCAGCTAACACTTAGCCAGATCCTCATCTAGAATGTATCAACAAGGGTTAGTAAAGTCTGAGAATCTCTACTGGTGAATCAACAACTTCCCTCTAAATGACCTAAAAGCCCTTTACTGTGCATTTTGAAACAAGGGGATTTTTGCCTGGGACAATGTGTGTTTCAAAAGCTCAGGGACAAAGGGGTGAGATTAAAAAAAAAAAAGAGAGAGAGAGATAATACATTATACAATAAGACTGTTGAAGTCTATGACAACAGATTCTGAAAATCTAAAATGCAAGTTAAAGATTCTCTGCAGACTGAACAGAGCATCACAAGGTCAATGATATATTATCTATTAAGGAAATTGTCAGGTAAATCAGGATATTTCAGTACTTCAATGAAAGAATTTAAATATTAAATTACACTGGGGAGCTATATCACAATGACAGTACTTACATTACAATTGGAAGACCCATCAAGTGTTGAGTAAGAACCATCAGGCCATTCTGTAGCATCTGTAGTGCTCAATTGCCTGTGCTGGGCTTCATATTCTTTCAACTGAAATTTGGAAAGACAGAAAGAACATTTTCCAGTGACAAGAGATCAATCTTCATTAATATAGCAAGAATTAATGTAATTTCATTTTTTCCCCCTGTATCATTGTGGATCTGGGAAAATCTGAATTTTTCCACTGCATGCCTCACTTATTCAAAATAAATTGTCCAATAACCAGAAGTATTAAAATTGAGTTGCTAGGTTTTTTTTTCTTAGAAGGAAATGATCTGTAAATACTGACATTTGATGACCTATTGTTGGTAAAACATAAAATACACGTCCCCATCTCAGAGGCAGAGTTTACAGTGGACAGACTAAGTCAGAATGACTTGCCAATTTCCTTCATAAAGAAAATGATCTGCAGTAAAGTCTAGGAACCATCCTCTGTAACTAAAAAAAAAAAATTATTTCTCCCATTGTTCAATAAAAGGCTTCAGATAAAACCAGTACTACAGGAGTCAAAGCGTGTAATGATCAAGAACTGGTATTTAAAAAAAACAAGGCTATTGCTAGTAGCTCAGACCACTAGAGGGAAACTCTACCAGCCCATATATGAACTATCAGATTAGGTACTACCCTTTCACCCCACAAAACTAACAGCAGAGAAGAAAAAGAATTTGCAATATTCCAACACAGTAATTTTTAAATCTTGCATTTTTTTCATTGTATGATTTCCAGCAAAGCAATATTTTCTTCAGATTATAACATAAATTTATATTCTACAATAATCTATTTCACGATGTAGTATATCAGTAAAGATATTTATCTGACTGCCAACCAATGTAAATTATGTTTTGTCTAATGGAGCACATACAGAACATCCTGTGTTCCATCACAGAATTTTACACAAAGGTTGTGTTGAAACTTTAACCCTCTTTTGGGCTCCGGAGCAATTAAAATCTTGACCCTATCACTGCACAAATGCAATACTTTATTGTTCTTTTTCTTGTGGTTTATTAACATTTAGAGTTTGTAAAGAAACACTTGTGACAGCCACCCTAAGTATAAAAAAAAACCATATCTGTGTTGTACATTTGGCATAATGATATATGCCAAAAATTGCTGAATATGTTTTCTTGAATGTTATTAAAGTAAAACATCAACTTTTTGGCTAAGAAATAAGCATGAACAATTTTAGCTTAAAGGAAAATAGTAAGAAATAGATGTGTTTTGAATTGAGTAAGGCAAGCTCAGCAAAACCTGAAGCATTTATATTGGTATTTAAACAAACCTATGAACATAATAAATAAGAGCTAGTACAAGTCAGAGAGATTCTTCTCCCTCACTTTAGACAGCAGCAATGAAAAAGTCTACACTTAATCTTTTCTCTGATTAGCACCTTTTATTGTTAATGGAGAGAAGCAATGCATTTAGGACTCAGCTTACCACGTGCTGGATATCCATTTCTGGTTGAGCTAAATCTCACTTTTCCCAATAAACAAAGGAATTCCTATCTAATTTATGCTACCATTGCAATAGGGCAAACAGGCAGGCTTTTTCCACCTTCTCCTATGTTTTGTGAATGAAGCAAAATTCCAGATCAATACATCCTACGTTCTAAAACATGTTTGTCAAGGAGATTGAAGTATGCACATATCTTACCCTAGCAAGTGCTTCCTCAATGGTGATCATCTTTTCTTTCACCATCATCATCAGCTGGATCCGTTCTTCATCACTCATTGTGATCTCACTGGCCACATAACCAACATCCTCTCCTGCACAAAAAAAAAGCACAAATATTTTAAGCACACGTAAGAATTCATGCACAGGGTAGGGTACATTGAAACTGGATTTTACACAGAGCTCTAAAATCTGGTTGCCACGTGGATCTGGCTGGCCAGAAACAGACCCTCCCCAGAGCAGGCTAATGGTATGATTTCAAAGAACATAATGATTTTGAAGTAACTGAGCAATAAAAGGAAGTAATTTAGAACTAAAAAATGAAATCTACTTTGACACTGAAAGCAAGCAAGCACAAAAAGGAGAAATAAAAACTGACCATCATCACATGGCTATTGACCCTGAAAGACAAGAATTAAAAGAGGAGGTACTAATGCTGGAAAAGTCAAGCACTCAGCCTTGAGGAATACTGGAATCAGCTGCCAGAACTTGCCTGTTTAGGAATGGTGTGCTGGGCCCTTGCAGCTCTCTGCTGTGAACTGGCCACTGCTTGTGATCTATCCAGACTAGCTAATCACCCACTAAGCTGGCACACAGTGCCAGATGTGTTGCACTCTCAACTACTTCTCCTTCTGGTATGTGCTTAGCATGTCAGCACAGACAGTTAGGACTTGCCTCGAGAACCAGCAAGGACCCACACTTAACTGGAAGTGTGTCCCTTTTGGAATTACTAAATGGGCTTTTGTCATCTTTCACAATCTACCTGAACACAGACAGAGAAGCATCTGTTTGCAACATAAGAAGTTAACAGATACCCATGGGGGACCGGAAATTTTCTGTGTGAAAAGAAATACTTAATGCAATCCACAGCTGCATCTTTTGCAGAAGGACTAGAGAAAGACACCTCTCGGTTTAAGTGGGATCAATCCTACATTTGCACTGGTCACCAAAGACACTTTTACTGCTCCTTCTTGTAGTGTCTTCTACAATGACAGGCTGGATTCAAGCCTAAAGCAAACAGGTCAAAGTAACAAAATGCCAAAGAAAGGAGAAATATCCTTCTAATTTAAACAGAACAATATTTCTCTCATCAAGTCAGGACTAGGGAAAAAAAACCAAGCATCTTGTTTAGGTACATGTATTACTTATATATTAACTGCATCACTTTGTATGTGTGCCATCACTGACAGTCAGGAACAAAGGCAGCCCAGCCTCATCTCTGCAGTCTCAAGAATTTGACTTGTCATTCTGAGCACTGTCACAGTGAACCAAACCTGTAACACTTCCAGAGCCACAGATCCCAGATGCCACACTATGACAAATGCATTTTATTCCTTTGTGATGCTGGCTCCTTACATTTTATATGGATAGGATGTGCACTATTGAAAAAGCTTTACCTTTTGAAGTCTGCCTCATTAGTCCTTTCTGGTTCTTTCGGAAATTCTGCCAAAAAAACTTATTTTTCTTTTTCCAGTCTGCTTTCCCTAAATGAAAAGTGGAGCGGGAGGATAGGGAAAAGGGAAAAATAATTTTAGAAAGAAACATTAGTTAGTAAATTCTAGAGAAGCTTTTAAACATTACATTGCATTTTTAAATCAGAAACAAGAATAAAAAACCATCAAATTTTCTGGTTTTCTTGATTTATTCTGCACTAGAACTATGTTGATGTAGATATTTCAGGGCAATGCACATTCTTTTATAATTGCCAATGCTATAGAGGACTGAGATAAGCCAGTAACTAACATCTTTTTAATTATAAAAAGAAAATATTTTACTTTAATTTTGATGTCTGCTAAGTTGTTAATGCCAACTCTGGAAGTGTTTTGAAGTATTTTGTTGGTTTATTCTCTTTAACTGAATCACAATTATGCAGCCTAAGCCACATCCCAGATAAGTGATTTTCTAGTATATCTGTGCATATCTATCAAGAAATGAAATAATTAAGATATATACACACACACATTCTGCTACTTGGCATGAGATCATTAGTTACACCTGACTCGTGCTCTCTGTATGCATGGACTGTACAAGGCTGGGTCTCCATGTCCACAAGTACCAGATTTCCATATGGACTGATGACCTCAAAGATTTGCTCTAGAAAGAAAAATGGGACCTAGCTCAAGGTCTGTGTTCTGTTGAATTAACCAGGGCGCATGCTATAAAGTTTATGTCACCTACAAATGAACATACTGTGCCTGATCTGGCAGAAATGCTACTGACAAAGAGCTATTAGTATTTAAGATCTTGCCCTGGATGACCAAGAGCTGAGCTTCCTGACTCTCTGAAATACTGTTTAACTTTAGACTGTGTGGACATGTCCCTAGAATAGCATTAAAAGCAAACAAAAAAGAAAAATTTCCCAAATTTATCTTTCTTTTCCAATAAGCAATTTCAGAAACAAAGAAAGAGACATTGGCATGACACAAACAAAAATAACGAAGAACTCCCGTTATTTACTGGGGTGGTAATTTTTGGAATACAAAAAGACAGGCTAGCAGTGATCTAACATGCAAACATTTTCAATTCAATATAACAAATCAAAAGATGCATATTTATCACATGACAATGCTGGCTGGGCAGTTTTAGTGATCACTGAGACACTCAGCATCAAACTGAAAGCTGCTGAGACTAGCCCTCCACCCACACAAATGTTGCTGACTTCTGCCAGCTCTTCACATCCCAGCACAAGCAAAACTCAAAAGCTGTTTAAGAATTCCATAGGAGTATCAAATAAAATGAAATATACTGACCTACAGAGCCTTCTTCTGAACTTGATTTATGAATGGACAGTCTAAAACACAAAAGAGAAATGGACTTATTGATGCAGGCTTTTCACATTTCAGGGGAGTTGTCTGGTTACAGTAAATTATAGTTTCCAAACAATATATCATGAGCTGTTTTCTCTTCCCTTTTCTCCCCAGTGCAGCAACATTTGGAAACAAAACGAAAACTGAACCTACTGCTCTGACCACAGTAAGTGAGTTTCCTTCTGAAATGTGCCTTTTGTGACCAGCATATAAAATATATATACTGACAGAAAACAGTGGTTAAGGAGTCCAAGGATTCCTCAGAAAAACATTTATTCACATTTGCATTTGCAAAACAGTAATTTTGCTGCCTTAGAAACTGTAGAACTGGGATGCTGCACTTGTTTAGCTGTACATCAGTTTTCAACCTATTTGGTTTTTATCTGACAATCTGTATAAGTATGTGCTCATTACATCTCCAGAAGCCACCATGTGGAAGACAGTAGTAGAGATTTAAAGACAAGGTGGAAAAAGTTTGTCCAGACCCTATGTAGTGCAACCATAACTGACTGGAGACTACAGCTTCTTTCTCCCAAATCCCTTCTGTGTGCTTTCTCACCAGTGTATTCTCCCTTCCTCAAAAGCTAGCTGGAGAGATTTAGCCAAGTCTAGAATATGGGCTTTACAAACAACCCACTAAAATAGCAAATATATCTTTTGTTCTTGGTCTTTATGTTCACTAAACCAGTTTTTCAGAATGGATTCTCACTCAGTGCCAACTCATTGTGGGATCTCTGATGAGACAACATCACCCCACTTCACTGCCTTTTTTGAATTATTATTTGAAGCCTTCCTGTGGCAATTGCCATTTAACCACACTGCAGCAAGGCAGTGAAACGACTTCTGCAAGCATCAAGGGCTTTGCAGGAGGCTCCATGTGCAAAGCATCACTGCAGTGTCTTTGCTGTGGGCTTGGCCCTGTGACACGCCAGTGTCCCATTGTGTGGTGGCTGTGCTGCAGCCATGCAGGGTGGAAACACACACGCCACAGCATACCAAGGAGACCTCAAGCCAAATCGTTCCCTGAATGAAGCCATATAATAACACACACATGACACACTCTTGTTGCTGTCCACGCACATTGCCTGCACGGGCTTCTTTAGCTCTCTCAGACCCCCAGCAGAGGGCAATAAAGAGTTTCTGATCAATTCACTAAACCACTTGAAGGGAAATTATAGTTCAAGCCAGGTTCAGAAGACGCAAGCAATTAATGGCCAACATCTTATAAGCAGGAAACATATGTGCATCAATTTGCAAAGGTATCATTAAAGGGGAAACAAGACAGTACAAAGTTTCAGTGTGATTCAGTAATTCATCTAGACAAGGAGGGTCTGGCATAGTGAAGCTCTGAAATAGAACCTCTTTAAAACTCAGACTGCTTAGAAATTTAATCCAGCACAAACTGCAAACTAATTGAGGTAAACAAACCTCAAATTTGTAGTGCACCAGGAGGAGGGAGACATTTAGTGTCTTCCTTGCTGGTGTCTACTCTTGAAGGGGAAAAGTCAGTAATATGCCACCAGATGCTTAATTTTTAAGAAGCCTGGTGAAAGATGAAAAATACAAACCCCATCGTTTCTGGATAAAAAATTTCCAGAAAAAGCCCTTCAAGAGGGCCAGGAATTAATCCAGATACTTCAAAGTAAAGTTGTCAGCAAGTATTTTTCTAAATAAAGGTAAATCGGATAAAAAAGTATGTGGAATTGTATATGGAGATTTTTCTTTTTATGAAAGCCAAGCTCTGTTGGAACTGACAGAATTAATCTGCTACATGTTTTTTTATTTTAAATGAATTTAGTATCCATGAAAGGTACTAAATCACCATCCTTAGAAAATGAAATCTATTAATGATCAGAACTCTGCCTCACTAGTGAAATCACCCTTAAAGTGGAGAGGCAGTCTCTTGTGCTCTGTGGCCTCCAAATCCATTTTAACCCTCTTGCACACTTGCCAAAAATGATGCAAGTAAACAGCAGGTGTAGCAGCAACATTTGTGATGTGGACATCTGTTCAGTATGAGTTAGCCTGAGGCCACCAACTCATCATAAACTGGCCTCCAAAGAAGGGGAAGGGCAGTAGGAGCAAACATCTGACATGCCTGAACCAGAGGGGGTGAGGAGAAAAGCAGGACCCACAGCAAGCAGACCACCTTCTCATTTATTACCGATTTAAGAACTATGCTGAGTTTCATCAGAGGATGCAAATTCCAATTATCATTTCACGCATTCCTTCAAGAAGAAATCTTCCATGCCTGGGCTGACCTTGAAAATGCTAACAGCTGCTCTGAAGAGATGGAAATGCCAACAAAACTTACCACATAGTGCCTGATAAGGCACTTGCTTTTTAGTTCCACCTGACAATTCCGATGCTTAAAAATCCTTAGTGAAAGCAATCAAGCATTTTACTTCCTAGATATCTGGTGAAAAACTCCAGACTACCTTGGTGTCGCTGTATGTTTGGTTTGCAAATTACACTCCCTTAGTCTGTTAAATCTGCAGTGCTTCTGTGAACGTGCACTGAAAGTGATTTGTGTTCTTCCATTCATAGACTGATAACTTGTACTGAAAGTTAATGATGCAGTGACACTTGGCAGAAGTTTCAGCACTGTGTGTCTGAAAGGGAGCCAAATGCCATTACTCCACCATTGAGGCCTTCATTTTTGTTGTGGTCTGATGTACAACTTCATTAGCAAGCTTTCACATGAAATGTACTCTGTCACCACATAAAGCAGAAGAAATGTATGGGTATATGTTCACACAATGAGGAACAAAACAAGATTTACAGCCAGAGGGAAGGAGTACTTTCTTATCAACCCATATTCTCTGGAAACGGGCAGGAGATGGGGTCAAAACTTTAATTCATTAATCTCACAAATCCAAAGCCATCTCCAGGCCAGTACATTGTGCCTCTTCAAGCCAAAGTGCTGAAATAAACAAATGAGAAAAAACCTCACAAAATCCAAAACAGAAATGGAGCTACTTTTGAGAGGACTCAGATATTACTGCCTTAGAGAGCTGATGGTTTGAGCAGAATTTAGTAAACTACATCAGGCCACTCAATGATCAGTGACACAAAATTTAGTAGCAACAGCTGGAGCAGAGTACCTGGACCAGGAACACATTGATTAGAAAGACTGGCTTAACAGAAATGGGTTTACATTCAACATTAAAGTGTTCAAGTATACAAACAAGATGGACACAAAAATCAGTCTTTCAAATGCTGGAGGTCTGCAAATGACAGAGTACCTGGGGATACCAGGTGGAAAAGGATGGCTGAGAAAAAAACGTACATATTAATCCTAAAAGGTATAAGGATGGAAAATTCCAATGGCAGTACGAAGAATACGAAGAACAAATATATATGGGAATGGCTGTACAACCATCATTTTTCATGCTCAAGAAAGATAAATTCAAACTAGATGTGGTATAAGAGAAAGCTGTTAGAATAGACAGGAAACTGGACAGCTGATCTTACAAAAGAAAGCTAGAAAAGTTTTGTCTGTCAAATTGGAGAGCTGCAAGATTAACTTACTGTCTATTAATAAATCAGGCATAGGAACAAACAGACACATGCTGCAAAAAATTAGACAAGAGAAGCTAACATTTCCTATTTGGACAAACTGCCAACCGTAGGTAGAGAAAGGGAGAACAACTTAAAAAACTTATTTAACTGCTTTTACAGGAGACTGCTTGAAAGATAAGAGACCAGACCAGACATCTTAAACCGACCAGACCAGATATCATCATAAGGACTGCCTCTGGAGGGCACTTCTGGTTCTTGTTTTGCAGCCTGGGGACTTTGTAAGAGCAATGTCAAAGCCTGACATCTAAAATGGTATCTGAATCTATCTTTCCATAAAAGTGCTGCAGTGGGGATAACACTGTTACACCTAAGCAATACCTTTGAAACTTGGAGGTGGTCTCCAAAACTTGGTGTGAAAGGAAGGCTCAATGCACACATTTGGGTCACAAGCCAACCAAGCCTGTCTGATTATTAAGACTGGTTTTAACTAGGCTACAGCTTTCCAGTTAACTCTTGACTGATTGTGACCTCAGACAGAAAAACACTGGGGCTAATCTTTCATAGTGGTTGATATTACAAGAGACGCAGTCATAGGTGCCCCAGGAACGTGCTGGTACTCCATAGAACTGGGAAAAGAAACAAATGACACCATGCACTTTCATGAATGTGCCTGTTGATTTTTGAAATCTCATCATTCTCAACACAGAACAAATATGGGAACTGAGAATGATGGGCATTTATATTTTAAATGCAGATGTGCTTCAACAAATGTCCACGTGTCATTTATGGGCCATAAAATCCACAGGTGCATAGCACCATATGATGATGAAACCACTACTGTTACCATCTTCGATAAACTGACAGAGCCCCTCTCATTCCTTACCAACGATTATTTATAGTACTCTGTGGAAAATGGTTTACATGGGATTTTTAGTATATGAAATTTATGCATATTCAGAGCAGTGAATAAATCAATGCAAAAGCCCATGCTGGCTCTGCTGCAAAGCCATTTGGTTATCTGTGTGCACTAGAAATGGCCCACTTACATAATTAGTATGAAAAACTGACAGACTTGTAACTGCTCCTGACTGAATACAAGGTAATTTATCTAACTGGAGCTGGCGCAGGGAAGAAAATGGGCCTTTAGTATTTTTATCAAATTTGCATGAACCTGAAGAGAAAGGAGGCCTGCAAGGTTCTGACCTTGCTAGCACCACTGTGAGAAAGAGATGGAAAGCAAAGAGGTTTCATTCAATTATCTTCTCATTAGGTTTCCATAGCAATGGCTCTTTAAGCAGGTCAAAACTTTCTCAGTGGAAACAAACACTGAGCTGCTTGTGGACTGTGCATGTGTATGTGTACTCTGTAGCATCACCAGCGTGGAAGCCACCACAGTGGTCCCCCGGGCTCGGTCCGTGGACTGGCAGCAGGCAGATGGGGGTACGCCATGTATTTAATAGTAGAATACTTGTTCCCAGCCAGGGGGCAGATAATTGCCAGCTAAAAACTCTTTGAAAGCAAAGAGCAGGGCCCAGCGCTGCAGGCAACGCTTCCTTCTTCTCTGTGTATTGCTCACTCCGTGCCATCTCAACTCGCTGTGACAAGTCAGATTTTCTTGTGAAATGTGCCCTTCATACTTCCTTGTACAAAATTACCAGGCTTGAAATCTTCTTCCAGCTGCTCAAAGGAGCACTGGTTTCCCTCCTCACGTGTCCCAGGCAGCGTTTGGCTGGCCTCTCACTCCCATTGTGTGGGTTATTGTGGGAGTTTCCTGCCCTACTTCTCTTGAGGAGGCTGTTTAAAGGCAGAATGAATAATTTGCCTTTGACTAAATCAGGCCTCAAACAAGTGAAAACAGGGCCATACACATTCACAGATTTTTTTTTTTTTCAATTCCTGCAAGGACAAGGTATAAAAAAAAAAAATGTATCTTAAGTTCAAACATCTCAAGTAAAAAAAGCTCTTACTTCTTCCAATATTCTTTTCCATTTTTAAACTATGCAAAAGGAAGAATTTATTCTCTTAGCTTAAATGCAGCCTTTAGCTACCTCAGTTTGGAGGATTTGTTTGTTTTTTGCTTTGCTCTTCTCAGTTTCTGCCGTGTCTCTGCCTTACATCCTCTTTCAGACCTGCACTCCTCTTTCTTCGAAGATGAGCTTACAAATACCTGCCAGAATTAATCTGAGCACTCTGAGAAGTTGCCAGAATCTAAGCTGATAGAATTAAAACCCCCCTATCCATGACCTGGAGGGATGATTTAATAACCTCCTCCATTCAGATCTTGACCTGCAGTTTGGATGCTGCAGGGAAAGAAGACTAGGGAATCAAGTGTTAAAAACCACTGGCAAAGATGAGTGTACCAAAGGGGGCAGAATTGAGGCTTGGATGAACCTTTCTGCAGCTTTCACTGAAAACCATTGTGGAAAACAGGAACACTGAAATGCAGGCTCTCTCCCAGCCTTAGGTTGATACAGAGTTCCAGTTTATACCATGGGACACTGGAATGGCTGTACTATGGCACATTCATTGCGAAATATTCTTAAAAACAGATTCAGTCAATTGTGTCTCCTGCAGTGACAACAGATTCAATGCAGACAGCAGCCACTTGTGCTATGGCCTTACTGCTTGCCTGCTAACAACCTCGGAGAAAGACATTAACGCCCGAGGAGCCTACAGCCCCTGCCGTGACATTCCCAACAAGCCACCAGAGATCTGGCCAAACTGTATGAATGGGATGCATGAGTGGCTCGGTACATCCTGCACACACACAGGGTGACAGCCATTCGCCCTCAGGAGCAGCTGAAGTAGGGAGCTGAAGTGCAGCTGCCAGAAGCACAGCAGCTCCCCCACGCCGGGGGAATGCAAAACCCCTGAACAATGCTGCCCCGTGTCACCTGCACCCCACACATGCCTGCTTTTCTCCTTCTGTCTGACATGTATGTTTCTGGCCGGTTCCCTGCTCTGGCAGAGTCTCAGATTTAGGTCTTGAGTATCACAGGGTCAAGAACGTTTGAACTGTACTGAGCCACAGCGTGAGGAGTACAGCAGGATGAATTGTGGCACTTGATATGAAGGGTGACCATTTACTGGTCAGAAGTGCACTTGAGTGGTACAGTTCAAGAAAGTGCAGGTGATCCACATAGGAGGTGACAATTCATAAAACCCACTGCAAGACAAAGGTAGTGGGAATGACTGAAACATCAGATACATGACACAACTGTTACCTCATACATTGCTTTCATCCTTCCTTTCTCTAGCAACTCTTAAGAAAAATATTAGTCTATAGGAATGTCTGTCCCTCATCCTATTTGTATGCAGTGCTCCCAAGTCTCTCACCCACTTCCTTTTCTTTCCCAGCAGATCTCAGATACACCACATCTGAAACACAGGCTGATGGAGCAAACAGTGACAGCAAACAGATCTATTTCCAAAGAGGGAAAACACACAACTTCCTTTCTGCAACATCCCCCCAGTTTTTCTAAAAACAGGATGAGAGTCAGGATGCAGAAGCTTGAGTTCAGGGGACTGGGTTTAACCTGGATTTCCTGGCAAACATGCAGAGCTCATCAGTCTGTCATGTAGACTTAAATGCTCAAAAATGGGAACAGGCTAAAACTTGGTTACATTGTTTAAATGCTCTGTTTACAATTATGAGAAAACCCTGCTCAGTCCCCTATCTGAGTAAACATCCTTGGGGTGTTGCCATCTCTTCAAAATAATAGGAATTGTATATACAATACATCCCCAGATGAACATGGTACGGGGTCAGAGAAGTAACAGTAATTGCTAAAGAACACATTTACTGCATGTTTTCTACACTAATGATTCTTCCAGCAAAAGCAGAAGTCAATGTGTCTGTAAAGAAGCACATGTGGTTCTGGGGAGATTTTTGTTTAAAATTAATAATATCACTGTTAAAGATGCTGTTGCCACTTTACTGAAGGCACACTGAGAAACAGTGAAATTACACTAGCACCACAACTGTCAGCAAGACCACAGTTTAAAAGATGGAAATCTTGGGAAGGGCAGAGGGAAGTGAAATTTATTATTCAGAGAAGAAAGCTACAAACACCTCATTCCATGCTCTGCATTAGTTGCTGAATGTGACATAACTTAGAAACCTGGCAAACTGTTTCAAATTACAGAAGGAACTCCATCCAGTGAGGCCAAAAAAAAAACCAGAGCAGTTGTGAAGCAAAGCTTGAACAAACACGACTTTATTTTCTGTTGTTTATGGCTAGCTTTTCAGGCCACATCAGTACCCTTGCTGTTATTCACATAAATCTCAGAGGCTTTTGCCTCTGAGTGAAGATTTTTCTTTCTTTGTCAGAACCAATCAAACAAAGGCATATTTGGTAGGGCACATATAATGCACTGGGCAGGTTCACATATGCAGTCTTTTTTTGTAGCTTCACCTAATTAACAGGAACAGTGTTGCTAGCAACAGCAGAAGGTAGTATTGCCCCAGATGCCTTAGAGGGTGAGGGGTGACGACAATGACTCACAGTGACAAACATTTCTGCCTCCAGGCTCATTTAATCCCTTTTGCCTGCCTACAAACTCTGCTGCTGCTCATCTGTGTTAGAGCACATCACTCACTAGACAGATACTTGTTGAGCAACTTGTTGGACTGAGGGCACTGACTAATTCTGCACTGACTTTACACCAGACCGGGCAGCAGGGTTAGTAAGATTCAAGGCAAGACTGAACATACACTTCTTGTCCACACAAACAGGATTTTTTCCTACCACAGACCACCAAGGTTAATCTGCTTTCAGTGTGGCGTACAGTGGAGCCTGTTGGGCTCTCTCTTCCAGCTGAGCAGCACAGAAAAGGAAAACCAAACCAGGTTAAAGCAAATATTGCTCTTCCCAGGTTCCCTCAAAGCTGCTTTCTGTCTGGAATGTCTAAACTCTGGCAAATCAAACAACCATCCAGATGTGTTATTTTAAAACTTTAGACTTTGGTAGCATTAAGCTGTAGGGTGTGCAGGCAGCAGTGCTGGATGAGGGTGCTATTGAGAGTGACCATATTCCAGCCAGACACTTGCTCTCTACTTATTTTAGTAGGGATTTTTCCTTGGGTCTGCCCTTATTTTCTAAAGCAACCTGCTCAGAACACCAGACCAGAAACAACTTCACCCTAGGAAAACATTTTCAATATGTAGAATTATAACTGTTCTTGGATCAGCTCTTACTTGTGGAAGAGTACTCAAAAAACCACTTTTTTCCAGCTCCTGAAAGTCTGTACGTCGAGTTTTGAACAAATCTTTCCTTTCATCCCCCAAATCTTTTATGAATATGAGAAACCAATGTACATCTGCATCAAGTTTCATATTTGGCAAACTAGTCTTCTTACAACAAAAGAAGTTTTGTAGAAGGTTTACCACACATCCTTCATGCAGCATAAGAGTGACATAAAAACTGTGTCCCCAAAGACACAAGCGTCCATGCCTAGTAGCATGCCCACGCAGAAAATTCAGATGAAAGCCATATACTGAACACCACAAAAATCCCTGGAGCCAACACAACATCCTTCCCTGAAAAATATCAAATTCAGCATGTAAGTAGCAAATACAGGTGTATTGGATGGGCTTGAACTGGTCATTTTTCCTGCAGATCAGTTTTATGAACCCTGCCTCCCTGTAAGGGGCAATTTCTGTGACAATTCAGCATTCCAGGCTAGAGAGGTGAAGCCAACACTGATATGGCAGGCTGTCACAAATAGGCACAGACTTGTATAATTTCAGGTTTCAATAATTTGTACAGTATTGAGTAGATACAATTTGTTATTTTCAACATCTTGTCCAATTATCATGCATCACATGGCCTTACTTCTTATTGTGCAAGTATCTGGCACAACCTGTCCTGCACCAGTTTCATATATATGATCAGGTTAATCACATACACTGTTCTACAAATCCTCAAATGGTACACTTCCATTCTTGAAAGGTCCATAAAAATCACATGTCCCTTTCATCTGAACTAAGATAATATAATTTCCTTTCAGTGAGATAAATGGGCTGTCTCAGAGGAGTCACTCAGGAGATTTTTTGCTGATACTGTCTTCTCACTCAGTTATTTGTGGTAGAACACCTACATAGAGGCACAACTTAGGAAGCTGGCTCGAACTGGTAGGTGGAGTTTTTTCCGAGTTGTGTGCTGTCCTCCTGCAAAAGCTTCATCTCATTATTACCTGAGGTGGGATTATGATATTTACCCATGGGTAAAGTGCTTTGAGGCTGAGAGAGAAGTTGTATGATTATAGGATAACCTTGCAGGTTTACTTCCCAGATTACAGTTCCCATCTACTTGGCACTTCTGGTTTCATTATAATGTTGGACAGCCACATATCCTTCAAAGATTCTTTTCCATATATGAGTACCAGAAGCACAAAGTATTAAACCCTTCTCTTTTTACCAGCATGTAATATGGGGACAGTGATGGTACCCAAGGTAATTCACCTTATCTGTCTTAGGCTGTTTTGAAAATGAGCATCTACCTCAAGCAAACCATCTCTGCTTTTCTCTTTGAGTGATGAAACAAGAGAAGGCACCTCTAAAAGACAATATATAATGTTCTGAGACCTTTAGCATGAATCAGCTTCCAGACAAGGCCAAAGGAAGCCCTTAAGCAGTCATTCACTACCATACAACTGACTTCTATATGGTCAGTGCCCAGCAAAGTCCCATACACTGCATCCACCAAAGATTGCTCTGAGACTGACAGTCCTTCTAAAGAACTAGCAAAAGCAAGAAACCTTCCTATTACTGCCCAGTGGTGAATCACTCAAGGATATTCAAATGTGGGACTATAAAAACCTTACAAAAGCACGTGCCATCACAAATGAATTCCATGTAGTCCCTCTGTACTCATCCAGCTGGCACTACCCCATGGAAGTGCAGGCAATTGGACGCAGAGTGTCAGTTAGTTGTCTTCATGCACCACTGCACGTTACCCTCAGCAGCAGGGATCCAAGATCTTGGGATCAAAGGAAGGAGGCACAGAAAACAAGCACACACATTGCAGCAGGAGGTGACAGTAAACAGAAACCCTCTCAGTCCTCACAGAGAGGTTTTCATTAAGGATGCTAAAATTAAAGCTCCTTTTAACTTGGTTTTAAGTACTTCATGCCCTTGGCACCTTCTTCAAAAGCACAGTTACAAACTCAGGAGTGCACAGGAAAAGGAACACGATGGAAGTCTGTAACTCTCCCTTCCCGTCACCTGTCTTTTTTTGGCTGCATTTAGGTCTAGTCAAAGAAAGTAATTTTTAAGGCAGGCATAATTTGCAGAGAATGTGAAATCACTGATGTTCCTCAGAAATGACTACCAGTCATCTTGATGTATGCCCCCAAGTGCTCACAGAAAAGAGAAACAATAATCCTCCTCTGACACAAAACCCCAAAATAATAGAAGGCCAAAAGTGAGGAAGAGAAGGAACAGGTTCAAAAACAGTTTTCATTTATGGTGCCTGGATCTGAAATCTAGGTACATCAGTACAATCTAAAAGTAATTTACTCTAAGGAAAAAGAAAACATACCAAATTCCCCCTCCCTCCTTTCTCACTTCCTGTGCTTTCACTTACTTTCTTTCAGTGTCAGGTGTTGATGCGGTGCTGCTGAGACCAAGTGACTCCTGCAAGAGAAAATATGCAGCACTGAGAGCAGGCACTAGAGAAGCTTTTACCCAATTAATGCAGAATATCAAATCAAAGAACAAACAAACAAAAGTTGATGATCAAAATCTAAGTGCTTACCTCAATCTGGGATCGCAGCTGTAGAGATGTGGGGCTGGTATCAGGTTTCTCCTAAAATACAACAAATATCAAGTTAGTGAAATATCCAAACACCAGAAAGAAGAAATATGAAGGAGGGGAAAAGGGAAAAGAGAGTAACAGAACCAAGAACTATTTCAAAACAGTTGATACAAGAAATATTAACTACTCTAGAAAGAACTGCTTTCAGGATAAATTCTGAAATAATCCAGTAAAACAGCTAATTTCATACTTATCACTGCAGAACACAGAAAGTAAAGACTTTTGCCAGACTGAATTCAAAACAAAATAGAAAGAGGGGTGTTTTATTTTCACTAGATCACTGCACAATTTGTTAGATAAGTTCAAGTGCAATTTCCAAGAAATCACCTTCAGGAAAAATTTGGCATTAAAAGATAATTCTCTGACAAAAAAATACTGAGAGGATGCAGATACCTTTCATCAAGGCTAGCTTCTCACACAGAAGTATGTCAACAGTATGGAGTTCAAACCACTTTTCTACAAACATTTAGGATATAACCATCCACTCTAGAACTCAATTATCCAGGCTGCCTTTGCCATTGATGGGGAGACACAGAAACTCCTACAGAACAACTTGCCTGACAGGTTTCAGCTACCTCAAGTTAGATGAGGGAGTCCCACTGGTGGTATCTAATTGAAGACTGCAAGCAACTGCTTAAAAGGCACGTACTATTAACATGTCTAGCTGAAATTACTGGGAAAACTCCAGTTAGAATGGAGGAAGATAACACAGTCATCAGTACTGAGAACTACACTTTGTTGGTGGATCTTCACGTGAAAATCATGGGATAAACTACTTATTCCTACTTTATTCTCAGCCAGCAAAGCAAATTCCGTAACTTACTCATCAGAGCTGGGTAAGCAGTGGTGTACACACTTCAAGAAAATAAAAAAAAAGGACATGGATTTGTTTCTCAGTACTGAAGGAAGGACTTCTTGTTCATGCATTCCTCAGCCTACATGTAAAACTCTTATCTCTGTGAAATTATACTTCCTATTCTTGTTTACACAAAGGGTGACAAAATATTCTTGGGATTTAATTAAAAAAAAAAAAATCAGGCACAGTTTTCTGTAAATGCAGCCTTTTAATACTAAACAGGAACTTACTACTGACTGCTATGAGGTGGTGTTGGACTAACCCACTCAGGAAGTCTGCAAGACCTGGAGTAGAAAGGATCCTGCTCTGCCATCACACAACTGAGTCAGCTTGCACTGCTGGCCACAGGAGCCAGGGAGGGCATAGGATGGCTCATGGCTATGTCCTTGCTCATGTTCAAGGCTGACACCAGGTCACTGCCCTGCTGGGGATTTTTGTCTGACCATGCATTGTCTCCTCATCTGCTTTTGCTGATTTTGTAGCACAAAAAGGGAAATGAAGTCCTTGAGTGAAAGTGGACATGAAAAGGCAATCACGTTCACTTACTGAGAGATCCAACAGGACTTCTCTAGTCAAACAGAAGCTGGACCAAAGCCAGGGAAATTCCAGAGATGTTCACAGATAAGAGAAATTAAATTAGCTACTTGGCACCAGGCATCCCTGGTGCAACTTTCTGCATTAGTTCTGTCAAAAGGGAATCTAAGTTTTGCACCTGGAAAAGGCTGCAGGCACATTCCTCAAACACTCTCCAAGCCCTGCCTAGCTCTTTGCAAGGAGGGAGAGAAAGACGAGCTCCACGATCCAGACACTTGCCATTCATGAGCATCTCATTTGTCCATACTCTGCTGCACTGATGAGAAAAGGAACATTTCATCAGTTTTATGTCACAGTTTCATTATGCCAGTCAGGAGAACCCACCATGTCCCCCAACAGGCCTTCAGATCCTAAGCTCCTGATGATTTATCCGCTGTCTTAAAAAGCTGCTTTGCTTCAAGTGTTTTGGGGTTTTTTTTATTTTTTAAATATAGTCGTTTTGTGTAAATTTGTGTAACTGCTTGAGCAGTTGCTCATGAAGCCTGAGACTACAATTACATGAAAAGTTCCTACTTTCAGCATAAAACTACTCAGTTGAACAGTCAGCTGCATCCCATGTAACTAAATCCTAAAAAACCTGACTGTATTTACTTTCTTTTTTCTCATTTGCTGTCAAGCTCACCCTGTTAGAACAGGACCTGTTTTATAGGACCAAGATGACTGTGGGGGGCAGAATCAAGGACAACTTTCCTCTCCCTCCTCCTCCAACTTTGCAATGCTGGAATGCAAAACACCTGATGGTCCTACACTGTTTTGATTAATATTCCTACCTGCCTTTCCAGCAGAATGGTATTTTTTTCTATTGCTATTTACACAAGAAACAAAAGAAAAATACGTGGAGAAATAGTACTTTCAACTAAACTTCTGGCTTAAATCTGTATCAGAGATCAGAGAACTTCTATCAGCCTTGAGCAATTCTATTTATTTTGGTTAAAATCCATTAAACCTCACTTTAAAATCCACAGGTTGTGTTGACTTTAATCCATCAGGATCAGGGCCCTTTTTTACCAAAGGCTAATTCTAGAAGGTTGAGCAAATGTACTGTTGGCATGTTCTCTAGCACGCTACATGATCTTTTCATGAAATATTTTTAAAGGTTAGTTTCATTAAAGTTCATCTTTCATCCTTCTGAGCCAAAACTTAAAAATGAAACTAAGGATAGGCTGGGCTTATAGAAACAGTGGCTGCAGTAAGAAACATCCCTAGCCTGCATTTCCAGAACTGTTGTCTAGACAAAGCAGGCATCAGAGCAATAGGTATCTTCTGTGTGAGCAGCCTTGCTGCCCCAGATAACTGCCCTCCATGTGTGCCCATAAAGCTTGTCTGAGATGTATCAGAAAATTCCTATCACCTAGATGCTACACAGTGTTCTGAAGAAACCCAATGATCTGCAAAAGTAACTGAATAAGTGCAGACTCCTTAAGCTACACTATTAAATCCAGTGTTTCCCAAAGGTGACTGATAATTTGCATGGTTTCTGGATTTAAGGAGCCCTAGGCAGGGCACCCATCCTGTACCCAGAAACTGTTGGTGCATATTGAACTTGTCCAATACACTATTAAAACCAGCAACTAAGATCTGAAGATTCTGGAGAAACTGAGATGTCCATAAATTGTATCAAATCCCCAGGGAACATTAGATGGAAAGCAAACAGTGGCTTAGCATCAGCTTGTCGAGCTCCCCTTGAGGTCCAAGGTCAGCACAGCACATAATCTCTAATACTGATAATAAACCCAGGAGGAAGTTTTAAAAATTAGTAATGCCAATATCCTGTAAAGTAAGCCCAGTGAATTTAAAGTAGGGCTTATTCCATCAAGTCACCTACACCTGATCTAAAACAATCTCAGCTTGCAGAGGAATTTTGTTCTCCCACCTTTTGCTCTCCCATTTCTTAGCAGTCCTATTTTCTTCCTGTTTCATCCTTCATCCAAAGCCAATACCATCAAGAGGATGGTCATAGGACAAGGCCCTGAGCTCCTGGCAGAAGCTCTGATCCAGCAGCTGGAGGAAGGAATGGATGTCAGGCGTCGCGCTGCCCGGGAATTGCCTGGGATCACCAACCCTTCCACACCGTGAGTGCCACAGAGAGCAACTGCAGAGCCACACTGGTAACTCTGGTGCAGAAGTGCAAGTTGGGGAAGTGCTGTTTACAATTCTCTCGTTTTGGAAGAAAACGTAGTAGCAAGCTTAACAAGCAGGATTTGTAGCTTACGCTTCAAACCTTTAGTTGTTTGCCTTAGGGACCAAGAAAGAAGCTTCCTTTGCAGGTAGCTTTTTCTGTCTACTTTGTGAATGAATTTATGTGATCATTTGCATGCATTTTCTTTTCAAATTACTGCATGTTCCTAAATATTGTGATTTTGGTTTTATATACTACTTTCCTCATAAAAATCTTCAAAACAGTTTTGCAAACATTTATGAGCTAAGTCTGGAAAATGCAACTGGGAAGAAAGTACAAAGCACAGAATACATGGGAAAGAAGGTGAAAAACCATTTCCTGACTGGAATGGCAGGTTTTGAATTCATGAGGGACTTTTCCTTCCATGACAATTTCGGTTCACTTGTTCTGTATGTAATGTAACAGGTAAAAGGCGTATCACAGCCTATCTGAAGGCATTGCTGCTCTGCTCCTGAAATACACAAGCATAGCAGACAAGAGCATCTGAAAGGAAACTTGATTATCCAGGGCTTGGTTCACACATTCCAGGGGGAATGTGCATATTTTAATTACTTAAACATCAAGCCACATCTATGCTCCGCACCACAACTTAGTTTAGGAAATTGTATTCATTGAATTAATCCCTTCTAATTAAAAATTCACAAACCTCTTCACAATTTCTGCCACAGGAGCTGTATCCATTTGAATCATAAATTTAAGCACTCCTCTGCAGGTCCCAAGACAGGATTAATCTCACTGTGCAGACAGAAAGTGTGCAAAGTGAGACTCAGATGAGTGCTGGGAAAATACAGTGACATAATCAGTAAAAAGGAGATGACTAAAAAGCTTATAGATGTATAAATAATTTTATGAAACCATTTCAGCAGGTGTAAATTAGGTATATACAGCAGAAAAATTCTGTTAGAGAATTTTGCCAATCTTTCCTGAAATGTTTTCTCTCTTTGCTCTGAACATGCATTGCATGTTCTAGTCTACCTTCTAAAATGATTAAACAAAGATGTATCTGAAAGACAGCAGCACACTGAAGGCTTGTAAAAGTTTGATTTACTTTGAAAGCAACAATTCTGCCTGGAGTCCTCCACCACACTGTATTTCAGCCTCTGCAGAGGTGCTGGGGAAGAAGCAGGGAAGCCCCTGTAAAGAGACAGCGCAGGTATGTAATGGAAATTGCCTATGAGTCACTAGATATAAGCCACAGGTCAGAATAAAGAAATAAAAAAGACCTATTCCTGTGTCAACCACCTCAGCAAGTGTTTGAGGGAACTAACAATTCAGTGAGTTTCCAGTGGTACAGATTAGTTAAAGTCTCATTTTGAGTTTCAAACCACAACCTCTGGACCATCCCCTTAGCTGTTTCAGTAAAGAAAGATTTTTCTGCACCATTGCTCTTGCACATTAGAGCCTGAGTTGACACATTCTAAATTGTAGCATCCTGCAGCAGCAGTAAAACTCTGGATCAAGGAAATGAGTTAAGCTGAAGGGATGGTTTAAAAAAAAAAAAGAAAAAGAAATTTCAAACAATAAATACTTCTAAACACGAAACAAAAGTCCAAGTGTCTCAATGCCTCATACAGAAGTGCAGACACAGGTAAACACTTAGCTTAACTACTGATCAAATGTAGCTTCAGAGAGAACACAGTGTTAGAGCACTCACATATCTGCTTTTAGTATTGGAGAGGGAAGAAATATCCTACCTTTCAGCTTGATGCAAACACCAGAATCTATTGAACCTAACACATCTCAGGGCAAACATTGGACTCTCTCTCTCCCATTTGCCAACAAAGAAAGCAGAAGGGTTTTTTTCATCCATCTCAAATACTCTGCATTCAACACTAAGGCTGGGAGCCACAGGGCCGAAAAACATTTCACAATGATTTTGAAAAACATAATTCATTAGCAATTATAGATAAACTGCAGCTTTTGTAAAGCCCTGTAACAATAAAAAGTGAGGCAGTGCTAAGACATAAATTCACTTGTAACAAACAGAAGCAGAGTCCAGAAAAATTATGGCATAAACACAAAAAAAACCCTAAATAGAAACAGGCTTCAGAAAAAGGAAAGTCGATATGGGAACACAGCATTCTGCAGCAAAGAAATCAAATATCTTCTGATCAATTTTCCAAACAAGATGAAGCAAGCCCAGAACTATGGCAGCTATCTTTGTGCTAAAACCATATTAATATAAAGGCCAATATGTGATTGAGACACAGCAGGTCTTTGATGGATGCATTTTACACTCGTTACTCAAACGGTACAATACTGAAGTGTTCTTGTTGCTGGCAGGAACTGCCTCTGTACTAGAGCTCTTGCTGGTATAAAAAAGATGAGTAAGACCTGCCAGCTCTGCCTAAAAATCCTTACATTAGTCAGCACTGATTTTTATTGTACAGGTAAGGCCAAAAAGAAGTTCTGTGAAATAATGTTGGAAAACAGTGAAAGACAGGGTTTTCCAGGGAGGACTTTTAGATAGAGAGAGTGGTTTTGGCATCAGGAAGAGCTGTAATGTTTCAGCAGAATAAAAAACCTAAACAAACCACATCAAGAATGGTTAAATGTGAAGCCAGAGGACTCAGGATGTGACACAGACAAGGGAGGCAGGAGGTAAAGCCCAACTGGATATTGCCCAAATGGGGCCCTTCTTGTTCAAGAGCTGACAATGGGCCTGGGGAAGAGCCACCACTTCCCCCAGTGAGAGCATTTTGTCCTGTGGGAAAAGCACAACAAAAGGAAGAGAGAAAATACATGAATAAGCCAACATGCAAATAACAGTTTGCTACAGGGTACTTTGGGATAGGAACAGTCTGGTCAGATTCCTTGCCCAGGTGCTGGCCCTGTGGCGAGGATAGCTAATGGCAGCGTACCTTGGCCTCAATCACCTCCTGAACAAATACCCACAATTAATGAGGAAAGCAGCACCTCTGTGAGCCACACGTCCCTATCACCACCACCCTGCAGCCTGCTTTCTGTGACTGTGGGGCTAGGAATTTTGAGTGGCTCTGAAGTGAAGCACTCACTGATAAGATGAGAAAACAAGCACGAGGAGCTCCTTGCCATGAAAGCCATGGCTGACTATGGCAAACCTCTTTCTGAATACCAATGGTCCTGATTTGTTTTTATGTGCTCTTCAAGTACAGGCCACCTATTCCTAAGGGTCAATGATATTCTCCATTTCTCTAAATAACACTTTTCAGATCTTACCAATTCTTCATTTTCATGTAAACAAAGCTGGACTATATTTCTATTAAAATTATTTGCCATTTTCTCAATTTCTCTTCAGTGTTTCCAAGAACAGCAAAAAAAAGTATTTTCTTTTTGAAAAGTGGCAAGGAAAGAGAAGGGGAAGCTTAGACAGATTTTTAAAAAATCATAAAGGTTATGTAGTGAAAAACAAAGGATAATTTAGTTTTAAACTTACTCACACTTTCTTTTTTTCTACTCTAATTTATGACAAACTGATAAGCTGAAAGGCATTTTGTGTCAGGAAGTTCCATCATAGAGTCACTGCAATGTCCAGTAGAATTAAACGGTTCTCTCCCTTTTTTTTTTTTTTTTTTTTACTTGAGACCTCACATGCAGAGACTTGAACCCAAACCCAAGTACACATGTAAAAGATCCAACTCTTTCTGTTAGGTTCTCGAGCTGTAGGAAGCAAATCCAAAATTCAGAACTCAACAGCACTGTGGGCAGTGGAAGAAATCTGGCACAACTCTTTTTTTCCACAACTACTGCTCTTTGGGCTGCCTGTAGCTGCTATCAGGTCTTGCTCTTCAGAACTCTTGACACCCTTCACAAGCCTCTAGAAAAACTTGCACCTACATCCACGTTTCCAGTTTTAAGAAGTCTGTATGTATAGATGTGCATATACCTGCTCTGTGGTTTTTTTAACATGAAACTGATCATATCAGAGCACAACTAAAGCCCTTATTTAATTCAAGAAAACCAATTTAAGACTCTCCCCACCCAAAGTTTTAGTGTTATTGTAAAGGAAATGGATTTAACTTTGAACTTTTCAGAGAAGTGAAAGAATCCAGTAAAAAACAAAACAAAAAAAACCACAAAACCACAAACAACCCCTAAGAACACAGAAAAAAATCCTAAACCAACCCCACCAGAAAAAGAGGCAACAGAACCATGTAACAGAGAGTTGTGCTGAGTCAGGATCTGAGCCACATTATCCCTGGCAAGTAGTCTTATCACAAGGCTGTGCCCACATGCACATTTACTAGTTTTCTCATCTTTCCATAGCGAAATTCAAACAGTCTACTGTTGCATCTTTTTGTGCAAAAATAATTTCATCAAAATTATAAACATTTGGGCAAAATAGATTCCTGCTTTCCAGCTGACAGTAACACTGTACCTCTATTTTCCTCTTTCAGAGGTTAAAAGCATCAACAGCTGCTAGCTCAAAAAAGCAGACATCCTGAACTCAGGTCTTTGTTGGCAGTAAGCCTTGCAGCCCAAGCTCTCGAGCCATCCATTCTTTAAGGTTGAGACTGGGTAAGCCCTTTCTGCTGATTTTCACTATCACTTTAATTTTTTTACTTCAGTTCAGTTCCCCTTTAGTGATTTCTATGTTCATTATTTCATGAGAAGACCATAGTTGACAAGCTGTAACAACATGACATATGCTGCATATTTCAGGACTTAAAAACATGCAGGGCTGGTGGGGTCTGACCCCCATATCAGCCACTTTGACAATGGAAACAGCAAGAATACAAATGAGAAAAGGTTTTGAAAAAAAAATTCTATCAGACAAACCTGTGTGAGCATATTGGGAACTAACTCTGATGACATTTCATTATGATAATAAACTAATTTTGAAGAATCCGTTTATTTCAGGATCCTTTTTAAAAAAGGCACTTGAAGCAGGAAAGAAACTGGTCATACTGGGAAAAGTATTATAATAAATACACATTTTTAATATGAGTTTTACAACCATTTAAAAAAGTAGAATAAATGTATAATTTGAAATCAAACTGGTTCTGTTTAGTAGGTTGATATGTGAAACTGAACACCTGAAAATTAAGACTGACAATATGAATTAATTCCCTAGAGCTGGGCACAGCACTTCTTGCCCTCAGCCTGCATAAACACACTCCAGGAATGTGAGTGGGTGAGGGGAGAGAGACAAAGGTTGATAGCTGGATGCTAACTTCAAAGTATCTTACAAAGTGAGAGGGGAAATTAATTCCTTGAACAAAAGAAATGAAAACAAATTAATCATATTAATGCAAAAAAAAAAAAAAAGGACTAGACCACAAATTGCTAGTCTGTACTTATTCATTCTTCCTGCTATAAAAACTACCTTTGATAAAAGAACTTCTAAATTAGCTGTTCTCTCTTTACCTTTGAAATTGAAGCCTGTATTTGATGGATGCTTTGGGCCAGAACCTTACTTAAATCCTCATCACTGGTCATCACATGATGATTATTACAAAACTAAATTTCAAATCAACTCTGATCTCTAAGTCATCATTGCTCCCATCCGAGGGAAAAAATATTATTGAATGCCATTAGACTATCTGGCACAATTTGGTTATTTACATGGAAGATTTGCAACATCCCTATTTGAGAAAATTAAGATGTAATTATTGCCTTCTATACATTCATGATAAAAATCTTTATCGACACAACTATTGATAGAAATATTCTCCATTTTCTATTTACATTTAAAGTAAGACTGGGATAGAAATTGATATGCCACAGATGTAGTAGTTAACAGGAAGAGCCCCAACTGGAGGCGCAGCAAATAGGAGCCTGGCTCTATGGGATTACTGCTGCATGCTTTCCTTTGAAGGGTAATGGTGCGACAATGACATCTGACAGCTCCAACACCAGTCAGCACAACTGCTGGAAAGGGGTTAAATTAAAGGCTTCAATCAGCCATTAACAGCTCCTGCTCCTGGGCCAGGCTCCAGCCCAGCTGTAGAGCTCCAGCCAGTTTTTGAAAAGCTCAGCTGTTTTGCTGAAAACGCACAAGTGGGCTCCTGCCACATGACCAACAATTGGGGCAGAAGTTGAGGTTTGCCCAGGCAGGCAGGCCAAACAGAAGAAAAGTATTTAACACAAATTTCAGCGATTCTTAAATCTAAAGGGTAACAAACCTGAATTCTGATGCTCCATCAAGCAGCTGTAAAATCCTCCTTTCTTTGTTCAAAGCAGGAGGAGCAGAGATTTTCCCCAGAAGACAACAGTGGAGGCCGGAACCCTCCCTCTGGGGCCACAGCAGCCTCCTGGCAAGATCGGCTTGTGCAGTCCCTGGCCCTGATTGCTGCTCCCTCCAGCCCAGGGGCATTGCCCCACTTTCAGGCTAACACAGGGCAGCGATGCACAATTTTGCCTTGCCTCGTTGGATTGTTATGCAACATGTGGTTATCCCATCACAGTCTGAGTGAAGGTCCTTTCCCACCCTTCCCAACAAAAGGCCAATAGCTAAATGATGAACAAACTTAGTACCAAGAATGTCTGCAGAGAAAAAAAGACATGTGCTGCTTACAGACAAAGCATTTGAACCTCAGCAAACATACATCCTTCAGTCAGTACAGATAACTCAGGCCAGAGGAATCTGCAAAGAAAGCTGCCACCACTCTTCCAAGCAAATCATCTGTAATCTTTATCTACAACATTTCACTGGAGAATTAAGAGTACTGCAGCAAAGCCTTACAAATTATTCTCTGGTGTAACGTTTTCTCTTTGCTTTTTCCTGAAATTGCTCCTGAAGCAGCAATTACAATAGACTTCTTCCCAAGTTCCACTTGAAACTTCAGTCTTTTTCTCCACCACACTTTGGGTCACACTTGAATTCAAGAGGGATGCACAGAACTAGCCCTGCAGAAACAAATGAAGCACAAGTGCAGGGCAGTCTTGCACTCCAAGAGCCACCCATAGTTTTTCAGTGACACAGTGTGTATAAGTAGCACTTGTACTTCATTCCAGCTAAGCCTGTACAGCTTTGTACTCCCTCATGCACCTTCTTTTTCCATTAATGGCCATGTTTTACTGTTAAAGGAGTACTGCAGTCACAGGTAATCAAATTATGGCATTAAAAAGGCCAGCATGCTTTGATTTTTTATAACTTGTCTTTCAAACACACATGAAGCAAAACAGAGGCCTCAGCAATGAATAACTGCTTTTGTTCAGAGGTCCATTCAAAACCCTGCCCCTTTGCTATTAGGACTAAACAGTGAACTTATGCAGGCAATCTAGCAGCACAAGAGTTGGCCAAAAGTTACATCAATGTGCTGACAAAGTAGGCAAAACTAGGACATTAAGGGAGTAATGCCTCACCTGTACTGCTTCCCATTCTCTTCACCACCTCACTGTAGGGGAGTGAATAAGTGGCTGCATGGGGCCTAATTGCCAGCTCGGGTTAAGCCACAATAGTCCTTCTTGGTGCCCAACATGGGTCTCGCAGGGTTCAAGATAACAACAGGTTTGACTGGAATGTGCTAGATTGAATGTATAGCTGTAATTGCTGATTAGCTATTAATTGGCAGGTGCTTGTCAGGAGCCTTGCTTGCCTGACTGTACATTAGGGTCCAGTGCTCATTAGTGGCTGGCTTTTGCTGTCGCTGCTGCTGTGCTGCTTTATCGCCTCACTGTGCTGTGCCTGGGAACACTGATAACAGCAGCGGGATGTGCCAGGCTGGCAGGTGGCCAGGGACTCGCTGTGTGTCTGTGCTGCTGGCCCGGCTGGCTGGGACTGTGCTGTGAGCTTCAGTCAAAGGGACCTGACCCATGGATGAGTCCACGTGGGAGCAGGTGGATCTGTGTCAATCAGGACAATCTGGAAGTGGCTGTGGCTGTGACAGTACAGCAGCAGGAATACCTCTGAAGGGATGGAGGCCCAGGGATATGTCTGTGCTGCAGCAGGCAGATACTGACGCATCAGTGCCTGTGGATAAATCCATGCTGGAGCACCTGAAAGTGTGTGGCCATGGATAATCCCACATGTGGGCAGGTATTCCCCTGGAAGGACTGCAGCCATGGGTAAGGCTAGGACAGAGCAGGTTTATTCCTGAGGGGGCTGTGGCTGTGGGTAAGGCCACACTGGAGCAGGTGCACCTCAAAGTGACTGTGACTGTGGATAGGCCCATGCCACAGCAGCTATACCCCCAAAGTGACCGTGGCTCAGAGATAAAGGCTCTGCTTGGAGCAGGCATAGCCATACAGGACTGCAGTGTGTGGATACCCCCTAGGCAGGCTAGGAGCAAGAGAAGGAATGTTCAATGTTATGGTCTGGCTCAAAGGGACAAGGGACAGAGATTTTAATGGATATAGGTTTAAATCACTGTAACCCATGATTTGGGTTGCATGTCAGAGGAATGGCTATAGCAGGAACCACACAACACTAGAGGACAAGTCTTACAAAAAGCAGTTCCAAGAGTAGCAGTAAACCAATTTGAACTGGCTTTGGTGCCCAAAAATTCCACACACCACACCCCCTCTCCTGCCCTCAATAAACTCAGTGGGCATTTATGGATATTTTACAGGCATACTCCATAGGCTAGGGGAAATAATATCTGTGTATTGTATCAAGGGATGAGAAGGGGGTGGCAAATAATGAGCATGTGTTGGATAGTGTGGCACCTGAGAATGACGTAACTGGTAATGAATGAAGAGTGGAGAACCTGCTGGTTTTGGCTGGGATAGAGTTAATTTTCCTCACAGTGGCTAGTATAGGGCTCTATTTTGGATTTGTGCTGGAGACAGCGTTGAAAATTCAGGGACATTTTTGCTATTGCTGAGCTATGCTTACACAGAGTCAAGAGCTTTTCTGCCTCTCACCAGCAAACAGACTGGAAGTGCACAAGAAATTGGAATGGGACACAGCTGGGACAACTAACCTCAACTGATCCAAGGGATGTACCATATGGTATCATGCTTAACATACACAGCTGGGGGAAGAAAGAGGAAGAGGGTGGGGTCACAAGGAGTGATGGCATTTGTCTTCCCAAGTCACTGTTACACATGATGGAGCCCTGTGGCAAGCACATTTCTCTCTCTCTCAGGATTTTCTATTGAGGTGCACAGAGAGAAATGAAAGAGAAAACAATTTCTATTTTTGCTCCTTGTTTTTCTCTTGTGGAATGTGTTTAGAGAATTGTTTACCCAGAGTGAGCACTTGGTTAGATCATGGTGGATTGTTTGGGCCTGATGGCCAATCAGATCAACCTGTGTCTGGACTCTGGAGAACAGGGTCACCACTTGTTGTAGATGTTGGTGAACTTAATGGGAAGAATGATGATGTCTAACTCCATTTCAGAAGGCTGAATGATTTCTTCATTATAATTATGTTATAATACATTAATATGCTATATAAAAGAGGATACTAAATACTACATGCTACTTTCTCTAACTATCATATCTCACTCACTCACAGCTCGTGACCCTGTTTTCCAGAGCCCAGACACAGGTGGATCCAATTGGCCATCAGGCCCAAACAATCCACCATGATCCAACCAAGCGCTCACTCTGGGTAAACAATTCTCCAAACACATTCCACAAGAGAAAAACAAGGAGCAGAAATAGAAATTGTTTTCTCTTTCATTTCTCTCTGTGCACCTCAATAGAAAATCCTGAGAGAGAGAGAAATGTGCTTGCCACAGAACCCTACTTTCCTGGCTGAACATCGGCCTACCCATGGGAAGGATTGAAAGAATTCCTTGTTTGGCTTTGCTTGTGTGCACAGATTATGTTTTACCTATTAAACTGTCTTTATCTCAACACATGAAAAAGTTTCACTTTTACTCCTCTGATTGGCTTCCCCATCTCACCAGGGCAGGGGAGTGAGTGAGCGGCCATCCTGGGCTTAGTTGCCAGATGGGGTTAAACCACAACACATTGAAGGGCAGCAAGAGCAAGCAAGCTCCACATTAAGCCCAGTTAATTTAAGGTCAATATAAAGGCCATCTGTTACTGTCATGCTACAGAAACCTGGGGCTTCATCATGACTCCTACTTCATGTAACTAAGTCTTTGCAATAAGTGTGTACATTGAACAGAAACAGACAAAAACCAACCCACTAAAAACCAGAAAGAAAAATTAAATATTATGGGCAATGACATAACAAAGCACAAGACTAGATGTGACAAAAAAATGCTGACAGCTGGAGAATTTGTAGTAAGAGAAGGACCAAAGCAGACTGTACACTGTAATCCTCAAGGTAAGCAGTGTTGAGCCAGACTTCATCCTGGAGATGGATAAAATACCTGGAGTAAAATATTATCAGCAAAACCATAACAAACCCCAACCAGCTGCATTAAACGCACAAAGGCAGTACCAAAGGTACAAAAGAAAAATAAAACTCACAAACAACTAGTAAATGAAACCCACAAGTCCAGAAACCTTAGTATCTCTCAACATTGCAGTACCACTGTGAGCAACAATAATTCTCTATTTCAATCTAAACCAAATGGCAGTCAAAGCTTTAGACTGGGGAAAAGCTACTGAAGTCAAACCACTTCAGTTAATAAGTTGCTGCTAAACTCTTTCAGTTCTGCTTTGTCTCTGCTGCAATCCCAGGGAGCAAGCGCACTGAGAGCTGCCTGCCTGCAACAAGCCAAGGGTTTGCTGCGGGACAGGAGCGTGCTCAGTCTTGTCTCCTCCTCCCTCCAGCAAATGTAAATTACGAATGCAAAGCTCCACGAACAAATCACCAAACACCCTGTCTTTGCAAATGTTTAAGCAGTATGACTCAGTTTGCTGGTAGGCATTCGAACTAAATTAATTTACCATGGTATGGAAAACATGAGAGAAGTAAAACTTAAGCTGTACAAACACCTGCAAGAGTTTCTAAATGCCTGGGGTTTTGCAGCCAAGACCTGCTTGTTTGGGCAGATGCTGCCACAGTTATCAGAGTGTCCATGGTACAAATTCCTCTGCTCAACTGTCTTCAGCAGGGAAAGCAGCCCAGACTTCTTGGAAACAAATCTGCTCTAATCAGGACAGCAACAAAATGTCTTGACCAAAAGCTTTTTTTTTTTTTTTTTTTGTTTTTTTTTTTTTTTTTTTTTTTTTTTTTTTGTTTTTTTTTGGTTTTTTTTGTTTTTTTTGTTTTTTTCCCCTGCTCACACTCCTCTTTGTACCTTGGGGGGATTTCTTCCAGGTTATGATTTCATTACAACATCTTGAGGTTCTATTAGTGCATAAATTTCTTTTTAAGTTTTTATTGTTTCAGATCCAGTTCTAACACAAACTTCTCCTCAACAATACTGTCTCTTATTCAAGGTTATGTGTAGTCTGTGAATAAATGCATTCCAATGGATACAGAATTGAGTTTTCAATTACACAAGGTTTTGTTAAAAAACAAGTGAAATAAAAATAGTACATTAGTAAATGCAGCTGAAACTACAGTACAATATCCCATATGCTACATTAGACTTTTACATACACCAACAGGTCCCTCTAATCTAAAAGGAATTAGATTAAATATATTGCAACGTGCTCAGCATACTACTCACTTCTATAAAGAAACTATGGGTTTATGCACTTCCACTGACTTTCAAAGCAGAGACACACTGAAGCCCATCAGCGTCAATTTTTATTCCCTGTCTCATCTACACTTCATTTCATTTACTCTATGATAATTCTTACATATATATATCTAATAAAATATTTCAGAGAAATTGAGGGGTTAGGACAACAAAGTATTTAAGCACGTATCTGGCAACAGTACTAGTGTGTTTAAACCGCAGCATGTTTTTGCATGCTTTACTGTATTAAGTCCTCATCACACAGGACAGTACTAGCAGTAAGACAAGTTAGTAGATAATACAGGATACCTTCATTTTTCATTGCACAGGATTGCAGCTCCTGTAGAAACTTTTATTTCACAGTGCATAAGCTGCAGTTTCTATACTACTATCCAAGCCTTTAGAGGACAGACATATCTTTTTCAATTTGGAAAAAGAGTAAATCACTTGCTGTCCCAGCATATCTAGAGGCCACTCTTTATCAGTGCATCACATCACAAAAAGAAAGAAGACAAGAGGGTGGAAACTGGTTGGTGCTAAGAAAGAGTGGGGGCTGCAGCAATGATAGAGAGATTACCTGAAGCCTGTTTCATAATTCAACATTCCTTATAAATTCATGGAAATCCTAACACCCAGATATACCCCTTAGCATTGAAATTCCACAAGGGCTCCTATGACTGCAAAACTGGATTTTACAGAATTCCTTAGATATCAAAAATCTACTGGTACCCTGCACTTTTAAAAACAAACTCCAAGCCTTTAAGAAATTGTAATGCCAAAATCTGATTAATTTCTGATTTGAAGCAATGTTTCTTTCTTGTGTTTCCCTATCCCTCAAAAGTACTCAATTCTAGCTTCTTGAAAATAATCCATGGTGAAAATATATACTGTAACAGAGCTGTTTTCATATCATATATATGATATCACATATAGCTTACTATGACTTTTAAAAAGGCCAAAACTCAAGCTCAAATAAGGTGATAGAATTGATTTACCATGATCTTTATCTTTAAACTTTTTAAACAGTAACTAATTTGCCTCCCAGCTCTCAGCTTGAATCAGGCACTATTAATTACATAAACTCAATTATTAGCCTTCCATATTAACACTTCTGTTTCCTCACTCCTTTGGTATCCTTCAGATCTAATTAAGCACCAACTCTTTACAGCACAACACTTCCCACTGAATGGATTCTCACAATTCCTCTGCATCTGCCCTCCCTTGATAAGGCCTTGAAACACCTACAGGGATTCAAAATGCTGCTGCTGTTTAGGTATTAAAATGTGAAGTTGTCTCAGTAGATCACACTTGCTCCAGTCCCTTTGCTGGCTATGCAAGATATCTCCTAAAAAGTGTTCTTCATGGTCTCTGCCTGTTTGCCACTAAATTAATCTGTTTTCTTTGCACGTCCTTGTCTTCTCTAACACTGGCAAACACTTGTCTTTTACACCATTCCTTTCTATCACTTCAAGTCTCAAGTTATCACCTCAAGTTAGAGGACAAAAAGACATTTTGAAGTTTACTGAAAAAAAAAAAAGAAAGAAATGTATTAGATGATCAGAATGAAAAAATGAATGAAATACTTGCTTTACTATTTGGAAGTTTCTTAGTAGATCTAAATATGATTGTAATCATTATTTTCAACAAAATTAAAAATACTGAAAGTTTTAGCTATCACTCTATGTAAAATAGGATGAGCTACAGAAAGACCACTGCAGTTTTAGGGGCTGGCATGCAAGGCTAATTTGAGCCCATTTATTTTTCCAACTGTTTCTCCCATCTCTCCAATTCCAGGTATACTAGAAAGCAATAAATTTTGATGTCCTCCACACTATGAAAAGGGAAAGTAAAAGTCTTCAGAGAGAAAAAAATTTCCCCTGAAGTTTTCTTCTGCATATTTTGCACTTTGCATTGCCTCAAGTGAAATATTTGCCTTTTAGAGTTGTTTTACTATGCACTGTCCTAGTCTCTGTAGGACCTGCTCCAAAAGGGTTTTTTCCACAGCTACACATGTGAGAGACATGATTTATGTGGTGACCGTGAAACACACATTGCACTGCTATTCCCAAGAAAAGAAAAACTAATCCCAAATCTACTCAGTCTTAAGACTATACCTCCCACCAGGACAGCCACTGGGCTCACATCTGTCATACTGCTTTGAATTCTCTCATTGGTACTGCTGAGGAGCAGATCAGCACCTCAGCAGTAAAAACTGGGAAAAGTATGGTGTGATGGCCAGAAGAGAACAAGGCACAAAGCCCAAACAGACAGGAGACTGCTTTAGAAGATGGCATTCCTTGAGAGGAAACAGCTGGAGACAGAATCAACAGCAGTGCAGTGCTGATGCATCCAAATTAGACTTGACATTACTCAGACTGCTGTGGTCTTCCAATGGACAGCAAGGCTTTTCCTACTTCTTGCCATAAACTAGCTCAGCACAGTGCTGAGTGACTCAGAGTTCATCCAGCAAACCTATAAAGACAAAGAGTCTTCTCTGCTATTTTTGTATGCTCTGGCTGCAATCTGCGTAAGCCCCTCCAGGATTTAGGAGCCTGAATGACCCAGGCTATGACATCACAGAAAGTAAAATGCAGCTCTTACTTGTGCTTGTTCTACCTTGAATTGTCAAAAAACATTTGTAACATGCCTCATACAGTGCCCAAAGAAAAGAACAAGAATCATCTGTTAAAAGACAAAAAGGACTCCTGTTGGGGTATGAACCCAAGTGAAAAATGCAAATCCACCATAAACACAGCACAGAAACTACAGTGTTTTACCTCTCACTTTCTGTGAATGGCACTCCCAAAACAGCAAGAAGGACATCTAGATAATAAAAATATTCAGTCCCTCTTCTAGTTCTGCTACTGGCTTTCTGTATTATTTCAGGAAATTACTTAAATCCTTTGTGTTTCAATATATTCGCCTGAAAACAAGAATTCTTACCTACTGTATTTCACAGCTTTGTCAAAGCTGCCAATGCACCTCAGAAAAGACAGATGGAGGCGTAAGTAACTGGAATCACAGCATACATCTCCTTTCCTTGGTGTCCTGCATTTGCAGGAGAGGAGAGGACTCTGCTACAGCAACAACCTCCTTGCCAAAACCAGCCTTGAAAGCCACTGGTGAGATGATCACTGAGGAAGTTAACCACAAAACACTCTGTGATTGTTTTCCACTCACAACCACACAAACCTCTCTCCATATTCTTAGAGAGATGCATACCTGGTGTTTCTGCCCATGTATTTTCATTAGACTAGATTTTAATTAGACCTGGCAACTAAAGGCAGGGGTAGCTATCTGTAGTGGTCTGAGAAAGCAGAAAGAGACAACAGAGAGAGAAAAGAACTATTTTGCAACTAGTCTTTATGAAAGCAAAGTTGGCAAAAGACCCAGCAAACAGATAAAGTCTTGTGTAATTGCATGGCTACTCTCTGGTCCTTGATTTTTACAGTAACTAACCATTTTGAAAAAATAAATGGAGGAAAACAAAAAAGTACAGCTTTTTAAAAATAACATTCTAAGTCCCTGAAAAATCATTTTTCTCAATTTCTTTATTAAAAGAGTGTTTGCCAAATTGAGATAACATCTCTTACTGTTATAATTTTTAATCTATGCAGCAATTCATTATTTGCTCTTTCTCAGCTCTAGCTGTGAATCTGGATACACACTCATGAGCAGCCCTATAGACTTTATGGACTGTGACAGTACTTCAAATACACAAAAACGTCAGCTGAATTTTCTAACTTAATTTTCATCCTCAAGCTTCCTGTGTTTTGAAAAAAAAGAACCATTTAGTAATTGTGCTCTGAAAGCAGACTTTGAGGAGAATGTGTCAGCAGTTAGCACTGTGCCCCTAATTAAACCAATATATTTATGGTCTCCATAAATTGCCTCTGCAGCTATAATATAACGCTCCTATATGTCAATTTGCTGGTATACACAAATGTTTTCAAATTATCAGTGCTGCCTTGCTGACTGCTTAAGATAAGGCCCTCATCTAACGATGCAAAGGAGACTTAGGCTCTGTCACACATTAATGAGAAAAGTGAACCATTCACAGACAGCTTTCTGCTCCTCCAGAAAAATCTCTTCTGACTGCATAAAAATGTTACCTTTTGTATATTAGTTAAAGGGACAGCATAATGAATATACATTTCTTTTCCTTCTTTTGACTTAGCATCTCTTAAACAGCATATCCTTAATTTTTGCTGCAACTCCTTCAAATGCTAAGTTAGGTTCCTTTGGTTAAGTGCTGCTTTCTGCACTTGAGAATGCAGAAAGCACATATAATGAATGTCCTGAAATTTTCATCAAGTTCAGAGAATGAACATTGCAACAATTCAACACTCGCAAGCTTAATTTATTTTCTTGCAATTTGGAGAAAATTCATATTGGCAAATGAAAATCCGGGAGTGGTCAACAGCAAACTGTCAAGAAAATGGGGAAACCAAAAGCAGCAGAACATCGTGTATGCCAAACACCAGGAGCACCTGCTTGCTGTGTCGTTCCTCAGTGTCACTGAAGAAACATCATTTGTCATTTTTCAAATACAGTCAATTCCACTGTTTCATGACAGCCTTGTTCCATACCCAATCAAGAAAATTATCTTTGTCAGTAGATGCTACATCAAAGCCTAATACTTCCAACAAATTACTTAACATTTGAATACCTCTGCTAAACTACCTGTAAAATGGATATTTTAGCATTCAATGCACAGAAGCAAATCATATGCAACAATAATCTGTCTACCTATACAGCAACACCACACCACCAAGACAAAACTCCTATGAAGTCTGTCCTCTTCAGAGCAGTCATAAACCACTACCTCAAAATGTGTTTTCAGAAAGAGATGTCATGATGACGAAGGACAGAAGGTATGTTACATGACATGTCCTTACACTTCTAAAATGATTTTTACAGACAAATCAAATGAGCACAGCAGAAATCTGCCTTCCTGCATGGTTTTAAATTTTTAATGGAGAACAGTATTTTCCAGAGGAAAGGAACGAGGGCGTTCGTGGGGAAATATGAAACTAATTTCAGCAGGAGTTTGTGAATATGGTATTCTTTCATATTAATGAAAACCAGATCATCAAATAGTCTGTGAGCTAAGAAACTGGTAGACAATATATTAAAAAATATATTAAATATACAAAACCACACATAATAGAAATTTATATGTATTTATGTATATAAATAATTACATAAAAACTGTATTAAAAACAATAGCATTTTCCCCATCATAAGATATGTTCAGGATATTGCTTTTTTAACAATAAAAAATAAGTCAGGATTCTAAAATGAAGTTCCACAGAACAACAGAATGTCTGACAAGGGAAAACAAGTTACACAAATAATTTTTTATCACAAAGCTACTACATAACGCAATATTGCACATAAATCTGTGCAATATAGTTTGTAATTTGATTTCAAAGTCATCAGGCACAGGAAGAATGCAACTGTGTTTAGTTTACAAACATCTCAGGAAAATTTCAAAGCATATACAAAACACAAGGTATTATTATTATATAAAATTGAGAAAAAAATAACCCACTTAATTTTTCAGGTCAATTCTTTTGAAAGGAAGGTTGGATAACAGTTGTCTTACAACCTGAATTGATTTCTTAATTTTCAAGCAATAAATACGGCCTTCAGGGTTCAAGATCAAGTAATTAATTACTAAATTTATGGAAGGCTCTACTAAAAAAAAATCAGTAAAGAGTGACTAAAGAAGGCATTATGAATAAAACAACTTCATAATACTCGTAACTCCACTTGAGAGGATGGCAAAATTTTCTACATAGCAAGTACATGCCAAATCAATCCAAGTAATGTAATTTGCATTGAATAAGCTATTTAGCATTTTGCACGTGACCTCTGTGTGGAGACAGGTTGAGTTATCTTCCATTTTTGTGCAAGGTCACATGTAAATACAGGGTGTTCTCTGGACCCTTCACTGTCACTCTTAGAGACTGACCCTTTCCTGCAAATATCTACAGTGGGATATGCTTTTCAGAAGGAGCTGAAAAAACCACCTCCATCAGTGAAGACGTAATGGGACTGGGCAATTAAAAATTAATTCTTGTCAAAGCTAGTGAAATCTATATGAATATATACATATTGGTTCACACATACGTATTAGATCAATAAATATATGCTTGATCTCTGGTGAAAGACTAAATGAGAAAGGTGCAAAGAAGAGACTGTTGCCTGCTTCTGTTACTGAGGAGCCCAGGGCTGGAAGGTACTGACATTACTCATTAGAGAGACAAAGGTTGTTTTCATTTAAGACTTCATTCTAAAGAAACGAACATGTCAATCCACCACCACTTCTAGGGAAATAACTGAAAAAGCAGGTTATTCTGGAATAATGTTTGGGAATCAGATGCTGTGTAATACTGAAATCTGAAAGGTACTGCATTTAAACAGAATTACTCAAAGACATTCAGGGTGGGGAACATCTGGGGAGCTAACAGGTTTGCTAAAAATGATGCAGGAATTATGGTGAATCATAAGATAAGCACAAGCCTTAGTGCCATGTTGTTGTGTAAAGAACCACCATTGTATTACAGATATTTTGAAAGCTAAAGTAGTTTGCCTAGGGAGACAGTGGAATTAACACGCTGGAACAGGTCTAATCAACATCTGTTAAGCATGATAAGGACAGCTGAATCTATCTTGGGGCAACGGAGGCACCAGGTGATTTCTCAAAATTATAAAACAAAGACAATGTAAAAACCATGAAATACAACAGTACTTATAACAAAACAGATTTGGTAACACACTTTCAACCACAACAAAAAAAAAAAATCAGATACTGTTGTATTTGTGTTTCACTTCTGGTTTATGCTTTTCACACATAATTACAGAGAGAATTTCCACTCCTCCTTTTGCAATAACTGAAAATTTTATCCCAGAGCAGGTGCTGCAAACTTAATCTGGTGTGGCTGAGATGCAGACTGCTTGTGTCTAATCCAAAGCTGTAAGCAGAGAAGTTAAATAAACTTTCCATTTATTTTGTGTTTCAAGGGACATTTTTCATGTGCACTACCCTCAACTCTGTAGTCTTCAAGGGATTGAATTTGCATAGATTTCTGATATTTTCTATTCTTTCTATTGGTATTCTGCAGAAGTAGCATAGCTGGTAGCACAAAATCACTGCTCTCCAAGAGGTAACAACATCCAAGCAGGGAGACAAATACAGGAAAGAATAAGAACTATAAGAGGATGGAAAAAAAGTAGGGTGTAGGAGGTGCTCAAGGAAAATAAAATGATGCATGTGGGACAAAGTGAATGGAAAAGGGGTACTGTAAGGAGTTTTACTCTGAGTGCTGAAGAGAGAAAATTTTGTGAAGCTTTGAAAAGATGCAAGGGTAGAGTAAAATGAGGAAGGCAGGAGGACATAGGCTGAGCTATGAAGCAGTGGGATGCAAGGGGAAGATGACAGCAACTAGTAATAAGAACAGCCTAGAGAAAAAACATGGCATCATGGAAGGAGAGTCAGTAGAGAAGAAACACAGAGAGTCCTCCATAACTTCATGTCTCCTGTAACAAGGCAGTACGGAGACAATATCTGAGCTCTCACTGAGGGTTAGACATGATTAACCTAGAACAATGCCGCTTCTCAGGTATTTTATCCACTATCTGCTCTGGGAAAGAGGCTGACAAATCCAGCACTGGTGATCAAAGCCTTTCATCTGCCACTTAGTTGCTCTGACACAGTGGTGGAAATATTCTTATGCTCAAACCCAGAGATAAATAATCCATAACATTCCCAATTTGGAAAATATCTTGCTACTCAACAAAACTGCATCTGTGTTGATCTGAAGCTGCTGGTAAGAGAAAGGGTACGAAGATTGATATGCTTGTGTTTCAAGAAATGTCTTTCTTTTGTGTAACCCCTTTCTGCAGGCTTATAAATTCTTGCTGAAAAGAATTTGCCAAGTTCTGAAGGTAATGAACAAGGATAAGAAACAGGTCTGACTTCTGTAAGCCTTGCTCACCTGTCCTGACATGAGCAACAGCAGGAACGACAAGGATAAGCAGTGTGATTCCTGCCAAATAAAGTCGATTTTCTTAGTATGATGCACAAGATGACTTTTTGCACGCTCCTACTATAGATAATTGAACTCTACCAAAGCCAGAGACATGAACAATCAATAGGTTCCTTAAAAAACTCTAATAGGCTATTCTTAATAAAAGGAGCTATTAAAATTACATTAAATACTCATGACTTATGCTTGTTCACAAGAAGTCTTCATTTTGTTTTCATTCCACTGTTCAGACAGCTTAAAAAGCAAATTATGTAAGACACCCTTTTAGAGTACCAATTCTTTCGTGTTTCTGTTGGGTGTGAAGTGAAAAAAAGTGCCATTTCCCTCCAGTTAAAAAGGTGAGACAAAACACAGCTCATTTCGTATCACTCCATTTTGGGTGGGTTTGGGCTATGAATAATCTATGTGCTATGGGGCCAGCATTTCTCTGTTATAAATGTCACATTACGTAATGTATTACCATGATAGGATATGCATTTATATGGAAAAGGAAACAGATAAACACTGCCACCAAATTTTTAGGATTTACTCATTGACAAAATATCTCTTCCTGCAAGTAAATGGAAGTTGCTAACTTTCAAGGTGTTCCTGAGGTAAGAGGTCAATTACAAGGAATTGCATTAGCAGTAGGAACTAGAATGGCACTGTCTAATGCATAAGATTAAATTCAGATTTTTTTTCTTTAAGATGGAAATTGTTAGGCCTCAGCTCATGGCAAACTTGTGATCTCATACAGAAAATATTCCTATTTGCAGGACTGATAGAGGGTGACAAGGACTGTGTTCATGAAATGATAAAGGGAAATAGGTGTAACAAAGAAAACATGTCCCAGAGATCATGAAAAAGATGCAAGAACACTAGCTTTTTAAGAGAGTCCCTAAGTTTATAGGAAGAGATTTGAAAAGTGCTGTGATAATCTCTAAAGAAAGCTTTCATACTTGAAGAGCTGCTACTGTGCAACCAGAAATAGCCTTTCAAAGGAATCATCTAACAGTATGTCAACGATAATGAATTATAAAACATTCTTCAGTGCTAGGAGGACCTCAAGATTCAACAGAGAAGAATTAAAAAACCCATTTATGTGAAAAGCTGAAAGGAAATAGGTAATCTGCTATAAGCCCAATGGTTATGTCTTGCCCTAACTATACCCCTTCTACTGTCAACAAAGGCCACTATAGAATAACACATGTTTTAGAAATCTTAATAGTTTCAATCAGAAGAATCTCAGTGGATCACTAAAAGAGAAAATCAATTGTGCTCGCTCCATTTAGGGAAAACAATAATATTTCCTGTTGCATGTAGCATGGATATAGTGTGTTTCCCACCATACTTTGATATGCTTCCCACGAAAGTGACTTTTGGCAAAATGCCCATCTCCTTCAACTTCATAGCAAACCTCAGATGTTCAGTATCACTCAGATAAAATGTCTTCCTGCTTTCTTCTCCATTTGCTGACTGAACTATGGTCAGGAAGGTATTTCAGCTTTTGTATTTTTAAAGAGCAGAAGAAATGCATTTAGGATGCAAAACCTAGGGATACTCATGCCCTTCCACTGCTCCAAATAAAACGACAATATATACTGTATTCTTATTTTTTTCACAGAACTTCTGCAGTTTATTCTTAAACATTAACAGTTTTAATTCCTTCTGTCATTTTGTGAAGCTGGACTAAGACAGGACTAACTTCAATTTTATTCTTTTGCCCCTAGGTGTTTTCAGGTGTATAAAACACTCAAAGAAAAAACTGTTCAACCATGACATGACTTTCTTTTTCAATTCTTTCATTTCTCTTTTCTCATTAGTTTAATTTTGGAGCTTGCAAAGTTCCAGAGCAACCTATTGTAGTGGCACTCAGAACCTTGACTGTGGCTCACCACTTCTCCTGCAGTACCTATAATGAAAAGGTCAAAACTGCTGTTCAAAATCTCCTCCTTTGACCTTCTGCCTTATCAAAGCAAGCCTGCATTATGGCCAGTGATCACGACAGAGTCACAGAAAAGGAGTGCACTGGTGTGTGAAAACGTTTCTGGCAAGAACTGGCAACAATTCTAGCTCTAACTCTTAACAGATTATAACTTTTTTTTTGTGCCTTAAAATGACAAGTTATGCTATGTAACAGTGGGGTTTTTTTTAGTTATTATTTATTATCATAAATTATGTTGCATTACAATATTCTGGTCCATGCAGACAGTTCAGGGCTCACATAAGCACAGATATCTTGCTGCCCAGCGACCCTTCTCACCCTTTGCAGCCACAAGAGTGCATCACCTGTTCTTCTTTACTCCAGCTTAGTTTTCTAGTGACCTACTCACCCAATGAGTAAGTCACTTCTAACATTTCACTTCTTACCCTTGTAAGCAAGCAATGACCAAACCTCCTTCTTTCCTCTTCTTCCACCTGACAAATGCAGTCAGAGGTCCCAGCTCCTGGGGCACCTGCTCCAGACGCTCTTGGACTCCTTATCCCACAATTTTTGCCCCAAAGTTGAGGCTTCTTCCTTGAGCACATATCATCTCCTGTGCCTCAAGAAATCCCAAATCCAAACAAAACCTACAAGAGTGAAAAAACTGAGCAGGAAGCTCTGAAAAAGGCAAGTCCAACTGCCAAAATCTACATTCACCTTTCTTTCCTCCTAATGTCTTTTTCTACCTTCAGATCAAAATTTCAGCTACAAAACTTGATGGCTACTTAGCTTCTGTAGAAACTGCTTACTTCAGCGAAAATGTAAAACACTGAAAAGGATGTATTTAATTTGTTTATCTATTTGTTTTTAACAATGTATGTTCCATGCCTAAATACACCCTGTCATTCAGTCATGGAAAGCTTTATGAGATATTTCATATTTCCATGTTACCAAATACAAGTGTAGAGTTGATGCAATTTTTGGTGTTATTCCATTTCCACTCTTTAAAGAAAATTTGAAGGACATTAACATTTCTTAGCAAATTAAGATGACTACTACAAAACATCTGTATATATTTCAAGAACAAAGGTGTGAGTTTACAGGTACCGCCTGCAATTCAATAGCCACAAGAAAACTATCCCACTAAGGCTAAATATAACTTAGTTCAAAGGAGGAAAACCAAACAAAGTTACCACATCCCTTAAAATGCTCATCCAGCCTAGCATTAAGCTAGCCTTGCTAATTTGAGAGGCTACTCAAATAAAAGAGATCAAGGGTGATAACTTTTCTGCTATTGTCTGTCCTACAAACAAAACATTATCCAAACTAATTATGGAATAAAAAATAGCAATCAAGAAAAATGAATTTTGCTAGAGGGTCAGCATCGTAGTTCCTTTTTAGAGTATCATTCTGATGTGAAGTAACCAAAATATATAAAATAATTTTAGACTATATAAATGTAATTATATTATTATTTATTTTATATAAGAATGTATAATATAAAAATAAAAAAGGTGTTAGACAACATTGGGCTAAGATTCACATTCCTACTCCATTCCTGTTGAACCATGTTTAAAATATTTGAAGTTTTTAACCTGCAAATGAAAAAGAAGAGATTCACTAACTTTGTGAAGATGCCTACATGGAAGATGAGATGCTGCTATTCCCATTGCTACACCAGGAACTGTTTACATATGTGAACAGGGTTGATCAACAGATAAGGTTAAAACAGAATATTAAATTGCAGAGTACTTTGCTTCAAGATAAGAGATAAGAGTTCAGGTTTCCTCAGACAGAGGGAAGAACCAAACTTTGGTTTTCTGCAGCAGTGGATCAAACCACCACCTCCTACTACTTTGCACACCATGCCCTTGATTTCTCATGCTTTCCCACAGGTGTTCAAAATGAAATAATCCCATTTAGGGTTTAACAAGAGCATTTTTTTCAGTCATCACCAACTGACATTATGCCAGTGAAATTAACATGCTGAAGAAATCAAGAGTCTCTTCCACAGCACCTCTGCATTTTCATTACCCCTGCCATATGTCAGACAGTTATTTCAAGCAGAGGCAGGATGATAGGAATTAGAGATTGTGGCAGTCAGCTACTGACCAAGAGAGCTAGACTCTTCACCAGACCCCCACATTCCAGCTGCAAAGGGAAGCGCCAGACCAGAAGCACTCTAAGAGTCTGGCACAATTTTGAAGTACATCTGAATTTTTTTTTTTTTTTTTTGAAGTGTGGTCTAATAGACTGGATTTGAGGCTTGAGCTGCAGGTCATCCATAGCGTCTGTCACCCACTGGCCTCACTGCTTCACTGGCCAGGATTTGTTTACAGCTACACCACTGTGTATTAAGTTGTTCTGAACTTACTATAAATTTCAGGTTACTCTGTTGCAAATTTAGCTACAGAGGAGGAACTAGGGAATTACATAGGTAAATCTTCATCAGTGGCTGAATCTCAGGGAGGCCTAAATAGGGATAATGATACTAAAATTACCAGCTTCAAAGGAAAAAAAACAAAGGCTAATATTTTTCAAGGGTTTTGAGGGTGGAAAGTGCTACACAAAGGAGAAATAAAACTATTTGGTGAGCTTCTGTGTAGGCTAGCAACTGAAGGCTCCAATTATGCAGCTTTCAACAGTTAACCGCATGAACAAAATAGAGCTACTCTGATGACTGACTTCCTTTTACTTCTCATTTGTGTGAATTTCAGCACCTGGCACATGCTTCAAAACTTTAAAATCTCTCTCTTTTGTCAAAATGGACTTCAACTACAGCTTAATCTTTGCTGGGCTAACATGACCCTGAGATTAGCTTAGTTGGTTAATGCCTGGTGCCAAAAAAAAAAAAAAAAAGAAAAGTTGCCAAGGTTGTGGGATTAATCCCTGTATGGACTGTTCACTTAAGAGCTGGACTTGATGATCCTTGTGGATCTCTATCAACTCAGAAGATTCTGATTCTGTGATTTGTGGACATATCAAGACAGAAAGCTGTCAGAAGCCTGAATTGTGTGCCCCTGAGAAGGGAAGGGGAGATGGACTTCTTTCAAATACTATTTATCAGCCTATTTTGTCTTAGAGAAAGCTTACAAATTCTGATTTTTCTTTTGCTACCTTTTTATAGCTTAATTTATCCGGATGTCTCGTGAATAAAGCCTTATATGATGAAAAGCTTGTCTATTTTTCCACATCTATAACCATTGATCCATTATGATGCTATTCCTATCATCTTTACAGCCTTAAATGCACCGGGGTACACAATTCTACTGCCACTAGTTTCACATTAATTGTAAACCAAACAATTGAAACTGTGGTCTTATCAGGAACTTCAACAGCAACAGGCAAAAGACAGTGACATAAACAAAAAATTACCAGTCTGTGTTTCATAATGAGCTTATGAATTCCAAATTTTGCTAATCATTTCAAGTCTTTCTTCTTTCATTAGTTTCTAATCCATAACTGATTTTATTCATCATGCCCACAAGCAATGCAAGAAATTAATCCCTCTGATAAGGAACTGAAATGGAATTCTTTTGAACATAATACCCATTCATTTTCATATGTATGTTTTTACAGGATTATTGCCTTTCCCAACTCTATTTGCTTGAACAACCAAAGAAGCCTTAGAATCAGAGGAAAACTGGATGTTGTAGTCCCAGATTACTTTGTTCTCTTATGTAAAATAAAGCTGCAATCTAAACCATTGGGGAAAACCTAAACACATAAATCAAGAGGGATACGACATATGGGAGTCAGGAAGAGGGATTTCCAGCTGATAGCCATTTCTTTTCACTGTTTTGTGGAAAACAGATTGATCATTCACCAAACAAATCATGTCTCTTCAAACTGCTTGAGCTCTTCTTCAAACATAAAATTCACAGAGCATCTTGTTTGAAATGGAGCATTTCTCTGTGTGCTTCAGGCGACACTGCTGAAACAGGAAACCTACACAACACTCAGAGAAGAAAAAGCATGGAAACATCAAAGGACAGTAGCTGTGGAGCATCAGAACCTGTATCATGAAGAGCAGGGGCCAGGCCAGCAGAAGAGGAAAAAAAAAGGAATCAGTCCCTTTGAATTCACAGATGGAGGCCTGCCTTCCTCTGGGCATCTTTGTTGGAAGAGTGTCCTTCTGCTGCAGAGAAACAGACATTCCAAAGCACATCCAGATGTGCACCAATACTCATTCTCCTCACAACATGCTCTTGATTTATTATTGATTAAAACCTGTTTGTTTTCCCTAATGACCTGCAAGGCTGTTATGGTTCTTACAAGTGAGATTTTTCAGCTAACCTCACGACATCCATCTTGAGCAGTAACTTTACTATTTCTTGAGGACACACGGTGGTGTTTCCCTACTTGGGGACTTAGAAGAAGCACAAGCAAGTGCTACAATTAGTTGACATTTGAAGTTGCTGCCAGCTGTCTTCAACACACATAGATGGACTGGTGAGCAGTGGCTGGGGAACCACAGAAGGAGAGCACAGAGAGGCTGCCAGAGTCAAGCTGACACTATGCAAAGACAAAGAGGAGTAGTCTTAATAGAAAACATTGCATCTTTTAGGTTCATTCCTCTGTTGGTTTAGCTGCTATCACATTACACAAGTCTGACACTCTTCTAACACAGCCAATACACATTGCTGTCCTCCCAGAGTAATGCCACTCAGCTGGTATCTTGGAAGTCTAATAGTATGTGAATGGCAAGTTGGGCTGCACATCACAAACTGTTCACTACAGAGGTTGGGTGGGTTCGAGTTGATTTTGTTTGTTAGTTTTGGTTTTTCTGGTTGTTTTGTTGTTTTTTTTTTTCCCTCAGAGATGCACCTTCTTAAATGACAATTTAATTTGCTCTCTTTTTAAACAATTGTATCCATTGCAATGAAATTTACCAGCATGATACTGTACATTTCCAGTTTTGCTGTCACTTTTAAATTCTAAGGGGAGAAAGGAAAAAAAATTCCACAAAAGGAGCTAAAGTAAGTCAATCAATTACTCCTTCCCTCTAGCCCTCAGGCTCCAATGAGATTAAATCACAGAGTTAATACAAATCTAGTCTGTCAGTTCCACCAGATCTGTGCTGTTTCTGGGATAAAACAAGAGCACAGTAAGAATATACTCAACTGATCCAAGGTTCAAAGTAAAATTCCTGCTATATGTAAAGGGCAAGAAAATGATTACAAATTATATTAGAAGATTAAGAATTACTACGAAAACACTTATAAAGCTAAAGAGAATTTCTCCCCTCCACAATTACCAGTCAGACTGCCAGTTATATTTTCTATATGTAACATAAATATTATTTTGTTTATAACAGTATTACCGGCTTAGAAAAAAAAAAAAAAAAAAACAAACAAAAACCAATTACCTTTGACAACCTATTTTTCCTGTAACACTGACATTATCAAAAATACTTCAGGAAACCAGAAGTGTTAAACAAAAGATCCTACTCCAAAAAACAAGCGTGCTCCAAAAGTATGAAAGGAAGATAAGGTCACCCAAACCATCATAGCTGCAAAGTCCACTGAGTCTCCAGCCTGTAAATGTACAGATTTTGCCTAAGGGATTATTCATAAACGGCCTTCCAGCAAAAACAGGTGAGACTGCAGGAGGTCATTAGCTTGCAAAGAGTGGAGAAATTTTTACTTAGTCTGCTAGTATTAAGTGAACTAAGAATGGTATTCACTTTGCTGCATATGGAACAAGCCTTGCTTTGTTTTCATGTTTAATGCTACCTCTATATTTAAATGCCTTTGCTGCCTTGGTCTGTGATGTGAGACACTAAAAATAGCCTGTCTGTTCCAGAATTTCCATTGTGTCTACCTTTGAAAAGCTCCATTAATTATGAAATGTCATTATGAATTTAGTTTATAAAGATAAGCCTAAAATACTGAGAGACTGAGCCTGCACACACAGTAAATCTCCAAAATCTCCATTAATTATTTTCTATTTGAATCAACTTTATGTAATTCATATTCAGGCTAAATCCCCCCTAGTTCAATCTATACTGAGGAAAAAAATTCCCAAAATGATGCTTCAAAGTCCACACTTTCTACTGCTACTTTTTCTTCTGCATGTCTTCCCATAAGGCCTGGAGACTTTAAAAAATAGGAAATCTTATCTCTGTGTTCTCCAGCTCTTTTTTTTTTTTTTTTTTTTTTTTCTTTTTGTGCTGTAGATACCTTTTAAATTAAACTTAGATGTTGTTTATACTTTGGAGAGCCTCTTACAGCCAGCAAGACAAAACAAAACAGTGGGATCCTATTCCAGTGAGATACAGAGGTGTCCTCTCAGGACTAATGGTATCAGCAGCCAGTACTGTATTTGCAAAGTAGAGGTGATCATTTCATAGCAGGAATAAGCAGTCTATTCTAGGGTCCTGAAATATTAATGTATGATGTGAAGAATGGCGGACATGACTAGTGTCAGCTATAGAGTAGACACAGGTACACTCCACAAACATGTTCAGCATCCCAACTCCAGCTTTCATGGCTAACTCTCTTGAAGATTTTTAAAATATACATCAATCACTGACTGCAACTGCTCTGGGTGTTTTAGTGTGCTTCAGCAAAGGCTGGCTAGTTTCTCAAACAGTCTGATGATATTGCCAACCAGTAGTACTATACCAGACAAACACACCTCTAAAGAGGAAAAAATCATTATTACTCTTACTAATTATTCTACTTTTGCTGGTTGTCCTCCCCTTTTTCTTGCTGGACATACCATTTATATGTGAGGACATTACCTAGATGGTCAACTCCATTTGTGATCAAACAACTGGATGTTGAGCATCTTTTAAAACCATGCACAGACAAGACTTAGGAAGATTACATTGATATTGAAAGTAGGACAAGAAACTTATGATGGTTTTATGTTCTTTTCTATTTTCTAGCTTTGCCTGTGTATGTGTGCAGGTACTGTAAAAACATCCAGGATTAGGCAAGGTAATTTTTCCAAATACATTCATTGTACTTTAAAACAGTGTACAGAGAGAGATTCTGAACACTTCCCCTTCTACACAATGAAATTAATTACACGGATGTGGGGGAAAAGTATACTAATATGCCATTTAGCTTTAATGCCAATAGTGGCGTTAATTTTATATAATTTTCAAGACAAAAGATGGACACAACTTCTCAGCGCCCCAACTGTAGCTGTCAGAGTCCATCAGAAAACCTCAAGCCATTCTTTGACGTCAAGATCATCAGCTACAATACAGACCTCAGCAGCAGCAGCAGTTAGGTGGCTGCTGTTAGTGATAGATGAGACAACAGAATGCAGTTTGCTCTTTCACAGCTAAGTCAATGCTGTCCTGCCCTGCTGACAGGCAAGGCAAAGCTGCTTTTGTCAGTAAGCCAGGCAGATATGACCCCAGAGACACAAAGGAAGCACATCATAGAATGGTTTGTGTTGAAACACATCTTGAAGATCATCTAGTTCCAGCCTCACTGAAATGGGGTTGCTCAAAGCCCCATCTGACCCGGCTTTGAACACTTCCAGGGATGGGGCACCCACAACTTCTCTGTTCCAGTGTCTCACCCCTATCACTACATGCCCTTGTAAAAAGTGGCTCTCCAGCTCTCTTGTAACCCCCTTTAGCTACTGGAAGGCTGCAGTGAGGTCACCCTGGAACCTTTTCTTCTCCAGGCTGAATGAACCCAGTTCTCTCACATCTTTCCTGTGCTGGGGACCCCAGAACTGGATGTAGAGCAGAATAGAAGGGAAAAATCACCTCCCTTGACCTGCTGGCCACACTCCTTTTGATGCAGACCAGGATCTGGTTGGCTTTCTGGGCAGTGAGCATACACTGCAAGTCATGTCAAGTTCTTCATCCACCAACACCATTAAAACCTTATCCCCAGGGCTGCTCTTCATTCATTCTCCTCCCAGCCTGTACCTGTGCACAGGATTGCCCCAATACATTTGCTGGACCTTGCACTTGTTTTTTTTTTTTTATTTTCATGAGGCTTCACAGGTGTATGTCTCAAGCCTGTCCAGGTTGCTCTGGATGGCATCCAGAGTGTCTTGACCACTCAGCTCAGCTTTGAGTCATCAGCAGACTTGCTGAGGGTGCACTTGATCCTACTCTCCCTGTCACTAGCAAAGATGTTGAACAGCACCAATCCACATACTGATCCCTAAGGAACACCACTCATACTGATAAGGAACACACAACATACTGATCTCCATTTGGATATTGATCCACTGGAGCTTGGCCATCCAGCTGATTCCTTATACACCTGAGTGCTCCATCCATCTAATTCATGTCTCTCCAATTTAAAGACAAGGATGTCATGTGAACAGTTAGAAAATACCATCCTCACAGAGTCATTTCTCTGGACATAACTGTATTTTAGCAGATGCCACCTCAATATACATTTATTATGGGCCTGAAAATGTACTCTATCTACTCCACCTGCAGTTTTTCCTCAGCCAAAAGCCCATGTGGTGTACAGGAATAGGCCAAATGCTAGGAAATGTGGGCAACTCCCATGCTGTTCACAAACATTAGTGTCCAAACCCAAGCACAATCTCCATTACAAAAACATAGGCAAAACTCCAAACTCAGATACCAGTTATTGTGTTTAGGGACAACTAACAATCCTTGACAGCATTACCATTTGGAAAAATATTCTGGGTTGAGCTCCATCTGCACCCACTGTTTTGTTACAAGATATGCTGCTTTCCCAAACAATTTTACCAAGTGATTTCTTTAAAAATTCAACTTCAGAGCAGGATATCTTGACTGAAATGGCCATGGTCTGATAGGAAAGGCTGGAGAGCTGATTAGAAAGTACAATATACAATCAAGATATCAGCACTTGCGCCCAAACAGCTTAAAATTATTTCAAAGGGTACAGAAGCAGCAATAAACAGTTCATATTTCTGTCCTTCCAGTGGACGTGCTACAAAGGGCAATCTGGGTGAGCCAGTGCAAAATACATGTTCCTGCCAAAGCTCTGCCAACTCAGGCATGTCTTTGTTATTACACTGCTCCTCCTGACAGGGCCTCTGTGTGCAGGATTTAGAGGATCCTTTGACTCCTGGGGTGACCTGCTCTTTCTCTTTGTTCAGAGCATTCAGTAAAAGCAGGAACCTAACCTTGGCCTTTTATGTTTCTGTTAAGTATTATTATACACCTAATACTGCATTTTCATACGGATTCAGTAACCATCACTCCAGCAAATCCCTGAAAATCTGCACTAATACTCCATACGTGTCTGCTCTGCTATGTTCACTTCACTAAAGAGAGGGAGAGACCTTTGGGGAGGGGAGGAAGAACTGATACACTGCCCACCTCCAGCTCTGGCACACAAACCCACTGTTGGAAAGAGAGGGTGTGGAGACAGCACTGCCTTCTTCATCCCTGCTAGAAGAGCAATGCATGGCAGAGCAAGGTAAGTCTAGACTAACAGACCAACAATACTAGTGCATAATCAGTTTGGACCTGCATATATTTGCTATTTGGTACATTTTTTTTTCTTTGCTGTCATAGCACATCTGGGATGTGCATTGGGCATTTACCCCAGTATTACTTCCCATTCACTATCCCCAAATATCTGCCAGTAATGTCTACCTTTCCTCAAGGTGTATAGAGATGAAAAATACCATAACACGTGATTCACTCTTCTGTTCATGACACTAAAATCACATTCTGGTCTGCATGGCCATTTCCCCCTCTCTGTGTAGCTAAGTCAAGCCTGTCTGTTCATTGATGAGAGCAAGTTTCAGCTGCAGTCAGCACTGTTTGGATGTGGCTGTTGGGCAAGCGAGCTAATATCTGTAGGCTCATGTTATCAGCAGAATGGTTATCTTATGTCTAGAAACTGTATTATAGTAGCGACAGATGTAGCAAAAATGGAGCACTAATTTAATTTTCAATTGCATTGTCTTCTCTCTGACCTGGCAGTTCAAGAAGTCATCACTGGACCACTAGAGTAAGCAAACTCACTATCAGAGAAGAGGAATCTCAAGGCTGTTTTTCACACAGCCACTTTCTCTGACTACAGCTTCTCTGGAATTGAATGAATCACTCGATGGTCTGTCTTTGGTTAGCTCACATCTATTTAAACCAGCGTGAATATCTGCACCTTTGATGTGAGTTAATTAAGCTCACATGGCTTTCTCCAGTCTGGCTTCTGCAGCTTCAGAAGCAAGGGGAGCCAAATTAGGCCCATCTGTCTAAATGGAAGGGCTCCTCTTATGCCATAAGGCACACTCCATTACCCAGCACAGGAGCTGCCTTCCAAGAGCACCAGGAAAGGGGGTTTCATTGCTGCCAACAGCTACCGAGAATACCAGGCCTGCCAGGTGTGGAGGTTTTCATGAGAATCACATCTCTGTGCCATCAGCTTCTCTGCACAAACACCTTAAAGATCTGTCTACAAAAGAATTTCCTGCAATAGCTTTTTGTTTAACCCTTGGAACTTCTTGGCAGCAACAGATCTGCAAAAACGTTTGGGTTTTCTTCAATTTAAAAATAAAGAAGGAACTAACAAACTTCAGTGGGGCAGAAGATGACTCCCTGCCTTGATTCTGCTGCCATTAATTGTGTAACTGAAGTCTGTAATCTCTACAAACTCTGGAAGCCTCTCAGTTGGTATCCTGGAATCTCAAAAAGAAAGTAGCCTTAAATAATCCACATCATCAGGTACAGCTGATGGCACTCTCAAAGCACTCTCAAGGACTTGTAGCCATGCCCAGCAAGAAGATTTGGGAGATTCAGCTGTCAAAAAACACACTTTCAAGAAGATCTACTGGTATCTGTGGGGAGGTTATCAAAAAAGTGTGTGGCATGAGAACCATAAACAACAGGTATAAATTGCTATGGGGAGGATCTCACAGAACATTATTTAAAACTAGAAATTCGCTATGAAGATAGCAAAGCAGTATTAACAGGTTTCTCAGAGATGGTGCAATGTCTGCATCCCTGGAGGTCTTCAAACTCAATCAGATAAAGCCCTGATCAACCTGGTTTGAATTCAGTGTTGACACTGCTTTGAGCTGAATGCTGGATTAGGGGCCTCCTGAGTCCCTTCCATCCTGAAAGGCTCTGTGACCCCATATCAACTGCTACAGCTTCTATAATGCATAAAATAATGGAAAGGGGTTCACAGAACTGCTTACATTTGGGAGCCTGAAACCAGTATTTGCACCCTGGACTTTTGAGAAGCACCTCTTTACAGTTTCTACAGTGCAAATGAAAATCTGCACAGTTTCATTGTGCTCACACTGGGAGCATCTTGGAGCAAGGAAACAATGCTTTCATCACACAGTATCTTGCCTCCGAGAGTTGAGGATTGCAACCAAATGTATACAAGCAAGAAGTACTCTAATTAAAGAAGAAATAAGAAATGCAGATTCCAAGGCTTAATGAATCATTAAAAATACTTAGAAAAAACCTAATCTGGCAATTCCGAGCATTTAATTGAGTTGGCTGAAACATTTGCATGCGTGAACACAACCACATACAGTTATTTCCCTGGGTAGAATTCTTCAAGCTGTAATATTGATTCTTCATCTGGAGCATGAATGGCAATTATTTGTTAATAAAGTTGTAACTGTTCTACATACCAAATCAAGGTCTTGGGAAACCCTTCGCTTGCGCAGCTCTTCCATCCTCTCACACACATCTGTGAAGCAGGTGTTATAGTAGTCTGCATACTGCTGTGCCAGATCATCAATATTTCCCAGTGACCCGTCCTGCAGAGAAGAAAAAGAAAACAGGTTAATCAATTTTAAAATTCTAATTTAAAGGTAGTACCACAACTATGAAGGAAACCCCCACCCCTGCAGCACATCATGCTTAGGTCATCCTCTCCATCTCTATCCCAGAGCACAGTAACAGCAAGAACAGCTGGGAACTGGACTACCAAAACAGCTCCTCACAATCAGGTGGGACTTCATTAAGTCCCACAGAGAGAAAGAAGGCAGGGGCAACAGTGCAGTTGATAGTGCAGTATCTGCCTCAATTCCCTCCCAGCAGCATATACTCATATTGCACCTGGTTCTCCCAAGCAGCAGCTTGCTCTTCCAAGAGCCAGTCATCACACACATTTCAGTGACCCTACCAAGAGTAGCCCTGTGTTATGACAATGACTAACTGCAACTAAAACATTTCTTGCTAATACACTAAATCAGCCAGACTGCAAACAATGACGCCCACAAAGACACTCTGCCAGTTGATCTTTTAAGATGTACTGGAGGTGGCAACATGATTTGCTGAGTCCCAAATGCCTACTTTGCAGGGCAGGATTGCTACACTGCTAATAAAATGGCTATAGCCAGAAACCTAATTGTAATAATCTGTTAGTTACAGTTCAAATTCATACTTTAAAAATCATGAATGAAGAAAATAAGACCAGTACAATAAAAAGGCTGAATTTTAAGTGTCATGAGAAACCTTTCTAAACATCAGATATGTATGTTGCATCTGTGAAGTGAGGGGGTGGGCAGGTACAATATGCACACACTTAAGATAGGTCCAAAAGATGGGATGGAATAATCTTGTATCCCTGTATGTCTAACTTATGAAAGAGCATGTATGTCACTGTGTACATTCCTTAGAAGGTAACATACATGAAGAAGATAGGCTCTCTATGCCTATCCTGAGAGAAGGACAAGAATACATTGCAGACTATTATTTCATTGCTGCTGTTAATATATGCACACATATGAACATAGAATTATGTCTTGATTATTAAGAAAAAGCTAAGCAATAGAGAAATAATGTAAAAATAATTATGCTAATAATATACATAAATTGCAAAGTTGAGTTATAGCATACAAGCTAGGAGGAACTTTTAATTAGTAACCACGCCTTAATGAAGTTGTTGTTACTTGGAAATAAGCACGTGGTCCCACTCTCAGGGTTCTGAAGAGGTAGGTTTGCTGTAATGAAGTATCACTTCCAGAGAATTGGAAAAAACTTTCCAGTTTAAATCAAAGTGAAAGACAATTAAATCTCAGTCTGTGAAAACTATTTTCTACTCTTTTAAAGTGTAATTCCACAGGTGGAACAGTTATCTCCTGAAACTTTTGCAGATTTCACCAGAAATTTTTGCAGAGCTCACATTCCCAAAATTTAGAACAGCTTGCATTTTCTCAACACTACTGTGTTCAGTACAGGTGAAAAACAATTTGCATGTCACTTGCTGGAGCAGCAGAAGCAAAATAACTACACTAAATCTATATCTACACATTGTCCCCTGCCCCCATACTTATGTATTTTTTAACTGTAGTTCCTATCTCTCAACCTGCCAAAGATCTCACACAGGAGATGTTTCAAGCATTAAAAGATTGGGGTCCTTATACAAATACACTTCTGGGAACTTCAGACTTTCCAGAGCTTTGGACAAACAACTTTGTGTGCTGCTAAGCAAATGTATAGTTTACATGGGGAAAAAGCCAGCACCTTTGAGAACACAACCCTGCCTTTCTACAGGAGCCACAATGCTACCTGCTCACAGTGGAAGCCCACGTCTTCCTCCAACCACCTCCTTGACGTCCATCACTTCCCAACAAGCTGGGGAAGAAACTTGGACTCTTTGCCTGTACCACGAGTTCCACAGATTTCCCTGTGCCACCGGACACTCCTCTAGTAGCTGAGGGTGTACTTTGTGGTCCCACATGGACTACGTGCTGCTTTCAGTGTTTAAACATTCAGTAGGAATAACCACTGCTGGGGTAAAAAAATGAATACCAAACTGAAAAAGCAACCCCAAAACTTAACCTTCATTTGCTCACTTTTGTGGGCATTAAGAGGACCTGTATGACTTCCAGAGAGATGATGTGACATCTGAATCCCAGCCACTCAATCATAACAAACATCCCTCTCTAAGGGTTATCAAAAATTCCCACTTTGGGTATCTTCCCCAGCCAGAGTCTGCTTATTCCTTGAAAAGTTTTGCCAGTTAAGAATATTCAAGTTGGAAACAGTAATGATATAAAAGCAACACAGGGAAGCATAATCTTACTAAAACAACACGAAAATTGCCTATCAGTCCATCTCCTATCACAACTCTGGAAACCATACATTCCATAAAGTTAACCTGCTCCAAAGTACTCATAATTTCCGAAGGTAATTCATGACTTTAAAATTACCTTAAATACTCTAAATCCAAACATATCACTTGAACTTTAGCTTAGCTGAGAACTATTCAGAGTGGAGGATCTCAGCACGCTCTAGTGCTCCTCCCCACACTCCTCACACACGTGGTCATGGACCATTTGCAGGATAGCAATGGCACTGCCAGTGAATCAAACACAGCCAAACAAGTCCTCATTTTTCACTTGTGCCAGCGTGCAGTTCACTGTGCTATTTTTAAAGGTAGCCTCCAAAAGGCTGAAGGCTTCTGACTGTACCCTAAAATAGAATTAGCTGGATTGCAGCACCCCAATTAAAGCCCACAGAAGGTGGGTGGCTCCACTGCCAGCAAGCATGTGGCTGCAAAGAAAGGCCTATTCAGAAGTGACCCAGTCCACCAGTGCCGCCGTGTCCAGAGAAGCAGAGCTGCAGGCATGAGCCTGCCTGACTGACAGCAGGGATAGCTGGCAGTGCTCCGGGCTTGCATGAGGGGGCTATGCTGCAAATTAAAACAAGCTTGATATTCAGAAAAATAGGAAGGAACAGAAAAAACCCACAATATGTTAGAACATACAGTGGACACACAGAGAACAGACAGCTGACACACATACTCGTTACAGCCCTGCCACATGCTTTTGCTGGGGGTCCAGACTGAGGGCAGCTACAGCTTTATGCAGTTGCCATTCCACAAAGGCTGCATGCACTGTCCTTACTAGATGTGGACAGCTTTGGTGTTTGAAGCCCCATAGCTTCAAAATTAGAACAAAACCACAAACATTTGCATTTGCACGTCAACTTGCCAGAAAGGCGCAGTGGAAAATGCCAATTGAAGGATTTGTGTCTGCGGCCAAGAGTTGCTTTTATGAGTTTATGCATGCAGGCAATGCAGAGAGCATTGGTTTTGTCAAAAGAAATACAGATACGTAAATCAACCCAAGCCAAAGACAGCAAGCATCTCATGACCCACAGCATCCACTCATGATTTCATGTAAGTAAATGTCATAACTTAACAAAGGATTGTATATTTGATTTACATGACCTCAGATTTGATCCCTATATAGAGTTATCTTCATCATCCTCCTTTACTCTTCAAGCACTACTAAAAACATGGCAAAACTTAGAAAAGAGAAGATGCTTCATTCTTCTACTGCACAAATAATGGCCAAGACCTGCTTTAGATATCATCAAACCACAAGTATAACTCACCTGAAGGACAATGACATTTTGTCTGTTCTTTAAATTGACCCTCCAGTGCCTCCAAATAATTCTAAACTGTCTCACACAAAATGACCAGCAGTGTGCTTTGCAATGCTATTTTGGTTCTGAGTCTTTAAAAAATATTCATATGCAAAACATTAGGTCCAGCTCGATAAGTCATGTATTCCCTTACAGATGGAGTTAAAGTAATAATCTGAGATGTTTTTAAAAATCTCTAGAATTATTAATAAAATAGAACACTAAAAGCATAACTCACAATATTTTAAAAATATTTCACTCTAATGCACATAGAGTAAGACCCAGTGGCAATTTTCATAGGTTTAGACAAATGTGGAGTGCCCTTTTGGTTTCACAGGTAGAAAAAAAAGCATACAGTTATTTGATACAAAAAATAATAAGCCAATTTATAATAAGCCTTCAAACATGTACCACTATGTCCCATTTTGATATAGATGGGCTGCATATTTGAGACAGCTTATGCGAGCAATGAAAAAATACATAGCTTTCAAATTTGTCCTTACTGATATATTTCTAATTCAGAAGCCTCTGAAATTCTCTGAATTGTTAGCAACATTTTTAACACCAAAACCTCATAATAAACTCTGTCATTTTGTTACAAATGTAACAGTTAAAGCACTAACATGAAGAGTATTTTACACCAATTGTGTTTATTATCATGCAAACTGCAATGTTCCTGCTATATAATCCCACAGATCTTCTCTGATGGAAAAAAAAATGTGAGCAATACAAATATCGAGCAGGAAAACAATTTCCCAAACACTTCATTGGTAAGAAGTTACAACATGTTTCCCCTAAGACTTTACTACAGCACAGACTCTTCCATAAAATAGTTTGATAGCCAGGAAAGTACACAACTGGTTATTTATAAAGGGTTAAATGTAAAATGAAGATTTAATAGTCTAAGGAAAACAGAAGTTACCTCAGATTTCTATTTTCAGTTGTGAAGTGTGTTCCTAAATTTCCATTTTATAATGCATGCATGCAACATTCTTTGGCATCATAAAACATAGAGCAAAATGATGAATTGCCCTGAAATTCCCAGAGAATTAGTTCTGATATGCATGTGAATACCAAAGGAATCCATTGGGATTCCTGCTAATGGAGACACTACAAAGAAAAGTTGGAACGATTTGGCACTTATTACACAGTTAGAATTTATCGGTCACTGCACATCAGTTAGTTTAACGCCTTGGCAGAATCCTCTGTATTTGACATCTGAAAGAGTAAAAGAGAAAAATGTTTTGCTAGAGAGCTCTGCTGGCTGTAAAATTAAGTAAAAATACATTCATATTTTAATAGTATAATAAAATAAAAACACTAATAGCTAAGGAGGAATAACAGGCTTTGCTAAGTAACAAATACATTTGATGAACCTGCATGTGTACATAAATAATAGGTACTAGCAGAGCATGCATAGTTTCTGCATAAATTTCTTTGCAGAATAAGATTTTTAGAAAAATCTTCCAAAAATACAACTATTTCACTCTGTACTTTTCTGTCTCAGAATCTGAAAAGCGAAAAAGCTGCATATTCCAGCATATCCTCCTCCTATTCTGGCAGATGTTAGGAATGTCAGGAAAGAGGTCTTGATATGTGCTCACTCTCCCAGCCCCTGGATGAAATTCACGTAACTGCATGAATCTCAGAAATGTAAAAAGATGTGGATGCTGCAAGCCTGTTTGTTCAGCGAGACAGACAGGTCTCCATCTGCACAGTGAAATGCAGGTTACAGCACACAATGCAACTACACAAGTTGAAAACTTAAAAGCCACTGCAGCTATGGCCACAGCACATGTATAATCTGGGATCTTAGGAATTGGTCAAAAACTGGAAGACAATCTGACTTTTTTTCTCTAATAAGGCATAAATGAATGTGGAAATGGCACTGGCAAAGGGAAGGTGCCCTTTCACAACATGCAGCAATCTTACCCTAGCAAAGGCACATTTTTTTGACCTTTACAAGCTAAGATGAGAAAAATCCATTTCCATGCCTGAAACACAGGACTACTGTGTGGAGAGTCACTGTAAACATTAGCAGTTTATTTCTGGCAGCTAGATTTTAACAGGGACGCCTGCTAAAAATTTGTGGAACATGACCTTGCATTTCAATAATACCTTTGGTTTGGATGGCTCTAACAAGTACATATATGAAAGCCAGAACGTGGGCCAGAGCAAACAGGCTTGTTTGGGGAGGGGACATGGGTAAGAGGGAGGAGGGACAAAAAAAAGCAGTGAAATGAGAACATCTACTGCAGGAAAACATATTTGTGCCTAATAAATGCAAGGAATGATCAGTTTTTCATGGAACAGCTTTGACTAAGATGCCACCCCTTTTTAGATATTTTTACTAATCATAAAAGCTTGAGAAACTTTGCATCCTTACCTAAGTGACCTTGGACTCATGGCAGAACTCCCTGCATTCCAAAATATACTAATACCTGAATTCAGGCTGAATACAACCTGAATACAGTTGATAAATCTGAGACACTGTATTCCAGGTTCCTTCACAGCTCTTTCTAAGGAGGCAGACTGAAATCAGATCCAAACCTTTTCCAAACACAGGAGTTAAACCTGCATCCACCTCTCTGGCTAGAGCTTTTGTCTCAGTTTACTACAGTAATATGCAGTGAGGATAGGCATCTGTAGGAAAACCTGCAGAGCTCCATTATAATTCTGTTACACATTTCTGACCCTCTTGCTACCAATGTATTTCTGCAAGGAATGGGGCTGATGTTTTGCCTTCTGGCACAGCTTCAAAATGCTTGCATTAAAAATTAACCCAACAAGCTGCTAGAGAAATATTCCCTTCTATTCCTAGGACTCAGCAAGGACAATCTTCCATTCAGCAGAGTTAACAATTCCACTATCCATGCAATGACAGGTTCAGAGCCTGTCCTGACAGTCAGCAGGGTCAGAAATGCGAGACAGAAGTGCAAGGCCAGGAAGCCAGCACTTCCCTTGATATTCAGAAGAAGGCATAAAATACTCAATGTGCAAGTCATGACATTTTTATATTGAGAACAGCTATTTTTGAGGATGCTGAAAAGTTGTCATGGTTCCCTTGAACTCTCTATAGCCAGACACTGTGAGAACAAAAAGAACATACAGACCAGACTGATTCAACAGACTTTCCATTAATTTTTATGGCATCGGGGGCTTGAGTCATTAAACTATGTGGCTTTACAGACAGAGTTACAAAAATAGATGTGATACTACTGTGTCAAGCTCTCTGCAGCATGGCTATAGATTTATTGTATATTCTGTACAATAAGCAGAAAGCACAATGGTATACTTTGATATCAAAGATTTTGCAGCTGTTATGTGAAATAACTGATACAACCTACCGAGCACAGAGCACAGTCACTCTAGACCCAAAAAATAATATTAAACCACACTTATGTCAGTTTTTTCATATATATATATATATGTATATATGAAAAACATGGCAAAACTTAGAAAAGAGATATATAAACTTTGCCCTGTCTTTACATCAAAAACCCCTCTTACCATTTTCAAAATTCTGCAAATAAAGTGTTTCCTTCACCAGTAGCACTACAGTTATTTTTCCCCTTCTTTTTACTGTAAAGCCCCAAAGTCTTTGTCAAGAAGTTATAACAAAAGCATCTTCTCAAGAAAAAACATTCTGAATGTGATTTCTACTTTTCCTTCTGTAAATTAAAATAAATTTAAAAGCACACTACTGGGTTCCCTCTCTGCAGCTTGCAACCAAGGAAGTCCTCTATGGAAAAAACAAATATATATATGCATGCTAACAAAAAAGTTGCATGTATGCAAATGTACATTTCAACATACTTTAAAAGTTGGTATTTATCACAAGTAGAACCAGGTCTTGACAGACAAGAATATATGCAAATTTTATTCACGACAGTTAGTTCAAAGCACCCTTAATGTCCAGCTTCCCTAATAACAGTATATTATCCTCTATCCTCCTTTCCCTGAGGTGCTCTGCTCTAAGCTCATCAAAATGGAATTCAAACACCTGACATGCTCTGACACCTAAAAGGCTACCACCATCCACCAGACTGGTCAGCAGCCAGCTACAAGTTGCCATTGTCAGCTTGTAAAGTAGAACAAGTTTAAGCCATGTAATAGCTGCACCTGCCATCACCTCTCATTAGTTTTGTCTCCCTTGCTCTCACTGCCTCCTCCTTTTGCACACTCTGCTGAGACTTTTTCTCACATTGAGTGAAAATTTGTCACTTCATGTGCACCAGCTGCAGTGGGTTCTAGCCTGAGACTTGGAGCAGAAACAAATGGTAAACAAAAGAATGGCAAGGGTTAAGAAATGTACATATATCTGATAAAAGGACCATTAAGGAGATGGAGGTGAATTTCTTGTTTCAGTTTTGGGAAATTTAGCATATATTACGGGGGTGGCTTCGTGTCTGAGATAATTTAGGGTCTAATGAAATAGATATGGAAAAGGCAAACATCTCAAGTAGATGATGAAACAAATATTTCAGGGAGTTAGCCATATCAGCTACAATAGTGAAGGAGGTCTCATTAAAGCTCTTTTCCTTATATTTAGTAGCAGCACAGTATGACAAAACCAAATCTTCTGTGATATATGGGACTACATAACTGAGGTATGAGTAATGATTAAAAGAGTAGTCTGAAAAAAATCTAAACAGAAAACATGTAAAAAAATTTTGGATATTTAAAGGCAAAACAAACTGAGTAGTCAATAGTATCTCAGGACAAGTGTGTAAGCTCAGCAAGTCTTGTTTACAGTATTTCCCCAAGGTGTTAAAGTTGCTCAGAGAAAGCAAACTTTGGTAATAGTTATGTGCTAGTTTTACTAACAAAACTACTTTTCAAGTGTCAAGGCAGGAGAGAATGACTGCCTTTAAATTGAACTGTGCTATGCTTTTCCCCTGGACAGTTTGGCAGGAGGGAATACCTTGTCCAGAAAAAGTAAAGTTCACTCAAAAAAAACCTCTCATCCTTCTTTCTCTGTTCCCCCTCCCCCTCCCCCCTGCCCCTTCAGTGTACTATTGTGCGGTCCTTGCTGCTTTACTTTGAGGTCCAAGCCCAGAATCCTGGGCAGGTCCCTATGGACAGCAGCTTCCCCCAGCAGTAACCCAGCAGTACTGGCTTTGGAGATGCACCAATAAAGGAGAACACTCCATGCTTTCCCTCATTTCTTACCATCCCACCAGCTGAATCCTGCATGGGACCTTCCCCCCAACTACAACTACTGAAAGGTGGAGGAGAGAGCACAGTCCTTTCCCACTCTGCAGCACCGGGAAGGCCCAGCAGGGATGCAGAAATGCCCCACATTTCTCATGGCTGGATGAGTCTATTACCTCATGTGCACTTACAGGGCAAGAGCTACGGGGCAGAACTGCACCTTGCATCATCACCCAGCTTGGCAGTGAACATCCCAGCCTTTAGAAATGCTGCTCTTAGGAAGCTGGGTGTGACACCAAGCACAATTACTCACTCCCACTTGTGCCATTTTGGATGCTGACTTCCAAGAGGAAGGTGCTCTCCTGCTATCCATGTTCAGATTTCAGAAAGGGCAAAGGAAATCTCAAATATCTGCCTTCACTTCCAACTGTTTTTACAAAGCATGAAAAAACATTGCTCTGCACACCAAGGCATGATAGGATCACTCCTTTTTTTTTTTTTTGGAGTAGGTATGGAAATCAGCAATCCTGGTTTAGGCGCCCAGCAGCACAGGGCACTGTGTGTCCCAGAGATGCAGCCCTTGATTTACTGTTGCAAGTGCAGAGGGCAGCCCAGCAGTCAGCTGTGGAAAGCCAGAATGCTGATGTTTGAACTGCTTTCTCAAACTGATATTTTTCTGGTTTTTCCTGCTAGAAATTCAGCAGCTTGCAGCCTAGAGGATACACCCAACACTTCTACATAAGCAGGGACTAACCTCGTCTTCACTCCTACCGCTTCCTGACAGGTCATCTTTTACCAGGAAAGGAAACAACTCTAATTAAGCATGGCAGCAATCCATGTTTCCCCCTGTAATCTTAGCAGCAGAAGAAATTATTTCCTGTAGCTCCTGTAAGCCAGCTGTGCTCAGGGTCCCCTTCACCAATGCCGCCCATCCTACCTGTCTGTGCTATCCCTACAAACCCTCACTCCTGCAGGGACCATGTGCTCTGCGCTGGCACAGAGGGGTAGGAGTAATAAACTAGCTTAAATAGTTTATTAAATAGACACCCCACAATTCAGATTCATACAAATCTGAAACCAGAAAGGCTGACTCTGCCCTAAAGCACTTCAGTGAAGCCTCAGCTTTTGACTCTTAACAGAGGTATAGCACTGTTAATACAGTCTCAACCACTGTAGGTAGCATACACATGAACTAAATATAATACTGCTCACGCAAAACGTCATGGTGCTGGGCTCAGGTTTTTTATCGCCTTAACTAAGCTTCCTCAAGTGTCTTTGGAGAGTGTTTTATTTAGGAACAGTAAAGCACAGTTATCAAGGGGTTTCAGTTAATTTAATTAAGTTGAATATAATTATACTCCAGTGGGTCTTAAAAATGAAGAATCTATTTAAATATTATTTAGATGCGTGTCTTTTAAGTACCACAGATTGCACAGGGCTTCATGTTTATATCAATTAGGGATATCAACCTAGCAGTAAGAACTCTATCGTTTGCCAGCTTATAATCCTTTCCACTCTGGGATTCTGTATTTTATTTATTCATTTCCCTTTATCTGTGTACAGTGAAGAAGCGCTTTTTGCGTTCCTGTGTGTTCACATTGCTTCATCATTGCCATAGCACTTCCTAATTAGGCTAAATAGGCCTCTTACACAAGTAAAAGAGGAACATTTCTGCCTATCAACAGAGCACATCCTACAGTCTGGGCTTCAATAAATGTGTGGCTGCCATATCTCCCAGGTATTCCAAGCCCATATTTTTCTGAAAGGGGGACACGAAGGATGCCATGTGCTTGTTTCAAGGAAGTGCTTAATCCTGTGGCTGCCCTCAGTCCAGTGGCCCTGCCCACTGATGAGAGACAAGAGGACATAGAATGAAGCTGCATCAGAGGAAGCTCAGATGGGACATTAGAAAAAGCTTCTAGATTGTGGTCTATCACTGAAACAGGCTCTCCATAGAATTGGTCACAACACAAAGCCCCTCACAGTTCAAGGAGCATCTGACAATGTTTTTAGTCTCATGGTTCAGTTTTAGGTACCTTGTGAGGAGCAGGAAGTTGGACTAAATGATCCTTATTGGTCCCTTCTAACTTAGACAGTTTGTGATTCTATGTTGCTTTTACTGGAGACTGAATTAGTTACTCAGGTGTTGCACATCACAGAGATGCACCTCAAACTGAGGCACAAAACAATTCAAAAAGCCCCATATGGCTAAAGTGGTCATAAAAAGGTGGCAGAACCCCAGTGTTAATGAAATTCACAAAAAAAATTGTGTCTCTACAAAACCTGGTAGTTGATTCTCACTGACCCAAGGAACCGTAGGCTGAAAGAAAAGTACCGTAGAAAAAGACACTTGGACTTGGATGGCAAGCAAAGTCCTTGAGCATCTTCTTTATGCATAGTGACATGAACATCAAAAGGAGAACGTCCTGCTAACTAACCATTTGTCAGGACAGCTGTCATGCCAAAGAAAAACATCTCACCTAGCTGTAAAAGTGACAGTAACATGAAAAGAAAGTCTCAGATGGAAGGAGTTTCCTCACAGACTCTACTTCTCAGATGAGAAAAGTGATTGCAGTCTCAGGGAGCACCACCCCATAAACCCAACAAGAGTGGCAGGACAGCCTCTGTACCAGGCAGCATCTGAAGCAAGACAAAACCAGCAGGAGCTTTCTGAGCAAGATGTTACACCACTTTTCACAGTCTGCACCATTATCAGTTTCAAAACAAAGAATGCATAGTAAATCATCTCCTTCATTCACAGAGAATTAGGATTTGAAAGAAAGCAAAGATTTTGCTGTATGACTCTTTCAAATGGAAAAGAAAATAATGATGTTTCCAGATAGGGCATCTCTTCAAAGCTTGAGAGGTGCAACGGCTGGTTTAGAAGGAGTTACATGTGAACAGGAAAACAGGGTATAAGACTGTCTCTGGGAAAACAGTAAATTGCACTCGCATCCCCAGCTTGTTGCAGCTAACCAGCCCTCTGCTACCAATTACCCATTCAAAGCATCTACTGGCAATACCGTGATGGTTTAGTTTTACATGACTCATACACACATCAATGGTTATCCACCTATAGCCTGCATTTGTCTCTAAGCAAAAACAAAACAAGGTGTGATGAATTAGACACGAAGGATTACTTTGCACTATGATATCTCTACTTGGTGCCTGAAATAAGTCTTTTCATTTCTAAACCAAGCTTAAATCTCCATTACTGATTTCCCACGTGCTCCCTGATGTCCACACCATTCAGCCACCTCCTCTGGGTCTCCAGGAAGTCAGCCTGCACATTGACCTTCCCCAGGCAAGGTCCCAGTGCGTGCTCCAGCCATTTCCTGCCATGAAGGCGGCAATTCTTCCTTTCACATGATCCTTCTAAAGCCCTCTTCCTAGCAGTTGCAACTTACCCTCCTCAGCTGGGACTCTCCTCTTTTTCTGGTCACAGAAATACAACTCTGGATACTGACTCACTGCACCTCCATCCCCTGCCATCCTGTTTCCGCTTTATGTGAGAGGTACTTTCCTAAGAGAGGCGTGATTCTAGAGAAAAACCCTCGCTTCACTCTTTTTTAATTTTTTTGGTTTTGTAAACTTCTCAAGGCCCCCCAGCCACAGAGCTGCCTAAGAGAGGCAGAAGGGTCAGCAGGAGTTAACATACCATTTTTTCCCCCTTTCCTCTCTCTTTCTTGGCAGTTTATAAAATAATTAACTATCTGTAAGCATTCTGAAGTAGTTGTTACTAGGTTTGGCAGATGAAAAATGAAAGATTTGTACAATCTTTTGTATTTTATGTACACTTGAGACAAGGATTAAAACCCACAGTAACTTGGCAAAGATTACTTTAAGGAAGTACCATTCCATCAGATAGTAAAAGCAACATTGAGAACATCCACCTCTTTTTTTTTCCTCCTACTTTTGGTATTTAGGAACTCAAATTCCACACTAACCAAACCCAGTGAGACTCATTGTGACTAGGATAACAAGGATATGCAGAAGGATCCCTTTCCCTTCTCACTTATGTGTGACCACACACCACATGTGGTATGAAGCTATTCTTTATCATCACCATCATGCCAGTATTTTGGTGAGGTCCTTGACCTTATGTTCCCTGTTAACTTCCTGAGTTAAGATAGCTATCATGCAAAGCTTATGATTTACAAAGTTTAGGTTTTAGAAAGTGTATCCATCTGCACATATATACTCACTCCCTGACACAAAATCTAAACAATGCACTGCTTGGGTTTGGGCTGAGCAGGAAACAATACACCTCATTGAACAGAAACATCCCAGTGTCCCTTCAATTCAGCACACGGCACCACAGTGGAGTGGGATTAGGCTCCATTTCTTGTCTCATTGTAAACCACTCAGAAAGGTAGGTGTGATTAGAGAGGAAAACTGAATTTTTACGGAGGGGCAGTCCTTTTGCATTACCTGCAACAGAGCAGTCTCTACTGATTAAACAAGAAACAAACAGACCTTTCCCCCAGACCTCAGAAGAAAAATTTCCTCTAGAAATTTCCTCTCCTTACTAGGTTTTTTGGTTTTGAAATATGGTATCATTATCAGTCCTCTGATAATATTATACAGGGAAATCTTTCTCTCCAACCATTGTAGAAAACGATATATCCCAAAAAACACTCTGAAGCATCATGTTTTTAAAGCGTAAACATACAATCATCTTGAAGATGGAAACTTGAAGACAGGAACCACAACTGATATACAACATGCCCACACCTCTTCCTGTTTTACAATGGTTATTTATGAATTCTAAGGTGGGAAAGAAACCTAATAATGGAGTGGAAATCACAATCTCTAAGTGTTGGTGGATATTATGTATTAATACAAACACATTTATTTATAAAACAGGATTTTTTCTTATTTTCATCCTCAGAGATTATAAAATGTAGTTTAAATGCAAAGGATTTATCATCAGTTTTCAGAGCTACTCCCCTAAAGTGGCCAACCACTAGAGCTTTAAGACTCACAAGAATTAAATATTATTCTGTATAACTGAAGGCTGCGTTAAGTCTGTGCAGTGATATTGATAACAATATGAATGTTATCTGACATGGATGGTAAAAGGAGATTACTCTTAATTTAGCAATAAAAAAAAAAGTATTTTTAATTTACACTTCACCCCTAAGATTGCACTAGAAGTTTCTGGTGCACAAACCCCTTTTGGCTGAGTTGCAATATGCAGCACGTGTCTGCTGGAAAACAGCAAACACAGAATCAAAAGAGAAGGAAGATATTTCAAAATTGTAACAGATATGGATAAACAGAGATAATAAATAGGCAGAACACAAACATCCAAACATCCCTGTGAGTGTAAAATATGTAAAACCCACAGATTCTTCAGCTGTGACATATCATTTCTAAAGGTATATACTATGACTCACAAGATATTACTCTGGCAAGCAGAATTCTTTAAAAGCCTAAAATGCCTTTTTTTTCTGAAGTACAATGTATTGCTATGCAATCAGCTCTAGCATGTGTTTTCATCCAAGCTCCAGCTGTGGATGTGCACTCGCTGACAGAACAGTGCCACCATGGTGTAATGAGCTCTCCTGTTTCCTCCATCGGTTGTGCTGGGGTTGCAGTGAAGCAAAGAGCAAGCTTTGCATAGCAGGGTCAGCCTGGTGCTGGCATTGAAAGGGGCAGGAGGCTCAACTCATCTGAACTTACGAAAGAACAACAAAAGATGCATTTTCCTTTTTTCTTAAAAGCCTACAGGCCACACACTGCTCCACTATAAATAAATTCATGCCTTAGGCTCCTGAAGATTTTATGTAAACAGTACAGAAAGTAGACCCTTTATCTTTTGTTTATCTTTTGTTTTCATCATACCTATCAGCACTGCATAAAGCATCTTCAGTTGCAGGTGAGAGGGTTAGGAGCACCTCACAATCAAGAGATTGCTCAGATACTCTCAATTTAATATTGTAGCAAGCATGGTACTGTTTCCACTATCATCTATCAGCTCTCATCATGCTTGCTGCAAAGCTTTCAAAGCGTTGCTTTTATTATTATATTAAACAGTTACCTAATCTCCTTTACACACACTCCCACACACAAAGAATGCAGTCCAGGTGGAGAACACTGTGAGATTAAATATAAATCGGCTGTTACCTACAAAGAGCAAAAAGCACTGTATATCATCGTAATTACAGTGACAATAATGAAACATAAAAGGATATATTCATATTCTAGATAACTGTATTACCATGCTTGTATCCTTCATAGTGTATGTTTACCCACACATGAAAAGACATATCTTCATCTGGAGGCCTGATGATGCAAACTGATGTCTAGAGCATATCCCCATGTCCATGCAGGGCCATGGGGAAGTCAAATCACCAAAGTCTAATGAGCTTGAAGGAGAGCAGATCTGCAACAGCATTCCAACCAGGTCACACTCAGATTGTGACATGTATTAGAAACCTGTTCTCCAATTCATTGTATGACTTTCCTCTAAAAAGCCTGAAAATGTTATTTATAAGTCATTGTTGTATTATACTCTTAAGCTTGTCCATCCAAATTTCCAGCTACACCCTGCTTAAAACTGTTTTCCAAATAGGTTATACAATCCTCATTCTCCAGCTCTTCACAGAAAACATGCCTCTAAAATGAGTATGTAGCTCAAAAATGCTTATACAGGTCATTAGAACTTACATCAAGTATTTTATTATACTAATCTTAGTTCAAATAAACCTGGTCCATTATAAGTCTGTGTTTCAAAACACAGCAGTAGACAAGAAAGTTCTGCTATTACCATAAGCCAGGAAAAACATTCCCCTTGCCTCAAGAAGATGAAAGCAGAGCCAGCATGCCCACACCTGACCCACACTGTGCAAGTGCACTGTGGGAGGAGAGGGCACAGATAGCTTCTTTTATTTTTAATGTCATTATTTTCAATAACAGAAATCTGTGCTGTAAACCCTTGTGCCCAAAATGTATTGTAATTTTACCCTGCCAATGAGTTGTCTCTTGTTGTCAGGCAGAAATAAAACCCCTTCATATCTCTTTATCACACAACATGTCTAGATATATTTTAATAGAGAACATGTTTTTATAGTAGAAACCGGATTTTCAGACTTGCGCATATGAAACCCAGTTTCTTCCTATTGTCCATTTTCTCAATGAGAAACATGGAATCCAGATCCTTGCAAAGCCACCTCAGCATCCCTGCAGTCACAAGCACCTTCCTCCTCCTCCCACCACTAATATTGCCAGGCAGTTCATTAGTCATCAGCTATGTCAAGCAATCACCAAGAGGAAAATTGTTAGCAGCATCCAATGTTAAAACAGGTATTGTGACAAATCACTTTGCTGGGTCATTACAATATCCTATTCCTCCTGTGTTTCTGAACCTCCTAAAGTCCAAACACAGTGTGTACTCTATGGCCATTGATACTGTTACAACAGGCTAAGCAGAAAAGAAGGCGGCCTGGGCTGCTGCACGAAGGAAAGCTACAACCACGGTTTCCAAATGACAAGAGGGTGACCCAGAAGGGTGCAGTAAGCAGGGCTGGGTGCAACAGCACCGAGCATCCTCTGCTCCACAATGCCACCTCTGAAGGGAAAAAAAATCCTGAAGGAACATAGCCCAGGGCCAAAACTGGAACAGTTCAACCCAGGTCTGGAAGGAGACAATCTGACTCAAACTCCTTTGCCCTGGGCACTGACTGTTCCCTCTATCCCTTGGCCCTGTGCCACATCCAGCAGTGACCCTGTGCTCCATTTCTGTGTCCCGATCCCTCCACTGCTCCTGTTTGCATAGCACTTTATACAATCAGCACTAATTTACCCAGATTTCTACACAGCATCAGACTAAGTTAAACTAATCATTACTTACTTCTGTAAAATGTCATTTGCTCTAAGATACACTGAAAATAAGAGGTTTTCACCTGACTGTAGAAAATGGTAGCCAACATGTGTAGCATAGTATATTGCATTCCATGTAATAAAAATCCTTTAAGTGCTCATGTGCAACACATTTTCTTTTTCCACATCAATTTTCACATTTTCTTTCTGCTTAGAGAATGTCATTCTTTTCATATCTACAAAAGGAGGAAGGCATCATTACAGGCTAATTCTATCAACCTTGTATTCCACTGCTCTTGAAAAACAGAGAGAACTTGGTTGACTGACTTTCAAAAGATGGAAAAAGTATGAAGAAAAAGGGTATTTCCAAGTTGGTATTCACAGCAAATCAGCAAGAGGAAGAATGTGCTTTCAAGAAAGAATGAAGAATGAACCAAAACGAAAAGCTCTTATCACTCCTCATGGAGTAGGGTCTTATGGGGACTAAACTCTCTGATCAAGACATCGGTTTTATGTGCCCTGATGTGCAAGAAAAAGCCTAGACCAAAGGTTATCTCTGTGAGCTGTCTTTCCTCACAAAGGGATTAGCATTGCCAGGCACAACATTTCATGGAAAGGCAAAGGAGATGCAACAGGTTAAGTTTAAATTATAAAATTTAATCCAACACTTAAACTGACAGTCAGTCACTCTCTCTTTTGACTTCTTCATTTGAAAGCAAAATACCTTCCATGGTTTTGTAAAACAGAAAAAATAATATCTGCCAGTTTGAAAGCAGAGACCAGGCCTTCTGGGTTTATCCTTATTGTTGCAAGTGGGATATGCATTAGAAAACGTGCTCCAAATAGAAGTCGGAACAAAAATGTTTTGAATCAGAATGTCCCAAAGCACGTGGAGTTAATTACACAGTGCCACAGGCACTTTGCTGACATGTCATTGATACAAATCATAAAAAACAAGTATATTACACTTTCAAAAGCATATCTAACTGAAGCAGCTACTCATTTGCCTGCACATTTCCACAGAGCTGTGCTGAGCGTCCATGATCCCAACTGGAGTGGCCTTTTGGTGCCAATCTGATACCAGAAAAACAGAGTTACCCAATGAGAAACTGAGAGAGCAACAGAGCAGAGATTTCCATAGGAGGTTACAGTGAATTAATGAGGGTTTAACGAAGAGCAATCCTGGAAGAAATTGTTGGCTGGTCTTAGCTGCCACAACTCCTCCTGGCAGTTCTACAACTGCTTTATCAGTTGGGGATCTACTTCCCTGATCCTTCCAGATACCAAGACTCCCTGGCTTAATATCAAATACCTCTTCCCAAAGCATGTTAGCCAGTATCCAATTACATGTTATCACAGTAGCATTATCAGCTGGCGTCTTTTCTCTTTTGGTTTTTTTCTTTATTACTTTGATAAGAAATTCAAAATAGCCACTTAAACACGAAGACCAAGATAGATTATATATGTAAATAGTAGGGCTCCAGGTAGCCAAGTGAGCTTTATTGTCTTCAAAATACTCTGTTCTCTTCAACTAACAGCAGATGGTAGGAAAGGGCTGGTTTTCTCTCAGCATAACTGCAAAATACTATCGAAAAAGAAATCTTTTTTTTTTTTTTTTTCAGCTGTTATAATTGATACAGTAGTTTGAAACAAGAAACTAGCTACTGCTTTGAAATAAAAAGCTGGAAAGACTTCTAATGCCATGAATTAGAAGTCTTTCAAGTTCTGTTGTATCTTTTGCATCTTGGCCATTTAAGACAGAATCTCCTCCTGCAAATAAGACACTTTCTTCGGTGAAACTCCTATTACAATTGATCAGAGCTTTGACAGTGATTTCATTATTGTCAGGATTTGACCCAGATATCACTCCTATGTATATACAAAGGAAGAACTTTGCATAAACAAAAGGGGCATTGGAATGACTTCCCTGTACTAAGGTAAATAGCCCATGTTTTGAAAGCACATCTTTAAAAGAATGAAGTTCATTATTTTAATTTCATATTAAAATTTGTTCTCAGATCTCATAACGTACAAACTTTTAGACCTTCACATAGTAAGCAAAGAGTTTGCTATCACCACATCAATACGTGATTCTATGTAAAAAATAATCGCTTTTTATAGCATTGAGTTTTGGTGACACAGAGAATTTCTTTATTACCACTCACAGTCCACCTCTCTCTAAAACCTTAATACACTTCCCACATTCATTATTGCTCTGAAACACTGAAAATTATAATTATCCAATACATTCCAGCATGTGCTTGCTACAGACTAGGTGAAAGCTTTTGTGCATAATTTTGTTATCTATCTTGGGTTATCTTTTGTTATCCTTTAACAGCATAAATAGCTTGCGGTGCTTATACCACAGCTGTATGTATGGAATATTTCATTAGAAAAGTGCAAAAGGGAAAAGTCACATTTACTTCAGCAAGACCTAGTACAGCTGCAAGCATACACTCAGTATTTATCAAGTATAGGGCTATTATGTGACTTTGGAGTCCATAAAATATGCTCCTTACAAGCAGCACTTGACAACTGTTTGCTTCCCCTCCAGACCTGGGATCTGCCATCACAGGTTCCTCCTAACGAAGTTCTATTTGAAGGAATGTAACTAAAAATATACAAACAATGAAATATATTTATCAATATAAATATGGAGAGGGGCTCAATTTGTATTTCAAGTAACTTCAGTACTGAATACCAGCTGGGGTGACACTATGGCCTTTTCTCGTAATTCAGTACATAGAACAGACACCACCACACTCCACAAGGCTTCCAGCAGGGCCAGTGGGAGGAAGGCAACACCTTCCTTCCTCTTCCCCACTGCTCTAACTTCTCAGTTTGAGGAGGGAAGAATCAGGCATTTTATCACTTCTATGAAAAAACATCTTTTTTACCATAAGGACATTCACCATAAGGACATTTCAGCAAATTGCTGGAACAGGCTGCACAGAGAGATTGTGCAGTTTCTGTCCTTGGAGGTTTTCAAGATACAACTGAGTAAAGCCCCAGGCAACCTCACCTTATCTCAGAGCTCTCCCTGTTTCAGCTTGAGGATAGGTTAGATGCTGCCTGAGGTTCTTTCCACCCTGCATCATCCTACAATCATGGCTTAAGAATGCATTTTTCTCTTTCATTCCATCAACAAACTTTTGATGATCACCTTCTTTCTTAATTTCATTCTAGTTTTCTCCTTCCAAGATCACAGAATCATAGAATGGTGTCTGTTGGAAGTTCCAACACCCCTGCCATGGGCAGGGATAACTTTCACTAGACTAATTTGCTCAGAGCTCTCCATCCAAGCTGGCCTTGAACACTTAGGGGACTGGGGCACCCACAACTTTGGGCAATTTGTGCCAGCACCTAAGCACCATCACAGTAAAGGGTTTCTTCCTAATATCTAATCTAAATCTACCCTCTACTAGTTTAAAGCTACTCCCCCCATGTCCTGTCACTACATGCCCCTGTAAAAAGTTTTCATGTTTGTTGTATGCTCCCTGCAGGTACTGAAAGTCTGCAACTAGGTCACCATGAACCCTTCTCTTCTCCAGGCAGAACAAATCCAATCTCTTAGCCTTTTCTTCACAGGAGAGATGTTCCATCCCTCTGACCATTTCAGCAGCCTTCCTCTGGACTTGCTCTAACAGGTCCATGTCCTTTCCTGTATTGGGTACCCCAGAGTTGGATGGAGCACTGCAGGTGGGAGTCTTACAAGAGTGATCTTGGCTCTTCTCTCCTGCCTCTCTCCTTGCGCTAGTGCATTCCTTTGGTAGCTTCCAGGCTGTTGCAGGGCCAACCCAGCCAGCATATCACTGCACCAACTTTTTCATTTATAGAGCTATCCCCAGAGAATCCCTCTGGTGTCTACATCTGTGCTCCCCAGACAGTTTGAGTAATGAACTGCTACAGATCCCAGGAAATTAAGACCCATGCTCTCACATAATTGACAATGCAAAAGAAGTAAGCCAGCAACATAGGCCACTGATGTGGCATCATGGACTACAACCAATCAGCTACTGACTCCCATTTGGAAGTCACAACTCCAGTTCACTGCTTGCCTTTTGCAGCACAGGTTTGAAAGAGACAAAGCTCAATGCACCACAAAGATGGGCAGTGGAAATGGCACTGGAGCTACCTCTTCTTTGCCTTCAAACAAGGACAGAGCACTAAGTAGATTTATACTCAGTTCATATTAGGACCTTATTTTGCAGCCCAAAAGAATAGAAACTCTTTAAAAGTCTACATCTGAAGAAAACTGACAGCATGCAGTGAGAACTTCTGTCTTCCCTCTTATAGGAGACCCAACACAAGGTATCTTTTCATATTTGTAACTGTGTTGCAACACAAAACACTGAAGTAAGAAATGCTAATAATGCTGGCTGATGCTTGCAACCGATATAAACCATCAACTTCATAATCACAAGATGATTCCTTTCTGTAAAGCTGACCAACTCTAAGACAAATGATTTTAGCATAGTTTTATTAGAAGACAAATAATAATTAAATAGCTCTGTTTTCCCAGGAAGGAAACTAGCTTGTATTGTCAAAAGAAACCTATTCAAATTATTAGTTGTGTGACAATCAGATCTTTTTCTGCACTGAGCTTCAAAATGCTAGGCTGCTGGTCTGGCCTCCTCAAAAACTCCTTCCCAGGCATCCAATAGCACTTTGCTCTTACTAAATGCAGTACTGAAAGCTGCCAGAAAAAGACAGAAAGAGACTGTTCATAAAGTACCAACTGTGTGCTCCTTACAAACTGGCAGAACTGACTCTGTTTGCATTCTTAGATTAAAATCATTAACAGTGAAAAAGTGTATGCAGTTGGGTGTTATTAAACTGCATGTCAAGTCAATGGAGAATTTCTATGAAGAAAAGGAATAAGACAAGTTTTTGAATCTGACTTTGAATATTAACAATAAAGTCCATGGCGTAAAAAAAAAAAAACCCGCAGCATAACATGCTAATTAAATCCTCTGTTTAATTCTATAACATTTCTTCTGAATTAGATCCTATGGGTCTACCATTCATTACTTTCCATGGCAGTTTTCCAAAAAGTATTTCTCATAATATTCTTGAATGTCTACTGGTTAAATGTTAACAACGAAAACTAACACGCATCAAGCCTATTCATTTGCTTTTAAAATGAATAAACAGGCACTCCACTGTTGATTACCACATTCCTGTATCGCTGGAAGGCTGCCAGCTCCAGTACGTATATAACGTTAGTATTTGTTGTTTTTTTGCTGAGTGGCAATCCTCTGCGGTAATTATAATCTTGCAACTAAAGTAAATATTATTCTCTCGCTGCAAGTAGAAATAAAGGATTGACTCTTCCTGTATTTTTACTGTTTGCCATCCAGTCCGTCCTGTCGGTACGCTACGTGCCCATTAAACGTAATTCCTTGAGCCCTCGTTACTGGGGCCATCTCTTTTGTCTGTAACCAGTGAATTACGAGGATTAGTCCCTCCTCAGAAGATCACCGGCGCAGAAACTCCACGGGCCGTAGCCGAGCAACTCGTCTCCAAAAAACTACCGGGAGTAAGAGCTCCAAAGCCGGCGCCTGGGAGTGCCGTGGGGTCCCGGGAGCGCTGCGGGCCGGGCGGCCGTGCCCGGAGACCCCGGAGCAACGCCCCCCACACGCGGGGCTTCACCCCGAAACGCGTGCGGGGGATGTAAAGGCTGCAGACACCGCCTTCAGCCCAAACTGTCCTGTATCGGCGGCAAGCCGGGGCAGCCAGGGGACAATGAGCTCATTGATGCGGCTGAACCGGCGCTCCCGGGTGCGTCCCCGCCAGCGGGCAGCCCCTGCGCGGACCCGCTTCTTGGCGGTGCTCGGCGCGGCCCTTCCGCCCCTTCCACCACGACAGCCCAGAGAGCTCTACTCCAGAACCGCGATGAAGGCGATCACCGACACAACCCGTGGCTTTGCCCGTGAAGTTAGTTTTTTTGGGACGTACGCGCCCGCACAGGGCGGGCACGCTCCAACTCGGGCAAACTCAGCAGCAGGTGCCAGGAAGACCCGGCGAACGCTCCGCAGCATCTCCATTCCCCCACCCCAACCACCCGTCCCGCGGCAGGCGGCCCCCACGGCCGCCCCGGTCCCAGACCCCGTCTCCACCGCACTCACCAGGATGCCCATCACGTCCGCCCACAGCTGGGCGAACACCTCCGACGTGCCGCTCTCCGCCGGGGCGGCGGGGCTATCCGCCCGCTCCCCCTCCATGCCCCGGCCCGGCCGTCGGATCAGCGCCGGTTCCCTGCCGCCGCGGCCGGCCCGCCCCGCCCTGCCATCCTCCCCCGCCCCGCTCCGGCCCGCCCCGGGACACCGCGGGACGGCCCCACCGCCCTCAAACTTTCGACCCAGCGACAGAGCAGCCGGCGGTGCCGCTGCGGCCCAAAACACCTCCTTCCCCGCCCGCCCGGGGGCTCGCCCGGCGCATGTGACCGCCCCAGGGCGGCAACAAAGGGCCCAGCGCCGCCCCGGCGGCTGCACGCACCCCAAAAGTCAAGAGCGGCGCCGCGACACGCGTGGTCGCTGGCGTAGCTCTTGTTGCCATCCTCGTTACCCCCGTGCTTGTGTCTCGCCTGACGGCCGGAGCTCCACTGGCCAAGTCAACAGCGCTTTCTTAACACCGGGGAAAGACTCTAGGAAGATGTGTCAGCTGCACGCGTTACGCGGCGGCAGGGCAAGGGGCACCCTGTTAGTTCAGGTTTAGAGTTTGGGTACCGGGACCGCATCATTCTCCTGAGGAGCGGTGGTCTGTCACCTATCGCCCTTGGGGAGGACTGTGAGAACGCTGCCACCCCTACGTCTGTGCCTCATGCTCCCTGGTACCACCCCCAATCCCCATTATAGTCAAATTAAATAATTACTAACTACAGACAGCAGCAGCTATGCTCCTGCATTCTACTTGGGAAACTGCTAAGTGCCCAGACACACGCACTTCTTGTGGAAGGCATATTAAATAAGAGTGGCCAAACCCCACTGCCTGTGCATGGGAGGAGTGGCAGAGGTCAGCAGAAGAATGACCTGAAGGCCTATCCACCACTTCACACCTTACTCCCAAAGCTTCTGCTGTGACCAGCAGCGAGGAAATCCTTTACTCTTAGTGCTCATTCCTAAGCTTTGAAATGTTTAGATGCTTCTTGAAAAGCTCCTGTTTCAAGCTGCCATTTATTGGAAGCACCTGTCTGCACGGGGTGGCAGGGAAAGTGATGTATTTAATGGATATGCAGCTGTCACGCTGGCCAAGCATGTTGAGAGCAGCCAGTGAATCCTCCAACATCCTTCATGCCCTGCTTACTGCCAGGATGTATGTTACATGCCCTGCACCACCCAAACACAGCCCAGAGTCTGCCCTAGAACCTGTGCTCCCTCTTCCAGGCTCTCTGTTCAGCCCTGGGGTCCCCTGGCACCCCCTCAGCCCACTCACCAGCCCTACAGCCAACAAGGCTCCCACTGAGGGCACATCGCCGGTGGCCTGGGAGGGCTGGAGCAACAAATGATACCATTTGCTGTCAGGGCTAAAAATAGTATCTGGAGAAGAAAAAAAGGAAAAGCGTGGTTATTGCACCCTTCTCTCAATGTCTCAGTAATGCTCTTTTTCTGTCCTCAAAGCTAAGATTTAGTTTGTGGGCTAGCACTGGAGAGACAGGCTGGCCAAAACACTTTCTTTCTCATCAACTGCCACACAAAGAATGGGAGAAGACTTTTCTAAGCACTTTGTTACTGCATCTTTTGCTGGAGTGGTCAACAGCACAAATTGAACAGAGAAAAGGAGGTGGGGAGCAGAGGCAGAAAAACTAAGAGAATTATGCTGAGAGAAAGTGGTAAAGAAACCACTGATGACTGACCTCCTTTAGGATGCACATGTAGAATACACCCAGTGTAATGCATTTTATTCACTAGTAATGAGTCAAAAGTAATGAGAAATAATGAAAGGCCCAAACCAGGTATAAAATCTCTTCTAATTGACCTTTAAATTGTACACAACTATAAACCTATGAAGTACGAGACTAAAGGCATGTCAGTGAACTCTCTCAGTACTCTGAGATGGCTTGCATAACTCAAAACTGGTTTAATTAGTCAGGGTAATTTACTGACTGACCCTCTGAAATTCATTACCACTTACAGTAGTAATGTCAATCTACTTAAAAATATCTGAACAAGGCTCACGATCTCAGGATTTAATTATTCTGGGCTCATCATACACACTATCTTCTGTACTTTCTTTTTTATAGATGGAGGCATATTACAAAAAACAAACAAAACAGCAACTCTGCAGCACACAGCCTAAACCCCCTCACTGTTGTGTCTTGGGTGGCAACAGATTACGATCAAGTAGGTGCAAGGGGCAGTACTCCCACTTGCCTGGCCCCTCCCTGCCAACCGAGGTCACTGCTTCTGTGCAATGATGACTACATCACTTACTGAAGCGGGTCCTGAATAGCCACACTTTTCAGCCTTGCAGTACAGGTAACAAACTAGACAGTAAATTGTGGTGGTCCCAGAGTTGCTTCCTGAGCTATTATGTCATCCTTTTTGTGGAAGCAGCAGCTTTCATCAGAGAAGCACGATGCATGGCTGTGGCAGTCTTCCCCTCAGCCTTTCATTTGAGATACAGAGCCTTTGATTTCAAGAAAGTGAGATAAGGAAAGAAAGATCTTGCAAAATCACATGACTCCAGAAGTAGTTGCTTTAAAACCAAGTGGACATGAGAGAATCAAAACAAATCCATGGCAGTTTACAATAGCTACCATCTTCTATGATCTTGCAACTGTAGTATTCACACATTTTCAGACATGCATAACATGCCATTTTCACAAGACATTCAATGAATATGACATACTAAAATTATTCTGTGCTCTTCTCTCACCCCTTCCTTCTAGGTAGGACAAGGTTCCTCTATTTTAATGAAGCCAATGTCCTGCAGAACTAAATCCCAGGAGTATTTTACAAAAATCAGCTGCAACAAGTGTATGGGAGTTTTAGAAAAAGCAGGAACTCAGATCTTAAAGGAGTTTTGAAGCCCAGCTATGAGTGGGCTATGTGTTACAACTGCTACTACAAAATAACAAATTGTTTTAATTTTGGCATGTTAGAACACAGTTTTTGTTTTCAGTTTTATCTGTATTTGCCTAGATGATAACTCAAACATCTTCAAAAGACTGCTCTCTAAAAGCATCTTGTGCTGGACCTCTCTATGGCTATTGGAAGAAATAAATCTGGACAATTTTCTGAGATGTTTATGACATTTCACAAGAGCTCTGACCAGGTGCATTTCAGAAATCTTGCAAAAAATGGTCACTGTGCACCTTCAGGGCAGCACTAGGCAGCAGGGCAGCAGTCCTGGTAAGATACCCCTGTGTGTTGCAGTCACGAAGTTGGCTATGAAGCTCCCTGTGGCTGTTCTGCAAATCTCTGAAGAGATTTGAAACAATTGACACATATGTGGTCAATCTAGTCTTGCCGAGTTATGGCAGATGCACTGAGCGTATGAGCCTGTCTTCCTATCACTCCATCAGCTACATGTGGGTGTAAAGTAAATATGAGTTCCCCACATACAAACCAGGCAGGATCAACCAACTTGGAGAGCACTGGTCTGTATTCAAGAGAGATGGACTTTCTTCTAGAAGACTACTCAGAGCAGGATCCTAGCTCCACATTAAGATGGCCATAGAGAAGCTCATCTTTCTCCTTTCTTTACTGAGGGTTCAGGGAGATGGCCTTCAGGACAAATTGTTTCTCTGTGAAAAGCACGAACCTCAAACACAAACCTCTGAGCCATGAAGGCAATAGATGACAAACTTTCTGTTCCAAAGCAGTGTGTGCCATCTCACCACAATGTCACATAAGTGTTTCAACAAAACATTTAATAGGGAAAAATTTAAAATAAACTGGAAAAGCCAACATGCACTATCATAACCAGACTATGACAACTGTTGTCACCCACGTCAAAGGAATTTAATCCAGGAAATCTACAGCCTTGAGCACTTTGATATAAATTTTAAACTATATGTAAGAGAGTGATATTAGGTTGCCTTGGAAAGGGGATCATGCTCCACAGAGTAAATAGACACCAAACTTCATGGGTTCCTGATAAATGACCTGAGGGAAATGGCTTCCTGCTCAGAGACCTGGCAATTTACTCTGCGTGCATGAACAAAACACATGAGGTTTCTCAACATCATTAACAAAACCCTGCCCAGTAGATCAAGTCCAAATAGGAACATCAAAGCCTCAGAGAAATAAAAAAGCAAGCCATTGTATGCAGAGAGGCTGCAGGGAAAGGGAGAAATAAAAATTCCAGCTAGCTCCTGCAGGTGACCTGCCAAAGCCCTAAAATTCTTAACACAAGCACATTACAATGGAACACCTATTACCAGTGATTGCATCTCCTTTCAGCTCTCTCCCTCTTCCTGCTTGGTGGAGGTCATCAAACTGAAACATGCAGTTTCACATCACAGTCTTTGACTGGAAATGCAGCTCTTAGTGGTTGTAGGCTCCATCCCATCAACTTAATCAAGATCCATCTTAAAACAATTCCATCTCATTGTCCTTGCTACATTTTTTTTCAACGTCCTTCTAAAATGTAATTTCTTTTACCTCTCCCCTGAACTTCATTTTTGAATTATTTTCCTTAAGAACTGTTTAAATAGTGTTATTATTTCTGGTAGCATGGTCCTTTGGAGTAGGGATCACCCGTACCAGCCAAAGGGGCCAGCAGCTGCTCTCCAACAGAAAGCAGACATGCCAGCAGCTGCTTCAGAAACTGCTCTCTGCCATGGGATAGAATGGGGACCCACACACCTGACCATCAGTTGATCTGACAAACAGGCTATCACTGTCCCAGACCCTCCTAGAATGTACATGCATAAACTGTGAGAGAGTACAAGATCCATCCTGCATCCACGATCCATCCATTTGCACATCAGACTTCCATATATTCCAAAAGGATAACGTTTCAGCACCTGCCAGACAACTACAGAAAATAAAATGTTCCTGATTTTAGAAGTGATACAGACAGTACTTATCCAATGGCTTTAAAATGGATGGAATTTAGATCACATATTATATGCTGCATGGTCAGAAATCATTATTTATTCTTTCAGAGGTTTAGCTGTCAGCTCCCAGTCTTACTGCCAGCCTCATGACCAGAGTAGCACATTCCAGTGAGAGTGGCACACTAATACGTCCAACACAAACCAGATGGAGTTAAGTCTGTTTAATTCTATCAGTAGAAAGCGGTTAGGAACAACAAATTGCTTTATTCTGATAGAAGCCTGAACTCTGCACATTACAGTCTATCTATCATTACCCTAGGTATCAGTACGCTACTAGGTTAAAAAATTAGAAGGTGGGAGAGACATACGCCCAGCAGAATTATTCCTGTAGTCTTAATATTTTGGGCTAGCACCACACTCAGTAGACACAGTACTGTGAAGCTTGTCAGGCTTCATTTAAAATACAGTAGCTGTGATTTTACACGACAAATCATATAAGGAAAAGAAATCTAAACACAGCAAGCATCACATCCCTCCTGGAAGGATATCTTTTGACTCATAAGGAGAAAGGAAAGGTTCACATCCTTCCCTTCCTGCCTACAGATATGCTCCCACAGAGGCCTCTCATATCCTGCCCAGTTCCTCTGTATGTCATGGAGCACAGCATCACATTTCTTGACTGCGAGGTGGTAGCACTAGCTCAGCCAGTGGAGGTGCTCTGAGAGTTGGACCATGACTGGTGAGGAACACATCCTGAGGGAAACCACAGCCATGATCCTGCTTAGGTGCACATCAAGCCACTCCAGAAGTGCCTGCAGACTTCCCACAATGTCAGGCACTGTCTGGAAATTTTCCAGAAATTACTAATACTGTTGTTCTTTGTGTTACTTCTGCCTTCTCCACCTAAACTCAGCATCTCCTCTTCTCTACCTGCACAGCAAAGCCAGTTTTGACTTTTGAGTTTTCTTGTCAACACTGAAATAGTTAGCATTCACTTTTTTCTTAGCTTTCTGCAGCTCTTTTTACAAATTTTTTTTGTAAACCTTAATTTTTCAGGAAGGAGTTCAGCATCTTTTGAGATACCTAGGGGTAGTCTTTGCACTTTCATTCACAGGAGGTTGCTCAACAGATTGAATTAATAAGTGGCTGCTAGAAGGGATGCATACAAATCTTTTTTGTACGAGACTTACAAAGGCCATAGAAACAGAAGCATTTAGCTTAGTGTCCTTTGGCTGCTCTTTTCCCAAATAATTTTAGAACCACGGAAGTAAAAAACATGAAAAGCTAGCCTCAAAACTGGGAGTAGAACTTCAGCCTGTCCTTTTTCCAAGTGTGGCGTCCTTTGATTCCTATGTTGAAACTCTTAGTAAATTACTAATGAAAAGGAGTCTGATGATCTCATCCTAAATCACATCATAAAAGTAGCATAAGGTGCAACTCAGTAGTATATGGCAACTGTTTCAGAGATGCTCAGTGATGTAAGTGTCAAGTACCAAGTTAGCTGTAGTAAAATGAGAAGAGCATCAACACAGATGACCATTCTTACAGAGTGACACCTATATTACTATTCACTTTGTGACCAGCACAAGTTTTTAAGATAAAAATGTATGCACCTCAGAAATGATGCTTATTGCATCTCCCTTTGAAAAGTAATAAGGGATACTTAAAAAGTATAGTTCCTGGAAAAAGAAACCCAAGAGCTTTCAATAATTTCAGTTTCATTAATTGTATCTTTGCTAAAGCAACCAAGCAATGTCAATCTTTAAAAAAAGTGTTATCTGCCTGTTATGGAGATAAAACTTTACAGAGTTGCCCTTAACAAAATATTATTAGAGCAAACTACGTGTGACCCAAACATGTCAACTGTAGACAGAAGAAAACAAAAGTGGAAGAATTGCTTAGCTTCTCATTCAGAACAGATTGCTTCCATGCAAAAGTCACCCCCTCCACACTTCACCTAACACCCATCCCCCAATTTAACAATTAAATACTGTCATAAAACACAGCAGAACAAAAACTTTTCCTCAAATGTTTCTCTGAGAGTTAATACACTCCCCCTCCTCTCACCTCTGTCTGAACCAGCAGAAAACAGACCCTACCAAAGCCTGACTTAGGTCAAACCCCCAAAGATTCAGAACTGAGTTTAGGCTTTGCACTTTTTAAGCCTATGTCGTAAGTCTCATAAATATATTAGCAGCGAAGGAGTAGGTGGGCCTAGTTAATGCAGAAGCTGACCAAAGAAACCTGCCTTATGCTCTCAGTTAGGCAGAGGTGACCAGATGTGATAATTATTCTGTGATCTGATGTTTGCTTGCATATCATGTCAGCCTGAGGTCAATTCTCCCTACTGCAGCCACTGGATAACAATGTACTGGCTTCAAACTCTTCTTTCAGATCAGTTTCTGTTGGGGCAATTCCTGCTCCATCACCAGAGCTTCTCCTCTTGCTTCCATCCCTAAAAACAGCTCTCATCAGCTCCCTTCCCTCACTTTCCAAACAGCTGCCCTATCTTTCCTTTTAAATGCTTTCTGCCCAGTCTCCAAAGCACCACATCTGACTAAAACAGGGGTGTCCTCCCCATGTCAGAGCTGTGCACCTGGCTGACCTGTGTGCCATGCAGCAAGCCCTGATACGTACATAAAGAGAGAGTTTATGGAAAAACAAATGGCAGTTGACCAGCAAGCAGAAAAACAGTTGTGTTGCAATTTCTGTTGTAATGATTAATGTTCAAAAATCACAGATGTCAGGGACCTGAATATTACACTTGCATTTAAATATACAGAAATTTTAAAAGTCAGACTTTTGGAGTGCTTCAGCTTCAATTGTCTAAGTCATTAGGGTGCGCTTAGGTCACATCTTCATCCTTTTATTGAAAAATAAACCCTGGAATTTACATTTCCATTATTTAAAAAACAGCAGCAAATTGAATTTTTTACATCACTGGCTGCAGGTGCTAGGATGTTAAATAAATCATCAAGCCAGTGATGAAATCTGGAGCATTCACAAGACTGACAATGTAGTCAAGATGATAAGTATTCATTTCAGCTATGGCTGTAAACACAGGCATGAGCTTGATTCAGAGAGTCTGTGTTCCTCTAGAGAAGCACTCTTATTCTTCACTGCCCAGCAAGCTGTACCATCAATCACTCTGGACTCTCTGAAATCAGTCTCAAATTGCCATGGAAAAATATAATAAAATCTGCTTTGAACTCTCTAACAAGAGTTATGAAAAAATGGAGAATCATATCCAATTGTAAATTTCATTTTTCCTATATTGTTAATGGCATGTTTCACTTCATAAAACTTCATTAAATACAAGAGAAAAGAGAGAAACATCTCTATACAAGCAGGCCCACACTGCACTTCATGTCCATAAATTCATTGAAGGGACACAAGACACTTATTACTTTTGCAACATAGCGAGGAGGGGGAGTAATTCCAAAGAGCAGCTGCTTCCAGTTGGGGTAGCTCAGCTGGAAAGGAGAGGTGCTTGTCAAAGTAATTAAAATGAGAAGAAGCCATCTATCTGAGATTTCAGCTTTTAAGCACTGGCCAACCCCTACCCAAAATGTAATTAAAAACAAACAAACAAACAAACAAACAAAAAAACCAAAAACAAAAACAAAAACAAAAAACCACAAAACAAAACAAAAAAAAAAGACAAGTGAAAACAGGCTTAAGCATTGCTGAAAACATACCTCCAAGCTATTCTCTCAATAAATATTTTGCGAAGTTCATGAACAGAAGGATTATTGTGACTCTGGTGGTGTGAGTGGGAGGAATTTACCCTCCACAACTCAACCAACTGGATCAATGATGATAAAACAGCCCTTGAGGGCAGTGAGCTTACTGCACTGGCTCCATGTTGATGAAGTTTTACAGGGAAGTTTTTTTGTTTAAGTATATGTAGAGCAGGCTGGTAGCTCTAGTTCTCAGAAAAAAAAATTTCCTTTGCAAGGATTTAATAATTAGGCAATTCTGTTTTACAAGGCCAAATATGCTACTTCAGTACAATGTGTATCCTGTAGCAACACATGACTAACAAAAAGTAATTGAGACTTGGGTTTTTGAAAATTACTAATATACTTGATCCCAGGAGTGCATCACATGTTCCTTTTGACTTCTGTGGGAAGATGTTATTTGTGAGAATACATTTAAACAAACAACTGTTGCTTGGCTAGATGAAGGTTAAAGTGACTGGAAAGGATGCAGCAATTATCTGAAAGCATAAAGGGTGTGTAAACACCAAGGGGAAAGCCAGATTGCAGAGGAAAGCTCAAGAGGGTGTAACTCAGGGCAATGAGATAAATGTATGTGTTTTTAAGCCCTGAAATACTGGCTCATAAAACAATTACATTATTTGTGTATAAAAACTGGTCATTTCGGTCATTGTTATGTGTCACTGAGGACAGAATATGTGAAAGGGAAATAAAATGAATGAAAAAAATTAGCTATATTAGTGAGAAGAATATAAGAGAAAGCAGTAGTAGCCCTGTGTCTTAGGGATAAGCCAAGTGACCTTATGGATTGCTGTCCCCACTGCTGAGGACACAGCAGCAGCAGGGATGGGCGGTGAGCCCATAAGGCTTTGGGCTAGATACAATCCATGACTTAATTTCACATGACTTGCAGCCCCATAAATTATTTTGGGTGGTTTTAATGGATGATTCTAAGGGGTATGCTATTTGAGCAATTGCTTAGAAGTCTGAAAAGCCTATGTGGCCCTTAGGTTTCCCATGGTAACACATGAGGCATTTAGGGAATACATAAGCACATAGTAAGAAGACAATTTTCATTACTCACAAAATTTCAGGGCTTTATATAGAAATCTAAAACTCCTAGAGATAAAAATTATGTTATTGTATTTTATTATATTTATACATGTAAACTGCATGTACAGACAGATCTAAGAAAAGATTGCCTCTTGATTTGTCAAAAAGACAAATTCCTTACCTCCTAAAAGCATTCTCCAAGTGTTGTGATACCTTTTTAACTCCTAGCATTTTCCAAATACATACTAATATATAGGGTCTTCTTATGAATAGAAAGGAAATATAATTATCCTCTTGGATAGTTACTTAAATCAGTTTTCAGTGTACAAAACATGATTTAAACATATGCTTTCTATTGCCTGTACTTGCCTAGCTAGTGTTTATGTTTGTCTGCAAACAAAAAATTATTCAAATGACCCCCAAACATGCACAATATTATCCTGATCTGTAAATAGATTCCAGCAAGGGAGAAAGAGGTTTTAAATATTTTAGCACCCATTTCCTAAAGTATGTATGTACACAGGTAACAGAGTTTAAATAGCTGGATCGTTTTATACAGATGCATGAGAAAGGATTGTAAAAGTCTTCAGGTTTGACAGAAAATTCAGGGCAGTGTCAAAGGGCTAAACAGTATTAGAGTACATAGTGAGCCTGGTGGTTTCAAATAAGCTTAACCTGCTCATTTTCATCCAAGAATGCCCAGGTTTCGCTTCAAGAGACAAGGATTTTGGCAGTAATAATGACTGCTGTCTCCATCTCTTGTTCTCACTCCTGTGCCACAGTAATTATAAATGAGGGCTCATGAAGAAGAGAGTTCAAGAAGGCTAAAGGAGGGCAAGCAGGGGCTGGAAAGATACACAAATGAGTTCTATAATGTTTCTTTTTCTACCCTATTATCCTGTAAGAGTTTTAAACAGCCAAGTGAATTTGACAAGAATTAATTTTGTCAAATCAGTCTAATTTCCTACTTTGGAGGATAATTGGTAGTGGATAAGAAGCAGCAGCAGCTGGAATACACACTGAATTTCATAAGGTTTCTACCTTATTCAACACAGCTGATGCCATTATAAGGTGGTACACAACTGCTTGAAAGAAACACTTTCAGAGATTAGTTTTCAGTGGTTGGCACCAAAGGGAAAAAATATATCAAGTGAGGTTTTTCAGGGATCTGTTTTTCAATATTTCAATTAACAGGCTGGCCAGTAATATAGAGACTATGCTCATTAAATTTACAGATGACAGACAGCTCAGAGTGCTTGAAAATGGCTCCTGAACGCGCATGAAAAAAAGTCGTCTTGCTACAGAAGAGCAAGAGAATACACAGTACAGCCAGTAGGGATACAGAACCACCTGCAAGACATAGCAATCTTTGCACTACTCACCAAGCCCAAGCAATCAGCTGGAGGTTCTGGGTTGTGTTTTGACCCAGTGTGCCCTAGATGTCAGGACTGACACGGACGAATGAGAGAAAATATAGAAGATAACCACATAAATGAGATGTTTACAAGCAGAGATTGAAAGAATGAGGATGCTCTATCCAAGACAAATGAATGCCAGAGAATAGGATAATCATTTTCAAATATGTAAAACCTTTGCTTCACTAAGAAAAGCAAACTATCTATTGGGGATAGGGCAAGAATGAACAGGTTTAATTGCAGCTGGGGCAGTGTTCGGTTAAACACTAGAAAAAGCTTTCTAACTGCAAGGTTCATAAAAGTGATGGAATTGATTGCCTGGGGTCAGTGTGGTGCCTTCATCACTGTCTAACCTGTTCTTGAGAGCCTCCCAACATCCCATTATTTTGGTACAACGGATTCTGCTCTAGGGCTTGGAGCTGGCTACATAACCTCTTATTATCCAGACTTTTTTTCTTTTTTTAAATAAATACTTTTTGTATTTTAATTTTTTAAAACCAGACTGTGGAAGTCCTTTGCACAGCAGCCAGCACTTACTCCAAAGGAAACTGAATACCACTCATGCCAAAAGGCCAATATACAGTCCTGCAAGTAAAAATTAGAGTTTACAGGCATCAAGGATACCACAAAAGGCATTGAAATGCTTTGCATGACAGTGCCACAGAAACAACAATTGTCACCTGAAGAATTTTTATACAGGCTACTTGTAAATCCTATACTTTTGCTACTGAAGATCTGTCCCAGAGTTTGTGACCACCTGGCCTGCTTTTAATATTAACATTTGCACAAGATGTTTGAGTGGCTGTGGCAGCATGTAACTGATATGACTGAGGATGGCAGTTGCCAGAGGGACAGGCTGCTGCACAAGGAAGCCAAGAATTTCAAACTCAATATGCTTCATAAGAGTAATTCTAAAAATTACAGCTGCTCATGGGCAAGAGGTTTGTTTGTTCATTTATACTCCAACTGAAATGCATTAAATAGTTTGGATTTTCCTACCCCTCTTGGTCATATCTGGTGACAATCACTATTAATTACAGCTACCTTTCTGAAAGTGAAGTCATCACCTGCTTTCTCCAAAGAGTCAATTGCTGCGGAAACATATGTATCTTTCAGGATTAAATGCTGGAAGCACATTGCAAGTGGATTTTCTTGTGTAAACCAGACCTGCCAGGGAGTGTACAACCTTCAGGAGAAGTTACACTTGAAACAGTTATTATGTGTTTTTTGTATGAGACATACGTACGTGCAAGAACTGAGCATGATGGTAGCATGCCAAGATTATTAAAAATAATTGGGACATATTTTCTTCTGAGACCTTCTCACCCACCAGCCTTTTGGAAATAAGACCCCCATCATTTCTGGAATCCCCAAACTGGACATTTGCAAAATCCCTTCTTTGGGAGTCTGAAATGGGAAGGAGCCATGGAGGGATGTGTGCATTTCACAGACATCTTCATATTTTTACGCATACTCAATTATGTCTGTCATTACGGGATTTCACAGACAGTACTACTATTTATATTAAAATACACACACACAGTAGCATCTGTGGCTATACCTAATACAATGTATGGAAGCCAAGTCAACAGTAAGTGACCAATCAGCCAAAATAGCAAATTCAGCACCAAGAAGATATGAATTCCCAAGAGGTTTCACAGGCCAGTTAGTGAGGTATCGCCCTCACTCTTCATTCACCAGCGAGTTAAACAAGCTGCTGCTGAGGAAAAAAGTGCTAAAACTCCAAGGCCCACACTTTCCAAGGCAGGATACATGGAGAGTGTATGTAAGGTTCTGTCAATTAGATGCAACAGTAAAATGGCATTCCATCTGCACTACAAATGTCATAGAGCTCCATGGCACCTGTCTGGGGAAGAAAAAAACCAACCAAACACAAAAGAGCAAGAGTTTACCACAGATTCAAATACTCATGTGAAACAATGACCTCTTTGTGCTAGAGCTTTCTGCAGCAAAAATACTTCAGAAAAGTTTGGATTTTTTTTTTTTTTTGCAGTAGTATTTTATATCAGAAGGTGAAAACAGAGAAACCCTTTCCACACTTTTGCCATACCATGAAAGTCACAGTCAGTTTTGTTATAACTTTGAAGGTGCAAAAACTTACAGCTAAAGACTCCGCTGATAGGAAAACACTCCTTCCTCTCAAGTATAAATTTTGAAAGAAGAATTAAGTTGATAACTTACACTTCATGTATCTCATTTCCCTTCCAGAAGGGTCTAAACACATTTGTAGTAAATTCTAAGTTTGCATATTGCAAAAGGTACAATGCCAATCATAATTTACCCACTCATTCCCTGGAAACAAGAGCAGTGCAAAGGAGCAGCAAGAAGTTTCCTTTCTCCTTCAATATCCAGGCAGGGCTCTCCCTGCTGCACTGAATCCCAGACAGAAATCCCAGCACTCCCTTCCTGCAGCCTCTCAGCATTAGCCATGTATGCTTGAAAACTAAAGAAATTTGCACAAACCAGAAAATTAGTGTTGATATGGATACAAAGTTATGACAAAGGCTTCTGAAAAGAGCTTTTTTCCCCCCTTGGTATGACTATCTTCTCTGTTAAAAACTGAACTCAATATAAAATCATCAGTGGTTGGACTTTATCATAGCTGAAAATTACCTTGGCAGCTGCAAAAGGGAGTTCCCTCTTTTCAAAGCAACTTGCCCAACCTGCTATGATGCCAGCCACCCAGAAGTCACGATATTATAATTCTTGCAGCAATAATGAGTGACAGTGTTACCAAAATTAGAGTTCCAAGGTCAGAGGAACATTTGAAGTAAAATGGGAGCTTTTGTCTACACATAAGGTTCTGAAAAGACTAGAAATAAATAGTGCAGGAATAAATACAGAAGTAGGAAATTAGGACTAGTGGGACCATGTGTTGGAGCCCTAGGTACTGAGAATTTTAGACTTTCTGTGTGGACAGGCACTGACCCCCAAGAGAACACTGCAAATTTTTTGTGATAAATGTTCGCTCAAATGGATCTCCTATGTTGTTTCACTTTCTAAGATGTTTTGGTACCTCTTCTAATATTACTTAACCTGCACTGAGTGTTTATTACAGAAGCATCACCTAAAGAACAAGAGCTGTCATATTGTACTAAACATTGCTTATAAATTAAAAGAATTTTCACTCTACATCTGAGTCAGAAATAGAGGGTGAAGATGCATGAAGTTAAAGTTATCTGCTATGAGAAACACAGCAAATAAGTAATTGAGCCAAAAAGGAAATCAGAGTCTTCCAAAGTTGTGGCCCAGGGCACTGCCAACTGGACCATGCTGTCTGTACTCCTTGTGCTGTAAATAATCATGCACCAGTACAGGCTGCACATCACATGCTCCATGACTCTAGGAAAGCAAAGATATTTTAGGAAATGATCTATTTTGCTGTGCAACATTTATACAATGAAGCATAACAGAAATAAACCTGCTAAAAAAATTACAGCAACAACAAGAGAAAACAAGCAGCTGAAAGGAGACACTCTTGTAAATGGGAAGGGGAAATGCTCTCTAAGTCCCAAATTATGTAAACACATGGAAGCACTTGCTGGAAAGTAGTAATTCTGTACTATATCGTGCATGTAAAATGCAGAGTTTCAGAAGAAACTGAAATATCAGATATTTTTGAATTCTTTTTGCAAGGAAACTTGATTCATTAGAACTAAAAGTATTATAGTTGGGAGAATTTTATCAGCACCATGATCATTGTGGAGGGTAGCATAACAACAAACAGTCATATTTCAATTGTACTTTCCATGTAAAACTATACTAATGATAATTATAGAAGTAGTGGATACTACGTCATAGGGACCCATAGTCATAATTTACTAATACTGTACTGAAGATGAAGAATCATAGAGAATTTAACTACAACTCCACTAACGTAGGTTTATATTATTTACAGCAATATCTCTTCATTTCAGGCACTCACATCTTTCTGGATTTCATGTTCCTCCATAATGAAAACTATATGGTGAAAGGGGGGAATGAGAAATGAGACATTTAGAATAATCTAGATCCTGAAAGCCTTTCCAGATCAACATCAGTGGAATCCATCAGCAGTGGAAAGTGACTGCTTTTGAAATTTCTGCTGCTAATCTTTGCTGCTTAAATATAAAGCAGATGCTTCCTCTTGTTTACTAGCAGCAATGCAGGTAACAAACACTGTGAATTCACCACTAATTCCTAACAGATTGTATCTGAAGCTGTGGTTTTCTGCTTGTGGTTCATGGACTCCTGAGACCTTACTTAGTATCTTAATATAGTCCTTATAAAGCCATTAGGAAAATTTCTTAAGTTTTTAATAGTCTTAAATTCACCACACTGATTTGCATCTGTGCCTAAACATCTTCAGGAATACAGAAAAGTTGCAAATCACTTTTGCTGTTGAGAGTTTGAAACTAACTAGAAAAGCTACAATGTCAGATCAATGGTTAAACAGGCAGGGAATGCCATTTAACAATAAGTACTAATGGTAGCCACAGCTAATCTATGGAAAGTGGTGCAAGCAAAAAGTATGTGGGAAAATTGCTTATTCTGGGTCAGTTTAATAATCAGTTCTCATGGCAAAGTCCAAGGAGTCAGGTGACTAAGTAGCATAGAGGCCCCAAATGCATGTACACTGCGCTAAACTGCACCATCTTTAAAGTAGGAGGAAGGAGCAATCAAGTGGTCACAGTATTGTGTGGAAGTGGCCACAATATTTTCAAGGAAATGACAAACACTTTTAACACGTCACAAGATTTTTCTACCAAGTTTTGTTTTTTTCTTTTTTAACTATTTAGAAGTTCGTTTCCCTTGGTTAGGATCTTTATTTTCTTCCCTTGCTGTTGTTTGCTCTTCAATCTATCAGGAGCCCAGACATGCCCTGTCTGTGTGGGAAGTGCTTCTGCTCCTCTCCAGGTGCTCAGGCACTTCAGTGACCACCTGCCATGCAGAGTTCTGGTCTCTTTCAGGAAGGATTGAAAGCTTCTCTTACTTCAAAAAATGAAACGGGTAATGCATAAAAACAAAGCCATGTTTTCCTAGGGAAAGTGGGACACATTTGGACAATAATTAGGCTAAGCAAGAAGGTGCAGGGGCTGCCTCAGCATCACCTTAGACCCTACCAACTCAAGTGAAACACCAGGCAAAGAGGGGCACACATGCACATGGATGTGATGGGGCTGCATGCACAGGCTGTGCAGAGGACACTGTCAAGAATGCTTTGACTTCTTTGATCATGGAATTATGGCTCCAGGACAGATTCCCTGCTATTCTGCTGTTATCCATCTAGTGAAGAAAGACAGAAAAAGTGAACTAAATTCTCCCCTCTCAACTAAAACAATGCAGAGTAACAGTCAAAACCCAGACAAAATGATGGAAAAAGGAAAAAAAGAGCACAAACTATGAAGAGGGGAAAAGAGATACTGGAGTTCACTGTAAGGTCACAAAAGGGACAAGAACAAATAGCAAACTCTGGCCATCATATTAAAAGCCTGTGTGCTAATAAAATCACCATGAAGAATAAACCACAATAAACCGGATGTCTTATTGCTAAAAAAAAAGTAAGAAATTTACCCAGCACAAGAGAAACTTTCTTGGAATTCACACAACTGAAGTACTAATACAGAAAATGTACAGCTTGTTTGGGAATGATAGGCAGGGGTGAGGCTTGTTGTATTTCAGAGGTAACCTAAACTCATCCCAAACTCAGAAAGATGAGTAGAAAGCCCAGTTAGTTTGGGGACATTAAAAAGGGAGGAAAATAACAAAAGTTTTGATACTGTTCAACACCCACTTCAGATGACTACAACAGGTATAAAGCAGGCTGAATAAAAATTTTTCCTGAATAGTATCACACACAGCAGAACCTGCTGGAAAGGAGAAAGACCTAACTATCCAAATGCTGCTGAAACACAAACACCACAGGCCACTAAGCGTATCTTTGATATGTGAGAGGAAGGGGTCATGGCAGATGTGGTTTGGGCATGAAACAGGTAGAAAAATGGAATCCTTGCACCCCAGAGAGGTCACCAGAGCAGTCTGGGTTGACGCAGGCTCGCCAGGCCCTTGCAGGGCTGCCACACACCGGCACCCCGGTCCACTCCACGCTGCCTCTGCCCTCCGGCTGTCATAGCCACAGACAACAAAATCCTCCTCCACACAAATCTGGAGAGGTCAGTAGCACAGATCCAGGCACAACAGTGCAGAGGACAGAGAAAAGGCAAGTAAATGTTTATCTCTATGGGCCAAAAGTAGGTTTCACAGGGCCCCCACTGATCTTTCAGTCTGAAAAGAATCACACATACTATTTTGTAAGCATGTAAAGATTTTGAGGTCACTTGCCTTTGTGAGAAACTTTGTAAATTATTGTCAAATAAAGTTAACTTTTGTTCAATAATACACCTTACAAATAAGAAGAAAGCAAATAAGATACAGCTCCATTTTTATATGGTTCCCAATGCTGCTTCACATGGCATATTCATGAAGAGAATGATCTGCATGAAACTGTGCAGGACAAGGAAGCCACATCAAAAAGTAATTGCCAGTAGATCCTCATCAAACTGGAAAGATGGATCAAGACATTTTGACACTATTCAATATTCTTACAGTGTACTTGTTTAGGAACTGTTCACATTTGGAGTCTTGTGACCAAGACATCCATTTTGAGGCTCTTCTGGGGCCTCAGTGACCATCCTCTTCAGATCATGGTGCTCAGCAGAAATTTGCAAGAAGTGCCTGAGCCTGCAGAGGACAGCAGAAAGCACTAAAAACCATGAGTAAGAGAGGACCATGTATGTTGATGATGATGATGCAACCTGATTTCTGAGTTTTCAGACTGCAGAAAGCTAGGAGCTGCAGGAATAACAGAGAGCAGATTAGATACACAGATGGATATGGAAATTGGAGAAATGGGCTAAGACAAAGGGGAAGCAGTATGCAAAAAAGGACATATTGTTGCAAAATACTTCACTTGGGAAGAAATAAGTTCGGAGGATAAGCAGGGGATGGGAGACAGCTGGCCCTGCGGCAGTTCTCACAAAAGGATCTGCAGGCTTCAGGCTGAACATGAGTCAACTTCTTTCCTGCTGTCATAGAAAAGCAACCATTAAATAAAGATTTATTAACAGACGGCACATAAAATAAATCTTTTGCTCTCCTCAGCATTACAAGACCTCCATCATCTGGGCTATGAGACTCATTCCTGACGCTGCACTTATCTCAACCAGTTATGAAGAGTCCAGAGGCGAACACCTTAAATAACCTAGAGGTCTAGTTATTAGGTCTACAAAACATGTCCTTCTAAAAAAACCAATTGCCTGGGAGTTACCACTAGCTCAGCTGGAAGATCTTCAACCTAAGAATTTATGACAGTTGACATTTCCTTGCCCCTCTACATGAAGCTACATAGGCTTTTTTTTTTTAATGGAAATGGAGAGGAAAGCAGGGGTCTTTAGTCCTCTTGAATTTACAGTGCATGAAAATACAATTTCAGCATATTTCAAATACTGAAAAAAATCCACTGAGCATTAAGAGAAACAAAAATGTACTGGGGTAGAATTACTTACAGCAGAATTCTCATTATTCAGGAGACCTCGCCTAAACTTGAGCAGCTGAGATCAAGAATATTGCCTATTTACAACAGTCTATAAGAGGAAGAAAATTGAAAGCATTAAAGATGTTCTTCATATTTTATGATGAACCATAGAATAAGATCCAGTTTCTCTATTTTTTTTTTTATTATTTTATCTTAAAATAAACAATCTGCACTAAGGAGATCCTCCCTCCATAGCAATACCTTCATGCAAGATATTCAAAGTGGTGTACTTCAAATTCATTTAAAACAAATGTATACCACAACTACAATATATTTCACTTTTGTTGACTTTGTCTACTTTCTCCTTTCAGAGGAATACACATTTAGCTTCAATTCTTTTTCATTATTTAAAATTTTTATGTAACAGAATATGTGAAATGATCAACTTGTGGATTTAGTTGGAACAGGGGTCTCTGCTGGAACTTTAAAAATAATTCAGTTCAGGTCTACACATAATTTGAGGAATTAAGAAATCTTAAGATCAATTTTATGCCATCTATTATAAAGTGTATATACTGTAAAATACTATAAAGTACACGTCATATTTTCAAACTTTTTAGAATTCATTTTGCTGAAGTATAGTCTGAATTTTTTTTAATCTTCTGAGTTAAAAGTTACAACTGGCTCATGGCAAAAGGCACTGCCATTAAAATAGTGACAAGTCCTCATTTCAATGCCAGCAGAGAACCATATTACCATAAGCTTTCACACACAGAAAGTTTGTAAGTCATGTAAAAGTTCCAACTGAAAACCAAACGTTTGCTGATTTTAGTTCCCTAAAGGCCTTTGGTTTGACACCTAATTTAATTCCCAGAGACTGAGAAGGGAATATTCTGTCGCAGTGTGCTCTGGGATCTTAAAGCTCAGCATGTTGCTAACATCCGTGTATCATTGGAAACATTGGATGCCCCCAGGCACGTTTTTTCACATCTTGACTGCATTTTCTCAACTGAATTACCCCCACCCATTTGGCAGACAAAAGGCTCAGAGGTATGCTCTGATTCAAAGGCTTTACTTTGTAAGGGAAAGTCACTCAATTGAGATTTCATTTCTCATGCCATCCCTGGGGAGTACTAACAGCTTCAGCCACCCAATGAATCATTGAAGTTTTTTTTATTATCTCCCATGTGGGTGCCCTAAACAGAAAATTAGATCTAAACCAAGTGAACACATAGAAGCAACATTCAGTTTCTCTTGTCTCTAAAACAATGTCAATAGGTGACTAATTAGAAGATGTAGCAAACAGAAAGCAATCTGAATTCAAGCTAAATTCAAGAAGGAAATTTTCACTAGTATTTAAAGCAGAGAGAGAAAACAATATCCTGCATAACTAACTTTTTATGCACATCTTACTTCTCAAAATTTGTATTTATCATATCCTTTCCTTTCAATTTAAACACTCCTCATGTTCATATTTATCCATATTTCATTCTAGGGGATAAATTAAACATATAAACCAACACCTAAATCTTACCTGTAATGATAATTAACTGTCTAATTTAATTTGTTACCTTTTGTGGTAAGATGAGAGGAAGCAGCAGATCTGTAATGCTTCTATCTCAGGTGAAACCAGTTTGAAAGCAATATTCAATGCCAGGAACTACTAAATTCAGCTATAATTAACTATATGATAGATTTCTAAAAAAGCATCAATGTAGTCTATAATTTGAAGATACAATATAGAAATATATGAAGATGAAGTGATCTCAGTGACTTACCATCTGACACTGATGAACAGTAACTGCCTTGACAAGGATTATTAAGTTTATTCTTCTTTACAGCCTAGACCGTTCTCCAAAGCATCTGTGCCACTCACTTCTCCATCAACTTCCAGACCCAGAGAGGGCAAGAAACCCCATCAGCCTTCAAAGCAGTACTTCATACTCCAGATGAAAAGCATCAACAAGCCAAACAGTCCCATTCCTGAGGAAGAGCCATGTGTCCTAAAAATGCTGGGTAACCACTCCTTAAAATATGAAAAAGTCTATTGACAGGCACATACAAAGGCTCACAGGAGCTGAGCCAAAGGCCTTGCTGATTCCCCAGCACTACATTTCAAACAAAGGCAGAGCCACACAGCTGCAGTTATCTGGCTGCAGCCCCCCTTTGAAAACACCTTCTTCCTTTCCTGCTAGACATGTGTCACTTCCACCACCATGTGCAGCTGCCGCTAACGCTGACTGCCAGAGCACCAGGGTGGCAGGTCTGCACCCGGAATACACAGGTTCTCCAGCTTGAGAAGGGAGCAGCCAGCCCTGCTCCCCAGCAGCACTCCAGCATCACCCTGAGGGAACCCTTCACCCAGAGACTACAGCCTTGGCCCAGCCCAGGCTAGTCCCTTCACAGCTTCCCCTCCAGACTGGACCAACCCAAGTCCTGCCGGTTATGAAGACAGATAAGGACTGTACTGCCAATTTGTTGTGGCCCTCTGAATCTTATCTAGGACTAAAAACAGTAGAAGTTTTGTAGTTGCACAAATGAAAGTGAGCTTGGAATGCAGAAAGCAAGTAAATGTGTTGAAAACTGTGTGACTTATTCCTACATACACAGAAAAATTTCTCTTAGGCATATACCCACACACACTTATGAAAGATTTTAAATGTTGGACCTTTAGCAAGATCCCTGCATATAATTTTCTAAAATACCTTTTTAACTCTATCAAAGACATATCACTACAAGTTCAAAAGGGGAAAAATGATTCTGAGATGGAGTGTCATATGTAAAGTCCCACTACACAGTTGCAAGTCAGTGATTCCCTCAGACTTCATCCTTTCATGTTAAAAATGTCTTGATGTCCTTCTTAGAAGAGCAAAAATGGCATTGCTGTTTTGAAGTACCAGAAGTGGCAGAAAACCACTTTCTACAGATGGTGACTGATGATTTTAAATAATTGCCCCACACCCCATTACTTGCATAAGCTCACCTTTGCAACTTGGCAATTCTTGAATTTGCAAAGCAAAGCTATGCTCTAGCAGCAGCTCTTTCCAGCTGCTATACCTTTTCATCTGCAGCTATTAAATTGGGCAATTCCTGGAGGTCGGGTTCTGCTACACTCCTACAATGACAAAGAGGGCCTCACCTTAGTATTACAGGGACAAACAGCACAGGCTACAACTGCACAACATCCCGACCCCACCAACCATCCCTGCTGCTGTGTGAAGAGGAAAAAGGGCTGAGATTAGATGAGATGCATACTCCAAACAGCTGCCATTCTCACAGTCCAGACCAGGGATTTACATCCACGTTTACATTCAGTGGCAATGGCCTTGCAGCCAAAGTGAGCAGGAGCAGCCTAAGCACATCCAAGCACAATGCCAACTGTCCATGGGAGACAAGAAACAGAAGCACCAGGGAAAAGACAGCATATGGGATGAGGGTGCAGGAGGGTTGGGGGCCAAGCCCAACAGTTGAGGGTCCCTGGCAGAAACAAAATGGGAAGGAAGCAGGAAACAAGCTGTTGCCTCTTCTCAGGACTTCATTTCAAGTCTTGAGAATCTCCTGTTTTCATTAAAAGAAAAGGAAAGGAAACCCCTTGTTTACTCCTTCTGGTATTAGAGAAAGAGATTAAAGTGAACTAACTTTAAATTCTTCCATATGCCTCCACAGGGTTTAAAATTTAGAAAGTAAATCTGAAGACTTGACCAATCTATTTTTAACCTCATGATTCAGTCTGATTCAAGTATTCAAATGTTTGTATATAGTTACAAAGCAACTAAATCCTTCTTAACAAGACTTCCATATGCTTTGTATGTTTGTGAACAAATACCCAATTAAAAATGAGTGTGCATTCATGAACTTAGTACAACTACCCCACACTAGGAAATCTATAGCATAAAAGGGACAAAAAGAACAGTATGCACTACACTCTGTCTTACTTGTATGACAGTGTCAGGCAGAACCAATTTTCAGTTTTCAAGATGATCAATTTCCCCACTGAAAGCAAAGCTTTACAACCTCTGCTGAACAGCCAACAACATTAGAAAGAAAAGGCTTAAGCTTCCAAATTTTAAATATGAATAGGAAGTAAGCCAGTGAACTACCTTTAGCTGACTCTCCCACCTTATACTTATTGAAAATAACAAATGCATAATAAGAAACCCCTGAGAAAATTGTATTGCTATCAGTGTTGTTTAGTGCACTGCTGAGGACAGTCTCACTGCATATGCTGACTCTACTATGCATCAGACAATAAAGACATGGGGAGAAAAGGACTGGACTTCTCCCAGTGCCACACAAGAAGTTCCTGCAGCTTAGCATGGTGTCCCCATGCCACCAATCCGATGTGTACCCTGTGTCCCCCTAGTGTAGACTTCTCTATCACCTCCAGGTGTCACAGCATAAGCCACAGCACATATTGCAGTTGACACAGCCACGATACACAGAGTAGCATCGTACAATTTCAGAATGCTTCAACCCATACACAGTAACACCATACCACATCAGAAGGCTTCAAGCATTGGCCCACACACAGTAACACCACATCACTTCAGAAGACTGCAAGCACTAAGCCTTCTTGTTCTTTAGCCCAACCTTTTATACCGCTCATGTTAATGCACTGCACCTGTGTGCCCTCTGTTGCCTCTGGTGATTGGTCAGTGCACCTGGGCACTCCAGGTCTCATTACCTTCAATGCTGCTCACCTGCTCCTCACAGCTGCAGCCCATTGGGGATGAGGCTCAGCCACAGCCCCACTCCCAATTACCACAAACTGTGTACCTGCACCCAGGTACCTGGGTCTGTGAGCATGAGGCATTTACTCATGGGTGACCCTTTTCCTCCTGTTGTGCCTCCATCCTTTGACCCTCACTGGTTGCCACAGTCTGCTCTAGATAAATTATTTGTGTGTTCCCTTATGTTTCCCCTCCACATCTCCTGACCAGGACATTTTAATGCCCTCCTGTAGCAGAATGTGTGTCTGCTCCCATTTGCCCCTCTTGCTGTATGCCTTTGTGATCTTGCTTCCTCATTTTTCCCTGTCTCTCAGTCAAAGACTTTTTAATTGCATCTGACTTGCCTTCCAGAGTCCCTCATGCCTCCTCCTTCTCTCAGGCACCACCTTCTTGTTGCTGCTTCTCCACTTCATTTTCCCACCTCCTGCTGCAAGAGGGAGGCAAGAAGCATTCCTGGGCATCCAGGCACTGACTTCATAAACTGTATCAAGAGACTAAGTGGGGTAGATGTTTGCTGGTTGCCATTAATGGATATGACTCTTAATCATTTATTCATTTATCTGCCAATAAAGTTAATCTGTTATCTATTACCTGTCAATAATGGAGAGGTATTCTGTGGTTCCCCTTAATTCCTCCACTGTCAGTTTGTTTGCTTCAGGCCAAATCCCCCAATTATTTAAGACGGTGAACTGAGTTTGTCATGCAATGTTTATGCCTTTAAACAAAATCTATGCATTGTTTATTTATTTAAACATAAACATAAATGCATTAAATGCATTTAAACAATCCTGCAATGTTTAAATGCTACAGATGTGTAAACAGAAATGGTCTAGTTGAATGAGAGACCTTCCAGGCTGCCCAGTTGAGGTTTACACAGTCTTGAAAAGTGGAATAAGGATTTATGTCATGTGCCCCCTTGTGCAGGGCTTCCCTGCAGCCATACCCCCCTGCCTCAGCCAAGGGAATGCTCCAGAAGACTTCCTTGGCCAGGTGAGTAGGTTACCATGCAGATAAGACAAAATTGTTACCCCTTGGCTGGGAGTTTGTGTGCTTTCAGGTGTGTATAACTCCATATTCTTTTGATGTATCTTTGTGAAACATCCCCATCCTTGATACTTCAGCAAGCCCGAGGACTGCTTTTCAGAGGCATAGCGAGCCTCTGCTGGAGTAAGGCAGAAAAGGTTATCTCCCAAAATCCATCTTGGCTTTTCTGTGCATACACTATGGATTTTGCACTCCAAATTACCAGAGAGGGCTCCAAATTCATCTAATGCAAATTTTTGAAGCTTTACTGAATTAGGGTTGCAACAAACTGCTGTCTGAAATTCCTGTCAGCTTCATGCACCCTTCCAGCAGCCTTCTGGCCATGGGCTCGTGCCCGAAGCTATTGCCTGGCAGGGACAGTCAAGGAAGAATCCAGCCTGGCAGCCTGCCACAGACAGGACTCCCTGCTCAGAGTGCCCAGGGGCAGCAGTGTGCATCCCTGCCGCAGCCCACCCAACATCCTCCTGCCTGAACCTCACCTAGGGCTGAAAAGGAGAGGGCATTAATACACAGATGCTATTCTGTATGACTGTGAGCTGCATCAACCAGCTAAGGAAAACTCTGTACATTGAGTGGTCAATGAATTAGTCTTGGTAAGTGGTTGGTTGTGGATTCCTGGTTATTAGTCTGCATAACAGTCCTGGTTGGATAAATCAAAGAAGCATGTCAGACTTTAAGGCCCAACTGCTTTAAGAATACAGCTGGGTTCAGGGACCTGGTTACAAAATAGTTCCAGTTTGTAATGCCAACAGAACCTTAAGAATATCCTATAGGCAAGCACAAGCCCCAGGCTGTCTCATTTGTATTATTCCTTGTTCTGCTTTCTCTTTCTTTTTAAATAAGGAACAATACAAAGAATGACAACTCAAATTCCGAGTCATGCTGTCAGGAAGAATTACAGACTTATTCTGTACAAAAATGCCTGTATTGTTGGTTTGTTTACTTCATCTGTTGCATGGCCATGCTGCTGTCAGAGCTCTGGAGACAAAGCCTCAGCTCTTAGCCTGTTTCTGGGTGTTGAGCAGCGAAATCTTTTCCCTCTGCTGCTTTTACCAGGGTGGCAGCAGCAGTGCACCCCACCCATCTCCATAAGCAACACTGAGGGTGGGAGCTGTGAGATAAACTGGAGACATGCAGGCTTCCCATTAAATCCAGCCCTACAACTAAGATCCAGTATCTCAATGGCACATGGGGATTTATAGGCAAAAGGCCTATTAAGCATGCAAGGGAATTAGGCATGGCTAGTACAGCTCTGCGCATCTGTGAAGAGGGTTTAAAGCTCAGTGTCTTTCACTGGAAGGGCGTTTCCAGAACTACACTCTGCTTCATGTCACCCCAGTAATGACTAATACATTGTCAGAACATCTCTGTTAGATTGATGACAAGGAGGGGGTTTTAGAGAGTCCCAATTCAAATAAATAACTTGACCAAAATAGTCTGTTCCCATACAGCTATACCAACCACAATCTGCTAGAAACTTTCTCAAGAAAAAAATAGAGAATAACAGTACCACATGAAATCTGAACAAGGAACAAAGTAAGAAAACAAAGGCAATGGGTAAAGGAAGAAGTAGATTGCACAACCTACAAAGAAAGACTCAGCATGGTGGGGTGACATGCATATCGATGGCTGTCTGTTTTTGTGGGATCTGATCTATTTTTAGATCTATTTTTAAGCAGTTTTCTCAGTTTCTGGAATAATAGTTAAATAAAGAAAAAATTCCAGTCATGGGTTACCAAACTACAAGAAAAATAATTATATCTGACTGTCAAGTTAAAGCCCAGAATGGAGAAAGGAATTTCTCAATCTCGGAACAGCCTATAGAAGAAACAATCCTGCTACTTTATTCCAGCAATGTTTAAAGAAGACATTCCCATTCTAGTTAAGCAATCTAAGTTTCTTAAAGAAATAGTGTCATAGCAGGCCATTTTGACTAAAACTGGAATATGTGCATTTTCATAATCAGTTTCTTAAATTGCCAAGAGAAAGTCTAAATCTCACCCTCCACCCCCCAAGCACACCCCCCACCCAGCACAGATGAATCAGCTGTGCTGCTGCCACATTTGTGATACAACGTGTCAATAGAGTGGATGGAGATGATCTCTCTGCAACACAGAGCCTAACACAGAGGAGCTGTAAACAAGGCAGGGAACGAAAATAAAAACACCAAACATTTTGACGGTAAATTCGATTTAGTTGAGCCAGCTTCATGCAACGTTAATTTAATTCAGTGTTACAAAAATATGCCCTCATGTGAAGTATTTTCAAATGCCTGCAACAATGTTAGTGTGAAAAATTCTTTAACTCATCCAGTTCATTCCAGACGATGTTTCCTGCCAGCTACATTCACCACAAACGCTGTCTGGTAAATAGCAGCTGCAAAGGAAGGATAAGGATGCCAGGGTACACTTCAGTAAACACTCCTTCTCAGTGGCTCACTATATCCTGGGCCAAGCAAGCTAATATACATTCACAGCCATGTGCAAAAATCCTCAAACTTTGCTTTCGCAGCTTCCCGAAGGTGAGGACAGTAGATGAAGTGCTGCCTTTGTGGGAAGGACCTTTGCGGAAAGCGAGGCGCAGCCCCGGGGCCGGGCAGGCTCTTTGCTGTGGCTGAGGCTGTGGAGCGCACAGCTTGCACACCCGGGTGGGCACACGTCCCTGCCACCATCCCGGCCTCTTCGGGCTGCGCCCTGCCTTCCGACTTGCAGCGCTGAAGTGCTCAGGAATTACACCTAGCTGTTCTCATGCCTCTTCTTGTTTGCTCACCTAGCCCGTCTTGTTTTCTGAAGCCAACACCTTTCCCAACAGGCTGCCAGGCAGCAGGGAGGAAACGGGTGCGGGCCGTGCTGTGGCACAGCCAGGCTGGCTCAGCACATACCCCTTGGCAGCGCCATAAGGCCACCTGTGAAGGATGAGGCTGCTGTTGAGCAACACTTCCCTAGATCCTGCCCAGAAGAGGCTCCCCAGGGAGAATGGCTGGAGCCGGACAAGCCGTGATGACCGATCTGGGAGACTCCTGCAGGCGCCAAAATCCAGAGGGAGAGCCAGGGTTTCCAGGAGCCACACCTGCGGGGATAAACACACATGCAGAGCAGGCAGCTCTCCCTGGGGACGAGATTGCTGCCTGCTGGCGTCACTGCCGCTCCGCCAGGGGTTATCAGTCTCGCAAAGGCACTAAGGAAACTGCCGGTGTGAATGGCCCTAATCTGCTTCTTGTGCAGCCCCTGATAACCCGGGGAGCGGCCGGGCAAATAGGACGCTTGTCCAGCGCCACAAGGAATTGAGGGAAAACTGCTTTTCATCAGTACAGAGGATGCAAAGGAGCAGGGTCTATCCATAAGCCGATGCCAAGTTATTCTAGAGCTACTGTGACCAAGGACCCTATAGAGCACTCGCTTAAGAGTACAAGTACAAGCCCCCTTCCCAGTGGTTTTAGCTGACCCTGATTCATACAGGAGCCAGCCAAGGGGATGCTAACAGGCTTGCAGCGTGATCCAGGAGCTCATTCATCCCACATTGCTACTGACTGTGTGCTGTTAAAACCTCCCCTGCCTTCTCCCTGGTCTCTCCAGTTATATAATTGTTTCCCAAGGTGGCTGCATATCAATTTGTTTGATTAACGAGGCAATGAGCATGTTAGGAGAACTTGCCTGCAAAGAGAAGAGATAGAAAAAGCAAAAAGAAATATCATAATCAGAAAGTTATATGACAGTTTCTGTCACACAGAAGGAGACAGGTTGGAATGGCTGGAAGGCCTGGTCTGTAACAGTAACAGAGTAATAAAAAGAAATTTTATTTTTTTTTAAGATGAAAAAACTAAAAATAATAAAAAATTGTTGCTGCTTTCTTCCTCTTCTTCTGTCTCTTCCCTCTTCCCCCCCCCCAAAAAAAAAAAAAAAAAAAAAAAAAGGGGACAAGAAGCAGACAGATCAGCAACAAAGTCACAGGGAGAAAGAGCACACCTAACCTCATCACTGCATGCCTATAACCAAGTGAACAAATGGCAAAACTTGACTATTCCAACTTGACAGACTTTTGCTTCAAAAACCCTGGTACATCAAACCTAATGTTGGGTAAACCTTAGCTCCACCCTCCCAGCAATAGTCTTGGAAAATAAATGGGTGACGTCAAAATGAGACCCTGTCATTGCTAGTGCAGCACCAGTGCCTGTTTGGGCTGAGGCACCCTGTTCATCAGTATTGCACTCCATTAATTAAACCACCTGAACTCCCACGAAAGAAATCACTTGAGCAGTGATAGCCATAGTCATCCCTGGCTCTGCTTGAATAGTACCTTATGACAGATACTTTAAAAGCAATTGACAGCAGCCCTGGAAATAAGAGCAAACTTTCCCACATACAGCAAAACAAGGTTCTCATTGATAGGTACCAGGGGAAAGGAGAGAGGAAAATGTGATGATATCATAACATAAAATCAAATTACATCTATGCTGCAAAACTTTCCATTTTTTTTTCTCTCTTTTTAGCCACCTCTCATATTTTAGGTTGAGGTGGTTTAACCTAGTAAGGATCTTATTTCTAGCCTGTCACCTCTTCCATAGTTTACTAACATTTATTGCCTGAAATATAAAAGTTCAAACAGATCAAAACAAAGAAAACAGAGGTCAGGAGAGCTGAACACAACTGAGAATGTGGGAGGAAAACAGTCCTGTGAGAAGCTGCTTAGGCACTAGACAAATAAAATCCCCTCTCCCTGGATAGAAAGACATAACTCTTATTTATGTGAATGGGAAACATGCTCATGCACTGAGGGGGGAATAACTTCCATAGATCAGGAGAATGACTGCACTGGAGATAGCTAAAACCAGACTGCATGTGCAATGAATGTGAAAATAATTTCAGCCATCTGGGCTATGTAATTTTTCACAGATGCTTTAGGAGCTGGATGGACCATGTTACCTCTCTTTTCCTTGACTTTTCCTCAATGTTTGCAAATTACTTTCTGTGACCTGTAGGATGGGACTCCATAAAAATTTGGTTTGTTCCTTTCTCCCATCATCCCAAGTGTTCAAACAGACCTCTGTGACCAGTTTTCCTTCCAGCAGGATTCTGCAAAACAGCCCGCTCAGTCAGATGCAGACACCTGGCAGGTATTCAGTAATGTGTCCAAACAGACTGCAGTACAACCACCTCCAGAGACATCTTCAAAACCCTCAAATAGCAAAGAGCTTAACTCATTGCGTAAAAAGCTTTTTCCTGGGTACCTAAAAACTACACACCCACTGACTCAGTAATATATAGGGATGCTGCTCTCCATTGCTGTAGTTACCAATATTAACAGTCTCTCCCTCCACAGAAGGCCACCATGAAAACAAAACAAGAAGCTCTTAGTACTTTTCATTCAGCTATCTCAGGGCATTTTGTAAGTCTGAGACATTAAAAATAGAGAAATCATGCTAGACTTCATAAGCTACTGGTGTTTTAGAGTTTGTTAGCTGGATTTTAACCAACTGAATGTAGCTGGGTTTTTTTAGCTGATTTTTTTTTCATTCCTATTGTAATTCTTGTGCAGAATATCAGGATGTTGTCACACAATGTGCTAACTCTGGTTCTAGGGCACATAGTACTAAATAAAATAAAACATTTGGCATAAACCACCAAATCTGTCCAAACTTACATTTCTGGTTATAATTTGTTTTGAAGTATTTCTGAAGGATAGCGTTTTTTGTTCTGGCAGGCATTACTCCTGACTAAGAACGGTCTGTCCTCTGAATCCAGCATAAACAGAAGTCTGAAATACACGCTGGTTTGCAGGTGATTTTGCACGCTAATTGAGTAACCATGCACCCAGGTCTGATACACATCTATGTTGCCAGTTGATCTGGATCTGGTGTTGTACAGACCTGATCTTAATGGCATGGTAAGCAGGATGGATGTTTGTGGGACCTCAGTGCTTGCACCACTCATTCCGAAGGTCACTTTAATTTACCTCTTGAAGCTTCTTTTTTAGAGGCACAAAGCTACTTCTGGATGCTATCCAACAACATAATGTTGAACAACCAGCATGGTCCGTAGCACTGACAACAGCCCCCACAAAAGAAACAGATCAGAGCTAGTCTCATATTTGTATGCAGTGGCCTCCCACTTTTGTACAGGTCCTTCATACACACTAAAAGCAGCTGGCAATCTAGAGCTGTGCTTTTGGATTTCATGCAGCTGGACCTGTGATTCTTGGAGCATTTCTCTGATGGCAAGGGTAGTTTAAACAACCCTAGCTCTCCTTCTTTGGATGTTGGTGTCCACCCCACTTCCCTTCCTGTGCTCTGCCAAAGCCAACTATTTATGCAGCTGTGTGGTAAAATGTTTCAAGGAGCTGATCTGGGTGGGGAAAAAAAGGAACCTGAAAAAAAAAATTTCCATCCTGATCACTTCTGTGGCACATCAGGAAGCCACATGAATGCTTTTGTTGGTATAGCCTGGGGTGGGCAAGAACAAAGGAAGAAGGCTGCTCTATGGGAGGTGTTATTCAAACAGTGCTGCTCCTTGATGTGGAGCTACAGGCAAAGTCCTCTCCTATGTCCCTGAGAAGTAGCATTTATGGGCACAATTCAGGTATTCATTAGTGATAGCTTGGCTCCCTTTTTAAACAGGCTCATGCAGTTCTGCTAGAATGAAGATAAAGCCTTGTAAAGCTAAATAAAGCTGGGCACAATTTTTATAAGCTTCGTAATAGTGCCCTGTGGAAACAGGCCATGATTATGACCATGGCAGCCTCTAACTGCATCTTTAAGTGGCATCCCAGGTCTGCCACACAGATATTTTTGAAGGTCTTTGAAGCGAGAATGATCACTGTTGTTAAGACTAAGCAGTTTTATATCTTCTGGACTGCAGCCATCAATGAGACAAAACTAGGTAAGCTTTTTATAGAAATCTGCAGGTAGCTGAAGAAGTTAAGTCTTACTCTGTGACCTGTCACAGTTTCTATTGATTGGAGTACACAAAATCAGCTACATCTAACAGGCAAGCCTGATTCATTGTGTCTACTTGTGTACAGAAAAACTAGAGGCTGCATACAAAAGAAAAAAATCTTTTCTCTCAACTCCAAAACTTCAACTTCCAAATCACCGCTTTTTGAAATAACTTAAATATTATAATAAAGCTTATTCGGAATAAGTCTGTGACTCCTGAGGTTAACCAAGCTCTGAGAAGTGTCATTTCAAGTCTCTTCTGCCACAGGGAATACTGCTGGTTAAAACTTCCCAGTATATCCCTGAAGAAGGGCTCCCGTCTCAATGACAGGAACTGTTAAAGGGACAGGTTGCTTTTCTTGTACAGTGTCAGAGGCCACATGACCAAGTACAGCTGAAACCCAAGCAGCAAAAAGAAAAGGTGGAAGTCTGAATTTCCGTTTAGGGATATAGAAACACACTTTTATTTAAAGGTGTTGGACAGTCCAAATATTTTACAGCTAACTGAATCAGCTGCTCTCACCCTTTGCAATGTGCATCAGTTTTGCAGGGAGGACCTGAAAGACTATGGGAAGAGGAGGGCAGCAGAGATACAGACCCCAGTGTGATAAAGATCAGGAATCCTTCAAGAGGTGCACTTACAGTTGTTTTAAATGTGTGACACAGCAAGACCATATAAAACCAATACCTAAAAACCTGTTTTCCTTCTACCTCAGTTCAAAACAGAAAACAAATAACAAGCACTGCAAGCCCCTGCTGGACCACTTTTAACTTTTCTTTTTTTTTTTTTTTTTTTTAATCCAGAAACAATCACAAACATGCAAGCACAACACACAGAATTCCTTGCTCTTCATGTTGGCTGTCTTCTTATTTGAAAATAAAATACTTCTCTCTGAATATACCTTAGCTCCTATAACAATCTGTGGTTTGTAAAAAGCAAGCAGTGACTCTTGGAAGTGTGCAGGACCTGGGTAGAAGAGGCTGCCCCTGAGATACTTTATTTATGTGGGACTGCAAAGGGGCGTTTCACAGCCCTTGCAGCAGCACATCCCCTTGGCTTGCAGATGGTGAGTGAAGGGAGCATCACTTTTGGCTGCGCAGGGCCCCCTGGAGCACGGGCTCAGAACTGGGACAGCCGAATAGCGCTGCCCTGGGGATACTGGCTCCCTGCTGCCGGCCTGTAATTCCTGCACTGGTTCACATCAACATAGTTTCTTGAAGTCTTCAGCTGGATTTTAGAAATTGCCTTGCTCACCCACACCACTCACTGCATTGAACCTGCATTTAAAGATTTATTTTTTTGTCTTGTTTAAGTGCTGGCAAACAGATATGAACTGAACTATGTCATCTTCTCAATTAAATCTTACTGATTTAGTACTTAAAGTTTGATTTTTTTTTTTTTATTTTTGCAAACACCACCACCTTCTGATTTCCCAAGCTATTTTAAAAGAGCAGGAGAATGATGCATATCACTTTTAACATGCATTTGGTGTTATCTGCAAATGCCTGGTCCCCCAGCAACTTCATCTGTTCCATCTCACTTGGAAAAAGACGTTTTGCATAGATGTGGTGAATTGGCAGTTACTGCTTTATGTGCCACTTTCTGAAGCTTGCAAGGAATGGATGGTCTGCAATGCATTTGCCCTAAATTGTGGACATCCCACTCTCAAATATTATAGCTTGTACTCCCCACTGTCCTACAGTAGCTTAAATTATTGTATAAATGGCAGATTTCAGGGTTCTTTTTCCATTTGAAATTTCCCACTTCCAGAGTATATGTTTTCAAATGTTTCTTTGCAACAGGAATGGCTGAATTTTACCACTGATTTTTACCAAATTCTCATTTATTTTATTTAAATGAAAGTTCTTTCTCATATAATCACTTTATTCAGCAACTAGGGATCAGTAAAAATACCAAATATCATGAGAAACGCAATAAACCAAAAAGAGACAACCATATTCACCACTTGTTCTACATTCCCACTATTGCTCTTGCTAGTGGATCTGGGCCAACATTTTAGATAATGGAAAACATTTGCAAAGAGGTCTTCATGCTTGAAGATCAGTTAACTTTTCTTATAATGGAATTCAGCAGTGTTTTCCCAACAATGTGGGGCACTGCTTCTCCAGTGAGGTTTGCTCTGAGTGCTTGCAAAACCTTACGTGACTGACAGAAGAGCTGCTGGCTTAGGCAACTACTGCAGTAGCCAGGTTAGTCCACTGTATTTTTGCACAACAGAAAGGAACAACTGTTCCAAGGGGACCTTTTTTTTCTCTTAGGGATGTAATTTCCAGACCCCAAAGAATAAACAGAGGTATCAGCCATTTCAAAAAGAAAACATGATTTTTTTCAGAATTCTTTGCAGAATACATTTATAAAATTATCTTAGCAGATGACATGCAAAGAATAATAGTAAATAATGATATATACCAGGCAAAAAGGAAAAGCTGTATTTTTTTAAAGCAAGACTCAGAGACACACCAGTCAAAATGTAAATTACTCTGTAGAATAATTACTTGCTTAAGAATGGGCAAATACCTTCTCTGTACTTACATATCTTATACTTGAATCAAAGTGCAGCCTGAGCTGTAAACTTCCTGTGTTTGGAGGCCTAATAAGCACAGTAGATGAACTGTAGGGACCAGGAAATGCTTTGATCCACACTTAAAGAGAAACCTAAAGCAAACGTGCACTGCAGAGACCGCTAATGCCTGTAAAGATTTTGTTGTTTCTCATTTGCTAATGATGTTAACTGTTATCAGGTGTCTAATATGATTAAGGTGAATGACAAAGGGGTGAGAATTCAGGTCAGATTAGGAAAAAGAAGAGGTTACAGACTACTTAGGTAAATTGCACTTTTTCAAACAGTCTAGTTCAGGTTGAAATTTACCCTAAGGAAGCCAGAGAATTACCTGAAGCAATCTTGATGTTATTAACACTGCAGTGGGTCCTCCTGAGAGGAGGCTGACATTGAACAGCCTGTGAAAAGGCAAACACCGTGCTTCGTTTTGGTGCTTTTGCTTTAGACAGAACTTTATTGTCTGTCTTTCTGTCATAAACTTTAAAATGTCACCAGTAATTCCTTTGAAAGCTCTCAAATTTAAATTCTCTTTGGGTTTGACAGCCTGAAAAAGATTACATCCCTTGCAGACCAGAGAAATTTTGAGTTCCTCAAAGCAATAATTGCAATGATGCTCACAATAATGGTAATAGAGAGAATAAATGCAACAGCTTCTATATGCCAAATGTACATATATACTGAATTTTAAAAACTCAGTATATTGCCAAGCAAACAGAGATCGAAATTACAAGACTTTTGAAACATTGCAGAATGCAACAGAGTGTATAATGCTCACCTGAGTTCTTGACACTTATTTGTCCTTTATGTCATGTGGACTGTAACTGAATAAATGAAGAAAGCCTTTCTGATAGCTGCCTTTAAGGTACTAACCTGCTTTCCAATCATTTGGCATTGCTGCTAACTAATAAAAACATATAGAGTATTAAAGAATACACTTCACCTCTTTCCCTTTAAAATTCTCAGATGACAGGAATCCGTCGAAAATTATAAAATAAATGCCTATTCCTGAAGTTAATGCATGAAAAAAATAAGCACACAGAAAAAATCTGTAAATAAAACAAATTTTTCCCATTGAAAATGAGGATTTTATTTTTTCGTCTGAAAAAAGCTTTGATGACAAAAGCAGTATACTAGATAGGGATATGCATTGGTATACAGGATATAGGATATACAGAGAGTCATGATTTGGTTTATTATTCTTGTTCTTGTCTGCTACATTTGCCAGTCAAAACTAGAAAGCTTCTCTTTATTGAGTATCAGCTTTCTGAAAAGTTGAAAGAATGCATGTTGTTAGTAATGGCAACATGGAAAGATCCTCATCTCTGGGGATGATTACAAATAGAATTAAACATCATTCTTCAGCCACTCTAATGGTGGTTCAACACACATGAAATAAAAAATCCTTCAACCAGCCAACCAACTAAATAAGAAATAAAAGGCCCATAATGGTGGACAAAACCTTGTGGTGGTCTTACAGCTGGATGTCCTGAAATGGTTCCAAGTGTAGTGTAAACACCTGTACATGGTTTATGTTACTTTGTTTTGCTGAATAATAAACCTTGTCTTGTTCTGACAAGATGCTGGAAAGTGCTGTGGTGTCAGTCCAATAGGACACTTAATTATTCATGTATGTAAGAATAAAAATGTGGGTCATCTCAATTCAACTATTAATCTTATTACAATTAAATGCATTCTTAAATGCCATATCCTGCAAGACTGGGCTCTAGTTTTATTAGATGAGAAAATAAGAGTCACTTGAGTATATGGTGTAACCTTTTGAGTCAATTAGCTGGTGGATTTATCATGGCAGAATTATCAGAGCTTGCAACACACCACTTACCACTGCACACTGGGCAGGGCTGATGCAGCCAAATCACTGCCACTAAATTTATGTAATTTGATGTATTTTTCCACAAAACAGCTTCATTAGCTAATCTAACAGATGACAAATGCAGATCTCTCAGGGAGAAGGTAAGGATCTTCCCTGTTCTAACAGATACCGAGTAACACTATTGGTGTGATGGCACAACAGCCACATCCTTTCATTGTTCTGTGTTTCTCCCCTAACCTATATGGTACATTCCTTTGGTCTAGTAAGGAAAATATATTTTATGTTAATAACTTGTACCTAAAAAAATTAGTAAGACAATACTGCCACTTTTGGTTATTTTTCTGCTATTTCTCCTGCTCTCTGATTATGGAATAGAGGTGACTAATGCCTGATAACACTCTGCAAAGCAAGGTCAGGAGTAACTTGTGAAATTTTGGGGATTTTGCTAACATTTGTAACTCAAATTCTGTGAATACCAGGTAATCTTACAAACAACACAAACAAGATAACTGTACAGAGAAAACAAAGTAAATGCAGAGAGGTTTTTCTTCTCATAAATGTTCTTGTGTTTCTTCTGTAACAGCATACACATAAGCCTAATGATAACAGTGCAGTACGTCATCTTAAAAACCCCAGCTTTTGCACTAGTTAAACATTTATGTAAGAGCTTTCTTCCTTTTGCATAAGTAATGCAGAAAGACGTTTCTGAGCACAAAGAGCACATCCCAATCTCACTCTCAGGACAGCGCTTCTCTGGCCTTTGTGCTCCTCTGCCACCACAAGACTGGCACCAGCATGGCCAGTGAGTCAAAAACAAGGAATGTGTCTTTAACTTTGATGAAAAATGAATTGAAGGACAAGATCTGGATTTTCAGAGATGAAAGAGCTATTTATCAATTTACTTCCTTAACTGACCCTTGACTGCCCATTGCTCAAAAGGTTTGAGATACTGGTAATCTTTTAATTCTATCAATCGACAGTTTTGATATTTCAGTGTTAGGTGAAGCTAAATAAGCCACCAAAGAAACCCAAATAAAAAATCTGGCTGATTCTAAGGCAAAGACAGTCCCATGGTACTTTGCAGTAATGTCTGGCATACACAAAAATCTGACATCATTTAAGAGATGCTGGCAGGTTCTCAAAACAAAACAAAATTTTGGACAATATAAAGAACACATCACCTCCTGGCCAATGCATCATTACTTCAGTAATGAGAATCTCGTGTAACATAAATTTTCTTAACACCATCACAATATTTATGATCATTGGACTTTGGAAAAATAAAGTGGTAGCTGAATAGATCAGATTTTTCTCTCACTTTTTCAACAGCTGTAAAAGAAACAAAGAAAATCTCCCAGTGGCTATTGTTCCAGCTTTCCAAAATCTTTTTAGCTTTCATTACTTCTCTTATAATGAATCAACAAAAATCCTTTTTTTCCACTTTTGTCAGCTATTTGGCTCCCTATCCTTTACGTGGTTTTAGTCACTGGATGTAACTCATACCTCCTGCCGAGAGTCAATCTTTGATTCACAGCCTCATTTCCTTAAAAATTAGGCTTATTGCCTCCCACGATCTTGTCCTGTCCCAAGCAGGCCATCCAAAAGCAATCAACAAAGAGGTTGTCCCATCTGTGCTAACCACTTTTTGAACTCAACATATATCTAGATGATTCAGTTATAATTTCTGTCACTGTTGTACAAGATGCCAAGAAGAGACTTCATTTCACATGAAAATGCCAAAACAATGGACTAAAATAGCCAAGTGGTGTAACTTTTTGGCTTTTTTTTAAGAGAGGTGAAACAGTCAGGGGCAGATTCAAAGCGAATGACTTGCTACAGCAGAATTCTCTGGGCTTTGCTCCATCACCTCTGGCATAAGCTGGTCCTGAAATACATCCTAATTGGATAATAATTATAGTATGTCTTATATAGATTTAAAATTTTGAGATACTGACATATTGCATTTTAATTTGCTAAAATGATGCTTCCTTTAAGAAAAAAAAAGTTAGATCAATCACACATAATGTTTAAAATGAGAAAGGGCTATGGAAAACCTATCTTTCTAAAGGATTTTAAAACACATTTTGGTGGTTATCAAGAAGACCTAACTACTGTGTTCTTCTTTTTCCTCAAGAGAGCTAAAAATGCTCATGATGTAAGTAATTTTTTGGTTTGTACCCAAGTAAGCTCAATCCTAAGAACTGTATTATATTAAAATATTTAAAAATATGTTTGCCCTACAGAGTTGTAGTCTCTGGCAGTGAGAGCAAATCTAAAATACATTTTAGACTCTGATATGATGCTATCAAGGCACCAGCATGACTAGATCTGTCAGGCCTCCTCAGCTGGAGGAGAAAGCAGTGATGACCACTTAACTGGCTGAACATCCACTGCTTTCATGGGTGAGGCTGAAGCAGTCCCTGACACTCTGCAGCACGTATTTCCTTGTTACCTGTATAGCCCACGCTTTAAGCACATTATTCCTATATTTTTACTCTCTAACTAACAGCATGAGGCATTTTTAAAGAACAAAACATGTATTTCATATATCTCTGTTACTCAAAGGAAGAAGTTAATTGCTTGTAATTTCATCATATTTTATTTGAAAATGTACTTCTCAGCTGACTCATTTCTAATGTGTCAGTGATGCTGAGGTAATGCTCTTTAATGCAGATCTGTTTTCAATTCAGGACAGATGCAGATTTTTTTTTGCAGCCATAGGGATAATCAAATTATTCTTAGCACAGTGCATAAAACAGAGGAATTGATTCCCATGCAAGGCTTACTTAAAATTCTGTCAAGCTGTCAGTAAGCATGTGAACAAATTAAAGCTTACATAACTAACCAATATTAAAGAAAAAAGATGGAGTTTGCAATGAATCCTCTTAAAAATAAACCAATGTTATACACTGTCATTAGATGCCAGACACATTGTACATTTCAAACATTTTCTAACCAGATCCTGTGATACTGGTGTAGTGTAGTTGAAAGGCAAGCCATTCCAGAGGCACCATTGATCATGCAACCCAAGCCCTATTTTCAAAATGGATTTAAATGCTTTCAGTTTTGAAAATCAGGAATGGACCTCCAAAGGCTCTGGAATACTGTTCAGTTAGGTTTCTTTCTATCTTGAATAAAAAACAGAATTCCCAAATGGGACTCCAAAATCCCCATTTGTGAAAGATGATATATTTAAAAATGCCCTTGTGGTAATGGATGTAGAAATACTGTCATATTTCCAAAGGAACACCCTTGTAGGCTTTCTGCCTTCTTTCTCTATAGGATGAGTCAGCCTCATGGTACAATACGTGCAAGAAAAAAGAGTTTTGTGGAAAATGATCAGAATTTCTGAAATTTTGCATGATATTTTCTGATTTCTTAAAAGTAAAATAGACAAATCATTAAGAACTTGTAAACACTGAAAAAGGTTATACAAAAGGGAATATAAAATTGAAGATGGGTCCATGTCTCTTCCTCTAATATGTAAACCCCCTGTATTTTAAAACCAGCCATTTGACTTTCTGTACTTAAAAACTAAACAATGAATATATTTATTATAGCAAGATGACATGATCAACTGAAAAAAATTACCTATTTTGTTTAAAATTACAAGCAATGTGCCAGATTTTTCTAAAAAATACCCCAAACCCACTCCAAACCCCACAAATTCCCCAAGTTAAAAAGGAATTATGAACTCTTTACTTAAGACTGTGATTTTTGAAGGCCATTCCCATGTGAGCACAGGCTCTAGTCCCACAGCCTGTCATGTCTCCCGGGTGGAGCCCTGTTCTGGCCGGCACAGCCTTGCTTGCTCCCCATGGCAGGCAGCAGCAGGCTCCACACATGCTCACTGTATGGCTCTGACACACGCTCGCCTTTCCGAGGCTCAGAAGGGATGTGGAGCTCCCAGAGAGAAGCTTGCCGTTGTATCCTACCCCTGATGCACATGATGAAGTTTGTTTATCTCCCTCTTGAGATAACCTCCTCTGCAACAGAGATGGCCTTAATTAGCTGTTTGTGAAGCCCATCATTAGCAAAACCAAGATTTCTCTGGATAAATGAAGTATACAGAAAAAAAATCTTCCTTTATTATTATTTGCTTATACAAACCCATGCCAGCATTTTTTCCATAGGGCTGGATCATGACCTTGAGGAACCTTGTCCCTGAACACTCATGGCCTACATCAAAAGAAACATGGACTTTGTGAAATGCGAGCTTTAATGGGGTCCAGCCACAAAAACCTCAGTGTTTATGCACTAGAACAAAAGAGAGCCATGCCTAGACAAAGTCTGGAAGGAAAAGCAGTTCCCACAACCTCATTTCTACACTGCATATTACTGTTATCCTATCATTCACCTATCTGAAAACACCAGCTACTTCCAGGTCTTGATGCCTCAGCATCCCATTTTTCTACTCTGATGGCCTGCACTGGAATTTGCAGCTGGGAAGACCGGACCATGAACTAAGTCCATATGGCAAACTTTGGAGTAAGGCAAAGGCAGGAACATCTGCTGCCATCATGAACAGCTTGTTGGCTACGTTCAGCTACAGAGGAGTGCCAAGCAACTGATCTGCTTTCCCATTTCTCTGGTTTGGCTGGGAGATTCCATGTCAATTAATCTAAACCATTCAATACACTGGGCACTGTCTATTTCCTCTGGGAAGGACTGATCACAAAGGCATTATTTAGATTGATTTCTCCAGAAAGTGAAGATTTAAAGATCTGTCTTTGCATTCTAAGAAGCACATTCCTTAAATCACAGCTTTTTTTGTCTCAGTCTTTTAACTTTAGATTTATTGCCCATTTTACTGCTGTTAAGATTCTTTTTAATACAATTTGGAGGAGTTTTTTTTTTTCCTGTAAACTGTAGTCATTACTTTAATTTGTGAATATGGAAAAGATTTTTTTAATTCTCTGTTGATTTGTAGTTTATTTATCCTCTCCTAAGTGTTTGCTTTTTTAAGGCAAAACTAGGAACCACTAGGTTAACTCATAACTTAAATATGCAGAACACTCACGCATTCCTCAAACCATACTCAAATGATTTTTACTAAAAGCTTAAAGATACTAGACTTAAAATACACATAATCTATAGCTTAGGTCACAGATTGCTACATCGCTTAGGAGGATTGTTTTACTTAATGATTTACTGCATGGACCTTTGGCAAAAGTGGAACCATCATGTCTCAGTTTTCCTATCCCCTCTAGAGTGATGATAATGTTTATCCCCCTATCTTGCTGAAGCATTTGGAGGAATGCCAAATTAGCATACCCCTGTGCTGTGCTTTAGGTAACATATATGGAAAGGATGCCTAGCCTGTTTTACCCACCTGTATACAAACCAAATTTTCTGGATGATAAAACCTTATAAACGTGTGTTAAGCATTTCTAGAATGAATATGACTTACTGGTGAAGTGACCTTCTGTCATTGATAGCCTTAATTCCATAGAATAATGGAAATAATTTCCCTCTGTCCTCTCATCTCCAATGCTTTTTAAAGAAAATTACATGGAAACCTGAGAGTGGTATTGTTATGTTTTTAAACAAACAAACACCCCAACATCCCCTACAATATCATCCATCAGTATACTGAGAGACCAAAGGTGGCACTTGTACAGCCTGACCTGCCCAACCAGCAGCCTTGCAGAAAAGCACTGTGGTCTCCTGTTGAACAAGTGGAATGTGGGCCAGTGCACCCTTGCAGTGGTGCAAGGATTAGCTTTTTACCAGCTTGCATGAGCAAGATAATACCCAGCAGGTCTAGGGAGAAGTTTTTTCTTTTCTGTAGAACCTGAAACCACATCCAAACTACCGTGGCCAGTTTGGCCACACATCAGAAGAGAAATACTCACAAAGTAGTGACAGGCCACTGCAGCAGAGGCTGGGCCCAAGCCAAATGCTGCCATGTCCGCTTACCCTGGACAAAGGAAGGCAGAAGGGCAACCTAACCAGTCTTCATCTACCTAAAGCAGGAATGTAGAGAAGACAGAGCCTAACTTTACTCAGAGATGAATGACAATGGGACAAGAGCCAGCAGTCAAAAATTGCAACAAGAGAAACTCTGATTAGACAGAAAGACAAAATTCTTCACAGCAAGAGTGGCTCAGCACTGAAAGGGGAACCCAGAGAATGAGCAGAATTACCTCCTCTGAAGACAGTCAAAAGTGGACAGGGCTTGATCCATCTTTGAAATTAGCCCTGGTTCAAGAATGCAGTTGGGACTAAATGGTTTCCATAAACCCCTTTCAACTTAAATTATTATGTGATTATATAATATATTACTAATAAGAGGCATCATTAATTTTCCCATTATTTGTTCTCTCCTCTCTTTCTCCCACCCTCTCCTTTCCCTAAGGGGGACACTGGCTCACCAAGATACACATAATTGTGTAAGAATCTTCTCAGAAGCACACACTAAGGTGTCAAGTATGAAACACTGGTGCTGGCAAAGAGCCAGGTGCCAAAATATAAACTTCTAGAGCTCAGCTGGATTTTTGACTTGTTAGATCTGTTTCATAATTGCTGTTTATCCACATTCTTTTTTGCTGACATGTATTTGCTGTCTTGCAGTCCCTGCTGATTTAGCGGGTCATTCTGTGTCTGTAAGGAATTGTATAATTAAATGTTGTGATTTAATCCCTCGAAACACATTAATGTTATTCGCCAATAAAGTTAAGCGTGGGAAAGATGACATTTTCAGGGTCTGTACTTATGCATTAGCTTTACATGTTTAAATGAATATAAGTGTCTTTTTGGGCCCGTCCCCAGAGGCAAGTATATTTAAAATGAACATCATTCAGGAATAGTTTGGTAGAAAAATTTACATTCCAAAATCAGAAGGACTAAGTTTTGGAAATTACTTAAATATACTCTACTAAGTATGAAAACTTGGTATTAAGATGATACTCTTATTTTGAATAAGCATGTTTACCTACAGAAATTTAACCAGGAATATTTATCTGAAATAATTATTCCTTCATTATTGCTGCATTATTACCCAGACATGCAATACTACTCTAGAGTCCATACATTCAAATCCAATTAAAAAAAAAAAAAAAAAAAAAAAAAAAAACTGAAGTTAAAGTACAGATAAGTTAATCATATTGCTATATTTTAGCACAATGTTAAAGGTTAGGTAATAGACTGATTCAGTTCCTCCCAGGGCCGATGGAGGTTGACTCCTCCAAAGGACTTCCAAGACTTTTCAGGCATTTCCAGCTCTCCCATTTCAACCTAGGAAGACAGATGACTTTTTCTAGCATCTTACAATTGCACTATTAACAATGCATAAGCAGACTCATGAAAAAAAAAAAGTGAAAATCCTACTGGCAACAGTTGTGCTTTTTTTTGAAGAAACCCCAGTTTGATATTTTGTATTCAAGTTCCAGCTCAGAGGTAGGAAAACGTTTATGGCTAAATTATTAGCTCCTGAAAACAGAGCTCTGTAATAGAAATGCTGACAGATGCTTTAGTACAGCAGTGCTATTGGGCACTGCTATAGTCATCAGTTTTAATGAGTGCTCTTAATATCACTTCGATCAAAATGGTTGCCCTGGGCTGACATTTTGGGCTATGCACAGGTGCTCTCAGCCAAAAATGTAATGAAGGTTATTACATATCAATGAGGCACAGATGCACATCCTGTCTGAACTCAAGGAGATGTTAGCGCCAAGCAGCATCTCTTTCGGCAGGTCCCAGCTCTGTTTATATCAATATGCTGTTCCAGCTCAGTGAACCCAAGCACAGCCTTCTGCTTCTCTGTGGCAGCACTAGGGAGAGAAAGAGCAACTTTTATGAATGCAAGAATGATGAACCCCTGATGTCCAGGTGGGTCACAAAAATTAAAACCAAACAATAATATAGTCTTTGAACATGGACTTACGCATTTGGGTCTGGGCTGCTTCAGTATTTCAAAACAGTTCCTCTTTTTCCCCAAGCACCGTAACAATATTGGCTTGAGGAAAAACTCTCACATCTTTGTTCCCTCTTCTCTTTCTTATCTGAAATCTGATGTACTATTTTTTGATTTGCATGTTTTCCAAACCATGCTTTACATTTTGCTCATCAGTGCTCATGCTCACTTACTTCATGATACAGATCATGCAAGCAAGCCACGTTTATTTTTTTTTAAAGAATCTCTTGGTTTTATAGTAAATATACATAAAATTTTAAGGCACCTCCTGAGTAATGGGATCTATAGTGGCAGACATGGATACTATGATGGGTTACATTTCTATTAGATAACACCTGGACATTCAGAAGCCAGAGCCAATCCCTCTGCTGAAGCCATCCTTCTTCCTTTGCCCTCCTAGGACCCCAGCCTGAAGGATGCAGTAGTGCAAGAGGAATGATGTAAATGAGAAATGGCATCTCATCAGGACAAAGAGCACATTTGTTTAGCAGAGACTGACGACTGCTCACAGATCTCCGCTGGCACAGTGATGTTACTGTGCTCCCAGAACCATATGTTATACCTGGAATCACACACAGGTAAAGGAGCCAAGCAAGCATCACAAATTCTATTTATAAGAAAAACTGAGGGGGCGTGTGTGTTTGTGTATGTGTGTGCAAATACATACGTGTACGTGGAGCATGCATGCAGGAAAGAGACAGAGCTGGACAAAGCAGCCACTATTGCTCAGCCATTCTAAAGGTAATTCCTGATAAACTGTGCCAGGAAAATGATGAATGTCCTGCCTCCCCCACAGCTTTCCTCTTCATCTTTGTCCTCTTCAGTCTTTACCAACAAATGCAATCACAGTGCTGAAGTCGAACTATTTGTGGTTTCACAGCTGTCCCTCTGTAACTCAAGGACAGACAAAGATGAACTCTCTCCACCGATTTGCATCTGGGACCCCTAGCACTGATCCAATATAAATCATTGAATGGGTGCCATGCCAAAATCCCTGGCACAGTATTATGCTGGTATACCGGTGATCCTCTGGCATTAACATCTGTGCACTAGAACCATGTTGGAAGCTGAGTCATTACAACCAGAGACCAACATGAACCATGAATAGTGGAGGCAACCAAAGCAGAGCACAGGCTGCAGTGTGACAGCAAAAGGGAGAGATTTGTACCACACATTTAGAGGTAATGGTTAAGACATAACTGCATCCTTCAACTCTGGTCCTGGACACTGCAAGTACATACTAAGCTCTGATATTCCACCAAAACAATGTTTGGAAGTGATCTGACAAGTTAACCTGAAAATGCAGCAAGGCAAGAAATCAATGAGTTTGATGGTTTGAGCTTTGAAATAGAATGTCTTTAGGTGATTATTTTCCTTAAAATATATCAGCCTTTTTTTTTTTTTTTTTTTTTTTGGTAAAGGACTGGATGACTGTGATAAGCAAAGCTATATATAGGTAAGCAATACTAAAACTGGAAGGACACAAGACAGGAGCTACTGCTTCAGCCAAGCAGAAGCCACAGAGCACTGTTATTGAGTCAGGAGATGAGGGCTGTTTTATTTCTAACAAGAGTAAAGCTGCACTTTCTCATGCCTCCTTAGTCGAATGCCTGAGTGAAAAAGTATTATATGAATGGAGATGCTCTTTGCATTTCTTATATAGGATAATCTAGTTTCAATTTTTTCTGGCTACCCTAGCATGTTCCTTTATTCTTGTCACTGTCCAACTGGAAAGAAGTCAATCTTAGCATGCACAGGCCTCACATCTGCCAGCACGCAGTTTATGTACACAAGGCTACATGCCTTATGACTGGTCTCTGTAAACATACACACACAAATCCTGGTCTAAGCCTGAAAACAGTTCCCCACAAGATTTTAATGTTTTTGACCCATTTCTTCTACATTTCATAGCAGACAGGTAGCAAAACCCACTGCAAGTGACCCAATTATGTCCTAGAGGAAACTTATGTTGGGAGTAATTGCTACAAAAGAAATAAATGTTCAGCTGTCATGGACTGAATAACTTTCAACCTGCAGCTGAAGGGGTAAGGGCAGACCTTTGTTGCTGGTGCTTCTCCACAGCTGCCACTTTTATTTGCTCTCTGCACTTCTGACTGCCACAAATCCTGTACGGTGTCCCAGAAGGGGTGGAACAGCACAGTCTGGTTCATGAGGAAATTCATCAGAACATTCTAAAGTACCTTCTCCCTAACCATTACATACATATGAAACAGGCAAGCCCAAACTTTACCTATAGAAAATGCAGACCAGCACATTAAAACAGCAGTAGCAGGAGTTAAAGCTTCCTCCCGGCCCCAATATAATAGATTGCTTAGCAGGAAATTGCATTGTGATTTCCTTAAATGAAGTATAATACCCTGATTAGGAAGCAATGTTTTGTTTAAAAATGGGGAGTTTCCAGCTCAGTTTTCTTCAATAATAATAATGAATACTGTAAGTTGATGATAGCATACAGTGATGCCAAGGAAAACAAAACTCCTGATCACAGAATCATAGATTTATTCAGGTAGACAACAGTCACAGCCTTTCCCTCATTCATGAAGTGGGTCACCTTATCATGGAAGGAGACAGAGTTGTCCAAGCAGGACCTGCCTTTCACACATGCAAGCTGGCTGAACCTGATCCCCTGGTTGTCCTGTATGTGCCATATGATGGCACTCAGGGTGATCTGCTGCATGACCTTCCTTGGCACCCAGGTCAGACTGACAGGCCTATAGTTGTTCAAATTCTTCTTACAACATTTCTTGTAGACAGCATGACATGTGCTGATCTCCTGTTTACCAGGAGCTCCTCGGTTAGCCAGCAGTGCTGATAAATGACTGAAGTGGCCTTGATGTTGTGCAAGGAAGTATTTGCTTAGGGGAGGGGCAGGAGGTGGATTGACTTTCCTAAAACTTTTACTTTTTTTATTTCCTTCCACCTCTCATGTGCATGTCCTTCCTCTAATAGTTTAGAAATAAAGGATGCAATCTGTATTCCAGACATTTCGCATGAATAATTTTCTCTTATCGCAGACCAGCCACTACTGTCCTTGAGTAAAAGGAATTTCTCCAGCTCCCAGCTGGAGGAAGCATTAAGTTTATAAATACATTTTAACATTTTAAACTCAACCACACTACAGACTCTCTTTTGCACCAAGAAAAAGAGGTAGTACAGTCATCTGTATGTTGATAAAAGGGACCACACTCCTCAAGAATTTCCATCTGTACTGTCACACAGTAGACCGGTGACTGTGAGTATCCCACTGGCACAGTAATCTCTTTGCTGTACTAACTTCTCTGCTTCTAAAATTACATGCTGGCATCCCAGGTGTGTCCCTGCGGAACTTTACCCTGCATGGGGCCGGACAGAAGGAATGGAAGGAAAGTATGGCTGCCCTCACACCTTCCTTAGGAGCGGGGGCTGTTCTTACCTCCCTAGAAGGAATAGCCAGGTTGGCATCAGCAGCACCATCCCACTTGGAGATGATGACAACAAAGAAAGAAAGGAAGAAATGCACAATCCACTAATTTTTTAGTAGTGTTAATGCCATGATAATATGAAACTGATTTTTTCAACGCTGTCTATCAGCTGAGTCAGGATGGTGCCACTTTATTGATACATGTCTGTCAAACTGCTGTCAGACTCTTCCACTTGGGTAGTCCACAATGGTTCATTTGGAAGTGATTTCTCATGGACACCCTAGACCTGACAGCTGGCAGAAAACAGACCTTGCTGTCAATCCTGAAAGAAATAACTGTGACTTTAAGCGACTTTAAGATATAGACTAAAACTGGCAATTTTTGTGTTACTGTAAAAATTTTTGGAATAAACAGCTCTATGTAGCTGTATCAACAGTGGCCAAGGGACAGCTTTTTCTCTGAACTGTGGTCCAGGAAAGCATCAGGCACAATACTAGCCATGATAAAGAACTCCTGTTATTACTTAAGCATAAGGAGAAAATGCACAGGATATAGAAGCATGGTCAGGCCACTTGGAATGAATATAGAAAGGTTGTCACTGTAAGCAGAAATGAAACAAGGAAGGCCAAACCCCATCTGGAATGCACAAAAAAAAAAAAAAAATGCAGCACCGACTTCTAAGTAATCACAGGATCAGAGAATAGGTAAGGTTGGAAGAGACAATAGTGGGGCCATCTGGTCTAATGTCCCTGCTCGAGCACTTTGCATATACAGCTTACCTAGTTAAGGTACTAACATTTTGCCTTAAATTTTCTAAGCTACTTCCAATCTTTCAATTACACTTTACCTTTCCTCCTATGCCACTTGTATCTGAAAAATGTATAAAATCCCCAAACTACCAACCATTTCAACAGAGCTATGAAATGTGAAGCCTTTTACAAATCTGTGTAAGGTTGTTTTAAATAAGCTGGCAACTGATTCAGTTGCTGGGAGCTTATGCTGTTAATTCCATGAAAAAAAAAAATCACTGTTTAAGTATGGATAAGCTATCCAAGAAAGTCCATAATTCTTTGTCATTTTTGATGGGTTATGGCCAAAACAAATTTACCTCTCGTCACAAAACTTTCCTAGCTCTGTGGACAGTACCACAGTACTTCTCTTTTGATTACTCCAGCCCACATTTGGGGGTTGTGTTTGATTTCTTCCCCCTTTGCTACATCCAAACCATCTCCAAGTCTTGACACTAATCTCTTCAGCAACTTCAAAATTCACCTTTTTATTTCCATCCTTAGAGTGCAATCCTTTGCTTCTCCTCTAACACATATTCCCATTTTCTGAAGCCTCCATTCTTCCTTTCTAACTTCTTGTGTGCACAAAATCATACAAATCAAAGTGCTGCCAACTAAACATGAGTTTCTTGCCTGAAAATTTAATCAACTCTTTTCTTTCCTTCTCCCACCCCTCCATTTTTTGCTTCACCATTAGCTTTCCTTCAGAATCAAAACACACCAGCCTCCTTCAAGCTCAGTATAATTCTGTGTCCTTTTAATTTATCTTGTTTATATATGCATTATATAAACTTCAATTCATGTTAACTTACTGCTTCCCTCCACACCTTCCCCTTTCCTCCCAGACCTCCTGCCTACCAGACTTTTGGAGTTTCCTTGTCTTTTGCCCTATATCATCTCTGCTGTCCAAATTTCCCCAAAAGTTCTGCTTTACTTGAACATGGCAGATCCATTTCTGACACGCTGTTTTAAAAACACACTGATTGTTCAGCTGCCTTCACAGTTTTCCAAGTTGTCATCCTCATGTTCTCAGGCAATGCCAGGCATACAGCTGGTACTTGATCAAACACTTAACAGCAGCGACCTGGGCACAACACTGAAAACTGATTAAATAATATGCTAGGGGTTGCAGCAAATATAGCCATCCTCAAAATGCTGTCAAACGTGTGAAGCAAGCAACTTGGAAGAAATAAATAGAAGGAAAAATACTTCATATGCATTTAGTTACATAAGTTTTCTATCTTTAAGTCTTTTATCTTTAAGAACAATTGCTTTTTATTTTTCTAAAGAATATCAATGTCATCTCTACCTCCTCTAGCAAAATTACAGAGTATACCACAGCAATTAATTTCCCTTCCATATCTTAACCACCCTTTTTTAGGTACCCGTTCCCCTTCATACCCTGGCAAATTTTATGCTAATGCTACTGCCTCTAGGAAGCTACTCTGGGTTTACAGCTTCGCAAGTGTTAACACAAGCTGACCCACACTCTTACGAGAAAGAGACCATATGTCTATGACGCAGAGCATCTACCCAAAATTTTACTTGCAATTAACATTAATCCACTGCAAGTCCAACTTGTAAGTTGCCTGTTTACAACAACACCAGTATGAACGTATCCATGTGTGTAGATGTTCAGGCTTCAGCCTCTCTGTCAGACTCTTGTCAGGCTCCTACTTCTGTCTGTGAGCAATCCCTAAGAGTCAGTCCTATATCAGATCAGTATTTGCCTCTACCTTCCAATGACATTGGAGTAAAACTTCAGCCATTGTAGGACAGACACAAATTTTTTTTTCCACATTTCTTATTTTTAAGATATCAAAGGGTCAAAAAATTGTATATTTGCTAAATTATCTATCAGTCTCCTAACTATTAGTGGATACTTCAAAAAACCCATCGAAGTGCCACTTTTAGATGATCAAGCTTAAAGTACTTAGAGACCTTGGAAATTTGAACACACATGCCAATATCACATCACTGCGATCCTTTTCTCAATATGTTTTTAAAAATCTTGTTAAGCTATATTATTAATATCAAAGAGCTGTCCACTTTTAAGACCACTGAGAACCTGCAGAAGCTACCACCTTTTATTCAAATAAACATATTTTATGTTAGTCTTTCAGCCTCTGACTGTAGCAAGAGATGAGTTAAAAACTGTGTTGTCAAAAAGGAGAAATTGCATCAATCCTCCAAGATTTAATACCTCAGGAGCTTTTGAATATTTCCTCTTTTAAGAGTGAGGCAGCTGTTTCTCCTGGGAAGGTTTCTGGAAGACATCTGAGATGAATGCAGAAGGCTGGAATGTAGGATGGATGAAGGAATGCCAGCACAGGACTTCCACTTTCAGGCAATATCCCCAGCTCTCCCTTTAACTGCTTTCAGAGCCCTGCCAGCTGCTCAACTTCAGCCTTTCTGCACTCCCACCCACCTCAGCAAATTGCAAAAACAGCTAATCCTGCTGTCAAGGGGCAGAGCTCTCCAGTGTGCTCCTTCCTCCAGAGGCTGAGGAGCAAACAGAGAGGGTGGAAAGAGGCCAGCCTTGGCAAGGGTCCCACTCTGACACATCCTCACATGGTCACCACTGTAACTGCCCAGGGTTTTTATCAGGAACTGCATAGAGGAGCTTTTAAAATGAACTCAAGATAGCTGGTTCAGAAGATTCAGACAGAGGTTATATGCAGGCACACATAAACTGTACACAAAACACAGCTATGCTGGTAAAAAGCCATTGTATGCACTCTTGAGGCCATTAGTTTGGGATTCTTTTAAAAGGTATCTAGAAAAATTAAAGACACAACTAGTGAACTGGGATTAAAATACAGTTTTATACTATAGTAGCACACCTCATTCTGACTGAATACTGCTGGCAAAGAGAACTGCAAAAGGGAAGTGTGTGCTTTACGACAGTAATATGGACCTGTAGGTTATTTAATTTCGGGGAGAGAAAAAGAAAACCTATGAAAAGACATGAATACTTGTCTGTAAAATACAGTATTTAAAACGACAGGAACAATTGCTTCTAAAACTGTGTCCTGAAAGGCAACTCAAACATTTGCTGCCCAGTTCCATGGCAAGGAGCTTGCTGTGCTCTGCAGCAGCTTCTGCGGGAAGGCAGCAGCTCCTCCTCTGATCCACCACTAGAGGGAACGGCATGGAGGGAGAGAAAGAAAAGGAATCCCTTCTAGCTTTTTATGATCTCTTTGCTTGTTTATTTTTAAGCATCACACAGTGATAACAATAGGGGTAATTTATGTAGCACACTCATAGTCTAGGATGATCCAAAGAACAGGTCTCCTCCCTTATCCCCTTTCCACATCAAGGAGAAAAAGCTTTCATCAGAGGGATTGATATCAACCGCTGCCAGACGCATATCCTAGAACTCAATGTTTAGAGATGGTTTCGGTTAGCAAAACTCTGTCACTACAGCCAGTTTCACTCTTGTCCTCTCTGCAAAGCAAAAGCTTCTTCCAGATCTGAACTGGTGGACTGTGCCAGCAAAGGGTTAGGGTTAAGATCCAAAGAGCCCGCTGGAGGCATGAAAATGGGAATGTGTGTACAAAAATGACTTAATAAAAAATTGTCTCATTGTCTCATATAACACATATAAGAAATTCCTCCTGCAGATTTAATGATGGAGTGGGAAGCTAAACCCCATAGGAGTTCCTCCCTCTATTTACCAGAAAGGCAAGATATGGGCTCCAGTGATGAAGTGTTCCATTAATATTAAAGCTAGAGGAAATAAAGTGACTTAATTGTAAACTAACGACCTCATCCTAATAACCAAATTCTAAACAGAAAAGGCAAGAAAAAAACCCTACTTTTAGCCATGCTGCCAACTCATAAATTAAGCAAATGACATTGGCATATAATTACACTAATTAGTACTGATGCCAAGCAAAGACTATTTATGGATATGCATTCACCCCATTTCTAACCCCAGAGCCTAAATCTGAAGAAGTAGCTCAATCAGCACACTTTGAAAACTCAGTGTTATTGTTTATGCCATTGTAGATCTAATTTAATCAATACCATATTCTCATTAAATGCAAGATCTGTTAAAGATGTTTTTTTCACAGGCCCTACGAATGAACTCTATTTGATTCATCTCATTACATTAATGCTCTAGGCTTAACTATGCATCATTAACAGAAACAATATACAAGTTAAGTGTAAAGCTCTATGGGTCACCTTAAAATGACACAGTCACACATGATTATGGTCATAAGTAATTGGAATGATAAAAGCTGGTGTCCGCAGTGACTGTCAGATGGTCATTGGCTCTTTCACAACCAAAAAGGATACCTCAGAGCCTGGTGTCCTTCATTGTGCCAAAAGAGAAGATAATGGAAATGGGTTCTATTATCCCATTAGTATAGATGCTGTACTACACTACAGGTTGTGTTTTTTTTTATTTCCTGCTGCCACTAGAAAACTCTGAGGATGCCATTTCTTTCTCTGAATTTACAGCTTTCCATGTTTCAGTCACAAAGAAAGGACTGTATCACTTCAGTGGAATCGGTTTTAAGTGATCAATACATGGTAGCTCTACTATAATATCTGGAAGAGATCAGCAAGCTCTGTATCTTGAACTACTACAAGTAAGCATAGACCAATTTCTTTTCTTCTTCCTAATTAATACCAAGATGCATATTATACACATGAAGAGTGTAGCAGCCTTATTTTGCTTTGTGGGCTGCCTCTCTATCTCTCCTAGCTTTTAGAAATACTGTACATTTGTCACACTTACTACTTCTCTCTGTTAGTCTGCGTGCTGTTCAGTGGCAGAGAATCACACATGACACAAAAGCCTCACTGGTTTACATATAAAACAACCACATGCAGAAAATTTTTCATTTATTTTGTTACAGTGTTAAGAGACACTACTAAAACTTGCACTGCCTTGCCAGCATCCATTCACTTAACTACACACTTAGTTGCAAACCTTCAGCAACTTCATTGATTTCATCAGGTTTGGGTTTTCTTTTAGGTTTTGTTGTTTCAGCTTTTTATGTTCCTTTTCTTTCCTAAAATTGGCCAACTAGGTCTGTGATTGTCATCTAATTATTTACTGGAAACATATATGGATATAGAGAGAGCACATGTAGAAAACAGCAGAAGATGTTTCCTGGTCTAAATCCTTTTCTTGATATTTCTGCTGACCATTTCCATGTATAGTTCTACACTGATTATAATTGCTAGAAAATTGCATGTTTTTGCTTGTCCCTTTGGACAAATGGGCTGAAATTAGTGGTTGCACAGATCTGCAGCTGACTCATTACAACATAAAGCAGCTGACTGTGGGACTTGGTGTTTTTTTGGATCTGTTATTTTAGGATGGAAATTGCTGAGTTGGCAGCCAGTCTGACCATATAAATCAACAGCAACTGCATACTTTTAAAATGACATGGTGCATAATCAATTTAATATGTGAGGTTTGAGGAAAAATAGCTTTATTGGGGAAGTACTGATAATAAAAATTCAACCTATGGTTCCTCTCAGGTCACTAAGGGCAAAGCCATAAGCCAGTATTTATAACACCAGACAACTGGGTCTTTCTAAATCAGCCAGTCTTTTTTGGATTGCTTCTGAATGAACAATAGCACCTAAAAGATTTATATAAGTGACAGGAAAAGGCCACTGGTATATAACAGAGTTATTGCTATTATCATCCCTTGTGGAGACAATAATATGAGAGCGCAAAACTAGCACAGATAGTCCTGCTGTGACTCTAGAAGATCTTTCTTCCACTTTGCAACAGAAAGTCATGAACACCTCCAAAGCATCATCCCTTAAGTCTTCTGGTTCCAAGGCTGCTTTTTGATTAATACTTTAAGAGAAGCAGAAAGCCTGGAGGGATCATATATAATTCCACTCTCCCTGTGGTGTGATGGCATGCACTGCAGCTTCTCCTTCTGAAGTAATCCCAAGAGGAGCATGGAGTCACGATGTCATGTCACACTATGGAGTAGCAATTGTGAAGTCAAGTCTTGGGACAAGTTCATGACATTTATGTGTGGGGGAAAGCTCAAGCCTCACATTCACAAAGGATACTCTGGGGAAGAAGTGACATAAATCTTCTTGGGAGGGTCCCTTCTGGAGGGTGGGGTAGGGGATGGTTGGAACCAAAGCACTGAAAGATAGCACACAATCTTTTCAGTTTTGGATGCTGAGACACTATGTGAATATAGGAATTTTCAGATGGAAAGGTATAAAAGTAAGAGAACCAGGCTGGGGGCCTGCAGAATGTGCAAAGCCCCAGCCCCCTTTCACTGTGATTAACTGCAATGGCTCACAATGAGTAGGGCTCATCAAGCTCTCACTGTCTGTCTTGCCATCAGGTCCTGTATTCAATATCTGATTAATGGAATTGCTTATCCTCATGCTGGAAGTAGAAAAGCAAGAATCTACTCATGTGTAAATGGAGGATATGTTTTCTATTGTTATTTCATAGGTCTTCACAAACATGGCTGGAAAACTAAAATCAAAAATTTTCAAGGATTTTTCAAGTATTTTTTCAAGTATTATTTTTCAAGTATTATTGAAATTGGCAAGGTTATCTAAAATTTGCCAAAGGAAAAGAGCAGAGAATTAGCATAAAGTAAATTTTTTTTCAGTGATTTTTTTTTTTTTTTGAAAACTGATTAATTTAAAAGCATAAGGGATTTAAAAGCACAACCTTTTCTATTAATTGAGCATTATGGAAAACATAGGGGCAGATATAAGACAATACAAAACTGGCTTCTCATCTTGAAGAGACCAAGGTGGCATCCCTTGGGTTTTGACATCAGAGGCATCAAAACTGAACAGATTAGATACAATCTATTTCTTGAATTCAAATATTGGAGTATAGAAACAAGGCAAAAATCCTGCAGTCATCAACATATTTCTTTGAAATGCTCCAGAGATTTAGGGGAGGGGAAGAAGGAAGAAATATCAAGGGAACAGAAAAAGTGTGTCTGAATTAGAAAGGACAAAATGAAATTGACAGGTTTTGAATTTCAAAGTATCTTCTGGAGTAATTTATTTATTTCTAACACTGATTTAACAGTACCAAATAAATATTTAAATACATGGAAGTGGGTTTTTTGAAAATTCTTTTGGAAAAGCAAAAGATACTGGGAAAAACAAACGAAAAGGAATTCAACAACCCATATTGCTTGAATAACTTCTTTTAAATTACCATATTCTGTAAAAAAAAAAAAAAAAAAAAAAAAAAAAGAAAAATCCTCACTTTTAAGCAAATGAAAGTCCTCCTGAGGACAGCTATTTGCTTTAATTCTCCAGAGGGCCTAAAAATGCCTAAAGTATATTTTAATGAGGAAAAAAAGGTTTATTTCTAAAATATAATTCCCAATTCACCATTCATTTTTAGTGTAGGTAATGGACATAAAACAAATGAAATGTTTAGAAAATGGCTTCTAAAAATAAACTGCTTGTGCACCTTTTTATTTCTTTCTTTTTTTTCATTAACATTATTCTCTGTTAACCAGAGGCAAAATAATTTTAATATAAAAGGCTTCCTTCATAATCTAAACAAAAAGGAAGATTTAAGGGCAGATTTGTCAAATGCTGTGGGAATACAGCTCTGACTGATTAATGAAAGTGTATAGCTTTTAGCCTTTATATCCCCTGAATAGGATGTGATTATTGACAACCACCTATATCCAGGAAATCAACTGTCACCACACACAAATTTTAAGTCTGTACAAAAGCTACTAACGTCTCTTTTTTTCTTCTAGCGCTCAACAACATTGCCTTTTAAAACCATATTATCTTTTCATAGCAATTGCTTTGCAACTTCTGTTACTACTAAGAATATGTACCATGAAAAACAATGAATTGGTAAAATGAATAAACTTTAAGAATCCAGTGCAGGCATATCTTGTTCTTAGAGCTGGTTTGATCCCAATTATTTTAAATCAAAACTTCAAAAGGACAAAATAAGCAGTACCTGTTGATCAACATTTGCTGGCTTTATATGGTGCAGTGGAAATTATGACACATTTGTCACAAACTTGACACTCCAGTTCAGGGAGTGTAATTAAACCTGTTATTTAAATTACACTTGCTCAGTGCATCAGCTCAGTTTCTGCCCACTCTACAGGACCAGACATGCATGTGTATAAGCAAGAAGGCAGCTGGTTCTTGCTCACCTAGGTGGAGACCATTTTTCTCTAAGTTCAAAGAATAAATTCAGGCAAATCATACTTGTTGTACCTGCTTTTAGATGAGATTTCCTCCCCTCTAAACTACTGCATAGACAATAGATGCAGAATTCTCATTTGGTACAAATGTAACTCAAAAATTCACATATTTTATCCGAATCTTTCAATTGAATTCTCAGGATTGTTGGATTCAGTAGGACAAGTTTTACAGCAACTGAGTGTAGGTATACATCCAAACCCTGATGTTCAGCCACTGGTATCTGTTACTGAGGGAAGAACAGCAATCATCACATTGCACAAATACTTCTAGTGGAGTTTCTTGATCTTCATACCTTTAGAACTTCAATTACTTTTACTGCTACACTCACATCATCTATACTTCTTGTTCTTGGAGGATGAATTTTTCATAGTTCAAACATTTTGGACAACTATGAAAACCTAAATGCTATTTTCATAATTATTAAAATTTTTTTTTAAATGAGATTTTATCCCTAAATACTTGGTAGGAGAAGAAAAGTATTTGGTACAAAAATTTTATTTACGGAGGAATAAAATGAAACTTTCAGTTTTCTGGTGAAAATATAATTTGTCTTGTCTAAGTCTGAGATTTCAAACATACTTAGTGGTGCAACTTGCAGGCCAGCCACATGGCAAAATGTTTAGGAAACCTGCACTGGTGAAAGCAGGCTCAAGTAACATGGCTCAGAAGGTGCTCAGGGGAAGCAGCGTCTGACATAAGCTCAGCATGGTGTGTTTGATATCTCTTTTCAAGGCTTTTCCCACCCACACTAAGGACTGTGAATTTTACTTGGAAATCCTTTTACTTGAAAAATGACGTACAAAAATCAGGTATGTATGCATGCCATTTAAAAGATGTGTTTGGCTAGATGAGAATGTCTGGACCAGTGATTTCAAGAGAAAGAGGCAGAGTGAGAAGGGAAAGAAAAAGTTCTGAGAGTTATAGAATCATGGAATCTTTAAGGATGGAAAGAACTTTAAGATCATTGAGTCCAACTATCAGCCTAGAACCGTGTCCATCATTAAACCATGTCCACACATTCTTTGAACACTTCCAGGGATGGTGGCTCAACCACTTCCCTGGGCAGTCTGTTCCAATGCTTTACAACCCTTAACAGTAATATTTTTTCCCTAATATCCAATCTAAACCTGCCCTAGTGCAACTTGAGGCCATTCCCTCTTGTCCTGTCACTCGTCACCTGGGAGAAGAGATCAATCCCCACCTGGCTACACCTTCCCTTCAGGCAGAGAGTGATAAAATCCTCTCTGAACTTCCTTTTCTCCAAGATAAAAAACCCCACTTCCGTCAGCTGGTCCTGCTAAGATTTGAGCACCAGCCCCTTCACCAGCTTTGTTGCCCTTCCTCTTTTGTCTCTAAGAGCTTTGGTTGTAAGAGGAAGGCATTTCCTGACTTCAGTCTATAAATTGAGAGAAGAAAAACATTCCCATAAACTGAAAAGTGTAACCCAATTGGTTATGTACCCCAATTTCTTAAGCCTTGAAGTAAATGGTAGGAGGTAATTCTCCTTATTTTGTCACTGTTGGCATAAATATGGATGAAGAAAAAAAGTGAGGTGAAGGGGGAGGTAAGGGACAGGAAACCAAAACCAAAGTTATTCTTCCATGCATTAAGGAGCAGATACATTCTCTGTATGCCATGAATTACAGAGTCATGACAAGCATCCCACTGTCAGAAAGGGGAGTTATAGCATTAGGAAAAAAAAAAAAATCTTAAAAAAATTGATTACAGCTGATGTGTGTGAAAAACCATCTGGCTTAACTATTTCATCTTTGCAAAGAACTGGTTTCTTTCTTGTGCTTTTATCTTAGGTGAAACAAAACAGGTCCAAATCATTACACTGATTTAAACAGAATGAGGATGTTGCATGGGGTGTTTTTTAAGTATTATTAACTAATAAGTTTCTGATATATGTTGCCATGTGTAAGGCAGCACCTGAGGCAATCTTTTTGCTCTCAAAAGACGAAAAGGGACCACATCTAAAAATTTACAAATTAAACAACAACAACAAAGTGATTAAGAAATGTAAAAGCACTGGCATGGGGAAAAAAAGCAAACAAACCAAAAAGATTTTCAGCTATGCTTTGAAATTAGATGATGAACAGATGCTTTAGAAAGATAAAGAAGGGCTTCTTTCAGGCAGCACAAGTTTTAGGCAGGCTTTGGTAGGACCAAAAGGCCTCTTATGCTAGATGAGAGAGGTGAGATCAGAAAAAAGCTGTGTGAAAGCAAGACTTTGCAAATGAGGGTCTTGAAGGAGAAAAAGAAACCTTTTGAGAGAGTTGCTATACATCTGTCCTATTTATGCAGCACCAACTGCATTCTGCTACCTTCCTAGCAAAGGACTGGATGGAGGGTCTTTGACTTGCTCTGGCTCATCTGTCCTGTGTTTCCACCAACTCCACCCCTACAGCTCTTTGTGCTTCACAGTTTCATAGGAACCATATCAGTATGGATTTTTTTGTCAGTTGTACCTGAAAAAGCCTTTTCAATAAGCCAAAGTGATTTACCTTGTACCAGAGGCAGGGATCATCACACATCAGCTTCCAGAGCATATCTGCAGAGCTTCCCTTCTTTTGACTGGTGCTTGCTTAGGCTAAAAACATCTGCTTGAAATTTTTGTACATTGCATACAAGATCTAAATACATTTTCTGCATGCTTGAAAGGTAAATGAAACTGCCAGAAAAAGCCCATCAAGATTAAAAACACTGAAATACTCTTGAACTGATGACAATTCCTTCTCTTGCTTTTCATTACACTACTACACTGCACATAATGAACTTTCCTGCTAAAAGATAACCAACGGCAAAGACATTCTAGGAAGAATCAACTTGAGCCTATTCAGTCATTTGCAGGAGGTGGATTTTATAATTAGTTCAGAGCAAAACCTGCCCTTTATTAGCATAGTAATCTTTTTGAACAGTATTCATTTCTTTCATATCATTTTATAGTGTGTTATTCCTTTATCAATCATTGAATTATAACACAGTGGCTTTCTGGAATTTCATCTCAGTACTAACACAAGGTTTCTTTGCTCTTCTTTTCCCCTGGATAGGAAATTTTGGAACATTTTGGGCCACATGCTACAAAAATCAGTGCCATTGCTCAAGCTAGATTATACTGTGGTCTAGTCTATATAATTGTTTACATCTTGTGTTCTGAGCCCACGGGACCCGGACACCTTAACCATAGTCCAGGGGAAGAGATGACCAAAGACCCTTTACCTGCAATCTGCATGAATTTAAAGGGATTATTTTCAAGTAATTTTCAAGTATTTTCAAGAGTAAAGTTGAGTCAACTGCAAATTTTTTTCAACCAACACATCCTATGTTTATAAAATATTTCCATTTACCAAGAACACCACTTATTGCATAAATTTGTATTTTCCATGGCAATATTTTTTTAAGGATTAGCAATTTTGGCAAAACAAGGTACAAAATGGAAGGGAAAGGGGCAGAAAACACAAGGAGATTATATGATTAGTTTTTTATTTAATTACTTTTAGTTTGTGAATTTATAATGCTTCTCAGGAGTTAGGCTCTTCCTCTTACTTGGAGAATGAAAAATGTGCTGCAATACTATAAATTCTCACTGCATTAATAGAAAAGATCCTTTTCTAAGTTTAGAGAGCTCTCAGGATTTGTCTGTGTTGCAGCACCCCATTAACACAAACTTTGCCTTGTTCTGACATACTGGTGAGAGGATCATCCCTTCTTCTGCTTCCTTCTCCTTTACTGAATACTCCTCTCCCAGCAGTTTTCTGATGCAGCCCTGCTGCCAGCCTCTCTTTCCACTTCCCAAAGGAACCTTAAATCTTGGCTTTGCTTCGTTTTTTTTAGTTTGGCAAACATTTTAGGTAAGCATTCCATCACACTTTTTGAATAAAGATGCCGACCACGCCTAAGGGTGGCCAGATGTGACATGTTAAATGTGGCTTAGGAGTTTTAAAGGGCTGGGCAAAATTTAACACAAGCTGTGACTTCACTCTTTAAGTGCAAGGAGTGACCACTACACATGGTGAGAGAGTGGTTCTGTCACCCTTGGCTTTGACTTTTTAACAGAGCAATTTGGAGAGAAATACGAAATGAAGTGCAAAGGTAGGGTACGTCTAAGAAGGCAGGGATCCTGTTTTGATTTACAGATAAGAAGGACAGTTTGGGACCCTGTTCTCTGCCTGAGTTTCCACTGCAGCAGTTAATTGTGGGGGGAGGTGCTTAGATGGAGTTTCACCTCTGTGTCCATATAAATCTGGAAATAGGTAAGAAGACAGGTTTTTTTTGTGGTTTTTGTTTGTTTGTTTGTTTGTTTGTTTGTTTTGTTGGTTTTTTTTTTTTGGTTTTTTTTTTTTTTTTCCTTTGTGTGGGAATACTAAAAAAGTACCCCAGAGCTCCTGAATAAATTTACATCAGTGATGGGGTACATCTACCAAAGCTGGGCAAAAAAATTCAGCATTCTGAGGGATCACAGCTCTGCTTTGTACAGGGATTGCTGTTAAACAGTTAAAAAAAGCACACACGAGTAGTAGTGTGTCTCCTCACAGAGAAATGTCTGCTACAGCTAGGAGAAATTAACTGACTTATCCCAGCACTTTCTTGCATGTCAATGTCTAACTTTTTAATCACAACCACCCTGCATAATATGGAAATTAAGAACATCATCATTTCCAGTAATTACCAGTAACATACACATTTTCCAACAGGATGACATTATGTCATGAATCCCCTTGTCAAGAAGAAAAAAAAGACAAAACATATCATACTTGTTTGAGAAGGCAAAGTGATAGATTTGTCATGAGGGTAATCATCTAGATTAAAAAAAAAAATCCACTATTATCAACTTCCTGAATTTCTGAAAAGGAATTCATTTTATGCCTGAGCTAATAATGAACATTTTTCTTCTATTCATCATCTTCAGCTTTTTTCTCTCTTGAGATTCATTTATCACTAGCTACTGAACCTGAGAAACAAAAAATAGGCAACATCCCTTTTTGAAGTAATGGCTTAGAAGACTATTAAATCAAGAGGCAAAAGATGGATTTTGAAGATGTACATTCAAAATTCTTGTAACAGCTGCAGGTTTTTAACACAGGATCTGCACCACTGGTTTAGTATAGGTATTGGGGAAAGTAAGTTTATCCAGTGACAGCACAAAGTGGGGAACAGTAATTTTTTTTTTTCCAGAAAAAATTCACAGTAAAAGGAATCAAATTGAAGAAATAATGAGATCAATGGCATTATAAAGTGCAATTCATGCTGCAGGAATTAATCTAGGATGATTGTTCAAGTGCATTTTAAATCTGAAATTGCCTGCATTAAAGCAGATCATGCAGATGCTTGAAGTCTTCCCAACCCATCTGCCTGTGCACATCTCTCAGCCTGTCAGACCCTCACTTGGGCCACTGATTGACTGTTTTGTGCTACTGAGATGTGGAATAACAGTCACACTAGGGGAAATGGCCCAAAATTCTTCTCCTATGGTACAGTGGGGCCTGAAGCTCCCTGAGGATCCCAGAGTCTCAGCCCTGCTGATCTTTCCCGACTGCTGGCATTCCTGCTCTTTGGCAGAGCTAAGATGGGACGTTTCTGCAGGGAAAATGAGGAACATACAGCATTTGCACTTCAACTCTTCTCTTGTGAGATTCTGCTGTCACCTTGTCTTACTATCCCTACCTTGTCTTTTCCAATAAAATGAGACCTCATATCAGCAGCCTATGGAAGGACAGGAAAGAAGAACCCTGAGATGGAAGGAACAGGACTTTCTTTTTTTAGGATGCAGAGAGAAGACCTCCCCTAATGCCCTTTTACCTCATCTCTTTACTTCAAGGTTTTCTGGCATGGCAGGAAAAACCATACATACAATCCCTGTTGGAGGTGCTTGCCTGATGCTACTGGGTGTGCTTTCACAAGGTTATTGCATAAGTGCATTCAGATCTCTCAGTAGAGTCCTGGCAGAGGTCTCTGGGTAAATCAATGAGTCTAACTTCCAGAAGCAGGTTTCTGAGAGGTGTGCTTCAGCAGCACAAGGATTCACATCAAGGTACAGGTTTCTGACATGAATTGGTTCCATACTTTCCATGGTGTCTCACTGGGATGCTGTCCAAATACAGCTTCTTGCTCTAACTTGCTATGCTAAGCAAGTGTACGGGATTTGAGAGATTACTGTCTGAGATTCTAGCTTGCTGGTCAGAAGCCAAAATGCAGACAACACCTATGAAGTCCCAAAGCTAAGCAATTTTAGTATGCAAGGCTGACTGTGTGCAGGAGAGGCAAATTTCACAGGCTTTTAAAGCTATAAAGGCTTATAAAGACCTTCTGCAATTTATTTCTGCAGTGTTTCCAAAGCCAAGGGGCAGCAGAAAGAAATTAGTGTAAATTCAGTCTCCACTCATGGGTTCCCTGCTAGGAAGCAGAGACAGCTTTCAACAGCAAATTCTCATTTCAGTGTTGTATTAACTAAGAGCAGGACTGGAGGAAGAGCAGAGGCTTTAATATCTGGTAGTGAAGGTATCAAATCATGTCAGAGGTCAGCAAAAAAAAAATTATTCTCCAGGTAATTTCTAGACAGAGTGCTCTAACACAGTTGCCAAGAAATTTGGCTATCCCTAGGCAGCACCTTAGAAGTAAATACTCACAGCTGTTTCTAGAATTTTGCATAATGAGTATTGAAATGGATTCTCTACTTAACACAGCAGACAGCTAGCCAGAACAAAGCATGAAACCAAATTCCATCAATCCCTTAAATTTGCTTATGCAACCCATTGTTACTGCTCAGAGAACATCTTTGGCAAGCAAAGGCCATGACAAAACATAGCTGTAGTTCATAAAGAGAAATTCTTCCCATCTGCCATTTTTGTTGTCAGTTGTTTTATATTGATTTCTCTCCATGCAGTTCCAAATTTAATCTGGTCAGAGCTGCATTGAACCAAGGAAGCTGAAGTAATTTTTTTCGTCTACTGAAACAGAAATGGGGGATAAAATGGCACCTATCACATACTTTTTTTCTGGTGGGAATATGTTAGAACTTCTTTGCTGTAACACTGATGTAGATTAGGCTTGCACTTACGACTTTTGATAAAAATATTTCTGGTAATTTCATTTTATCTGTGACAAGCAAGATGAAATTCACACCAAGGAACATGTTCTCAAGTAACTTCTTTCTTCATATGGGAATGAGCTGACTCAGCACATGAATTATGGCATCACAACTACATGGTGCCATATTATAGTGCTTAGAAAGATTTTGCCTTAACTATAAGCAGCATTGCTAGGGCAATAAAGGGATTTGATCTATATCCACCTGGACTTCCGCTTTATTTATATGCTGAAATGGCACATGGGATTGTGCCCTACAGGTCAGTATCAGTGGTCACAAAGGTGTATTCATTCCTGTGGGGTCTTTACTTCAAAACCCTTCTGGTCACTGCACAGCCATGACAGAGAAATTGTAAGCAAGCAGTGTCATCATGGCAGCAGAGCATCTGTTGTACATGAGGAGAGGAGCAGAGACTGTTGACCTTGATAAGTGGAGTCTGAGCTAGACACTCACTCATACCAAGCACAGGGAAAAAAACTATTTAAGTTAAAAACATGTCTCTGTAAGACGACCACAAGGGCATCTAAATTAAAGGATTGCTGAAGCAGTGAGGTTTGGGGCTGCCAGCCTAACGACCAGTAAAGCTCAGAAAGTTCCTTTTATTTCTTTTGTTTCTATGGTAGCTGTAGCCTTGACATGAAAAAATCCCAGCAGCACAGGACTACTGCAGATACATTAGGAAACCTGAAATGCAAATGTGATATACTGTTATATGCTGTGAGGGAATTTATCTGGTTTAATTTTAAGACTTTTCAATCAGAAGGGTTCAGTGTAACAGAAAATGTTGCTAGAAGGTGTGCTCACTTCTACTCATAGCCCCTTCCAACACACTCTGAAGCTGGACAAAATCCACTGGGTTTTATTTACCAGCAAACCTTCATGGCAGATAAAGCAATCACTGCAAGAAACCTGCAATTCTTCTTTCTTAATGAGCATTGCTAGATTATTGTGTGACAGGAAGAATATGTCCCGGGAATACCCTGCTGAACATTTCATCCTCCCTGGAATATGCTTTTGTGAGATAAGTCATAATAAATATAATGTGTCAATTGTCTAACCTATTGGGAAAGAGCAGGTACATTAACAACTTGGTGCAAATGTGGGAGAACCTGCTGACAGGTGTGGATGTGTTTTAAATGCCATTTTCAATGAAAGTACTATAGGTAAAGGCCAGGCAGGTAGATCACTTGTGTAATAGCTGGAAAGTGCCGTCCTGCTGTGGGCAGAAAGGACTGACAATAGAAAGTCTTTTCTTACAATGCCTGATACAAAAATTCAGGAATTACCAAAATGGCCAGCAGAAAAATGCAGGAAAGAAAAAGACGTTCAAACAGGTAATTGATAGGAATTCAAAATGACTCATACCATCTGAGGAATGCAAAATACATCTTTGTAATATGGAGTTCCAAGCTTTAAGTATGCCATCAATGAAGGGCATGAAGTGGCACATATTTTAAAGTTCTAGAGACTACCTGGTTTAATCTTCCAACTAGAAACTTCTAATTTATTGATTAGGAGAGTCAACTATTTAGAGAGTCAATCAGTTTTTCTTTGAAAGGTGTTAAGAGCATGATTCATCTTTTCATTTTCCTGAGCACCGAACCAGAATGTCCTTCCCTTCTCACATTTGGATAGTCATTATCGAACACAGCTTCCCTATCTGTTCCCAAACTCCTAAACAAAGCTGTCAAAGCTCTCCCCATCAGCTATGAATATAAGAAAAAAGCTCCAATGGTTTCCAAGAGGAGAAAGATAGACAGGATGTTGAGTGGTAAATGAGGATATTTGGAATACATCTGTGGATACATACTTTGTCATTCCCTACTCAGCGTATCTCCAGCTCAGAGGAATGGATTCTCTTACACAGCAGCAGCTGTTACTGTTTGAATTGTAAATAGTCATAAGCCATATGGTGTGGCAGGAGAAAAAAAACTTCACACTTTCTCACATGGACAAATATTATTATTGCAAAACACAAGCACATCAATATATATGTTTTTTCTCTGGGGAAGAATATAGTCTTCAACCTGATGCTAAAAAAATTATTGACTTCCAGATAAGCAGATTACCTGTTAACATTTGGTTTAGATTTTTAGATTTTGTATATCTCAACAGAAAATAAACATAGGTGTGCAGTAGATACAGCACTTTCAGATTGATAGATGGGGTGAAAGAGACACAAAATATAAACTGAGGTATTGAAATGGGAGAGATGATTAGGAGGGAAAAAATCTATATGCAATTACTATGGAAGAATATATTGTTATCTATTAATTAACTACACAAAACCAGCATGATTGTGGCTTATCATGCAAATGGATCTGCAGTTTCTTCATGCATGTGAACTTGAACTTTCCACCTGGTCAGTGGTGCATAAAGCGTTTCAGATGTTGTGGATTATATCCAGACAAGAACAGGCCTCTCAAAAAGGATGAGACTTCAGCTTGGTAAGGGAAGCTGATACAATCAATGTGCCCAGAACTCGGAACGAGAAGATGCAATCCACTCCCTTGCTGTGCCCCAGCTAAGGGTTGCTTTCATTTTAAACCATGATTTCTTCAGTGTTCATGTTTAAAACCTACAAGTGCTTTTATTTATGTTATTTCTAAATAACTGTTTAGCTTATCTTTTTGCTTCAAGCACTTTAATGAAAGGAAAATGTGGTCGCTTTTCCCATTGTGTGGTGAAGCTGGCAACACACACAGTTAACTTACAGTTCTGCAGAGCCAAGTTTCTGAACTACACCCCAAAAATCTTAGCAGAGGGACATTGAACTTGCCAGGAGCAAACACCGGCAATTCAAAACACCATTCTATTCATACGGTTAGACAGACCCCATAATAGAACCCATGACTTGGCAATTAACATTCCTTCTGTTCTGTGCCCATCTCAACCTGTATCAAACCCTACATTGACACCAACTGGCATAAGAGAGTGGTTCTGAATTTGCATGAAGAAAATCCCCATCAGCAAGAGATTTTGTTTGTGACTACTGCACCCTAAATGAAATGAGACAACGATAAGGATGGCAGTGCACTTCTGAGACTACAGGAGTGACTTCTGACCTCAGGACACCAGCAGCCAGGAAGGAAGTCAAGAGACCTTCCACATTCATCATCCCTTGAGAATCACAGTCTAGACCCAACCCATGGATATAAATAGAGGCAGAAAATCAGTATCTAATATGAAACAAAGGAAAAAAACCCCCAATCTTTCCACAGGATTTGGTGTCCCTGCATCAAACAGCCGTTTTGCTCTAATGATGTTCCTACCATTCTCAGTTTTCAATGAAAATGACTTTACGGCTAAATACTTTTCTACCGCTGTTACCATTTCTATCCTGACATCATAAGCCACATTCTGTTACTATGTACTTTGTTACTAAAACTAAAAAGTGGGAGCAAAATGCCTGTGGATCAGGAGAATGGGTCCACTACTGACTTTGAAACATTCAGCATGCCTCAAAGTGTCTTTCTTTTACCTTTGACAAGGAATATGGCTCAGACCAATGAGCCAGTAAAGACCAGAAATCCTGACTCACTCTCACCAAGCTGGCTGGATAACCCCATAGTCAAGACACATGGGGAACTAGTTCACCAGGTTCCAGTGCTGAGATACTCTGCAGGGCAACTTGAGAATCCCCTCCAGATCTCCGCTCAGCACAGCAGTGTTACTGCAAACCTTTCTACCCGTGTGAACACCAGCATATCTTCTTCATGACAATCAGCTAGCTTCCTCCACAGGAACGCAAAGCATCTGCTGTTCTCTTTTGAAATTACAACCAACATTTCCAGGCACCCTTCTTTTAAAATACTTCTTTAAAATCACAATGTTCACACAAACACAGTCGCATTTTTGATTTCAAGAAAAGGGAAATCCCACAGACAGAAGACTTCATTGAATCTTTTTCATGTGGTGTTTCTAAAGTTCAGTCTTGAGTGCAGGGCTCTGCTCTTGGCAGAGAGAGCTTATCTGAGAAGAGTACAATCAGATGATGATAGAAGTGCTACAGTTCTGGGAAAATGGTTGTAAAAACCCCTAGACACTGCAAAAAAAGAACAAACTAAGATTTTCTCCTAGTTTTTTTTTTTTTTTTTTTTTTTTTTTTTTTTTTTTTTTTTTTTTTTGTTTTTTTTGTTTTTTTTTTTTTTCCCAAGAGATATTTAATCCACTTAGCAAATAAATCATGCAGAAGACATTTCCAAAGTGGTCACTGGACTTGAAGTCGATATAACTAAGTTGCAAAAGTAACTTCCATACATGGGAACCTGTTCAATATATATGTTCAGACAACCACAGAGGTTGTCTTTACCCATAAAACTCTTGGTTTACAGTTAGATTACATGATTGCAGCCCAAAGGTTCAATAGGACAATCATTTCCACTTGCAAATCTGCTGTCGTGAGCTAATGATGTTAGCACAAATCACATATACAAGACAAAAAAATTAAGAACTTCATAGCTTGCAGACTTTAGCTAAATTATATGGGAAAAGACTACCTTAACTCATACATCCCTAATATGCAGTTGTTTGTGTACTCCTGTATTTTCAGCAGTGGGACAGCCAAACTTTAGTCACCTTTTTTAAAATAAGAAACTACAAATAAGCCGTCACAAATTTGAACAAGTTTTATATTAATCATGCTCTCCCAACTGCAGCGCTGCCTGTGGAGAAAAGATCTAGAAACAGTTGAAACAGTGCCATCAGATTAAATACACCAGTAGAATAAAAAAAAAAAAATAATTACTGACATTTTAAGAATATGGAAACAGAAAGATTTTGTGGGAATAGTGTACCACACAACAAAGTACAATTCCCTTTGTAAGAAGTGCAGTAAAATGGGTTGTCCTGTGGCTTCCTCAAACTGATCTAAGGCTGCCTATGGCAATACCTGAGACAATAAGCCAGACACACTGATTATAAGCTTTACCAGATAGATGAGGCTCCCTTTCTCCCTCAGAAAAGAAAGTGTTCTTTAAGTTACTTTAGCAAGCCACCAGTTCATTTTTCCTTTTCGTCAGGCTAATATGCATGTTCTGATTACCATCAGCAACAAGAGAAGGCACAATAAACTTTACTTGTCCTAACCTGCAGCTACGCATATAAGTAAACCCCCTTTACATAATCAGCATTATTCTGTCTGGCCTTTCTGCTCTTATGGGCAAAACTAGGACTTAAAAAACCCACAGTGTCTCTATGGATAAAATCAATAATTCAATGACTGAAATATTACTTGCATTTTGGTGGTAAAAAAAAAAAGAAAAAAGAAAAAAAGAAAACAGCTACTTACAGAACATGCAAAATACTGTTCTCATAAAGAGAACAGTCATAATTAGTCAACTTTAAAAATCTTTTCCCCCATCAGAAATAAAATTAGGTTATGATTTTATTTTTCCTTTTTTTTTAAAGTAAAATACCCACCTCTTTAAATATCAAGATAGCAATACCAGAAAATATTCTGAAAATCTGGGTTATACTTATCTTAAAAGCAGCTGCTTAGACAAAATACATCTGTTTAATGAGCTGACGTGTTTCCCCTTCAGATTCTTCTGAAAGCCATATGAACTAACTGTGAATCAGATTTGTATCCTGATATTAAAAAAGAAATCACATTCCACTTCCCAACAGAACACAACAGCAAACGTGCCTGTTACTGCACTGCCTATAATGGCTACATTATGTTTTCCCTTAATAAAAGACATATAACCCTGCAGAGAGAATAGCAAAATCACTTCCATCTTACTTTTCAGAAACTGCTGAATAAAACTCAGAACAATAAAGATCCCTTTCCCCATTCACATGGTTTACTCACCATCACCTTATTCCAAAACTCAGTTTCACTTGAAAAATGATCCATAACAACGAAATGATTTCTTCCTTGTCAAAAGTATCACTCTAATCATTTAAATTACTGAACACAGAAAAGGAAACATAGTGCTCCACAGAGTACTCTAAACACACACTGTTGTTTTTGCTGATGCAATGAGGCTTCTAAGCAAACGAGCAAGTTTGCAAGCAAGCTGGGTAGTGGCATTTTCCTTATGATTCAAAAGTGAAGTATGTATGCCTCAGCTAACTGAATGCTCACACAACATATAATAAAGGAACTCAGGGATTCATACACGTCTCTAACACAATCATTTGTAAAACTTCTACTTGTATTACCATCTCTAAGTCTGCCACGCCTCAAAAACGATGAGCCAGATACAAACTTCTACTGGGTGCTATGTGCAGCCAAGAGAAAGACAGCTTCAAGCCAGAGGCTTGTATTTAAAAGTTTCTGAAGTTTAAGTCCCTAAGGTGTATGAAATTACATTCTCTGTATGGAATGTAACTGTGGATTCCTGCTTGCTGCATATATAAATATGATAAAGTTCATCATAAGCCACACGTTAAAAACATAGAGTCTGCTACAATGCATTACCAGATTAATGCACAAAACTACTGTGATAGGAAGAAATTACAAAAAGGTATTTAAATAGGTTTAAAATTGCAACTTTTAACAATTTACACCCTCCTCCCTCAAGTGCCAAGAAAAGCACAGAAGAATTTGCAGGGTAATTTTCTAAGAAATGGGGATAACAAGATCCTGGGAAAATCTAAAAGCTGTGTCTTCTTTCCCACAGAGGTGTAGACCTGCCTGAGCCGGAGACCGCAGAGTTTAGAAACAAACCTCTGCCTTAAGAGGAAGAGGGGAGAAATCCATAACGACTTAATGACTGCCTGATAGGTAGGGGCCTCCAGTGCAAAATGTGTCATTTATTTCATCAATCTTTAAAGCTTATGTCAGCTACCTTGACAGGTAAACCTTGTGAAGGTTCAAAATCTTTCAAGTTCCAGACATCAGCAAATACATGCTGATGCAGACCTTTACATGACCATCAACCCTCACCGGATTCATCAAATAACCTTCTTTCCTTGGCCAGCTTTTACTTTTTCTGACACACTGAGGTCTGAGGTCGTATTCCCTCTACACCACTTGATGTTTCCTAATAAGCTGGGAGCGCTGCACGTGCTGCAGCCCTTACGGCCTTGGAAACTGCATCAAGATGAATGTTCTCCACAGCTACAAGTTTTAACATTTAAAAGCTCACGTTTTCTTCTAAGCTTCTCTCTTTAACATCTTCCTCTGATGCCCTTGCTGTGCTTGCAGGTTCTTCTCACAGCTCAGAGAAACAGGCAGGCAAAACTAAGTAAGGACATGGATTAAAGCAGGGAGTGGCTCTTGAGGGAGCCCCAGCACCCTCTGCTGGGGCTGGAGTGGTGGGAGGTGGCTGGGCCAGCCTGTGGCACTTCAGCCTCATGGGTGGGGTGACCCTTCAACAGCTGGGGCATGAAACTCCTACCTGGTGGTTTTCACTGGGTGAGAGAGCAGTAATGCTACTAGCCTGATTAATTGAAAACATAAGAAAAACCTTCTGCTTTCTTACAGCCTAGAAATTCTACACAAAACCTAATTTATATATATATGCATATAAAAGTATAATATCTATAATTAGATCAGTGGGCCTAAATGAAAAGGAGAATAGAAATGCCATGCACACCCAATAAAGTTTCCCACGCTAGTAAAACATCCATACTGGACTCTGATGCACACTTTGGCCCGGGATATACTTGGGCTGTTGAACACAATAATCAAATTTACAATCCAGCTACCTGATTTCAGATATCCTGATCTCTGCCATCCCCAAACAATGTGGAATAAATTTAGATGCACTTTTAATCAGCACTTTTTTGCCAAGTAAATAGTTTTCGTGTTCTACTTATACAAACAAAATTAAACAGGATACTGATCATCCTGTATCTGACCAGAAATAAATAACTTCAAAGGATGTCATTCAGCAATAAATCTATTATAAGTGCTTTTCAAGGTTTTTGATTTGCAAAAGTTAGCAAACTGTTTGTTATCGGTATGTACATTTTTCTTGCTTTATTCTCTGAATCCTGCAACTCAGCAAATTAATATAATTCTGGCATTTTGTGGAACATAGGTATCGTTGTCCTTCTGCAAAGGATCCTTAACCTTCTGGGCTTTCCAGTTATGAACAGAATATCTCCAATACCTTATCTGTTGCTTTGAACCGTGTTCATTGAACCCAGTGGGTTGGAAATATGTCTCCACTGTAAGTACTAAGGATTTTTTGTAGATCCATTACATTACCATGATAATGTTACTTTATTTTATTTCATAATTTTATTTTGAGAAGCATTTAAGACTGTGTTATGAAACTTAATTTACATTGAGAATTATTTCATATTAGATTAGTTATTTTAAAAATGAGGAAACAATTTCCACAACTAGAAATACTCTGGTGAGAAGCTGTGATGTAAATGCTAAGTGACTGAGTTCTTAGTTTTGAAGTAGTGTTTGGAGGGAGTGTGGAAAAGGAGAGCAAAGGGTGAGTGATGGCAGCTTGTGCACTGCAGGATCCTGTAAGCTGGCACTCGGCATAGATATAGTAAAGAAAACCACAGAGGTGAAATGGTGCATGGTAGAAACCATCTTTAAAAGTCTATTTCTTTGCTTCTTCTTATTTTTTTTTTTAAATCTCTTTGTTTTCATGCTAAACAGCATAAAATCTTTCATCAGGATCATAAAAAACATCTATCAGATATAAGAGATCTTTCACTGCTGCCTTAACCGAAGGCCAAATAATTCAGAGACCAGTTGAAGTTCAATTACATTTTTCTGCAGTAAGCCAGAGAAAGGTGCAAAGTAAATCAACTTTATGTACCCTTCCTGAAGTTCTTTCATATTGATCCCCCCCAGAAAACGTGGTTTGAACGTTTTCACATGTTCATCATCTAGCTCAGAGGTTTGGTTCCTGTAATAAGCACAAGTATGTTCTGCTTTTTCATGCCCTATTTCTGAAGCAGAGCTTGTTCTTGCAGCCACATACTCCTTTCTGAACTGTGGAAGTGGAGCAGTTCACCCCAGCGAGGGGCCTTCTTTACCCACTGCTGTCACACTTCAAAATTCCCTTATCCTGTGGGTGATTAAGACAGTCCACTGTAATACTACTGTTCTCAATAAAACATGCACACATTTCTCTATCCCAAAATTTAAATCACATTATTATCCAGAATTGGCACTCCAATCTAACAAGCTGAGGAAGATTTCACATCTGATTTACTTGGGGAGGTCTAGGGTTTGCAACACGAAATAAGGTTGCAGATGTACTTTTACTGACTGAAGAAGCATTGCACCGGCACAGTCTGAAAGTTAGACTCTAATGTGAAATTCTCGCTGCTGAAACAAGTCTATGCATTGGTTAACATGGCAGTTAATAATTTTGGACTTCACTAACACCAAATTACGTGCTCCTTTAAGGCAAACAGCTGACTTGCAGCTAACTTGCAGAAGAGTTCTATGTCCCCTGCAGCTCTTTGAAGGAAAACTGATCACCAACAAAACTACTTTTAACTGCCCCATAGATATTAACAAAACTAAGATTATCACTGTAGAAAGTATCTTGTCTCCAAAGCACTGTGGCTCTGAACTTGCTCCCTCAAAATGCACTAATTATGACTTGAATACTGAATGCTGATATAAAAAAAATTAAACCCACCCATCCAGGGCACAGGCAGATCCTCTCATGACAGGGCAACATCTAACACCATCAGGATAAAGAGTTGGGCCAGAGCACTGCCATGTGTGTGTGACCTGCCAGTGTCCTGCTTCCTAACTGCAACTGCCTGTTTTGTGACTGCTGATCACATCCCCTGAACAGGGCTTGAGGAAGTTATTCCAGGATGTGCCATCAGTACTCTGATATTCTTTCTTAATGCTTTATGCCCAAATCAGTGTTGTCAGGTGCCTGACATTGCTGCCTTACAGCATGGTGCATCTCGCTATGGGACGTGGAGAGGTATGTGAGGCACACCGTGGCCCTCACTTCACTCTGGTTTCTAAGAAATGCCACTTCACAGAAGAAGAGATTACAGATTTTGAAATTATAAAAAAATGGCTGAATTATTCCAATGTACACTTTAGGGGAACTGTAATACAAATACAGATTATTCCACAATAAGAACTGAAAGCACAACTGCAAGATTTATAACCTACAATATTAATTTAATAATCAAGTCCTTATATAATAACATCTAACACCATGTGACAAAGGGAGCTGACAGTACCTTCCCAATCAGTGCTAAATAATGCATCCATAACAATTGCCTTTCACTTGATTATGGTAATGTAGTTGATACTAGACACAATTCAAAGATTATTGAAGTCAATGAGTGTTCTTCATTAATGCCAGTGGAATTTGAATGAGACTCATCAAATGAAAATGTAAGAGAGGAGCTAAATGTGTAGTATGGGCATAAGATGCAACAGTGGTTCTAACCTTGGATATTAAAAGTTACTGTATTCTCACTATGGACTACTGCAGAGATCCTTGAAAAGAATTATTTTTGAATCTTTGTGACAAATGCAAATGGTTAAACACCTGGTATGGGTCCCCACTGTTATCTGTGCACATGACATCCTTTGACACCTCAAAATACCACTTGATCACAAAATATCAAGTTTTGATCATAAAATTGCACTGTTCTAAACTCTAAGTAAACTCTCTAATACTGGATTCAATTTTACAGTAGAGAATTATTACATGGAACGGCAACAGTTCTAACTAAAAAGTCTGAGGGGTGAGAGGAATTCTTTTTGGTATTTATTGCAGAAGAATATATGAGAATACAACAGAAAGGACTCTGGTTATTAATAAAGACAAAATGGGATAAAAAGGTCTCCAACATCTCTGATGGCAACTCCAAATGGAAACTATATAGTAAATCTGGACACAGCAGTGCTAAGGGAACCTTAAATTTTACCGTTTTTTCTTGCTTGTTATGCTACAGAGACTTATAAGGATCAGAAGAAAATTTGCTTAGGAAAAACTTTATAACCCTTTTACTCAATTTTCTTCAGTGCTTTTTTTCATTAATTTACAACACTATAAGAGCTTGGAGTCTTCAGAGGGTTTGGGACACTAATGAGGATGGTAAAGTTCACGGCAGGTTTGGGAATTCAAAGCAGAGGTCAGCATGTTCACCCTGCAGGAACCCTACAGATGTCTTTAGCATTGACATGTACTAAAACTTTGTCCAGTTCCCAGATACTTCTGCCAAAATGGAAGAACAGGGAAGTGCTGTTTTTAGTTTTCTAGCTATTTATGTTTGATTTTTTCTCTCTTCCCTTGCAGAAATAATGATACTTTTTGAAATCAGGATGCTGACAGGAAGGGCGCCCATTGCTCTTTTCTTCTTCATAGATTCTGTAGCAGAAAACTGGTATGAAAAAGAATTTGGAGTAGCAGGTAACCTTTCCCTGCTGAAACGAAGCTGGGACCTCAAGGTCAACTCCTGTGTGAGTTGTAAGAAACATGAAATACTGCAGGCAGAGGAGCACAAAGTCATTTCCTTGGATCAGATCTATGGTCTTTGGGGCTGTGAGTTAAAGGTAGCAGATGACATTGCTCTCCATCTGCAGCCAGACTAAAGCAAGAATTGTATCTGTGCACAAATGTCCCATGCACAGATCGTGACACTTGGGCACCAATACAAGCAAAGAAAGGGTTTATCTTGAACAAAGGAGCGCACATGAAATACTTACTGTGTTTAAAAAAATGTGGTTTTAGCTGTCTTCCAAGGAAGTGGCTCAGTATTTCTTCCTTAGCAGAGTTCACCATCTTGAATAGACTGATAACAGCAATTGTAAGCTTAGGTAAAGACAAAAACAAACCAAATCAAAAAGAAAAAAAAAAAAAAAAACTTCTTTTGAAAATACTTGATGTCTGATAACTACCTTATTTAGATCTGACCTAAGTTTTTTACTTAGGTTGTTGACAATATATAGTGTGATACGTGTTGCAAACAATGTACACAGAGCGCTGCCACTTCAGAGGGGGAAGAGAAAATCATTATACAGCTCTGTTACTTCTGCAGGAGCGATGCCAGCAATCTCTGGAAAAAGTGGGTTTGTGCTTACATGGATTTCTTATACAGCACATTACTCTATAATTTGCCCGTGCTAGAAGACAGAACAGAAAACCACCGACACTGCTCAGTCAGGCCTGCCCACACATGGACATTTTGTGGTTTTTTGGAAAAAATGTAGTAAAGGTTGATAACTGATTTTTTAAAAAAGCTATCAGTTAATTTAACAACAACAACAAAAAAAGACAGAAAAAAAAGAGGCAAAAAAGTAATTTTATTCTGAACTTTCCAATGGCTCTGTAAATTACGTTCATGTTGCTGGCTTCCTACACAACTTTCTTACCCATTATTAGGAGGCTGCTGCCAATTGCTGGGTTTACAACCCTAAATCCTCAATGGTAAAGTATACTTCAGTCAACAAATCCTGACTGGAAACAAAAAAGAAATTGATTTCTTCTTCTGTAAAGTTCCTAGTAAACAGTAGTAAACAATGTTGTTCCTCTCCCTTGCTCAGACTTGCAAACAGAGAATTTTAAACATCATTTTCTCATGCAGCATCACTTTCTCTCCATCACAAGGGCTCCCAGACAGTCCTTGTGTTCAACTTAACATTGGGCAGCACAAGAAAAACATTTATAGTCTAAGCTAGATTGCAGCAAAGACTGATTACTTGTAAAAAACAAGGCAGAATTATACATAGTATATAAATAATCAGCAATATATTTATCAAACTCCTTGACAGTACTATTTCAAAACTAACTCAGGGTTTGATAGTTGATGGGGGGAAAAAGGGTCTAAGGCTAGATGTCAATATAGTTCCAACCTGGCTCTTGGCAAAAGCAATGGCTGTGCCCCCACCCCTCCCCCAGCATCTGACTTTTAAGGAACAAGTTTTAGCAGTATTTTTTGTAAGTCTCATTCCTGTTTATCTATATATAATATCCCAAGATGCTCACATAACTAAAAATGACACATACGCCCCACAAACAATAATGCTATTATTTAACTAATATAACTTTCATAGCTTTGTACTTTCTTGTATGTATATAAGCAGAGCTTTATTCTTAAAGCTTCAGCTCACGGAATCACACTATTTATGAGAAGTTCAGTTTTCATGAGGAAAATCAGGCTATTTTAAATGCTCAGGATCTCAGTGAAGGGACATAAACTCTAATACCTAAAAGATAAAAAATGTAGTAAGGTAAATAAAATTGAGGTTTTTCCATATTTGGCAGTAGTAATGGAGAAATCAAAATCTCTTAGCACCAACAGAACCCCTTAGCATTTTGTTTATATCCAGAATTCTCTATCATTAAACCACAATGGCTGCCTCATCTAGATTTTGTTCACATCTGTGCAGAATATCATAACAGCTCAAGATGGCTTCTGTCTTCCTGTGCGCTGAGTTCCACAGATTTCCGAAAGGTAGTGTGGCATAGCGGGAAGCACACAAGGAAACAACCTTCCCGTGCAACAAACAGCCCAGTGATCTTGCAGTGCTTAATACTAAAATACAGTGCAAATGCTGGCAACCTTAAAGTAAGGATGTTTTTATATGAAGCGATTGTAAATGGTTAATAAATCTGTAGCTTTGAAAAAAGCCAATGGCATAACTTCATTTCAATCATTAAATGCCAGATAATTTGAAAGAACAGCTTGAATAGCTAAATTGTTTAAGGCGCATCACCATCCTGATTTGGCCATATTTAATTTTTTGACCAAAAAAAACCAAAACAAAACAAACCAACCAGAATACAAGTAGAATTATGATTATTATGTCAGGACAAAATATCAGCTCTTTATGTTGTGTTTGTGTTGTGATCTTGTACATTGCACATAAGCAAAACGTGGTTTATTTTCTTCTTCTGCCTGTTTAAGTTTTTCTACGATTTTCCTCTTTTTTCTTTCACTCTCTTGGAGTTTGGCAGGGAAGAAACTATTTGGCATGGACTTTTTCCGGTGGGCTTAAGAGTATTCCTTCAGCAAACGTCTACTTCATTTGCAAATACAAAAGCAAGTGGCAAAGCCGATCCGCCACCTGATAATGTGGGAGCTCCCAGAAGACCCCACCGCAGGATGGGCAGCCCAGAGAGCACCCCCCACCGCCCAAGGAAAGAGGCACGGTGACGGGGGAAGCCTGGGCGGGGGGCTGGGCAGCCAGACTGGGGTTTGCCGCCTTTTGGAACTCGTTTGTTCCCGTTCCTGCGCCCCTGTGCGCCTGAGGCGGTGCCAAGGCCGCGGGCCCGGGGCGGTGCCCGGCGGTGGCCGCTAGGTGGCAGCGCGCGCTCGCGGAGCCGCCGCTGGATCGGGCCCTGCCTGAAGGCGCGGGCAGCGCAGGGAACGCGCCCGGGCGCGTCCGCGCCGCGCGTCTTCGCAGAAAACTTACTGCAAATCTTAGCAGCGGGCCGGAGACAATGATTCATACGTCTGCAGAAATACCGTGTGTGTTTGTTCTGCCTTTTTTTTTTTTTCTTTTCTTTTTTTTTTTTTTTTTTTTTCTTTCTTTCTTTTTTTTTTTTTTTCCAGCAAAGCAAGTTTGGAACAGAACGTCTCCACCATCGCTGCTTAAGCCAACACAGAGACCAAGCAAGTGCACTCATGAAATCCTACGAAACTCTGACTGTACTGTGGGGTTTGCCCTTAATAGCTTCCATTGCAAAAGCAGCTCTAGTTTTATGCACATGTCAATTATAGAATCAATTAGGTTGGAAAAGACCTCTGAGATCGTCAAGTCCAATGTATGACTGAACACCACCTTATCAGCTATACCATAGCACGAAGTGCCATCTTTTCTTGAACACCTCCAGGGACGGTGACTCCACCACCTCCCTGGGCAGCCCATTCCAGTGTCTCATCACCCTATGATGAAATTCTTCCCAATGTCCAACCTAAATGTCCCCTGGCACAGCTTGAGGCCATATCCTCTCATCCTGTCACTGGTTGCCTGGGAGAAGAGATCAACCCCAACCTGGCTATACCCTCCTTTCAGGGAGTTGTAGAGAGTAGTAAGATCACAACCCTGAGCCTCCTCTTCTCCAGACCAAATGCCCCCAGCTCCCCTCAGCCTTTCCTCAAAGGACTTGTGCTCCAGACCCTTCACCAACTTTATTCTCCTTCTCTGGACAATAATGCCTGTTGGATAGGGGTCTGACTGTGCCCCCCTGGGCTGCCTCCTCACAAAAAGCAACAAAGATCTGTCACTGGCCTGAAAGCACAGAGTGCTGCTTTGCATCTTGAAAGAAATGAGAGAAACTATTTCTGAAGAATAAAAGAAAAGTACAAGGGACACTTAACCATAGGCAGCTTTTAAGAGAAAACAGAGGTGGGTGCCCCCACCCCCACTGGACTACTCACTAATCTGTGGAGAGAGAGAAACCCCACCAAAGTCTGGATAAGGAAAAGGACTGGACCCAGCAGTACCCCACTGCTAAGTATTCTCCATCCTTCCATCACCCCATCTGTTCAAGGATCAGACTGGAGAGCCAGCACAATCTATGTACTGTTAAGAAGTTATGGCTTGTCTGTCCCATCACCGGATGTCCAACGCTGAAAAAGTGGCATGGCTGCTGGAGGAAACACAGGTGATTATAGATAAAGCATTAGCCTATCCCTTCCTTTTTGTGTCAGGGATATTGTGTGCCTACAGTAACACCGACAAGCAGTAATTCTGAAACACAGAAGGTAGATTTGACATCAGCATGTGTGTATGTTCATGAGGATCTCTTTCTTTCTAGGGTGTATAAACCACAGCAGAACACTTCCAAGCCTTTTGTAGGCCAGGGAAATGACTGCCAGATTACACTATAGACATAAAATGCCATCTAACTTCCAGTGTTGTGTTTGGATGCCTTTTTTGCAGTTCTTTATGACACAGATTTGAGGCCATATAAAGACATTTGATTACCCTCATTTTATATCCTTGTGCTAAACTTGCGATCTGAATTGTCCCATTTGAAATGAAGGAAAGACTGGATAGTGGGATTCAAACAGCTGCCTTTATCAGCTGTATAATAAAGTTCCCACATAAGATATGATTTTTTTTTTTCTCCTCAGACAGAGATTGCTGTCTGTAAGTAAGAGGAAATTATGCAAGATGATAAACACAATTATTCAGCAGTTCAGGAATACCCTGCAAAACCTCATTAACCAGAAAAATAACTACAGGCCAGACAAGGCAAAGAAGGGATGCTACAAGGCATCAAGGCAGACAAGGCAAAGAATGGATGAGGAAGAAATGAAGACCAACCTAGTGCATCCCCCCCACTCCCCACTTTTCCCTTTTTCAGTCTGTCTCTCTGAATGAGTCTTTCTCCAGCCAAACCTCACTGCAAGACAAATGACCTGAGAAGTTTCATGAACTTTCCTTCTTTAAAATCAATTATTTCTCCAGGCTGTAATAATCAGAGGTCACAAGGGGCTCCAAGGGGCATTATCTCTGTTAAGAAAGGTACTTTTGAGTGTATTAGGGCAAACAGAAACATGCTTTGGGCAGTTAAGGCTCTGGATGACTACTCAGTAGAGGAAGGGGAGGGGGGACTAGCTCTGGATTTGCTCCAGAAAAGCAGTCTGGCTGGGAATGAACAACTTTTCAGTCTCTATCTCCTGTGAAATGCAACACAGCTGAGATACTGACACAATCTCTCATCTTGCACAACCTGTATAACTCGCCATCTCTGACTTAGTTACCACAACCTGCAACTCTCCACAGAGTTGTGGACATGCTGCTCCTCACCCTTGCTGGACAGAAATCAAACTGCACAGAGTTTGGTCTTGGGTCTCACCCAAGACCAAACAGAAATTCTGCAGCAAATCAAGGACTTGGACCCAGGTAGCCCATACTTCCACCTAGTCACCTCATGTCTTTCCTAACCTGTTCTTCAGTCAGGAAGAAGTCAGGAATCATTCTGCAGCCAAGGGCAAGGTGGAGAAAAAGAAGGGTAGTTGCAAAGAGGGGTGGTGAGAAATTGAGTTAAGGATCAAACTTCAGAAGCCTTGCTGAATGTTAACAGTTACATTCATCTTTTTCTCAGATTGAACTGCAAAAGAAAGCTGTGATTGGAGGTTTTCAATGGCAGCTGGAGCTTCTACATTTATAGAAGTAATTTGAGTTGTGATTTAAAATGTTTATTTTCAGGGCATTGATGGGAATGTGTGTCCTGCCTAAGGCCCTGGCACAACTCAGCAACTTTTATCACCGTGAGTGGTGCTGAGCATCTCAGATGGCAACCACCTGGCACGCACCAGCTGGCAAATGGCCTTGCTGTGCTCATAGGGCAGCGTGCTGCTGTGGTTACTCTGGTGTAAACTCCCTGCCTGGGCACTCCTGAGACAAGAGTGACTGAGCAAGGAGTTATACCTGTGTAACTAGAACAGTTTAATTACACTGGCAAATTTCCCCTGCAGATAAACACCAAGACAGCTCATTCTGACTCTTCCAGGAGAAAATCACTTTGGATGTCTCTGCACCTTTGTGAAGTCTGAGTGTTTACAGTGCCTTCACCCATAGCAGGAATAACCTGCAACCCTGGACTTTACAATGCCTATCACTTTGGATCACACCTGAGTTTCTCATGCTTCCACTTATGCAATAAGTATTGAAAAAATAAATACTAAAAAAATTTAAAAATATTCTCCCCTAACATAACCCCCCCAACACCACATAGTTGGAGAAATGAATGTAATTTTTTCACTATTGTTGTTGTAAAAGGCTAATTTATTACCTATTAAAGCTTTTCCATTCTCTTCAGAGAATTACAAGAAGCCAATAGAGAAATTAAGGAAACTGATAAAAAAAATCCCCAGTCCCCCCAAAACCAGCCCCACAGTACCACTGAGGAGGATGTATGCAGCTTCTTAACAGCACACCTGATTTCTCTTCCAGCCTGGCAGTGGTCCAAAGCAGACTCAACTGCAACAGCATGTGCCAAGCTGTGTCACAAGCTCCTAACAGATCTCAGGTGATCCCCTGACACTTCCACTTGTTCCTGCTGCTTTAAAGGCAAGTGGCCAAATACATACCCCCAGATCTTGTGCCTGAGCCTGTTCAGCATCTTCTGACATGATCTTAGAAGCAGACCAAGGTAGATTTGAAGAAAGTTTATACTGGATGTTGCACTGACACTGGCACTTAAGTTATGACAGAGGATTTGACACCTCCCCCAGTCAGCACGTTTTAAGCAGTGCTGGTCCTACCCAAAATCTTGAACTCTAAAATCAGGCACACCAAATGTATCAAAGATAAAATTTTCTTTCATTTCATCAGACTACATCCAATTTAATCCTGCAAAAACATGTGAAAAAATCCCATACTTGCATAGTTGCACATTGTTATTAACCAACTTAGAATACCTAGTAGAGACTAAGTGAAGGAAAGGCTTTACATAAAATAACCCTTTCAACTGGAATTCAAAGTATGAACCCTTGATCACCAATATGTGCAACACAGGGACTACTTCTTTCAAGTAACGGGTATTTGTGGGGGTGAAGAGTGCCGATTCCCATATGGCCTGGCAGTTTGAGCAAGTAAACTGCTTATTCTATAGTGCCAGAGTTTGCTGGCACTATTCCAGGTTTGAGATGATAGCTTCTGTGCTAGGAAAACACAAGAGAATATTTGCTTTCTCTGGAAACTAGGTAGGGTTTGTCAACAACCCACTTTAAGGAAGCATTATGGGACCCTTTTCCCTGTTTTTGTGTTTCTTTACAGGTGAAGAAAAAGCCTGCCACCATTCACCCCTAAAAGCACATTTAGAAAATAACAGAAATAAGCACGACTAGGGCTAGCTTGAAGGAAATTGCAATGCTGACTGCACGCACTGTACATTGACAAAATTACAAGGGCCTTACATACAAAAACCTGCAGAAATACTCAGACTTTGGGCCAAGCCTTGATTCATACCATAGTAATTCTACTCATTCCATTGGGTAATTTCAGTTCCAAAAGAAGATTCTTTTAAGGTTTTTACATTTCTCCCTATCATTATTACACTCATGTATCTTCCATATAATGGTAACAAATTCAGACATTTGTCTTCAAGTTTTCAACTATCTGACATTTTCTTTTCAAAATAAAAAATATATTTTGGCAAGAGTAAAAGAAGCTGAGATTTATGAATATAAGGCAATGCCAAGTAAATATCTTCTTTTGACAGAAAGTAGTTTTTCATGGTGAACAATGGTCAAATTAGATGTTCACCTAATACTTGCCTTTCCATGACCAGACGTTCTTGACTTTCTCACAGAAGCTCATTGATGAATACAATCTTTAAGATGATGACATTATAGAAAAATGCAGAGTAATTACTGCTGTTGAACACTCTTCCTCTCATTTTGGCTTTGAACTGGAAGATTAAAAGATTCATCTTGTTAAAGCAAGGTAAACAGACAATGCACGTGCCTGCACTGGAGAAGGGAAGCAGAAGGGCTGCAACTATGACCTCTCAGATGTGCCTTTGAATTGGAGAGGGAGTTGTCAAAAAGCAGCAAACAAACCTAAAACTAACAAGCTGTTGCTGCTGTCACTACACCCTTCAAACAAAAATGGGCACCAGATCCTTGTTAGCAGGATTAGCAAGGGGTGACTAAAGCTGCTGGAAGGAGTCCAGCCTGAGTGCAGTCCAAGGGGTTGTCCCAGAAGGCAGCTGGACAGCCTGCCAGCTGGGAGCTGCACCACATTTTCACATGCAGATACAAATCCTATAAATTAGGATTGCTGAGCCTGGAGTTAGCGTGTGCATGACTCACAAATATTTATTAGGGAGGAAGGATTGACATCTCCAACAGAGATTGCAGAGAAAAAAACAAAACAAAATCAAGGCATTGAAGTTTTGTGTAGAATCAAAAGGAGCTTGCGCTTCTCACTGCTCAGTCGAATAAGGACTGAAGGACCAAAGTAAAATATTGGTTTAGTTCTTCAGTGTTTCACCTTCCATCTAGTCATTTTTATGTTTGCTTCTTTTCACCCAAAGCCTGACCTTGTGTGTATATTTTAACATGCTAGAAGTGGGGAAGATTCCTGTCATTTGGGAATGTGCCATTAAAGTCTATGTGGGTCTGTTTTAGTAATTTGTGATACTTTTATGAGTAATCCACTGGCAGTTGAGAACAATTTTTTTTTTCACTAGTTCTCCCAATATACATGTAGAGAAATTAAAAAAGGAATTATTTGAATTTACATATCTTGCCTTTATTTCAGAGTTACCATTCACCCTCTTTAATCAGGCTACAGACTTAGTTGTTTGTGCATGCACTTGTTAGCCTGATAAATTATTTTAGATCAGAACAGCTTATACATGTATAATCCTATTTATTTAAGGTGTTTCCATGAAAAGTTGAAGCAGAATATCTTTCCCTTTACAATAATGTTAGAAGTCTCTCCATTAACTAAACATGGGGAGCAAGATCCTGGCTGTTCTCTTTCCCCATCAAGGTCAGTTGGAGTTTTATTATCAGTCAGCTTCAGTAACACTTTGTTACTGTCGGGTCACAATTTTATTCACAAGACCAATTGTACTGCAGAGCTACAGCTCAACTGTCTGTGGACTCTTCATTAGCTGATCTCAGTTAATGAGTAGTAGAAATTATCCAGGCATTTAATTACGAAGCATTTGAAAGGGAAGAATTATTTACAGTTCTTTAATTTTCCTTTTTCATTGTTCTGCCATTCTATGTCATACTTCAATGACTCTTCAATAATAGTAAAATGGTGTCTATTTTAATGAGGGTCTAGTGTTTTTAAATAGCCAGTCCTGAGTATTGCTGTCACTATGCCTAGGTCTAGACTGTTCTAAAATAATGCTTTGTTTTCCCAAATACATTTAACCACTCCTCCAGTAGTTTAACACTCCCACCAATTTAAGACCCTTTTTTTTTTTTTTAAATTTTAAAAATTTTTATCAGGGTTGCAGCTACTCTACAAATACAATACGAATTACAGTAACAGCTTCAGTTCCAGATTAGGTAATCAAGAAAAAATTGCTTACAATATATACGTTCTCTCACTGAAAGAAAACATTTTTCTTGCTGCAGTGGAACAGAGAGGCAATGGACAAGAAAGACTTAGAACATGAGAAATCAACAGCTCCAGGCTGTGCCCACCTGAATCATGCTACAGGGCTGTTCTCTTCCTTCTGCAGATATGCCAATTAATCTTTATACCTCTCACAGTCATCCTATACCTTAATGAGTGCATTAGCACTTGTACACCTCCCCCTCCACACCCCATTTACTTTTTTTTTCATCACAGGTACTAACTGGTTAGCAGATTCACTGGCTATAATAATAGAATATCCAGAGTTGGAAGACACCCACCACAAGGCTCATCAAAGTCCAGCTCTTGGCCCTGCACAGGACAGCCCCAGGAATCACACCATGTGCCTGAGAGCATTGTCCAGATGCTACTTGAACAAGAAGACAGTAAGCAGCAAGTTATGGCTTGTGACTACAATCTCCTTGCTAAAACAACCCCAACTAATCCAATAGATATTCTCTAGATAGGCTATAACTCTGCTCTCTCCATCTCTCCATCAATGCTTTTAACCTTGTCTGTCCTACCAAAAACTGCCATTAGGTTAAATTCCATTCAGTTACTAAAAGAACAAATGCATCAAGTTTGCAAACTCTGACCTAATTCACTGAAATAAAAAGAAAAAAAAAGAAAAAAGAAAAAAGAATCCATTCTACTGAGATAAAACTAAAGACTCAGGAATAAAGATGCCGCATTTCTTTGCCTCAATCACTGTAACTGCACAGTCTTTGCCAATGTTCTGTGACAATTTTCCTTTCAAGAGATTTCTTCCTACCTTACAGTATATTTTGTATCCTCTAGCAGAAGTACTTCAAGGCACCGTCACGTGTGTGAAATACATCTGTAGATCTGTAGTATGTAAAATAAAGTTGCTGCTGTAATGCAATGACCCAAGGTGCCCACGTTTGAAGTAACCTCTGTGAGCATATGAAATGTCTGCAGCTCCAGTGCTGTCAGTCTGGCATGAGCTCTGCCACTCTCCACAATGCATCGCCTTCTGCAAGTTATCTCTCTGCTCCAGGCAGACAATCCTCAAAAACAGAGTAACATAAGCAAGGAACGGCCTGGGTACACTTAATTAGTTGTAAGAAGGATATAAAACATGTATCTATTCTTTATGTCAGTTTAAATGTTGTCCAGTCTGGAAATTAAAGAAAACCAATTTACTGTATCTGATATCTGAGATATCACTGATAACAGTATTAAAAAAAAAAAAAAAAAGAAAATCCTGACAAGAAACTTTAAGCCAAACCTTCTCGGTTTCATTGCTCTGAAAGTTCAAATAAAACCGAAATAAAAAACTTTGGTTCATTTGGAGTTTTTGCAAAACCAAACCCTGACTGACAATGTTTTACAAACATGAAAGCTCCCTTGAGGTATCCTTAAATGGTCTGATTTATTACAGCTTGTAGCTAATAATTACTTTCAGAGGGGAAAAGAAAGGTAGTTCCAGTTTGTGAATTGTTGCTTTATGATATAGAAGAGTAACAATAGCCAATATGCTTTACTTAGGTGTACCGTTAATTAAAAAATTACAATGTTATTTATTTAGTTAGTTAAAACTGATCCTATAAGGGATGGCTTTAACTCCAAACAAATCCCTCAGACCCAAGAGAGCTGATGGACAAAGAGCAGCACTGCCTACCTCACTGGAGATGAATGCTTGTGGGTAGGGTGACAGCAAGCCATAAAATAGATTAAAAAAAATTACAGGTGCTATAGGAATCCATTTGATTGATTTACTTCTGATAGTTCCTGAAAACACAGTGCACATCAAAGACATATAAAAGTGGCATCCAGATGATTTTCTCAAATAAGGTCTTAAGAAACATGATTTGTTAATCAGGATCTATGCTCTAAACATATCAAAGACACAGGTGGGGAATGTGCAGTGTTGTTAAATGAGTCTGACCTTCCTTCTTCACATCAAAACAAATCATGTTCCTAAATAACAGCTATGGAGTTAGAAAGGTTTTGGACTTCGTCATCAAATGCATGATGAAAGAAAATGTCATACAATGAGCTCTTTGCACAGACTGCTTTGCTTTGGGCAATCATTCATTCTCCTGTGTTATGAGGGTGACTATTACACAATCAGAACCATTAACGATATTGTATTTATGGGAGCTTGATTCCAGCCCTACCACTGGTACAGAGCCTCTGCAGTGTTTGGGTTTTATCTGGTGTACATAAACTGCTGATTTTAGAATAACTGACTGTAATGGCTTATAAAATCCAGTAGAGAGGCTGTTGCAGAGTGGTGCCTGACTAATGGATTTATGGGAAAGCAAATGCAAGAACACAGACACTACTGGGAAAAGCAGCAGCCTCTTTGTGCTTGTACATCTAAACAGTTTTAAACTGCATGAACTAATAAAAGTCCATCTACTGTCTTGGTGTTTTTTCAGGTTGCAAGGACACATAGTTTTGATTTACTGTTTTTGAAAACAGGGTTTTATTTCTGTAAGCATATGATTCAAAGGGTTCATAGCTTTATATTTTGTGTAACGGCTTTTGTCTGCTATCCATTGGAACACAATCGTAGAAATTATTCCCAAATCATAGTGCAGCCTGCCTTGTAGGATTCAGCACAGAGCTTTCCAATAACTAAATGAGAAAGTGAAATAATACTTATTACTACTAAAGCAAATACTTCCCACCACAAAATGTCAAGCAATCATCTAATCACTCTAGGAAGGACAATAACTGCTCTGAAAGAATGCTTATTCCCTTATTCCTTGCTAAGAAATTGCTTATGTTGTACAAGAAAGAACAACACTTTTCAGATAGAATCTGCAAGAACTGCCTTTCTCAAAATGCTTGTGTTCATTATCAATTTATCTATAAATCAAATTGTAAGCATCAGATAAATATCAACATTCCCTTCCACAGAAAAATGGCAAATCCAACCAGACCAAGTAGATGAAAATGTGGTAAGCAAAGGATATATATATACACACATATATATATACACACATATATATACACACACACACACACACACACACATATATATATATATATATAGGTCCCAAGGGAAGAATACCACCACTTTATCTTTTGCTTCCTTCAAACTGGAACTACATAAATGTTAAAATTTTCTCTTCCATACAGAAAGCAACTGTTCCTAGGACATGCCATGAACCACTACAAATAAAGTTCTAACTCTTTGCTATGGGCCAGCTGTACAGGGTATTCCTAAAAGAATTACACCACTACAATCAGTAGGTATCTTTATATGATAGACAGTACTACCTAATAAAGCCTGCAGGCTGGATAGTATATATTTTTAATCACAAGTTGAATGCAATCCAAAGAGTTAAAAATAAAACAAACAAAAAACCCCACACAAAACAGTGCAGCAGTTCTAAAGAACAACCAAATTTTCAGAAATTATAATATATTTGAGGCTATTTGGCGAGCAGACACAGAGGCTAAATTCATCAAGAAAATTATTCACTCAGCATTAGCATTACAGCTGTGTTTTGCCTCCCAAGACTTTTGCCTTTATTTGCAATTGTGTTGATTATGCATATGCAAAATATTTTATCTATTCTATCTATTCCCTTTCCCTCTAAATGGTGCACTAATCTGTAATGACAAGCATGGTGCTGCACATGGAAAACTCATCTTCAGGGCAGGCAAAGGCACTTGGTTTATATCTAGCAACTTTAAAGATCTGAATGTAGGATGAAATGGGGATAAATTTTCTCTAACAATATAAATGTGGAATTTTACACAAGAATAATGCTCTTGTTTAAGGAAACATTTGTGGTATGTAGCTGCATTCATTACTGATTATTCCAAAAGCTTGACTGCAGCAGCAAATCAGCACTTCAATTTTAATTTGTGAGCCTTGTGTGGGGTGACAGACATTTGCATAAGAGTGACAGTAACTTTAATCCCCCTCTACCCTTGACTTGCGCCTTGGTTTCTTTGAACACATTTCTAAATCGGCGAAGCTTCAGCCAATTAGGAATTATAATACTTCTTGGGAAAGAAAAAACGTTTTCAATCCCAATACAATTTCCATGAAATAAATTATATGCATAGTGCACAGCCAGTGCAAGTAACTGTATTAAAATGCCATTGCTAATTAAATTGTATCCTTTAAAACTTGGCAGTTTGGAGCAGAAAAGGAGGGGAAAGTGTTAAATATATGTATAATTTTAAGCAATATTCTAAACACACTTTACGTGACAAATATTTGCTGAGTATTTCCTGACTAAGACACATAGTGATAGCTGTTTTCCTATTCCCTCATACAAAGGCAAGACAACAAAAGCAGCTGCCTGATTAGGGGCACTGTTGTCCTGAATCAATTACATCCCCACAGCAGATAGCTCCACTTATGCACCTGTTTTTAAATAAAAAGCTTCTGTAGCTCTCAAGCCTTCTACAAGGGAGATGGGGGTGGGGTTGGGGGGAGAAACTACGAGTGAAAGAAACAATAATTCTTCTGAAGGTCAGCCAGGGCATCCTTCATCCCTCGCTCTCCACATTCACTGATTGCCTCCGAATAGGAAATCCGCCCAAATCTTCTGTTACAATCAAGAAGGGGGGAGGAGATCCGTGTTGAACATGTGCCACTTTCACTGGCTTTTGAAGGAATATAATTATTGTATTTAACCGACTGACTTATCTCTTTCCCAGAGCTTTTCAAGTTGAAGGGTGACAGAGCTGAGGATCCTGAGAACTGGCTGCTCATCCTGATTGCAGTGTGCCTCAAGGTATCCATTAGTGTCTCCCCACCTCACTCCCCTCCTCTCCTACCCACCCCAGCCAGGGCTGCTGCTTCAAGCTCTGCTCACAGCAGCAGTACCTGGGTCATCACTGACTCCCTGCAGTGCCTGCTGACACAGGTGGGACCTATTTACCTTCCAGCCCTAGGTGCTGTTCTCTGAAAAATGGCTGCAGACTCAGAGCCCACAATCTGGTTATTTTGATGAGTTCAAATACCAAACAAGAATCTTTCTGCAATTTATCCTGTCTCATAGCTTCTGCTAGACACCTTTCTATAAGAAATTCATTACCATTTACCACACAGAATAAAAAAGAGCCTATTTATGCAGTCTTTTACTGCATGCATAAAGCTATCCTTATAATGCAAAATATTTCTCTGGAGAATTTGCATTTAGTACATCTGACCTGTCTACTTTTTCCTTTAATATTAATTACACACTTTTTTCCTTTAATATTAATAAAATCTTAGTCTTTGATGCCTACATACTTCTTTTTTAACATGATGAAGAAATTAGAATACATTGTTTTCTTATTATCTGAATGCATGAAGAAAAATGCAATTGAACTGGTAAAACAGAGTGGGTTTTGGCCAAGGCTGCTATTCTGCAGTTGGTGCATATGTTCTGTTTTCAATTCCAGCTCTGAAGTGAAAAGTGTCCAAGTTCCTGTTTTCTTGCATACATAGCAGAAGACAACTAGATAGCTACTCTCATGAAAACTGCCACACAAACTCTACAAAAGGAAGATCCCCTCCAATATACATACAAGTATGTTTTAACATAATTTATGAGTGCTTTTTTATTTTTTCCCTTTTGCTTTTACATGCAAAAAGGAGTCTGCAAGGTCTTTCAGAATTATAGGTCTTTTGCAATAGATATGGGCAATAAAAATCAGGGCTGAAAAAGTTCCTAAACATGCTTTTATAAATGCTTACAAACATTGGATTTTTCAGGCCTTAAATATCAAATTACTAAATAGGTACAATAATTGTATTTGGGCAAAAATACAATTTGATATTTAATTGCAGCAGCACTATGTAATCTAAAACTGTACAGAGCACAAGCCACATAAGAGGTATCTGAATTGCACTGAAGAATTCACTTTGTGATGGATCTCTCTCTCTCTGGATGGTTGGGGAAATCTAGGATACTCTATTTGACTACATGCTTAAGATGATGAAGTTGAGAGAAGTAAAATATGATGGAGGTAGATAAACAGATGCTTTTAACAATCTCAGTGCTTGCATAAATCCATTGGTACCCAGGCAGCTTTAGAAGCCTGGCCTGCAGCGTCTGCCATATTGGGAAATGAAATTCAGGTTCTTCAGTATTTTGGTCTCAAAGATCAAAGTTTTTGTGCATTTCTTACCTCCAAAGATTATATTCAAATCCCTAACCTATGTAATTGAGGGATTGCAATTACATAGAAATTTTGTATTCTAATGGGACTTAGCTGGACAGGATATCTGTGAGAACAGATGGAAAACTCAGCCTAAACAGAGTCTGCCTGAAGGTGAATAATGACATTTTTAAAAGATACTTCTATGAAAATAAAGCCTTCCAGTAGTTTGTATTCTATTTTTTCCTTATAATTAATAAAAGTAACTTCCATCACAGATAGGCATTTTTTAAAAGCCTAAAAGAGAGTCTGGCAGTGTAAGTAATTATATATTGAACAAACTATGAAATTTTAGTACTCCTTTTCAGAACAATCTCCATTTATTTATTTTATTAAATGATAATTATGATTCATTCTGATTTTCAATTAATAAAATGGAAGTGAAGAGTTACTCATTAGAAGACATTCTGATCCAGTCAGTCTAAAGAACTGTTTCAAAAAGTTCCAAAGAACAGGGACACAGTATCAGCAAACAGCACTTAAAACATGGAAACAATACAGATAATTCTGAAGTAAAAGGCCAAACAAGGAAACAAGTGGGCCCTTTTGACTTCAGTAAGGCTTGCAACATATCTCCCACAATACTCCTGAATCCAAGATAGGATGTTACAGCCTATGCAGGTACAAAATTTACTGGCTGGCTGGGCTCAGAGGGTTGGGTCAATGGGCTGTGCTGGGTGTCTGTCCTGAGACCTGTTGTGGTTAACAGTGACCCAGTTCATCAGTTACCCAGAGGAGGTAGCAGAGCTCACTGCCATGAGGTTAGCAGCTCACTCCAGAACAGTGGGAGCCATCAATATGCTTGGGAGCAAAGCTGCCATTCCAGGAAACCTAGGCAGGTTGAAGGAGAGAGCTGACAGAAGCTTTTTATGAAACTCAACAAGGACAAATGAAAACCCCTTCTCCCTGGGGAGGAATAACTCCTGCAACAGTAATGGCTGGGGAGCAGCTCTCAGGGCACTGGCCTAGGGTGTGTGCAGGGATGAGCTGACCAGAAGCCAGCTGTGTCCTGGCAACAAATACAGCCAGCAGCACCCAGGGCTGTAGGTACAGGAACCCCATAACCACAGCCTCTGTCTAGTCAGCATTTCCTCTGATACACAGGAGACACTGATTAACAACCAATTTCAGAAGATGACTACCAACATGGTCAGGCCTGGAACACTTGCCTCATGAGGACAAACTGAGGGAGCTAGACTTGTTCCATCTGGAGAAGAGACAGCTTTGGTGACACCTGACAGCAGCTCCTGGTACCTACAAAGAAGTTATTGAGAAGAGGAAGACAGCCCTTCACAGTGGTTTATAGTAGGAGAATGGGAGACAACAGGCATAAACTGAAATGAGAAGTCCAGATTGTTTATCACACAAAGGTTTTTTTACTGCTTGGACAATGAAGCAGTGGAACAGACTGCCAAGAGAGGCTGAACAGTCTCCATCCTTGGAAGATTTCAAGACCAACTGGAAAAAAAACCTGAGCAACTTCATCTGAATTCATAGTTCACCCTACTTTGAGCAGGAGATTGGAGTACATGCTTCCCAATCTTTCTTTGAACTTGAATTATGCTGTGATAGTTCACACTTCAAAGAAGGAAAACAAGACCCATCTATTTTTGAATATTAAGCCAATTAAAATTTTCTCAACTAATGATAGTATTCAAATCTTGTGTTGATAATACGTGCCAAGAAATAAAGCACCTTGCTAACGTCTCACCAACTGCCATGCAAAATCTCACATTTTATTGAGAACTTAGGCCAGAGGCAAGACAAATGCACTGCTTAGAAGGAAGAATACATTTTGACTTTTCCTAAGAGTCATGATGAGATTATTTTGCTCATCCTTCTTTGCCTAGCAAAAATCAGTAAGACTGAGACCTTTTGTGTGTTTTAAGTGCCACATATTCTAAATTTGTGCAGCATACACAAACTGCATGACAAACTAAACTACAAACGGCTCCTCAAAGCTCCTATTATAGTTACTGCAAATTGAAAGAGGGGAAAGTCTGCTTGACTAGACAACAAGAAATGAAGTATAAATGCCTATGCTTTTAAGCAGCCAGACAATTTAAATCTGTAAGTATTTTGCCCTACAACAAAACACTTTAAATATTCTTTGCGTTGTGTTTCTATGCAAGATTTTTTTTTTCCTTGGGGTGAGTGTTGCCTTTGTCATTTGGTACATCAGTCTCAAATGTTGAAAGTTTTGGGCTTGGGAGTACCAAGCAGCACACAGCCAAAACCAATATGCACAGACCAGAGATAGTTCTAACAGTGGATTGCTCACCCTCCCACAGACAAGTCTAAGGCAATTGGTACTGCACCTGTTTTAACACGCATGATATCACAACGTTGCTGTATGTAGACATAATAATTTAGGCAAAATGTCCTATTGCAAGATAAGTCCTCAAATTACTTAAAATATAGAAGTATACTTCAAGAATAATATGTATTTGTATCATTTATTCACTGGAAAATAAGCAGTTTTGTAGCTCTCTTTGTAAAGGGAGACTTCTAGTTGCCTATTTAGGCAATTTGAGCATCAATCTTCCTAGCAGATGATAACCAACATTCAGCCCTAACTGCAGCAGTGTAAATTAGAAAAGAGACATTATATTTCCTAGATTATTTTTTCTGCTCATCTATAAACACTGGTTACAATCCATGCACATGTTCAAGAGCAGATCAAGTGACTGAAAAATTTGTAAAAAGACTTCTAGTTCTATAATATTTTGCAAAATCTATTCACACCAATCCTTGAAGGAAAAGAATCCTAGTGATGCAATAGCCCAAGTATTATTACAGTTCTCTAACTGGGACACGTAGCTCATATTTCTTTATACTATCTGCCAAGTGAGCAGCTGACAAAATCACAAAGTGCATCTTAAACAGTAAGTGGCATTTGAGACTGTCAATGACTCTTCATTAACTTAGTGAAAGGAAATGAGTAGAATAATATTTTCTACTTTAATCATCTGTACATAGCAACTATTATAGCAACCATGCTGCTATTTACTTTTGCTGTAACAATGATGAAATACATCACAATGAAATGAAAATAAATTTAGCTAAAATAAGACAGAGAAGATGATGAAATAACCCTTGAAATTACAGCTCAAAAGCAATACCTAAAAAGTAATTCTCTCAGTCGGGGGCTCTGAAGCTGGGCACACACCAATGACTGTATGTGCATCACATGTGCTGCTATCTGTGTTCTTAAGGCTTGTTTGACCTGAGGTTGCAACAATATATGTATTTGACCTGCAAGAAAACTGTGCAGGTCTTTACTCCCTCAGAGTGTGATAGCCTTGTTTTTTTTTTTTTTTTTTTTTAATTTCAAGTGTCCCTTTGTGGGAAATTATATCTGAATCACAAAATAAATTGGAGAGACTGGCAGCAGGTATTTGCCAAGGGGCAAATTAATGTGAATAGAGAGTTAATAAGATTCAATATTGCCCTCCTATTAAGCCTGTACCATAAGCCTTGGGACTTTCACTTGAATATCAGGTATGTCCTCATAGTTGCAGTTCAAGTAGCTGCAGTCAAGCGAGCATTAAATTAATCAGGAAATGAGTACAGTTAGCTAGCCAGCACAATTTGGTCACAGCAGCAAATGCTGATCATTATCTAAACAGGATGTGTCCCAGGGCAGGCTTCTCGGGCAGTGCCTGGCCCTGTGTGGGCACCTGCCCCCAGGGCTTGCAGCCCAGCAGGTCTGTGATCCACCCTGGACACTACAGTGGAGGGGTGAAGCTGCAGTACAGACACCAGAGAGGTCGGGCCAGGCCCACCATCAGAGCAAGAGTTATGGCTTGAAAGAGGTGTGCCCAGCAAGGGTTTATAACCTGAAATTCAACTACAGAAACAAACCCCAAAAACTGACAGGTTGGGATTAATCACTGAAGACAAGAACCTCTGCAGACTGAAGACCCATTCCCTGGCTGAACATATTTTCTCTGCTCTGGTGGATTAGTATCACCATGCACAGGGATCATCGACACCCGTTTTTCACAACTTTTACTTCTCTCAGACAGCAAATCTCTTCTTTCAGTGATATATGAGGATGGAAAACATCAGCAATAAAAGATGATAACTACAATGTCTCAGTCCTGACAAGATTATGTATTTTCAGCAATTTACACTATTCCTGAGGGACCCCAAAGCAAATCATGTCATCATATCTCCTTTCCTTCTAGAATCATAGAATAGTCTGGGTTGGAAGAGACATTTAAAGATCATGTGACATCTTCAGCTAGATCAGCTTATTTGGAGTCCCATCCAACCTGACCGTGAGTGTTTCCAGAATGGGGCATCTACCACCTGTCTGGGCAACCTGTTTCAGAAATAAACTTCTGTAAGAAACCTTACTGTAAGGAACTTTTTTGAACTGTAAGAATTGTTGAACTAGTCTAAATCTACCCCCTTTTAGTTTAAAGCAATTACCATTTGTCCTATCACAATAAGCCCTGCTAAAATGTTTGTCCCCATCTTTTTTATAAGCCCCCTTTGAGTACTGAATGGCCAACTCTCTCAGCCTGTCTTCTTAAGAAAGATGCTCCAGCCCTCCGACAATCTTCACAGCCCTCCTCTGGTCCTGCTCCAACACATCCATGTCTTTCCTGTGCTGAAGACCCCAGAGCTGGATGCAGTACTCCAAATGGAGTCTAATGAGAGTGGAGTAGAAGAACAGAATCACCTCCCTCACCCTGCTGGTCATGCTGCTTTTCACGCAGCCCAAGATCCAATTGGCTGTCTAGGCTGCAAATGCACATTTCCAGCTCATGTCCCACCTCTCATTCACCAGCACCTCCAAGTCCTTCTTGGCAGGGCTGCTCTTGATCTGTTCATCCCCCAGCCTATGTTGATAGGGGGGGTTGCCCTGACTCAGGTGCAGCACCTTGCACCTGGTCTTGTTAAACTGCATGAGTCCACTTCTCGGGCTTGTTCAGGTGCCTCTGGTTGGCATCCCATCCTCCAGGTGTGCCAACTGCACCACATAGCTTGGTGTCATCTGTAAACTTGCTGAGGGTGCACTCAATCCCACTGTTTATGTCATTGATGAAGACCTTAAATAGCACTCGTCTGAATATGGATCCCTGAGGGATACCACTTGTCACCTGGACTCTGAGCTGTTGACCATTACTCTCTGGATGTGACCATCCAACCAATTCCTAATTCACCAAACATCCACTCCTCAAATTCATATGTCCAACACAGAGAGACAGATGTTGTGGGGGTCTCTGTCAAAGGCCTTAGAGATTCCAGAGAGATGACATCTGTGGCTTTTGCCTTGTCCACTGAAATAGTCATTGCATCATACAAGGACACGGAGTTGTTTAGGCAGGACTTGCCCTTGGTGAAGCTGTGCTGGTTGTCTTGAATCATGTCCCTGTTCTCCATTTGCTGCAATATATCCTTTGGGAGGATTTGCTCCATGATCTTCCCAGGCACAGAGGTGAGTCTGACAGGTTGGTAGTCCCCAGGGTCTTCCTTCCTACCTTTTTAAAAAAATGCATGCAATGCTTCCCTTTTTCCAGTCACCAGTGACTCTGCCTAGAAGCGGTGAACAAGTTTGATGCCTGCCTTTAAAGTCCAAGTTTAGTTTCAAATTTCCTCCATGTAAACGTGTTATGCCTTCTAATTCTCTGTACTCTTTTCAACTCTGCTGGTTGCAGCTCCATTATCTCTGGAAGTTGCTTTAACACCTGCCTCCTGCGCCAGCCAAAACAACACCATCTGTTGCACAGCCTGAAAGGTCTATGAACCACAATGTTTTCTGGTTTGCCTAAAGTATAATGAATCCTTTCTCCCCAAACACGCCAGGCCAAGCAGCCTTCCAGGGGACTCTGACAGGTACTTGTTTTGCTCCCCTAGTTCCCTTTGTTCCCACTTGGGCATGGGGGCCAGCCCCACACCAGCTGACAGCACTCATTGCTTAAGAGGTCAGAACAAAAGCTTCCTGAAAACATCCTGCAAGCATATGCCAAATCCACAGCCAAGGCTACATGAGGTTTCAAACTGTGGTCCCTAGGTCATTACTCTCCAATCCTGTTTTTCAACAGATGTCAGGGGTAGGTTAGTGATGGGCCAGCTCTCACTGTTAGCAGAAAGCATGTGAGGGATGCAGGACCAAGGCTCACCTGCACTGCTCTGCATTCGCATTCAGCCCACACTCTGCTCCCCGGTCACTTCCTTCCTTTCCAGTACTGCCCTTCTTACCTGCAGTATCTCAGGCTTTGATCCTTTTCTCCTTAAATGGTACTTCACTAATCAATTCATCTATCAAGATGATAAAAAAGGAAATGGGTGGGATGAGGGAGTCGATACTTTCAAGTACTGTACTACAGACCATGAGGAAGATCCTGATCCTGTGTCTCAGGATTGTCCTTGAATTGTCTGAAGATTTCTTTTTTGTCTTACCATATTATTTGTACTTACCTCACTTTCAGAATTGGGAAGTTGAAGTTCAGATTGCCTAGCATCTGAGAAATAGTAGCATTTTAGAGAAAATAAAGTTCAAACAAACCAACTGGAGGTTAAACAGGAGTGAGAAGCCCAATCCATTCTCATTAGTGTGTCTCTGTGGATATTTTTATTTGCTGTCTTCTCTTCCTATTCATCGTGAACTAGGAAGGACAACTGGAAGCCTGTTGCATCTGGGATTGGGTTTTAGGGGTTCTTATTTGTGTTAGCTAGCCGAGTCCTGTGTACCCCCGCGTTTCCCCTGTGTCGTTTCCCCCCCCCCCCGCGGTTTCTGGCCCCACGCTGCCTGCTGCCGGATCTTCCCCCTGTGCCGCTCCTGTAACCACCCTGCCGTCCGGGAGATCCCGTGCCGGCCACCCCAATCCACACGATCCGGCTCAGCCCAAGGCTCGGTGACCGCCCCTGCGGGGTTCTCTGGTTGGTCGCTGTTGCTGGCGTCACCGCCACGGCAGCCGCCCCTATTGGGCGGCAGGCCGTGGATCCTCTCGCCCCGCCCCTCCATAAAATCCTACCCTGCCGGCAGCCAGGTGCCGTTTTCTCCCATGCGATTGCCGGGAGCGGTCACGTCTTTCCATAGAACCGCGCCACGTGACCAATAAACCGTTCCTGCCAAGCATGGAGTAAATGGACAAATTCCTTACCTCTTTACTGGATCCCTAGCGCACCGTAACAGAGGCTGGCCAGCCCATGCGCCCAAGACACGGGAACCCGTGGCAGAAAGCCCTGGCAGCACGTGGAAACTATGCCACAGCCGGGCTCCCAAGAGCTGCGTGTGGCCAGGGAGAGCGAAAACCCATGCCGCAGAAGCCAACCAGACAAACAAGCCAGCCCAACTACCTACACTTTTTTTCCTTAGTGGAACGGGGGTAAAAAAGTGGCTTAAGCTAAAGTTCTGAAAGGGAACTATAATTTTGAACATCCTAATCCTCATTTGATATTCAGTGATTTATCAAATATATCAAATATTGCATTTAATATGGAAAAAAATTAGCATTCTTGGATTCAGTTTGTCTGAAGAGGCAACATTCAGGTTGGGATAAAACAATGTAAGAATGAGACTTTTCAGCAATTAGTAGTGCTTTCAAGGGAAGTGGAAGTCAGAGTTCTGAGATGAAAATAGATTGTCACAAACAATTTTTTCAATAAACAGACTTTTCTGCTTCACCCTTGGCTACCATGTATTTCTTATCTGAAAATGCAGGATTGTGAAACATTCTATCTTTGCCACGATGAAGGAAGCTCCCAGCTACATGTAAGAGAGTAATCCCTGAACACACACAGTTATTGGGTAGGTAATGCTGCTGTCATGTACCATCATTTCTCTCCTACCTGTACTCTTCAGACTTTACATTAAACACAAAAGGAGACCACCAAAAGCTGCAGGACTCCTCACAAAGATCATGCAATTTTGTGTGCATCGGTACTCACGGATGAGGAAGTCTGTGCGGAGACATCTGTCACGTATGGAGGCTGTTGACATGTTCAGCTGGCACAGTTCGGCAGTAATGGGGAAGTCTGTGATTCAGCCTCAAACAAATTACTTTTCTATAACACTAAGGTCCCAGTTTTCTGTACATCTGGCCCAGATTCTCTACTGCTACTCACATAGGTGAAATTTAAACCCATTTTTTGCTGCAGCTTTGTGTCTACATCATCTGTGATTAGTAAACAGCAGTCATTTTTAATGTTCTTTGGAAAATGTTTTGGCTGCATTTCAAGGGTTTTTATGTATTCTCATCACGATCTTTTTCTGTAATTAAATTTAAGATAATTAACATTTTCCTTACAGACTGTATCTGCACATCTTTTTACCCACGTCCTAGACCATTAAATTACATTTAAGAAAGCCTTCATTGTGTCCTGGAAAACAACTGAATCACTGAAGGTCAAAGTCTTATTTTTATTCAGTGCAAATAATAAACAATAGTGCATAAAATAATGCAATATTTACTCAAAAGTGTCAAATGACATTTGACTGGAAATTGGTTTTATATATCTATTTACTTCCCTTAGTATCTAAGATATACCAAATGTTCTTTGTAAATACTGAAGGTGAGATGAGTCACTAGTTCAACAGAACAACCCACTGAGGATTTGATGATAATGCAACTAACCCTGATATTGCTACATTTTTTTTAAGTGTTAAAAGATCAGAAGAGGAAAATTTGATGGCATCAAAAAAATTAATAGACACGTCAGGAAAAACAAAAAATGCAATTACAAGCTCCAAAATGTGCATATTTCAGTCTTAATATTTATCTAATACATATTTAATATATGTATTTTAATGTCATTTCAGCTTTAACAAATTGCAGCAGTTCCAAAAGAACTATTATGAATTGTCTTTGTTGAAGCAAAGCTTAATTCCTATATCCCTATTTAAATTCACAGACTTCACCCCCATATTTACAAGTCTTGTAAACTAATTGTCAGCATAATGGTCCATCTCCATTCTAGAAAGCATTAAAGCAAACAGTAAAATTTCTACTAGTAATTTTAAGAATAAATAATTTATGAATGTGATCTGTTTTAAAAAGAACAATTTCAGTGTGCTGCTACTAAGATTATGTAAGGAAATAATTTGTGTAAACATTACTGATAATTCACTACTTGAGGTCATCTAGTCGAACCTGCCTGCTAATACCACATGACAACTCAGCCATTATGACTGTCATAAAAGGTAAAATGCTGCCCTAAAGAATCCACATGGCACCTTGTGCTTAGTTAGTTGACCAAAGATATATTTTTTTTTCCTACATGCTTTTCGCCATGGAAACAAATAAATCAGTAGCAGCAGCAGGTTGCCATCTGCTGACACATTTTCATCTGACACCATCCTTTGCACCATGTCTTATCCTTGCATTTGCATAGGAACACCCAACCACCCTCCTCCTAGACCCAGCGTGACAGTGTCACAAATTTGCCTCTATGGACCGTACAAAGTAAGGCAGTAAGTGCCCCTTTAGCAACACCTTGGTGCACAGGAAGGCCATCACATACATTTGGGATTCTACCACTTATTTTCCTGGCTGGAGAAAGCGGAAGATCATTGAAGATGGAGAGCCATCACTTGAGGTGAAGTGCCCTACTGTAAGATCAGAATGCTTTTGAGCTGCAGCCAAAGTGAAGTGTTTAGAAGAAGAGAGGGGAGGAGGGAGACTGATGTTTGGAGCAGTAGAATGTACTCAGGATAATACAAAGCAGTAGGTCTTAATAGCAGATTTTAAAAAATGAGATCCAAGAGTTGCTGGGTTGACTTACATACATGCATCTTTCAATGAAGGAAAACCAGAGTGACATTTTCACAGCAGAAAAAATGTACACAGGAATGTACATAGGAAAGAGCAAGAAATTAAAGATACAATCTATGGCTTGGTTGAATAGATAATTGAAGTCTGATCTAAATGGTTTATACCTGGCTCTTTTTGGGCTGATGAGCTCTGCACAGCTCTGCAGATGTCTCTCAAGGAACGAGTGGCGCATAAACTGAAGAAATACTGATTTGTTTCTACTATGGCATGAATACAACCTCTGAGACTGAAAAAATCCCCTTAGGAACATGCTATAGTGGGATCTTAACATGATAACTGAATAACTGTTCAGCTGGGGGAATTTTAACAAGACTGTAATAAAGCTCTTACTATTGTTCAGTCTGATCTATTAGAGAATCTTTTCTCCATCTAGCTTCATTTAAGCTTTTTTCCTCCCTGCTCCTCTGCCCCTCTGTCCCCAGGTAAATCCAATCAGCTAAACAGCCATTTAGTTAAAATCCTCTGAGGGTCAGAGTCCTCAATTCCTTCAGGACTCTTACAGTCCTATCATCATTTCTTCAACTCTGTTTTTCTAGATCATTGATTTTTTTTTTTCCCTTAGGGCTTTTAGAAACTGCTCCTCTGGTACTATTTTTGCAATAGCCTGTTGTGCAGCAAGCATTGCCCAGGTCTGACACGCACAGCTCTGTGACTCTGACAGGCCATTAGAGCTGGCCTCTGCTGTGGGGAGAACTGCATCAATTTTGATTGTTTTATTTAATTTTTTCCACCTTTGACACTGAGATTAATGCTGAAGTCTGTTGGATAGTCTGGAGAATGTGTATGGGTCTAGCTGCTATCTTACAGCTGACAGTTTACTCTCATGGTAATCCAATGTGAAAGAGGAGGGGGCACTTAGCAGGAATTCACACAGATGTTTCTGGCACTTCAGTATATCCTGGACCTGCACAAATATCTGATCTAAAACATGGGTTGAGGAGAAATTCTCTCAATAGCTATCGCATTTTGCTCAACCCAAAACTCCAAAGAGAAGGCATGCACTCTTGGAAACCAACATCAGATGCAGCCAGGACTCGCAGCAGCTAAGGAGAGAGAAGGAAAAAGCAAAACTACATGGCTCCTGGAGGCTGTCATGAAAACAAATGCCTACAAGAGAGAATGATAACTACAGATAGCGGGACATCACAAGAAGTTGGTGGCATGGCGTGAATTTCTCCATCAATATAGGCTCTTTTAATACAGAATTAGGTGGTGGTATCATTCCCACATCCTGGGAGAGCAGAATGTTGTTTTGTTCCAGGAAGTCTCAGGTGAGAACCCTGCCAGGTGAAACTGCTAAGTTTGAGGCACAAGAAGAATTGCCTCTTAAGTAAGACTGCTCACACTCTGGTTTTACTTCAGGGTAGCCCTGTCAGTCACCACAAACAATGCAGGACTCCTCAGTAACTGATTATGTGTTGTCATTTGGTAAGAACTGATGGATTGATAGTAATTGTTATCTTGTGTTTTCCAGGGGTATTACTGTTGTGTTTGGCTGGGAGATAAAAATGGGAGAAAGTGCTGTCAATAGGTCCTGGCATGAGCTAATTGGAACAATATGTTATACAAAACTGCTTATTACACTGCACTGCTCTGTCTGTTTTTCTGGTATGGCACAAAGTACATCTGCCAAAAACCTTGGTTCCAAGTAATTACCCCCTAGCATGAGAACATGAGTAACCACAGCAGAATTTGATAGGCTTTAGCACATTTGTAACTCCAAATAACCCTCTCCCCTTCAGCTACGCTTCTGAAGCAGCACTGAATGATGAGCTACAGGTTGAACTTTTGTCCTCTCTCAGAAAGAGCGCAGTAGATTTAAACCCAGGTATGTTAACAGAAATACTGTCTTACCACCATAGTTTAATGTTCCAGTCCTGCTGGAATGGTAAGCTTGGTAAAGTCTGAAGGGCAACCCTTAAAAAACAAAGTGCTTTAATGCCATACTTAACTTAGGATGGTAATAAAGTTGATTAATTTTCACAAACTCACATGAGAAGAAGAGTAGATGAAATTACTCTTTTAAAAGCAGGGATACGATCATTCTGGCTGCATGGCCATGTACTCAGGGCACTGGAATTTACTGCCCATTACTTCTTTCCTGTCTTGAGTATACTACATTTAAATGCAACAATGAGCTAACATCTGTATATTCTACAAAGAAGAAGGCTGATAAATATTAATGAAATTTGCTCCTCATGTATCTTATGAATTTTTATGTATTCTTTCATCTAGAGGCATCATCGTACAACTATCACATAAATGACTGCAGAGATCCCATTTCAACCCTGAATTTCCACTTTGCACACAGGCCCCTGCAGAGGGAAAGCAAACAGAGCACTCACATGGCTGTCAACTCTGACTACCGAAAAGCCTCTAACTCTTCACAGAAGTGGCCTTTTCCTGCCTGTTTAGAGAACAGTGGTAAGACAAATTCTCTCCCTAAACAGATTAATTTTTACTCAATAGCACTGGAATGAGTCCTTACTAGATTGCCTTCAGCTAGGCACACTGGCCCCTGCACCTCCCCATGCAGCCAGGCACCATAAACACCATGCAATAGATCAGCAGTATTAAGCCACATTTCATGGTGTGTAAGAGGAAAGGAATTAGAAAATCTCTACTGGTAAATAAGGCCATCCTTCAATAGACCAATATTTCTCAAATGCAAAATGCTTACTCATTTCTGTATTTTTCTCCATTCCAAATTCTTGAGCTCTGTGCTCATGAGCCTTTATACAAGAAAATAGCAAAAACCTCTTTAGATAAATGCAGCCCACTTCAGAATACTTTGGCCATCTGATCCCTTGCAGAGAGAAGCTTAAACAAAAATCTAAAGTTAAATGTGACCAAATGCAATGTTTAGTTTGTGGGTTTCACTTCTAGGATACAAGGTTCATTCCCCATAAAACAACTGAAATCCAGATGAAAGTATGAGGGGTTTTTTTAAGCTTCAAAGGTCTTAAAATAAACAAGAAGAAAAGAAGAAAACAGGTACTCTATAAAATATAGTAACTATCATGGTAATTTCTGCAGTGTCTTCTGAAGTTACAAACCAATCTTAGCATTTTGTGCATTAAAATATGCAATTTAAAAATTACTGTATACAAACTTAAATGCAACCCTTAAGATTTATTCCACTGAGTATTGATTGGTATTTCCAATATTTCCTTGACACTGGTTAATCATGGCAGTTGAATTCTTTAACCCTACAGATCAGAACTGGGTTTGGGGTGACACTAAGCATAAAATGTCCTCATCACACACCATCTTACCCTTCATCTTCAGTGAGTCCTTGGTGTTTGGTCCTTTCATCACCAGGTGAACCACATAACTTAAAGTTTCATTGTATTACATGATTGTTTTGCAATTAACAAAGTCATTATTTATCTAAATTCAAGCTAAGACCCCGAGCAAAATTCCAGCCATGCTGGCCTGCACCAAAGTAACTGAAGCACTCAGCTGAGAAAACCCACATCCCCCTGAAAAATCGAGTAAGGCCTACAGGGAAAGGCCACTATGAAAGTAATAACTTCAGACATCAGAAGCAGACCTGCTGATGTAAGAATCAGAGCAGACAATTAAGAATCTCTGTAAAGGCATCTGCACACACATCTTAATGAGTAAGATTACAAGGGAGATCTTCCTTGCACATCTTTAAAATATGTGCACTCGTACAGAACTTGCCAGCTCAAAAATCTGTCATTGTACCATGGTGTTGTTATGTGTAATAGGCATAATTCGCTCCTATAAAGTGATATATGGATACGAGTTTTTATATGCTTAAATATAGACACAAAGCAAGCGAGCCTGGGCAAAGGGGAGGGCTGTCCATGTATGTCGAAACCATGGTAGACAAGGCTTCATTTACAAGTTAATGCAAGTGGCCTGCTCGGAGAGATTCTTGGGCCGTTTCTTGAGATAATCTAGGAACGAACAAGCAATGATTGTCCCGGCAACTACCCGAGATCGGAATCACTGGAATCTCTGGGAGATGCATCTCAATGTCGGGTTCCCATAATTCCATCATCGATGTACATCGCTTCCCGGACCTTGGACCTCTGATTTTTCAACCCGGGTGCAGAGAAAAGAGACTTTATGAATATGTGGGACTTTGAATGGAAAGAAAAGGCTGATCACCGAAATCCTGGCCTCAAGCAAAATAAACTGTATAAAAACTGCTCGCACCAAACGGGTGGTGTGAAGCACAGGAGACCCTCTACTAGAGTGGTTGAACCTGTGTCTCACCCAGCGCCGATTCCGGGCTCAGCACTGATCTTTCCTTTGTGGCTGGCTCAGACAGAATTTGATCTTTATAATAAAAATTTATTTTTTTCTTTTTTTAATTTGGCTTGGTCAATTTTTACCTATAACAGTGTTTTCAAAGGCACAATGAGCCTGAAAAAAGCATAGTGGAAATCAAACAATTTAAAAAAAATTCCATGCCAATAGCTATAGAACAGAAAGGTTTGTTACACAGTCATGGTTAAGCGTTACATGTTAGTCATGTTACACACAGCTGGTTAAATAACTTCTAGCCAGCTTCAATACTTAGGCTGTTGGGTGATTTTTATTTTGATACAGAAATCTATCTCTTCTAAAAATGCAACTTGATGCAATTGTTTAAAATTGCACTGATCTCCACCTTTGGAACATATTCCTTCTTTTACAGAAAATAGATGAGAAAAAGAACAATTGTTTTACTGCAGTGTTCAGTCCACCACTGCAAAAAATTTACTGAAAATTATAAACTCATAGGCAAAACCTACTGAAGATCTTTCAGCAAATTCTAAGAGACTTTGATCTTTAATTCTTCCAAACTGAAGATGCTATCACAGTCTTTGTGCAGATATCATTATACCAATTTTCATTATCATAAATGCTGAAGTCTGCCATATTAAGGACACGACCTTTTTTAACAAAATATTGGCTGTACAACTGTCACTGTCATCTATTTCAAGGAAAACATAAAGGCAAAAAAGTAATGCATTGATATATGTCTGCATGACTTCCCGTAATGGCTGGATGGTATGTTGGGAAAGCAAAAATGCCTAAGAAGTCACTGATACTTCACGAGATGTTGGCAAGCCCAGGAGCACTCTGAGCTGTAGCAGAAATGGGGCATTTCTTCTACCATTAGCTTGTTCTCTAGGGTAACTGAGAACAGAGATATTACCATCAGACAGCCATTGTCTTCTTGCTATCACTGATGTGTGCCACTGAATGGAACGTCTAAATATTCCTCAGCTGCCAGGGAAGCTGTGGGAAGAGCAATATTACCCCAGTACACACGAAAGGGATCTGATAACCAAAGGTCCTTATAGTGGGCTTCCTATCTGCTTTGAATAATTGAGATTATTCAATCTCACAAGTCAGATTGAGGGAAAATACCAAACTGCTTAAACATTCTTATCTGCTGACATTTCCCAATGCAGATTCTGTAGTTAAAACTTCATCTAAATTTTCACTTTAAAAAAAATTTGCTTGAAGGGCATGAAAATGTTTCCGTTCTTTTCGCTGATTGGGATTTTTTTAGTGTTGTTTGTTTGGTTTGTTTTTTATTTTTTTAAGCTTTAGATTCACAATAACTTTGGTACTGTGCTAACCTAGAAGATTTTTAGTAAACTGATGATTGAGTTAGAAAAGGAATTTTAGAGATGAGATTGACTTTGAAACCCAAACTCATTTCAGAGTTGAAAGGCCACATCTTTATACAACCTTCACAAGGGCTGAGAAATTATCACCACAGACTCAACCCTAATAGCAATGGAGCTGTCAGATAGCACATAGTGTGCACAACAGACAGCATGTTCAGAACCTGAATAGACAAGAACTGTATTTTTGCATAAAACCAGTGTGTAACAGCTGATTTAAACATACTTAACAGTATGGATAGTTCTGTTAGAAACATATTTGTGTTTTATAATGATGAGAAAATAGATTTCTTAATATAGAAGACATACTGTCCAGCTCTTTACACTGCTACAGATTCATGAGAAAGCAGCATCAGCACTACACTATCAGAGAAAAATTTCTGTTAGAAAAATCAAATCTACAGCATCTAAACTATTCAGTGTAACCTTAAAATATGCCATCTTAGATAAAAATAGATGATGGTATTTTTTACCACCTTATGGTACAACATAATTCTTGCTTGTAAGATCATTAGAAGGTTTAACACTACCTCCCCACCAGTCCTGGAAAACTGAAACCAATGTAATTTTCTTTTAAAAGACTGCTTGTGTTTGACACCATTATACATGTTTAACAGTCTTTCAGGCTTGCATTTATATTGAAATTCAACATAGGATTTAGACTTGGCAACTGTGACCAGTTCCTGCCAGTTCAGAATCTGTGGGAAGTCAGAAAAGAAATTAATATTCCCACAGTGTGTCCCTAGATTGTCTAATCCAAGATGGCTTCTAACCTAAAGTCCTAGTAAATGAAATAATGTCAGCATTATAAAACTTATAATTTATATCCATTTGAACTTACAATACCCTTTTGATTAATCACTCCTGATCTATTGCACATCAATAATTAAATGTCTTCTGAAATGTCAATGCTTACCAGAAAATTACTTAGTTGGGAACACATTAGCCTCATAATTTACCTAATATTTATCTTCAATGCCTGAATTTATGACCCTATATCTTATAAAGATTAGTAGTGAATTAGATGTTTAAAACTTAGATCATGAACCTGCAGAAAAGAAAAAAGGTGCATAATGCTCTGAAGAGAGCATCTGAGGTGTGTTTCAAAGGATTAGGGAATGAGTCTTACACAAAGAATTACAGGAATAGCTGGAACAGGCAAATAAAAATAGCAACAGTAAAAAGAAGTCCCAAGAATATTCTCTCCAGCAGCAACAAAATTTATTCAGTTTCCTACAACCAGCATGAATTATCATGCTTGTCTTTCAACTGGAATATATCAGGCTAGTCATGAAGAAAAATGCATTTTAAAATTATCAGTTAGATCTTGTCCTGCTTTGAAAACAGAAAGATTTTTTTTTAAAGTTGAATTTCTATTTTTTTTGAACAGCCACTGTGCAGAACTGACTTTTAAAAGATCTAATCTTGCAGAAGGATTAATAAAGGGATTTGGCATTTATAGGACTAATATGAAGATCTCCAATTACATTAAACAGAACAGAAATACTTCAAGGCATCCTGCGGTTAGGAAAGAACTTTTCCTTAGAGCAGCTTATTCCATAATTGTCCACTGTGGGAGCTTTAGCACTTTTCTCCAAGATCTAATACGCTCCACTGCTGGAGATAGAAACACTGGGACAGATATGTAATTGTATGGATCAAATTTGGAAATACTTAAAAAAAAAAAAAAAGGCAAAGGCTTGACTAGCCACTAAATTTTTTGCAGGAATTGCTCATACACATTTTGAGGGCTCAGACCAAATAGCAACTCAGCACTGCTAAGAAAGTTGTAGGTGTGGCTGCCCTCCTGGCCCCTGCCATTAGTTAGAGCCACTTGTCAGCCAATTGTCCATAAAATGAGGGTGTTTGAAACAAATGGCACCACTTGTAGCTGGTTTACACCATTTACACACAGATCAGATGAAGATTTAAAATTACGGTGGCTCTCGTACTCAGGAGCTTCATATTTTTGAAAACTGGGAGAGAAGATGTACAAACTGTATGTCTGAGAACATAAATAATTTCTTACTCATTTCTCAAGTGTATTTTTGGTTGTATTAATCAGAAGCTGACCCAAATTCTGGCACAGTCAATATACATTTAGAATATTCCTTTTTTATTCCTTCCCTGTTTCTCAACCTGCTAAGATACTCAAGGTGGTAGTTTTTGCTGTTGTTGCTGCTGCTTAGATTCTATTCATCAGAATATGTCAAGATAGGCAGAGATGTAGCTAATGAAAATTGAAGTTATTATTGTCTTGTTTGTATTCTCCTCATCATAAAAAAAAATATGCCTAGTGCAAACATCCCTGTTTTGTAAAAAGAACCCAAGACATTAAAACCTCCTGAGAAATAGATATACACACCATTACCTCCTAGCTCTGGGGATTAAATATTCTGATGCTTGCTGGGAGCACATTGCCTTTTTCTAAATTCCGAACATGAAGTACTGCAGGAACTCAACCACCTTTATTTAAAAATAAAAATTACAAAGATAGCTGCCATCTGTAGGCCTGCAGAAGGCTCAGGAGACTGCAAAGGATTGTTTTCAAGAGATCCATGCAATGGGTGTAAGTGAATTGTATAGTGAAGGAATGGGCTTCAGGAATCATTATTTTAAAACTTGATGTTTAATTAAGGTAGGAAGCTGGACAGAAAGCTTTATATAACTTTATGTTACTAGTAGGGTAGTCAAATGTTAAGACTTCAAACTTAACACTAGTACAGACTTGTTTGTAAAGTAGGATCTGTGACAAGTCTGAAAAAAGAAAAAAAAAAATGCCCTCATGTTCTTCTATTCTCCTGTGTCCTCTAAGACAGCAGCTTCAAAGTCCAGAAAAAAAAATCAAATAATCAAATAATATAGTGCTATTTCTGCACTCAGTTCAAACCCAGTCAGGATCTGACTGCCCCAGATATCCAACACAGACTCTGTGCCTAGCAGAAAGAGAAGCTGCTGGGGAGTCTGGAAATACAGCATTATCCCATAGTAAAAAGAACAGAAGAATTAAAGAGCAAGATGGAAAGCGTATTTTGGATGATTAAAAGATTTTCATATGAGAGGTTAGAAGGAACCTCTGATACTCATGCAACTAATGCATGTTTGGATTTGAAAATACTGAGTCAAGTTCTTCTACTGATGTAATTTAGAAAATCTGTTCTTGATTGTGGCATATTTTGCCAATGTTAATCACTGTGTTTCTCTCAATTTTTTCTAGCTTGTTAGATATATTTGTCAGCTGGACTGCAAAGTCCTCTAACATCACATTTCTGTTCCCTGTACAATACTAATCTAAAATAATCTGGTTTTCTTAACCATTTCCTTGACCAACTGAGCCAATTGAGTTCTTTTAGAAAGTCACAGCAAGGCTCTCACCTGAGCCCTTCTCAAATTGCTGGTTTCCTCTTTGTACCCGGGACTTTAGGACCATACACAGTTCTCCAGAAGCAGTCATACCAAATTCAATATCTAAAGGTGGCAAGTATCCACTTTTTAGCCTCTCTGCTGCCTTGGGAGATTATGTTCAGCTGATAGCTGCTGTGACTGAGAGATGCAGCATTGATGTTTGCCCTGATAGCATAACCCAACAAGAGGAACACTGCATACATTCCTTCTCCACCATTTGAACTCCCTCCTGCAAGGAGAGGTAAGATTTTTTTCTACTTAATTCAGTTACATATTCATCTCTTTGTTCACCTGTCACAAGTTTCTTTTGGCAAAGAAAAAACTGACCAGCCTGAGACTCAAAAAGTATGAGGCTTGTTGAAATGACTTGTCTAATCCCATCAAAACAGGGAAATCCCAGTGCTTTATATTAAACAGCAAGGCACTTGCTCAGCACTGATAAGGAAAAAATACCAATATGAAAGAGGGGCTCTTATGACAAGGGCTGACAAGACAGAGGAATGAACAGATAAGTGAGATTAAAAGGAGTTTGTAATTCATACAGAGCTTTTCAATAAATTGCTAAACTAATGTTTTAAAGACTAAAAGAAAAGTTTTTCTAGAGGTGAGGAAAAACTTCAGCAAATTGAATTGCTTTCACAATTAAATGCTGTGTAAGTTGAAAAATTGCAGGCAATTGCTGGAATATTCTGCAAATGGAGCAAAGATGAAGGCATATGATATGGAGAAAAAAACATTGTTATGTGACCAAGCCAACTCCATAAAATACAATGTTCCCTTCTTCCATAAGGCAGGTAGCAGACTTACAACCTAAAAAAGTCACTTACTGATGGGCTGCTGGCACATTTATAGCCACTGGTTTGGTACAGCCAGGCAAGAGACCAGGTTGCAACCCACAAATCTGCGTGAGGGTTATAATGAAGTGTGTGCTCACAAGAGAGGGAAGCTGAATCCAAACCCCTGTGCCATGACAGGGACCATCCACCACCAGATGTCCACGCAAGTGTTTGCAACCTTTTAAAAAGCTGAATTTTGAATTCTGAATTTTGAAAATCTGGAGGATTGTTGTTCTCAGACTCTAAAATAAATACCAGTCTGAGGATGGTCAGAATCTTCATCAACCCATCAAGATCATGTGGATCAATATGAGCAGTGCTGAAAGCAGTAAACCTCATTGCTGATTTGGAGTGCTCAAAATTGACAAGAAGGACTTCAAACCTAAGAAAGGAAATACTAAGCAAATACTTCATTCTGAATAGCAACGTTTTAACAGTTCAGGAAGGCTGCAAATGTACCTGTTACAGGATTCTGCAGTCACTTGCTCAGAATGGGATGTTTCAAGAGTCTACAGTCCTAACTTGATGCATACAGCACAGTCCCAGTGCAGACCAGTTCCACTCTTTCTTTCCAAAAAAGAAAGTCACTAACACTTTGGGTAAAATCCAACATTTAAAAGCTTGGCATTTCTCCTTGAAGTTTCAAAGGTAAAGAAAAAGCTGGGGGTTTTGTTTTAAGTTATGCTATTTACCTCTCTTCTTTTACATTATAAGGGATCTAAGTTGTGGGGGTTATGCTGTACTTGTTGGTGTAATTTTTAATGTGGCTGAAGCATAATATTTTTCAAAACAGAAGTTATTTGATATTTATCAGCAAAATTAGCATGCCTACCCCTGCAGAGCAAAAACCTCTATAGTCAACACTGCTCATTCACTCTTCTATTCCTTTTTAACCGTCATTCATTGTCCTCAGGGTGCTCATTAATTCTGAAGTTTAAAAGATATCCATCAGCAGTATCATAAATTCACAGATAGCTACAACAGGAATATCTCTCTCTCTAAGCATGACTTTTTCTTTTATGGTTTAACCTCTGTGATTAACTCCCATTTTTGTGTCTTGTGGCATCTTTTATGCAAATGACAGAATTTCTCATAGAAAGACCTTTCTTTAATATTTAACACATCTTTCATTGTCTCTGGTCTCCAGAACACATAGAAATCACATCGTCTAACTGGCAGCACAGTAACTGTGCATGTGAATACCTAGTAAAAAGTGCTTATATATTGGTGAATTTTCACTGTCATGTCTGGATGAAATATGCCAGAAGACTGTTAAAGCTTTTCAAAATCAGTCTGCAAAATTTTAATTAACCCGTGTTTTCAAGCCATCAGATTGTGACTTACAAGATGTGATTACTATTTGGACCATTAAAACATTTTTTCCAAAGTTGAAGAAAAAATGGTTCACATAGGAGAGTATAAAGACTATTAGAATGGCTCAATGAGCAATTTAATAAAAAGAAATATGCATCAAGTAGTTTTGTACACATCTGTTAAGTTTCACAAAGTAAAAATTTTCTGCTCCTCTACCCCAAAGTCACAGCTGAGTCATAGTGCTTTCTCAGTACTTGGTGCTTATCATCAATCTCTCTGTAGATGAACCCAAACTGCAAACCAAAATTGTGCATCACCAGCTCCCAAGATCTGCCAAATTCTAGTAGGGTGTGTCAAACAGTGGCATTCAATATAAGCAATATTCAAATTGCATGGTCACCCATCCACTTACAGACTGATATTGTAAAATAAGTTTGCTTTTTCTGCCAGTTGAGCTACAATTTCAAATACTTATTACCAGAGATTACAGATGGTGGAACTGTAATAGTAAAGTGTTATTGTCAACTAAAGGTGTAGCAACATAATTACAAAAGCTACAAACAGCATCTATATTTTAGTAGCACTAATGCAATCAAAATAAAACTTTAATTTCAAGCAGGATAACTATTAACTGGCCATTCAACAGCATCTGAGGGGGCGGGAGAAACAATTCCACAAGGCTCATCCATGTTTCAAAATTAGCAGCATGTAATTTTCTACCTCTCAGTGCTATAATGCTTTACTACATACTACTGATGAAAATTTTTAAACAACATGAAGGGCTAGCTCATGTTCAGTGAGAACTACTGAAGGCAGTGGTGCAGCTGTACAGCCAGAGCTGCACAGATTTTCTCCTACTTTTGTGTTTGCTTGCAACTTATTTCTGGAATGTTAAATTATTTTGAAATACCCACACATGACAAACACAGCTTTCCCAGCTTGAGACCTTAGGCTGAACAGCTTGCTTCAGTTCAATTATTATTCAAGTACTGATACCCAGCATTATCTTAGATGAAATGTAAACCAAGTGAGAAACAGATTCCACATAAAAAACCTTGAGCTGAAAGAAAATGAAATCAATCCCCAGCCTTTCAACTCCTTAAAGTGATAGGCAATAACAGGGATGTCAAAGCAGGGTAAACCTGAAAAGAAACATTTTGCAGCCCATGATTGAAAGAGAACATAAAAGGATGTCAGGTAGAGGGATGCTTTATTGCTATTTTATATTTGAAGCCAGAAAACAAGGCCAGGTTGTAGCTGAAGACGTGAAACTGCAACTCTTCCATCTATTTTAGGAGACTTGATTGATACTATTAACCTTGTTGTCTAATCATGATCACACCCCTTCATCTTCCCTATACATTGATCAGCTGTTTCCTCTGAGAGAAACTTGTCATTAACACCTCCACACATTTATATTTATATGCATGTCCTTTTCTCCCCTTTATATTTTTATTGCAAGCACCCAACTAATACAGCAAATATGTTAGTAGTAAATATAGCTGCATAGCAGGGAGGAGTTGACACCAAGTTCTTATCTCCAACAGGAGAGACTTGACCTTTTACATTTTTAGTAAGTTAGGTAGTTATGGACTGTGGTGGGCTCCCACCCAGTCCACTTCATCACTGCCCCACAGTGGGACAAGTCAGAGAATCAGAAAAGCAAAAACAAGAAAAGCTTGCTCTCAGTCTTGGTGGTCAAGATAAAGACTGTCTGCTACATGAAGAAAAAAACGAAACAATGCCCCCCCAAAAAAACCCCAACAAAAACAAAAAAACCACAAGGGCCAAGGTAGCAGAAGCGACACTTTTAATTTTGTTTAAGATTTCTTTTTTCCCCTCTCTAGATGACTCTCAACTCAGTACCTAGAGAAGAGCTTCACTTTCAAAGCTTAACATTTCTGTCAGGTGAAAAGTGTTATCCATTTTCGCTACTGAAAAAAAACCCTCTTCACTTTCTCTTTGACATATTGCCTAAGTAGTAATGTGAAAAACAAAAACAAAGAAAAACCTCCACAGATAAAAGAAATGGGAAGAGGAAAAAACCTTAGAAAGGAGGAAAAAAATTGGGAAAAATGGAAATAGACTTTTTAATGAAAATTCCTTTTCAGAAAGAGGTAAACCTTGCTCAAATAAAAGCTGTGAACAATTAAGGAATCATCAGAGTCTTTCCTGATAGTTTAGGAAGTCCCAGATCAAGCTTTCAGATAATAGGCTAGGAAGAAAAAAGCAAAACATAGCTGGAAATCACATCTTTTATTCTAGTCGTCTAAAGGAAGCAAGCAACAGTCAGTAAGTTTCCACAATTGGACTGAGACTTGGACTGGATTTCTAATGCTAAATTGATAGGTGCTCTGATACCAGTGTGATAAATAGGCTATGAATACACATAGGCTGGCAGCTTAAATAGTTTGCTCAAATAGACAGCTCTAAGAGCTATTCTGGATAACTGTTTATCTACCCATCCATTCATCTATCCAAGCTCAGTCTTCTCAGCTGTTGGGCTGAGTTTTCAGACAGGATGTTCTAGTGGGATAGCTTGTTGAAATGTAGCAATAATAAAGGGATGGCTAAAACAGATATGAAAGCTGAATTAGATACTTGGCAATAGAGAGAGAGATCCAGGAATTGTGGAAGGAAACAAAAATAAAGAAGATAAAAGGGGTGAGGATGGAAAACTGAAGAAAGTTCACACTCTACAAAAGAAATAGAAATAAAAATCCAGCTGGTAGCAACTATATTTTCTCACATCTTTCTGCTTTGGACAGAATGGGCCTTGAAAATCCGTCTTCAAAATATCCCCAATCCAATTCTTTCAGCATTGACTCTGGTGCAGATATACCATTCCTACACACAGTCCAGAGTGAGAATGATATGGACTGTACATCTGCACTGCTGCTCCAACTGAGTGACAGAAAAAATAAATCAAAATTTCATTTATTCCTCTGCTTTAAATGTCCAACATCTCCTTCAACCCTCAATTTTATTTTCTTTTTCAGGTATATTTTTCTGCGGCTTGCTGTATTTTATGCTTCTGTAATATTTACCATGTTGCTTCCTGCTCGCTAATGACAGTGCAAATATATCCAGTGAAACATTCTTATCACAGTTTGGAAACAGAATTTCCAGAACACAGTCCATCCCCTTTCAGTCCTTCACAGACTCATATCCCTGGAGAAACCTTAAAACAATTAAAGCCATTGCAGCTAAATGGAGTTCTGGGTTTTGAATAAGTTAGTGCATTCAATAACTACGTTTTAAAGTAAGTTGCAATACATCACAGCTAGATAGAAGAAGACATTTAAAAGTCTTTTTTATATCAAGTTTATAGTTGCCAGTTGTTTTTGTGATCTTTATGGTAAATCCTGCACTGAAAAACAGCTGCCTAGAAGGCAGGAGCTGATAACAATTTGAGTTTACTAGCCATTTCTCTGGATCAGATGCCATCACCACCAGTGGGATCAGTATGCCAGTCACATGGTTATATATTTCCCTCTTGGAAAAACACTTTGCAAGAAATGACATGGAAATATATATATTGATAGATTATGGTTATGAATGCTGTGTTAATCCATTTACATACTTCAGCACAGCTTTCTACTGGACTATATGGAGTATGCATACACACTCTGCATCCTACCATAAGCTTTTTAATATAACTATCTTTTATATAAATGATACAATAAAGGTGTTCATTTAATGGATAAATACCAGTATAGTGACTGAAATTTCGCTCATCCTTTAGAAGTTCTGTATAATTTTAAATATATAAGAACATTACAAATATAAGATACATATAAAGCAAGAGCTATTCAGGTACAATGTTGATACTTAAGTTTTATTATTATTCTATACAAATCAATTCCGAGATGGAATGTTTATGGATTTGCCCTGCAAAAAAACAAACTAGTGAGAAACAAATTACATCTGTTTAATATAGAGAGCAGAAAAGACATAAAATTGTCTTAAGATGTTATTGTTAATTTGAGATTACACATCAAGCAAAATAAAGGTTTTGAACTGGAAAAAGACCAATAAAAATTTTGTCTTTTGGCACACCAAGTTGCTTCTTAGTGCATTGTCTTCAAAATCTTGACCACTGATTGTGAAACGCATGTGCTATTCAAATTAACATCTTAGAGGTCAAAATTTCAGAATCAACCATCATAGCTAATAAAACTAAACATATAAATAAACCCCTCACACATAAAAAAACCCTTTTATTTATATATCTATAAAACATAGCACAAGATAAAAAAGATTTAATGAGATATGTACATAGTTCAAAGATGGTTAATATGTTTGTTTCAGTCCTCAGATAAGGCTTTTAGCTAGAGAATCTTGAGATAGCAATGCATGTGTGCTTAGATATGAATGGCACACATGAAACAACATATCAGTGTTAAAAAACAAGCCACAGAAAGAAGGTAGAACAATATGGAGCAAACAAGGCAATATTCAGATTTGGTTTGTCAAAAATTAATTTTGCAACATTTAAAAAAAAAAAATACAAGTCACAGTTAAAAAGAAACCATCCTTTTGAAGACAGCAAATCATTACGGGGTGCTAAAGATTTCTGGGTATATTAGCTCACCCTTAGGGCTTATTGAAAATAATCTATTTCAATTTTCTTCTCCATTATCTAGCACAAATAACACTGCAGATTAGATCAAGCCATTTCTTATACTAGTAGTATTTTCTGTCAATACCCACTAAGGGGTAGAAGCCTGAGAGGAGGAGTGAGTCATGAAATGAATTGCAAAATCTGCTTGTGAATTCTGCAGTCTGTGGTTTAATGTAAGCTTATGCCATGAATGCAACAGTTAAAGAAGGACAGAAAGGCTACAGGTTAGATGCAGTTTTTAATTCAGTGCATCATAATAAGATCAATATTGCCCAATGGAGGCAGTGGAATCTCCAAAATCAGAAGTATTTAATGAGTTTCTCTGCCCTCCTCAGTGACTCCTGTTCAGCACATTTCATTTTACCTCCAAGTTATAATAACTTGGGTCTTATAGAGCACGCTGGGTCTAGTGCTCTAGGGCACTGCATCGCACACATCACTATCCTTCTGCATCAGATGTTCATGCTCAAGCACACTTACAAACTCCATTGCTCCCACCCTTTTGCACCACATCATCCCCTATCTCTTGCTCTTTTAATAATTCTGAACTTTGCTGTGCTTCTCACAGGTAGTGTCTTTGTGCTTCCCTCTTTTACTGTCCCTCATGCATGTCGTGCTTTCCTTCCCCTGACTTTCACTGTAGGACCATGAACTCCTCTTCCTGCAAAGGCCACTCCATCATGCCAATGTACAGTTGTAAGGTGAAGGAGATGGTTAGCACAAAGATGAAACCTTACTTCTGCATTTTAAGTTAATTATAGAAACGTTTAAACATGGTACAAGAAGAGCCTGAAACGAATACTGACACTGTTAAATGTATTTGGGTACAGGGTGTGATGAACCATAAGGCTACAAGGATTTAAAACGGCATGTCTGAAAAGGAAGCTGTCCCCTGAGCTGGAGTTCACTCAACTGCAAAAGCCTGAAACTTGTCATCTGAAGAGGAAACATCTACAGAAGGGGTTATGGAGCAACATTACAAAACAAGCAGTAGTTCCTTTAAGAGATACCTGCAGCTATTTTTCTTTCTTTGAAAATGGGACTTTCCAAAATATATTTAGCTGAAAATGGAGCTAGAAGGCTGCTGTGAGACTGCATGTATTCCAAAAAGTAGAGATGGAAGGACATACTACATCAGTCTTTCATTCTGTGGTCACTGGTAGATTATTCCTGATTACATACTCCTGAGCTCTTTGTCTACTGTAGTTTTAAACTACTCAAGTGCTTGGACTTCTATCACTTCCCTTGGGAGACTTACCTATTCCACAGTCTAATAGATCTCACTGTCAGGAAATAGCCCCCATTTGGCTTTGATCAACCTTATCCCATCACTCCCAGTTATGGCAGTTTTTTCCTGTTGTGCTCTGAAACACCCTTATAATGGCTCTTACCTCAGAATCACAGTGAAATAACAGCCATAAATGGAAACCTCTTGCTTTCCATTAAGACCTCTCTTGTGCCCTCTCTCCCACAGCCTGGCACAACTCACCAGGAGAGATAGGAGCAGTTGCAGTGAGCAGAACCTGGACTAATGCCACTTGGGACACTGCACAAGACTCAGCCATAATTATGGCACATTGGGACAGAGGGACCAGTGTGGCATGAAAAGGGTGTCAGCAGGCAGGGACACCTCCTTTCAACTCAGGCAGTCTTTAAGTTGCACACTCAATTTTGTAAATAGCCCAATTTTGTAAATGGGCATTAATCATCTGAGTGAAACGTCTCATCACCACCAGTGCTCGCATGTGGTGTGCCTGTCTCTCTGCCTCGCTCCTCCCTTCTCAGCTTCCTCCTGAACAGTAGCCAAACACTGCGCTGACAACTACAGGACCAAACTTTCAGTACTATTCCTGTCAGACTGAATCCAAAATCCAGAACCACTTGCTTTCCAGTGTGGCAATGGTGAAGGGGTGTATTAATATAGCTTCCCAGTTTTATACTGCACAGATGTGTGTTTGTGTTAGTTAAGGGTCATACTTTGATTTCAAGACATTTGCTGTCATCTTTCCTTGGTCTTGAACAGTACTGACAGCGATAGTAATGCAAAGATAGTGGATGGCACAGGAAGTCCCCAGATCAGCAAAGAAAAGCTCAAAAACATTGTCAGATGAAGAAAAGACTGCTCTGCTCTAACAGGTATAAGCCTTTCATCTTCACGTGAGATGAAGACACTATGTCACCCATGCACTCATGTAACAAAGATGGCCAATCCAGAATTCAACTACCAGTTCATGTTTTCTGCCAGACTGATTTTAGGCAACAAACTAGATGCAAGTAATTTTATTTACATCACCAAAAAAAAAAAAAAAAAAAAATCAAACCAACAAAAAACCAAAAACCACAAACAAAATAAAACTATCAGAGAAAAGAACCTTACACAGATTTCTCAAGAAATTCAGACACAAAAAATTCCATGTCACTTGTGTTTTTCTAATTGAAGAGAGCTTCAGTCACTTCTGCTGTTCATTTCTTTCTTTCATTATGTTACTTTTAAGTATTTAACTGAGATTTTCTCATTCTGAAGCTTGGTTATTTACAAGGCTATTTTTTGGACAGTTTTTGTTTATGTTCTACCAAAATCCATTTTAATTTCTTTGCACGTCTCCCTGTGGTGTCCTTGGAAATACCCAATCTGTATATTATAATCTGGGGACTGTCAGAGTAAAAGAAAACATAAATATTGTTGCTGAGTTGTCTGCAACACATTATGCTGTTTTTTTTTACAGACCTGTATTTTTATTAACTCCTGGACTGCTTTCCTCTTTCATGTATGGAAAACCAAGTAACCAATGGAGAGCTACTGAAAATTATGTGCTTGAGCTTTATTTTAGGCCCTGAATAAAAGCTATCAAAGCAAACATTATATGCAAGGCCTCTCTCTCTTTCAGCCAGAAAAAAACGCAGATATTTGCCAACTAACTTATTTCCCACCCACTGGAAAGCATACAAAGTCTTTGTGTAGCAGTACAGATGCCAAGTTATTGTCAAAGGTAATTTTTTTGAATTGCAAAAGTCAAAATATCTAAAGAAAAAGATGACCAAAAAAGCACCTAAAATGGGAACAGTCCAGGCAAAGATGTCTTGTACTTGGAATGCTGCACAGGCAAAGGAAAACAATATCCCCAACACTCTGAATTCCTGATATATATTTTCCAAGGTACATTGAAAAACAACCAAAATAAAAGTAAAAATGTTTTCTGCTCTTTCTTAGTCTATTTAATCAAAAATTAAGCATGACTGCAGATAAAGGTAGTCAACAAAAAATTTAAAGGAATTACTAACAGAGTCAGAGAAACCCCATCATAATAACCTCTCCTAATATGCAGTACAACTGGAAATACAAGTAATTTAGTTTTTTATTAAGGTAAGTTTTTTTATGGCTACATATTTCACATCATGGTAATGTTCATTGATGGGCTGAAGACCTGAAATATCCACATTCTTTTCTCATCCATCTGTCAGAAACCCCCTCATTTTCCTGCAGAGAAAGGTGACTCCTGTTCCCATCAAATCCAACCACTAAACTTTCATTATTTACACTTGGCATAAGGTCAAGTCTATAAGAGTCAACAAACAAATTCTGATGTTGTATTAGAAAAAAGATGCAGCACAACAGCTTTATGTTTTGGCTCCTTAGCTTAGCATGTCCGGAGGGCACAATTTCACAACTGCTCTCCCCTCATTTTCATTCATTTACCGCCTTGCAGGTCAGAAATGCGACAATGCTGTTGTTTCAGCACCCTGTTCTGCTTCTCTGGCACACCTAATAAGGAATAAATACAGTCCTAGTAATGCATGTATTTCTAACTCCTATAAGCACTTGACACGTACAAACTGTACTTCAGGTACCATTGCCTTGTTTCTCTTTGCTCATCACTACGCAGAAATTTGGGGTTACCCAAGATCCAGGCCCACCTTCCTTCTCCACAGCAGAATGATGGTGTAGGGTGGGATCTGCACTTAAATGGGGGCTATTCCACTGCAGAGAGTGAAGCCATTAAATTAGAAGAGAGCTACCCTTTGAGGATTTGATGACTTGATGTGCAAATTGTCTGTCATATCAGTTCACCTTGGATTTGCAAACTGACTCTGATTTTGATAAGAAAAATGGGGAGTGTAGCCCAAACCAACAGAAGTGTATTTTTCTTCTTTTTTTTAAACATAATTTTTTACATTTAGTTGATATGTATAAATAAACATGAGAACATTGTGGTAGACTTCCTTATTAGTCTAGTAGAAAATACCGTATTGCAAATGTAAGCTTCTTTGCAGAGATTGCTCCTTACTGGCCAGCAAATCCAATAAAAAGATGACTTTTGATTCAGCTTAACCATATAATACACTTTATCACCCAGTGTCTTGTGTAATAAATGTTACTGAAAAGACTAATTTAGGATCTGAATTTATTTTAATTAGTCTTTGTAATACTGCAGCAGATGTTAGCCTGTATAAAAGCAAACCTGCACTTGTAAGGAATCTCAATGAGAAGGGCCTCAACATTTGATATTCTCAAACATACTGCCTAGGATTGCAACAGCAGACAGGAGGGGAGAAAGGAAACGAAAGAACAAACAAGATGCAGGAGGATGAGGAAAAAAGGCAGCAGAGGTTCATTTTGTTATAAACATGTCCTGCTATCAGTCACAGCACTGTAAAGGTGAGGCTGCAGAGCACCATTAATACCTGACAGTTGTTGTTAACTACCAGGGAACACCAGATAACCTTCCCGAGAATATCTATACCCCCATCTTGGCAACAAAGTAATGAGTCCCAGTGGAAAGAAAGCACTGGCTGTCTTTGTTGTAGCTATCGATCTCCCGATGTGATTTAGATAAGGGAGGAAGAGATAATGGCATTGATTATTCTATTTAGGAGCCAGACTGCGACTAAACTAAAGTATAATACATAAAGAGGAAAAATCCACACACGATCACTTCTTTTTTGTTCTTTGCAATTCAAGCCAGCACCAGGTGGTCACAGCAACAGGGAGACACACTTTAATAAACATGTGGGGTTTGGTTTCTGGGACAATTTGATATAAACTAACATATGACAGAGGTTTTTTTTTGTTTCTTCTTCCTTATTTTAAGGACAAGCATGGGAAGAATAGATTGTTTCCTGCCAAGGTTGACAGAAGTCAATGATGGAGATCTCAGGCTGACAGCAGGATGTGCATAGTTAATTTTGCTTTATGCTCCTTGGCCCCATTGTGAAGAGTAGTCAGCTCAGGCCAGGTAGTTTACAGAGAAGAATCTTTAAAAAAGAGGACGAGTGCTTATTCCTATCCACAGCAAGATGTAATTATTCTGACAAGCCTTTACTGCAGGTCACCTGCAGACATGGATTAGAGCCTCAGGCCTTGCCTCAGAGTAAAAAAGAATCCCTGTTGCATATGACAACAGACACTAGTGAGATTTAGATATACTCTAAAAATTGAAAAAATAAAAAGAAAACCATTTCCAATCTTTTTAAAGCTGTAGAGCTTAAACTGCCCCTAAATTTGTTGACAGGTTACAGAAGTCACTGTTCTACCAAAGGAACACAGTGAGGGGTATGATGGATTGACAACCGTATCCTATTTTATATTCTCTATTATGCTCTCCCATATTTGGCATACCATCCTAGACCTGAAAACCAACATAAACTTTTATTCTCTCCTCAGTGAAGTGTTGAGACATCAAACTGGGGTTCTCTTAAAAACATGTGCATTTAGATTAAATATTGTTCATATTTTATTGGTTTGATTAATAGATATGCTTTGCCAATTATAAAAGGAAAACAACATAAATAAAAGATGTAGGAGCTAAAATCAAAATAAATGTGTCCAGTTCTTGGATGTCAACATATAGTTTCTACATGTTGTGAAGACAATACGTCACCTGTTTGTGACCCTGCCCTTGCCAGTGTCAGAGAGTGGCAACTGACATCAGGCGGAACTGGCCTAAAGATTTTTCAGGGAAGCACAACTGCTCTTTTAAAAATGAATGAAATGAATTTAAAAATGAAACTGTAAAAATCAATCGTTACGAACTTTTTTTTTTGGGGGGTAGGATTCTGGTTTAGTTTGTTGGGTTTTTTAAATATTTTGTGTTTCTTAAACACAAAGCTGTTTAAAGAAAACAAGCCTGGCTTCCCAACAGGATTCCCTGGGTTGGGTAGGGAGAGAGATACTTGGGCTTCCTGCACCTGCTATAGTAAATTAAAGTTTTACAGTGAAGCTAAATGGTGGATTTGAAGCATCCAAGCCCAATTTGACCTAATCCAAATTTTAGGCCCAAACTATAGTTTCCCACAAAGTCGAAGCTTTGTCTTTCTGTCAGTTTTAGAGCAAACCTCTAAGACCTCATGTGTTAATTAGAAGGAAAAGATTATTGTACAAAATCACAAAGCACTCCCAACATCTCTGTGCACTGCACTACTGCTCTCTGTGGATCTCAGCAAGCTCAGTGTGAATGATGCATAGCTTGGGCACAGAGGCTACTGGAAGCTCTGTGGAGAGCAATCAAAACCTGCTCTTCACTGTGTGGCCAGAGTCACTGGAGCACAACACACTGTGCGCCACTGCTTGCAAGGAGCCCTGCCCCACCAGTGCAAATCTATATTGCAGAATCAGTGTGAGAGAAGAGAGCAGAAGTAGTGAGAACAACTGACCTTGTGCAGGGAGAAGCCAAACTGCAATGCTAAAACTAGTCCTTGAAGGATTAATTGTAGCTTCAAACTTCATACTTCAAACATGAACTTCAGAGAAAAACAGGCAGTGTGGGTCTAGTTGGTTTATGGGGGAAAGGAAATCCCTCTAAATCCATTGTCTATATAACGGTAGATATACTGACATATTGTCTGAAGGTAAAAGAAGCATATGTTTTCCCTTTCAAAAGGAAATTGATTGAGCCATGAAGAAAGGGTGGATTTACCCATTTCCTTAACAGAGAAAGTTGGATCACTGGTGTCAGTGCTTGAAATAAAAAGCATTTTTGTGCATTTCCCCAGACTCTGGCACTTGTGCTAAAGAACAAAGAAAAACTTAATGGTGGGAAAGAAAATACCTGGTATGAAAAAAATGCAACTTGAGATTTCATTACTGCAAATCAAAATAAGCATATACATAAAATCATTGGCACAAATACTTTTATCCCCCTATGTATAGCTGTAAATAATTTATGAATAATACATCCAGGATTTAGGTACAGGTTGAGGTGCCACCAAAATCAGAAGTCACATTCTATATTTCCTGTGAAAAGACCACTAGGATAAGCCAAAATCCTAGCACAGAACACACAAACGATTGATAGGACCTTAAATATCTGATACTAAGTAGTTTTAGTTCAGCATAAGATAGAACCCTAATTTCAGAGCATTTTTAGAGTAACGTTACATCACCTGTATTGGTCCAAGCAACGCAAACCTGATCTGATGAAGTATTTAATTCTAATCTTAGTTTTCCTCTGATACAGATGTTTTTCAAGTGAAAGTTGCCTTTAAATGTTTTTTGTGCTTCTAGTGATTTGGAAGATGATTTTGTGAAGTGTTAAAATGAAGCTGTGGCAGTTGACCTGCCTGTCAGCAGACATAAACCAAGCCAACTCATTAGATTAAACCCAAATCACCCTCAGAGGTATCTTTGATTCCATTCAATATTTTCATGCTCTAAGGCTATCCGTGAATGCTTTGACTGTATTGACACTTCTTTTTATTTTATTGTTTGGCAAAGCTTCCAGAGCTAGGGGGGAAGTACTAAAGAGATGATAAAAGTATTTTAGAGTCATTAAAGAAAAAGTGGAATTACTCTATGATTGGTTTAGGAATAGGTTCATACATTGCAGCTATATGTACCATAAATTCTAATACAGGAATACCCATTTATAGCATATTGCTCAGCCACTCCTAAATCAAAATGACTTGATTTTCAATATGAACTGTCAAAATAAGACAGACAAATCCTAGTAGGAGTGATTACATTTCTAGCAATATCTTTTGGGAATTATAATATTTCTTTCAATCTACAAAGAAAATATTTTTCCCCTTCTTCTAAATTCTGCAAATCTTTAGCAAGAACTCTCAGATAAATGGTTAAACACAAACTGGATATCAGCTAAGCTTCATTTAGCAAAATTAACTCATGCTCCATCTTCTGCTTAATTGCCAGTAAGGTGTGGTGTCAGTTCCTCTGCCTTCTGCTTCGTGCTACTGTCTTGGACTGATGATAACTGACCAATCTGCTTAAGTATTTAGGGAGATAATGAATATCTAGAAAATTCTTTTGTTGCCGGGTAAATGACAGATTTTTACAAGGAAGCTTCCTAATCCAGTTTGATTGTAGTTTGTGAGCAAGCAGTGGAAATGCTGTTAACAGGCACCTTTACCAGCTGCTGGGTTTAACTGGCAAATGTTCTTTAGCTAATTCCTGCCGTTTGATGTTCCAACCCTTTCTGGTTTCTAGGTAAGCTGAAAAAATGCTGAATCCAGCACTAGAAATGTGCTTTCATGCAATTCCCTTGGGCCTGCCCTCAAGCCAGCTGCAGTCAGTTGAAACCACTGTTCCATGTTTACTGGAGAAGAGGTTCTGATAAAGATGGTATTAAAAAATGGCATTCCTGTTTAAGTTCATGTTGTTTTGTTATTTTTTGTATTTTTGTTTTTTTCAGGAAACACATCAATTGTCCTAGAATGATTCCAATAGGACGTATGGGAAGTCATATATATGTAAAATAAACCCAAACTTTGAGACACAAGTGTTAAGGCTGAAGAGAAACAAAAGTACACTCACTTTAAGGATTTTTGAGGGGCAGGGAAACTGTGCTAGAAATATACTCTTTCTATTTCTTAATCATTTGTGGTAGATACCTGCTTGTGTAGAGAGAGGATGAAAATAACCAGAAGACAAACATTTAATTTCCAAAGGAACCATATTTTTAGTTTATCACAAAATGACAACTGAATAATTGCAATGCTAACATTTCTTGAAACTCAAAGGCCATACAAATGACTAACCCTATTGAGAATACATTATATATGCATGTGGTAAGGCCAATTGCAAGAGAAGACCAAAAGATGCCATGTCTTAAGTTTAATAACCCATTTAATATTGCCTTTCAATTCCATTTCATGCTCAGTAAAGCAAGAATAACTGAACCTTTCACTGATGCTGGCCTCAGATGAACAGCTTTTGTTTTGAGGGCTCTGGTTGCAATGCCTTATCATGGTTGACAATTATGGCCTTGTAGCAGATGCCAGGGACAGTGTCAGAGGAACTGCTTCTGCACCTAAACAAGGATATGTCTTTAATGGGCTGCTGTCTTAACTAGGGTCGTACTATCTGCTCGTGTGCGTAGGGAAAAGGCCTGGCATGTGCTGCCTTTGTCCTTTCCCCACCACATTCCCCCATCTTTCTTGTAATGAAATAGAGCACCTGCAAATGGGCAAGAGGTGAAAATGAGCATGACATGCTGAAGTAAGCAAAACACAGTACACTGTCCCATCAGAAAGGTTAATGGCAAAAAGAAGCAAGACATAAACTCACGACATGCTAAAAAGCCACTTTAAAAAGGTTAATGGCTATTGCTCCCAGTGCTTGCTTAAAGAACAAACTGTGTTGGGACTCAGCCAACCGAGAGCAAAGAATATAAAAAGAATGAGCAATAGCTTGAAATCAAAGATTACAAATTGAACCCCTACCAGAGCAGACAGCAAAGGTTTCTAGTCTAGTTATGTGCACAGTACAACATACCATTATCTTATATTGTTCAAAAACAAAATTATTTGATCCATAGATCATGGATACTGCACAGGATTCTGTTTTTTGAGTCTATCCATACAGCATAAGCAAAAAGAGAAATCACTAATTAATCAGGAAATTCATTGCAGTAGTTTGGTATTTGCAGTGTAAACTGGCTCTAGCCCAGGCTACTCTAAAGTATTTAAAAAATAGCAGGTGCCATCTTCGCTTTTACTTTTTCATAAACTACTCAGAAATCTTGTGTTTCATCTTGAAAAAGACAATATACGTCAGTAAAATTAGGATAATGTAATACTGTAATAGTGTCTCAGCCATCCAATGCAATCTTTATTACAATCAACTGGAAATGAAAATTAAAAAGACTCAGTGAAGTTTGCTATGAAGAGCTACTAGAAATATGAAAAATTGTTTTGTTGTAGACATGCAGCTGAATTACAAACTTCAGTAGTTTAGAGGCTTTGCATTAGAATTGTACTAGGACCTAGTACAGAGTTGACCCACATGCTTTGTAAAAGAATGAAATTCTTACGTGTCACATGTACCTCAGCAGATGACAGTTCTGCCTTGGTTACATCAGAGATACGCACAGATGTCAGAGCATATCCCCCAGCGGGATAAAGATTATTCTTTCGTTATCATGGAACCCTCTTGTTGTACAGGTATGGGGATCATTTTTTTTTTACTCCTCACTACCTTCACAAAAAGGGGTTAACTGTTTGATTGTATCTGTATACAGTATAATGTTTTTCCCTTTTTCTGGTACAGCTTCTCCATAAATTTTGCTTTATCCCCATCTCCTACACATTCCTTTGCACTCCTAGGACCTTCAGAGAAGACAATAGTTAATCTGACTGTGCATTCACATTTTTCAGAATGCGATGGTCCACTAAACCACAACAGGATAGTGCAATACCACCACAAATCCCTCAAAATAAGTACGCAGACTTGTAGATGTGATCTCTACCAAAGGACTTTAGAGGACAGAATCACTAGCTAAAAAAAGATGAGTGTGTATCACAAGTCAGAGGGGAAAGGTAGAAGGATTATCACAACAGAAAATTACCAAGTTACACTTTACTATACACTCAATTACCTCTTTTTGATGCAATCACCTGTGTTATGCTCTGTACTGTGACAAATGCAACACATTAAGGGGGAAATAATATTCTCAAACTGTCTTTAAAATATTAAGTACAATATTTGGAGTACGTAAAAAGGGTAATCTAACAAAAATTAGTTTGGAGAGCATTTACTAATTCATATGAAAAAAAACCTATGATGTTTGAGTCTACAGATGAAGTGGCAACAGGTTTCTTCCTGCAGTGCTAATACTGTCTCTATTAGCACAAAAACCCAAGTTCTAGGAGGGGGCGCAACCTTGAAACCCTCTGAGTAGCACAGGACAGACAGGGTTAAAAAAGCTGTTGCAATTCTTTGAGTGTTTAGATGCAGATTTTAAAATTTATCTTCATGTTCTTAGACTGAAGCCCCCATCTCTAAATTGCTTCAAATTATGTAAAATCAACTGTCTCAACTTTTGAATAACATATAAGCACATCATGTGGTTAAATATTAAAATACTGACTGATATAATCCTGTAACATGTTTAATCTTTCTGATCTAATCCATGCTTTTGAGAAGTACTTGACAGTTCTGACTTGCTTGGAAGTGATGGAATCCTCCAGCTAATTACTGGGAGAAACAGGAAGATTATGGGAAGGGATTTTGCTGCCTGATTTTACAGTATCACAGAATGACTAGGTTGGAAGAGACCTTCAAGATAATCAAGTCCAACCCATGCCCTAACACCTTAACTAAACCATGGCACTGAATGCCACATCCAGTCTTTTTTAAAACACATCCAGGGATGGTGACTCCACCATCTCCCTGGGCAGACCATTCCAGTACTTCATCACTCTTTCTGTAAAAAACTTTTTCTTTATATACAACCTATCCAACCCTTGGCACAGCTTAAGACTGTGCCCTCTTGTTCTGTCAGTTGGTGCCTGGAGAAAGAGACCAACCCCTGTACCCTGACTACAACCACCTTTCAGGAAGTTGTAGACAGTGATAAGGTCACCTCTGAGTCTCCTTTTCTCCAGGCTAAACAACCCCAGCTCCCTCAGTCATTCCTCATAGAGCTTCTGTTCCAAGCCCCTCAGCAGCCTTGTTGCCCTCCTCTGGACGCGCTCAAGCATCTCAATGTCCTTCCCAAACTGAGGGGCCCAGAACTGGACACAGCACTCAAGGTGTGGCCTCACCAGTGCCTAATACAGGGGGAGAATGACCTCCCTGCTCCTGCTGGCCACACCATTCCTGATACAGGCCAGGATGCTGTTGGCCTTCTTGGCCACCAGGGCACACTGCTGGCTCATGTTCAGGCGGCTGTTGACCAGAACCCCCAGGTCCCTTTCTGCCTGGGCACTGTCCAACCAGAAGCACTGCAGGGGGTTATTGTGGCCAGCCGTCCCCAGCCCGTAGTGCTGCAGGGGGTTATTGTGGCCAAAATGCAGGACTCGGCACTTGGACTTATTGAACTTCATTTTATTGGATTCCACCCATCCATCCAACTGTTCCAGGTCTCTCTGCAGAGCCCTCCTACCTTCCAACAGATCGACACATGCTCCCAGCTTAGTGTCATCTGCAAATTTACTAATGGAAGACTCAATACCCTCATCCATGTCATCAATAAAGACATTGAACAGAACTGGCCCCAGCACAGACCCCTGAGGGACACCACTGGTGACTGGCCCCAGCTGGATGCAGCACGATTCACCACCACTCTCTGGGCCCAGCCATCCAGCCAGTTCCTAACCCAGTGCTCCTGTCCAAGCCGTGGGCTGCCAGCTTTTCCAGGAGTGTGCTGTGGGAGACAGTGTCAAAGGCCTTGATGAAGTCCAAACAGGCAACATCCACAGCCTTTCCACCGGGCGGGTCACCTGGTCATAAAAGGAAACCAAGTTGGTCAAACATGACCTACCCTTCCTAAACCCATGGTGGTTGGGTCTGATACCCTGGCCATCCTGTACATGGCTGCATAATGACACTCAATATAAACTCCTCCATAACCTTACTGGGTACTGAGGTCAGGCTAACTAGTCTATAGTTACCAGAATCCCCCTTCCCACCTTTTTTGTGAATGGGTATCACATTGGCCAGCTTCCAGTCATCTGGAACCTCACCCTTGAACCAAGACTGTTGCTAAATGATGGAGAGTGGCTTCGCAAGCTCATCTGCCAGCTCCCTCATCAACCTGGCACAGATCCCATCTGGTCCCATAGATTTATGAACATTCAAGCAGCTCAGCAGTTCTCTGCCTCCTCCTGGATAACAGGGGGACTATTCTGCTCCCTGACACCATCTACCAACCCAGGAGGACAGCTGTCCTAAGGAGAAGTTGTCTTCCCACTGAAGACTGAGGCAAAGAAGGCTTTAGGCACTTCCGCCTTCTCCGCATCTGCAGTTACTGAGTTTCTTCCCTCATCCAATAGAGAACAAAGGTTGGTCTTATCCTTCCTTTTACCGTTAATATATTTGTAAAAACATCTTTTATTATCCTTTACAAAAGTTGCCAAATTAAGTTCAAACTGAACATTTTAGGGAGCCATTAATATTTTACAACCCCTCACATTATATGGAAACTGTTTTGTGACCTCAACAATATCACATCTGACAGAGCATCTATTTTTAACACCTTTCCTTCTAAATAAATGTCCTGAACTTATCTTCTTCCTCAACCCCAGCAGTATCTTCAATTTCATTCAAATTCATTTTCAATAACTGGTTTTCTTTTTGCAAAACTGAATTCAACTCCTGTGTAGAGGTGTTGCCATCACAGCTGTGTGATTGTAAGTCGTCACATCAGGGTTTCTTTTAATATCCTCTTTTAAAAAATACAAACATGTAATTTAATGTACTGTTGCATATTCTGAACCATCCTTTTTTTTCTTCAGAAATTTATGCATTTGCTTCCATACAGCTCCCACATTTGATGTAATATATTTTTACAAGTCAACAGATTAAACCAAAGCTTCCACAATAAGATGATTTTCACTTTGTAGATCAGAAAGAAAAGCTGCTATGGCTGACTATGTCAAAACGTTAAGAAAATACCATATTTCAAAAAAGAAAATTAAGAAGAGATGAGCAAGAGGATAATTAAAAAGACATAACTGGAATACGTAATAGTTTGAGAATAGAGAAGTATTTATGTATTTTCAGATAGCAGTTTCTTCAGACTTTTAAAAAACAGTTATAAAGTAAGAAAGAAGTCAAAACTAGTCCAGGCAAAGAAATGTTCATAACAGCTCCTAGAGAATCAAATGAATGCACAAGCACAAACACAGTCCCAGAGCAATGCTGTTCCCATGGTAAAATATTAGCTGCAAAAATTTTGAATCTTGAGCAGCTATCTTGTCCATGCCTCCCAACAAGGAGCATCCATTTTTCAGATCCCAGCTGGGTACCATGGCACCTCCAGGAAGGGTGGTGAGGGGGGGCTCTCTCCCACCACAGGCCAGCTGAGCAGCCTTCCTGGGCTTCCCCCGCCTTCCTTCTGCTGTAAAGAACACAATCCAAGACAAAAGCCCAATGAAAATAAACCTTTGGTATCATCAACGGAGACGGTTTTTTAAAACAAAAGCTACTTTTGTTTTCATAAAACAATAAATTGACTCAAAATAAATCAGGTTAGTGAGGAGAATGTTTTTTATTTTCTATCTAAATTGCACACTGCAGCACTGTTTTCCTTTGTGAATTATAAAACATGGTCTCTTCAGCAGACACAGGCCTGTGTAGCCCAATAGGCCTACATATTTTACAATATAATTTGGAAACAAGACTATCTGTGAATTTAAAATTCCTGTGGACACATGTATGCGTCATCTGGTTATTTTTCAATAATAAAAATTAAATCCTTTTGCTGAAAAGGAGTCCAACTTTTGAAGAGAAAATAATTTGTTTCAAAAAGCATATGAAATGACACAGAAACAGGCAATTACCTTTTGTGAATACCCAGAGACTAACATTCATGTGAATATGGCTATTTATACTGACTTCTCTTTTTTTTTTTTTTCCTTGATCTTTTGATATTTCTTGGAAGTATAACATGACACTGAGCTCTTTAGGGAAAACATGCATCATCAAGCATAATTATATTGACTTACGTTTTTGGCTGGTAACAAGATTTATTAGTCTTCGAGATATAATAATGTCATGGATTTGCTGAAGTCAATATGTCTCGTGCCAATAAATCTTGATATTGGCAAGAGAAGCCAATGCCTACTTAGGATTTTTCCAACCAACAAAGCATCTTGTTAATATCAGATCTGCTCTCATGCAATAAGCAGTTCCTCTGATACATTATTCTGGCAATGTAGTCTGTTTTACTCAAAAAGCAAATTTCTTTCCAAGTTCCATCACTTGCTTAGTTGATGACTGGCTTTCAAGCATAGAGTCAGGCACAAAAAAAGAGGGGCACAAAAAAAGCTCTGCTTCTCCACTTGGAAAGGAGATGAACAGTACATTCTTTCACTTATTTCAGTGTGATGTTTTAATGTAAAATCCTCTTGTAAAGACTTGGAAAATAAAATTTCTCCAGGTATGGCCAAAAACTGGAACAGCAAATAAAAGCTCTTTTTACTTGATGATAGCTAAATCTGAAACTCCCAAAGATATTTATGTTGAAGTTGTATGATTTTGTTACAATAACATTTGCTTCAACACTGTTGTACTGTCTTTCCCCAATGCCAAGAGTGCTATCTTTGATGTGAAATCAAATAATAATCTGAAAATCTTGATATCTAATGCAACTTCTCTAGCTAATTTTTTCACACACTGTAATTCACTCCTAGGTTATTCTTTCATATAACTGAGCATATCTTAAACCTAAAATTTTCTCCTGTCATCCAATCTGATGTACCTTTTCCTGACAAAATAACCGCTTCATAAGAGGTCATAATATTATATATTACACATTTTAAAAATATAACCCTAACTTCATTAGGGAAAAAAAATTCAGACTTCTCAAAACACTTCTAATATTTTAACACTGGTTTGTAATTTAATTCTACACTTACTAATCTGTGCAACAAAATACAGTGTCAATTCAATGTCTTGATGGATCACTCATGGAAAACTGAAGTAATTACCCTCATTCTAATATTCCTATTTAAATGCATGGAAAAATGATTAGCTGAAAGTTCTTTATGTAGCTGAAATGGCATCTGCTTAATATTTTTATGCTAATGTAAAATACCTCTTACCCTAAAGGTTAAGGGTGATGCATGAATGAAAAATTAAAGCAAATAAAAACAATACAAATAGAAATTCCTGCTACATAATGTCATTTTAATTAATTATTTTTTCCCCTGTAGCATGAGTGTGACATTATTTCTTGAGCATAACTTTTGCTGATATAAGCATAATCCTATGAAGGTTTCTTTTTTTATTTTTCCTTCCTCCTCCTCCTCCTGTTGCTGGCAATGCATGTGAGATCTAAGTTGGGTTTAATCCAATACATTAGAGATATCTGATAGTCTCTTTATGGCATATTCAAAGCCATTCCTCATATGAGCCTGAGGTAAGAAATTAGTAACATTACCTGAGTATTAGATAACTCTCTGTCTATTCCCCACCATACAAGCTCAGCAAAAGAACCAAGAACTATGCCAGCATTTTCTCTCTCCCATGTCTATCCTGGCTTATCCAAAGCTTGCACTTCAATGAAGAGTCCTGGGCATACTGGGGCACCTTTTACCCCAGTATGTCCAACCAAATGTTTGCTGTTACTTGTTCTTTCTCTGTGCACACCTCCAAGAGGAATCCAATTTCTTTTTCTTGAATACTCCTCCCCCATGTTTAACTGAAAATTGCATCAATATCCCTGATTATCTTTCTTTTCTTCAGGCTTCATCTTCTTAAGATGAGTTGGCACATAAGTTATATTGACTAGAGAGAAGAATATTGCATGAAATTTGGGTGAGGAGAACAAGAGTTTTATGAAGCTGGAAAAGGAAACCATGACAATTTGTTTTGATTAATTAAGACACAAAGACTGCTGTTTTCATGACAAGATCAGATAATGACTAGAAAAAAATATGTTAAAAGAAGCTACTGAAAGGAAAATAAAGAACTGGAAAAAAGATTGTCTTCGTTTGAAAAGACAGGAGTCTGTGAAGGAAGGCAAGGGCCTCCCATGAAATGGAAAAGGTAAACCCCCTCCCTCCAAATTACCACAATTTCAAAATAAAAAAGGCTCTCAGGCACAGTTATGGAAATGGGAATAACAGTTCTTTACTAGGAAAAAACTAAATTAAAAAAAAAAAAAGTAATTAGTACAAACAAAACTACTGATGGAGTCAGAAACCTGACACCCTGAGGAGTCAGGGTGTTGGTGATAGTCCAGTTAAATGGTGGCTGCTCCTCCTGCTCCTGGAGTGGCAGATGAAATGCTGCTGAAGCAATGGTCCAGTAGAAGGGTGTAGTTTTCTCTGAAAGTCTGGTGATAGAGTAGGTGGGCCTGGTTTTCCTCTGTGAATCCAGTGAAGAGGCTGAGCTGCTGTCTCAAGAAATGCTGATTTTATGCAGGTAAGGATGCTTGGCTCCTCCCTCTGGGTGGAGGATCTTACAATGGGATGATGTAACTTTATCACTCATGCAGTGAGCCATTCAATGGCACATTAACAGAAGATATCTCCCCGGAGCGAGACATTGTTCTTGGAAGAGATAAGAAAACTGCCCAACAGAAGATACCTGCCCCACCTCTGACAGATGGCAAATAGAATATATGCTTATCTTACAAGCCAGGACAAAGATACGAAGATGCTGTCTTCAAAAGGAAACAAAAAGGCATGAAATCTCTGTGCAGACTGTACCTGTATATCTGATAACTAAATATTGAATTTTCATTATATACCTATACCTAATATTTATATTACTAGCAATAGCAAATTAATGAATCAAAAAACCTAGAGAAAAGTTCACTAAAACAGAGGGTGACTAGTGGGGAGCTAACAAGTGCTGAATTTCTGCATGACCAGGAGCTGAAAATTAAAAGGAGCCAGTAGAATATTTCATACTTATTCAGCATCATACAGAGTTTTTAAAATATCAACACAAACATATAACTTAAGCAATTCACTGAGCATCTTACAGAAATTAGAGAGGAAACAACGCTGGCACATAAGCTTATGTCAAAGATATCATCTGAACCAGACATTAGTATTTACACACATTTACTATTACATTATTACTTAAACTTCTAGAGATTGCACTAAAAGGAAATTTCTCATAAAAATATATTATGGCATACAGTAGAACTAAATATGAGCAATGTGCTACAAACAGCAGTACCTGATAATGGCTTTCAGCTCAATGACCAGGATGCAGAGCAATTTGTAATTTTAACCATCACCACCAAGCTCCAGAGAGCTTAATTCAAAAGGTTTGAGACATAATGGAGCTTAAACTATTTTTGGAATTGCTAATAAATAAATGAAAGAACTTTAAATCCCATGAAAGAACCAAATTTGGCTGTATTTGACACACAGCATCTTTCAAACAGAGTGCCAACGGCCAAAATTTCCCTTTAGTCTTATTTAAAAATTCAAATCCCCATCCTCATCTAAGATCTAACAGAAACTTTATGTTAACTGAGTAAGCAAGGGGAACCTATTGAAGCTCATTAAAGACAATGAGAAAGAGCTCTTGAACATTCAAGAGGTATCTAATATTGAAAAAGAAAACCAAACCATAACATCCCCCCAAACACCAAAAAGCATAAAACGCCATCATCCCTGCCACACCTCCAGTTATTGACTAGTTTTTATACACATTTCTAAGTTCTGCTTCTGCACCAAGTCCTTTATCAGAGCTAGTACAGTAGTCTTAAAAAACACAACAATAAAAAAAGGAAAATCCTTCCAATCTTTTTACTTGTATTTCTTCTTTAAAACTTTTTCTTTTTCATTTTCTTGAATTAAGTATAAAACACTAACAGTATGTGCCAAGTTTAACCATTTACAGCTATCTATCACTAAATTTTGTAACGTGATCAATTTTTAAAAAATTTCTTCTGTGTTGAAATGAAGATTTTAGATGGATCTTCAGTGGTACACCACTGAATCTTACCACTGGAAATCAAACCCTATCAGTTTTAGAAATAATGTTTAACACATTAGAATATAAATTACTGAAACCACAAACCCTCTAATATGAAACAGTGACAGCTGCTAGCTGGCAGCTGTAATAGAATTGAAAAATATAGCTCTGTAGAATATAAGCAAAATGGATTAATATTTTATTTGCTCAAGGAGGAAAGAATTCACACGGTAATGTGCAACCCTAGAATGGATTGCGCTCAATGGGAAACACCACCTCAGCTCACATGGGAGGTTCAGCATTCTTGAGTTTTGAGAATTTATCTCACTTCTAAATCCTGGGTATACCCTTTAGGTAACCTTTTTCTAATCCTTCCCATTTGATGTTAGCAGGTGATAATCTCATAGATTTAACACCAGTACTACAGTGGTAGGTCATGTCAATCATTATACCTGTTGCACTAAAGAAATCTAAAAATCCACATCTTTTAATTCAAGTCTGCAATCTGCTAAAATAATTATATTTATCAAAGAGTGTTTCTGTCAGCTGCTGAATTATGACTGCCCTTTATCACACACATTCTAGCACAGGCAGGGTTTGGAAGGGTTAAAAAGGCTTCATATAGGTGAGGATGTTGCTCTATGAACTGAAAAATCAGTATTGAAAGCAACTTGGCAAAGGATCTTAGGCCCTGGCTTAATTAAAGTTGAGCTTGTTGTGCAAGTAAACGACACACAGTTGGGATTTGCTCTCTGCATAATTTACACATCCCTTTCTGGCTTGCTCTCAAAGCATCAGAGACTATTTCTAAGGCAAGCCTTGCATGATTTGATTCAGAGGTCATGTCATTGGAATAAAAAGAAAGAAAAATCAGTCACTGATATGTTTAGAAAAACTTAGCTCACAGTTTCAAAGGCCTGCACACTGTTAATTGTAGTATGCAGAAGAAGATTCTGCACATAAATGAAAGATTTATGTCTTACTCAGTTGAACAATAGAGTACTCTATATCAGAGATTTTTAGAGTGAAGTGTTATAACTACTTATTTTTGATTATTACGGGTATAGATCCTTGAATGTATTAATGTGAAATAAATAGCTTAGAGCAAATTGTATTTTTTATTTGAAAACTGTGTATGTCCAAGTGTACCTTTCACATTTTGTGGGTCAAATGAGATCTTAGATTCAAATTTCTCCAGTGAAAAAAAACTGTATCATTCTATGTGCTCTTGAGCACGTGTGTCAAACAGTTTGATGCTTTTTGGCTTTTTACCCAGATAGTAAAGTTATTATGCTCTCCATCTGTTGTTCCTTACACTGCTGAAGTTTGGAAACTGAAAACACTCTTAAATACACAGGACATTTAAATACAGAGGGTCTGTAAGCTATCTGCACTTGCTGGCAGAGAAAAATATTTTCAAGTACTTCAAGCACAGAAGAATGAAAAAAAAAAATGGGGTGTAAATTGATCTCATGTCATGTAAGGGAAAGTTACAAATCTGTGTTGTCATCACGTTTTAGACCAGAACTATACTTTTAAATTTGAGAGTCAGTGAAAATGAAGTTTTCACAAAGACTGAAAACACCTATACTCTTGGCTTACATAAAAGAGACTAAATTCTACCTTTGATACAAAACCCAAGGGAGAAACTCAGAGTTGCAATTGCATCAGGCAGTAACTCAAAGGAAAGGGGCATAGTGACAGTTTTATGGTGTTCCAAATCATTCCCACCTCTGTTACAGCTCAGGTACACTGTAGCAGAAAAGGAGCAGTGAGGAAGGATTTCTACCTCAGCTCTCATTCATGTTTGGCAGCACTGGTTTGCTGCCCTCTGGGTTACAACTTATAGACCAAGACAGTGGTGCAGATGATTTAGGGAATCTCCTGCCAATAGGCATTGTCCACAATTTGGGTCAAAAATGAGCATGGTGATACTTCACTAAAACATGCTTAGTCTTGTGTTTGAAACATTAATTGCATGAGTGCAAATGAAAGGCTCTATAAAGCACAAAAGAAAGAAAAAAAACCTTTTTCTTTTAAAGGTTTCAGTGCTATAAAATAGACCCTGTGAAAATATGCAAGCAAATATGTAAGAACTATTTAAGCTCAGATAAAGAACAAAGTAGTAAACCAATTTAACTATATAAAAAGAAGGCCATAAAAGAATACAACACTGAAAAAGATTTTTTTTTCTACTACATACTGATCACAATCAAATCATGATTTATAAAACATTTTTTTGCAAATAGGCTTTGCACACTGGATTGTTCTAACAGGTCATGTTTTTTATGTGACTTCAGAAACCTTTCATAATGACAAAATGTAATGTACAGACCTTGGGATTACTGCATGGTTATAAAACAAGGTGATTCCTCTTGCTTAAAATGAACTGATCTTAGAAAGTCATTCTCCTAAAGATATAAGACATACTACTGGCACAGATCCTATTGCTCATTCTTTAGCCCTCCCTCTGTAGGCCATTGCTCCGATGGAATTTCTGTTTTCATATGAAGTGACTGATGTGAACATATTCATAAGTAACTTCTGCAGTCTATTTTTTACACTGGCAACTGCCTGTAGACCAAGTAGCATCTTAAAGGAAAGTGTCACAGAAAATGCCTTGTAATAGTAACTCTCACTATGGAAAATCTGCCTCAATATCCAATAACAACATCATATACCTTGCCATCAAGTTGCAGAGTATTTTTCATAAACAATATGCAACACCTTAATGACCACAATATTTTGTATTTTTGTAAGTGCCTCACAGGCAAGACCTGTCTGACCAACTTAGCAGCTTACTTTGATGGAGGGACTACACTGGTGGACAAGGGAAGGGCTACACATGTCATTTATCTGGATGTAAGGCCTTTGACATGAACCCCCACAACATCCTTCTCTCTGAATTGGAGATATATGAATTTGATATTTGAATTTGTGGACTGCCTCATGGATGAGGATTAGGCTGCACAGTTGCATGCAGAGGGTAGTGGTCAATGGCTCAGAGTCCTAATGGGCATCCAAAGCAGTGTGGCCAGAAGGGTGATTCTGCCCCTCTGCTTTGCCCTTGTGAAACCCCACGTGGAGTGCAGCATCCAGCTCTAGGGCCCCCAACATAAGAAGGATGTGGACCCGATGAAGCAGGTCCAGAGAAAGGCCATGAAGATTATCAGAGAACTGGAGCATTTCTATGAGGAAAGGCTGAGAGAGTTGGGATTGTTCAGCCTGGAGAAGAGAAGGCTCTGGGGAGACCTTATTGCAGTCTTTCAGTACATGAAGGGTGCCTTGAAAGATGGGGACAAATGTTTAGCCTACACAAACTATGTCCATGCACATATGTCACCAAACAAGACGTATTTCTAACAGGTGACATCCACTACCTATCTGTGCTTCTTTCTTTGAAGAAAGTATTCACTCAGACACTACTGAGGTGATGTTGTGGGGACTTCAGCTTTTCCTTCTGAGGGACAGTATGAATGAGGCAGCACACTAAATGTCATCTTCTGCCAGAATCAGCTCCCCTGTTAGAGAAGCTGGCTACTGCTTTGTGTCATGACCTTACCATTGTGCCAAAAACCACCACTCTGCTGGGCTGTGACTCCGTCTTCTCTCTGTTTAAACTTATGAGCTTCTCCCCTTCTGTCCACACCTGATACTCACATAAGTATGCCTGGAAGTGGCAGAGCAGCCCTATATAGCTCAGAGGAGAGCAATGTGTACATGGCAGGGACACCATCAAGGTGTTTAATGTAAATGCAGTGAACTTGAGGCACTCTAGACCTCTTTATTCTACAAGTCAGAGATCAATCTCTAAACAATGATTCATTATTGTAGGTTCAACTTGTGATTTTCTATTTCAGCATGTCATTTTCTAACACCAAGCTGCACTGCTTTGATGCTGCTGCACAACAACCTGATAGCACTAAACTATATCCTTACTACAAAAAGGGATACCCCTACCAAAAGATTTTTTAGAAAAGTAAATCTGCAATTGTTTTTCTTACCTATGTTGCATAACCAATTTAAATCTGTTATTGCCTCTCAGTATTAATAGTTTCTTTGCATTCCATTATTTATTTCCTCTTCCAGTTTAGTGTGATTGACATGTTTTATAAACGTGGCAATTTTTTCACATGAAATAACTACTAAAACCATTCGCTCAGCATAAGCAGTGGTACCAACAACTGGAGCTGCCCTCAATAGATCCTGCTTCCTATAATCAGTGCCCTGTCGTTGATCATTCAGTAGTTTTCAATTACTGCCTTTCATTATTTTATCCATAAAGAGGGTATTTAAGTGAATTGGAATTATATTTTCAAGTGATATTTCATATGATTTCATGACAAATGAAAAAATTTTAAATCTAGGTAATTTTCCTTCTTAACCACAATAATGTGATCCAATGAAAGAATACCATGAAATAGAGGCTACTGCTTTTCCTCTGGGTGGCTCCCCTAGCTTGTTGGTGGCTGAACAAATGAATTAATTTCAAAGTTGTGAATTCATCATACTAAGGACTGACCTTAAATTTCTGGAAATAACATTTTACATAATATAGTATTTGGTAACTTTTGCCTTCTCAGCTTTCAGTTACTTTTTACATTCTCCAAACACAAGACTGCCATATGAATTTTACTGAAATGTTCAACTTTTGTTTAAACCAAGCAGGAGTCAAAAAAAATTTAACAGTAAGTCCAACAATTCAACCTAAATTTATTTGCAGTGATCTGGTCATATAATTATAGGTCTGTGTAAACACCTGTAAACCTTGTTCTATGCAAAGAGTTTATACCTGCCCTAAAACAGAGATCAAGCATGGAAAACCCCAAACCAGAAATTTAAATCTGGTAAAACTATAAGCTACAGGAAGCAGACTTTAATGATGGAAAGCATTAGCCAATCTTATTTCCCTGCTAGCTTGCCTAAAATTATTCCATCAGAAACAATTTTCCTATTCTCCTTCTAGACATATGCTTTAGGGAAGAAGGAACAATTATTTTATAAAATATGCAATAACACCAGACCATATTTTGTGAGAAGCTGTGATTACACTGCTTTAGAAGCATTGCAACACAGACACAATTACCTAAAATCAAATTTGGTGTGATTGTCAGTAGTTGTTACTTCAGAAAGAACCTTATGCAAGGTGAAATAGAATGTAAAAACTCCAAGTGGTCAAACCTGAGATTTATAACTTTTCCAAGAGGAAAAAACCTTATGCAATCTTCTATTAATGCAATAATTTACCCCCCTTAGCCTTCTCCAACTAGTTCTATGAATTGTCTCAAGCTCCTGCTAGAACTACCAATCAAGGTCTGACGAGCCTTCTCTGTGTCCTTTATCATGCTGAAAGAAGACAACAAAACACTATGGCTATAAGATATTTTTCTCTGTTAACACTAAGCAGAATATTCGAAGAGCAGTCATCTGATCAGTAACTGAAGAACAGAACAATACATCTCCCTGATGTGCTAGGTGGGCACACAAACATCTCCCAAAAGGAAGTAACCTGTAATGCCACGTTCTACTATCAGTATTTAAGAAGAAGTGTCATAGCAAATGTTTGGCAATGCTCATCTAACCTCTTCAGTTGCCCAGGTCCTCCCTCCTTTTGGATTCCTCCAAGTTATACTTCTGGATACTAAGAAAAGCCTTTGCTCTTATGTTGCATCCCCTCTTGCCCTGCCCTGCCACTTATGCGTATTTCTTCAAACTGTTCCCATTTTTCTAGTCTGTTCTTTTTCTGAAAGTGCTCCTTGAGTAGAATATTTTGGCAAGGAGACAGGTATGCATCTGGTCTTCCCCTGCAATTACCCCTATTTATAACCCAGGTGGTGTTAGCAGCTGTGTTCTTGGAGTCATCAGCCACAGCTACCTTAAGTAATCTGCAGGCCTAAAAAAATATAGCTTCAGTGAATTTGCTGAAAAGAGGAGGGTGATGGGAGGGTGGACAGTCAACACAAGTGCTGTATTTCAGACTTGCTCTGTTTTACCTATTAATTTTTTTTTGTAAACTGTCTCCAGGGAGAAATGAAATGCAAATCTTTTTTTCTACAGACTGCAGATGACACTGCAACAGGAAAGAAAACTTCATGAAAATCATGACTATAATTGAAATGATCTCTGAATGTTTATTCATTTATGCAATATGAACTAATAATTTAACTTGTAATATTACAAGATCCACCTAACTGAAAAAAACCCAATAAAAGAATAACTTGCTTCAGGTGCACTAAATCTACAGCTTCCTTTTTTATAAGTAAGTTCTATGTATAGTAGAATTTTAATTAAAATCTAATATGTTTTTAATATAAGTTAGTGATATACAAGTATATACAACACATAGAAAATCTGATAGATTTATAGCTTGCTGTTAAATTATCACTTGGTGATTCATCTCCAGGAATATAAGTTCTCTTAAAATGCTGGATGTTAGATATAAGGGCTATAAGGGAAATGCTTAAATACTAGTATAACAATGTCTGTAATAAAATGGGAAGCTCTGAATTTCATGGTACTTTAATGCTGCCTCCAAAGTAATGGAAAAACCATTTTCTAGCACTTGCTTCAAGGACTCCACTAATAACATTTTTCACAAAGGACCTGTCTTTTTTTAAATAATATATTGTGAAGTTATTCTAAAGTATTTAAAATCATACAACTAAATTTGGAAAGAACTTCTCAACCTTTTAATTCTCATTAATGGAAGTTTTTTTTAAAAAGCTTCCTAAAGTATTTTTAGTCACAATTTTTTCTTGCAACTTGATATACAGTTCAATAACGAGAATAGAATTGCTAAGTTATTACTTTAATATCAGCTATGACTCTTCTGTACTAATTACTCTGCCATTCTATCACCATAATCTAGCTTAAAAATCCATTTCTGGCCAATGCTAAAGACATACTTGATGGCTTCAAACAAATCGCTGCCATCTAACCTTCACTGCAAAAAAATATTTTGCCCTTTGATGCTTGGATATTGCAAAGAAATAAAGGAGAAATAGGGACAAAATATGCTTACAGAGCTGTGCATGAAAACATATACAAATACTCACAGCCAGTCTGGAATACAGACAGAAGGAAAGCAAGTATTAAACCAAAGTGCAGCAGCTCCTGTCAGCAGCAACATGCATGTCCTGAGAGCTCTGCAAAGAGGAAACAGCCCACTCCCCATGTTATCACTGAAGGAGCCATGCAGCAGCTACCTAAGAGCCTGCTAACTTTTAGCAGCCAATTAACTAAACTAAGTTTTATTTTGGAGACAGCAATGGAGATTATGCTGAATGAATTTAAAAGAAAAAAACATATACTAGAAATATAATTAAACAGACTCTTCAGCAAAGGCTGAGTCGCATTTTTCAAGAGAGCCATTTCTTTTAACTTCTTGCACTGAATACATAACTTTATGTCAAGACCAGCCCATGAGGCCTGAATCTAATCAAGATTTAAAATCTTTGGGCCTGAGGACTGTGCTTTCTCAAAAAAGCAAAATTATTTACAAGCTACCCTGACTACCCTGACTGCTTTCAGAGACAAGAGATCCAGTGTTCTGTCTTCCAGAAATTTTAATTGAAGTTTAAGGGCCTTTGGATCTTCCTCATTCAATCTAGTCAATGCATAGTAAAGGTACCTTCAAATGTACTCTCTAAAGGATAAAACTGCAGAGGCGTACAAATGCCTGCCTTCTGCCAAAGGAACTCTCCCCACTTGAGCTTCCTTTCCTCCAACCCACAGAAGTGTGTTCCCATGACAAAAGAAAGAGGTGCAGCCTTTCTAATTCTCTGGGGTACGTGCATATCCACACCCTACATATTTTTAGCTCCTTTAGTTTGAGAGGGTTAAAGAGAAGAATTATCCCAGTGTCTCTTGACATACCAAAAGGCAAGTTTCCTTTAAAACATCTCTGCTTTTATGTGGCAGGCTGAACTGCAAATACTTGCCATATAAACTGGCTAAAAAAAAACCCTAAAACATCAAAATACATCTCAAGAAGAAAACAAATGAGAATTACCTTGTGATTATTTCCTAATTCTGAGTAATTGTTTGAGATGCATTTAGTTTTATTTTTTCCTTCAAATAATTCAGTAGCAAAAGTGCAAGTGTTCTGATTTCCTGCATGCACATTTCTCCTAGTTTCTGGTAAAGTTCAGAGATACTCAAGCATGATATAATTTCTACAGATGTAGTCAGTCATATTAATAGTATTTTCAAAAATTACCTCTACATTTAAATGAAATGCATATGTGATAAGATATATTTGTAATGTCTAGATATATCTATCTACTAATATATATTGTTAGCCACATTTTCAATAAAGAGGTGAACCAGATGTCATGTTGTCAGTACTGGAATTATATGGAAAATATGAGAAAAGAACTTCCCAAAACTTTTTATGGAATATAAATACACATTACCTGATTTTAAAAAGTCATAGAATTTACTAGTTTTGCTCACAAATAAAAAAAAACATTGCCATTTTATTTCTTCATGACAAAACAAATTGCTATTTACTTGCACAGCCATAGGCAATATTAGCTTCAAGTATACAAGAGCTTTTAGCTTTAAGGATAACATGGATTTTCCACACAGGATACTGGTCTGAAATATGTAGGTACAGCATTTAAACCTGGGGCCCTTGAGGGCTGCATTTAGAACACAGGTTTATCCTCCACATGCAATTAACTACATTCAGATGGCATTCCTGCAAAATTCCTTACTCTCTTGATTAATCAGAGACTAAAACCCTAAACCTATACATCCAACATTATCACAGAGAAAAATAACAAGTTTCTATGCTTGTAGGCAAATTAAATATTAACTATGGATACAAAGCAGATTTATGTCAGAGAGGTTCAGCAAGCCAATACACCCAGACCTTCAAAATAATTATATATTGTAAAAGATAAACCTGAGGACAAGCAGTTCTCTGCTTGCAGCCCCAGCACTGTTAGAATATCCCTCCTGCCTGGCTACATTTCCTAAATATTTAAACTGCTCTGGCAGATCCATTATTTTCTCACTAATTCAGAAATGGGCAACACTTGGTGGCAACATGACAGGAGCAGGGAAAGGTCTGAGACAGTCACTCTTATTTGTGGTACTACTATGCTAAACTGATCTCACAGTAATCAAAAAGTTTCTTTATCAGAATCCTACCAAAGAGTACCTGAACTTAAAGGGAAAGGTCTTTTGATACTTAATATAAGGAAAAAAACCCAAACAACCTACACAGAAAACCTTTTATTTGAGGTTGACATTACTAGCATTATTTTTAACATATTACCATAAGACAAGAGGAAACTTCCCCGCCATTTAAGCAGTCACACTAATGGTGATGTATTGTCTGACAACAATGACATTTTTGAATTGGGCTGAGCAACCCTAGAATTTCCTGCAAACAATGGGTGTTCACATGGCTCCATAGGCAGGCAGGGCTGGTAGTAATTACAAAAACAATCAGTGAAGTTCTGTGCTGATCTGCTTTGAGGAAACTCTAAAAGCAAGTGCTATATTAAAGAATCCATGAATAATGACTGTACAAATGTTTTGACATACCATGCTAACACTACAATTAGTTCTTTAGGCCTGAACAGACAGCCTGGAGCTCCAGTCACAGAAAGGCACAGGCTTGTCAAAGCTTGCCCTTGACCTAAGTGGCACTCACAGACTGAACCACACAAACGAGTGACACAAGAGAAGAAACACACAGGGAGCTTGCTCTATGCCGTCCCCCATGCCCACTGCCGAAGCACACTTTTCCAGGCAGAGTTTGCCTGGAGATCACAAAAATAATTTCTTCCTAAGGAAGCAAGACTTGAGACCTTTCCAAACCACTGAAATAAGAGTGGAACATCTACCCAAAGTGAAGGTGCTATTAATATCTCTAAATATGACACTTATTGCTAGAGCATGGGAAATGACTCATTTGACTAATAATGCTCCACTGTGGATCAGCTAACCAACAGTATTAGCAGTACTTAAAAAGATGATTAAAATAGCCTAAATGCTTTAATACATTTACAGCACACAGCAAGGAAGAAAGAAGAAACATTCAAATGCAACATAACCTAATCCAAGGAGAGAAAATATCTGGAAGCAGCAATAAAAATTAGACTTTATTTTTAATGACTAACACTGAATTTCAGACAGCTCAGTGAGATGGTTTCTCTACACTCACTGGTCTCTGGCACTATCATATACATTTAGAGCAGCCTTAGGATGTGAGGAAGAACTGAAAATTTCCAGATTGTCAAGTCAACAAAAGACAGGTCTCATAAGGAAAACTGTATAATATCATAAGGAAAGCAATAATTACTAGGTTTCTTAATCAAAGATATTCCACACAAAGTTCACATTATAATAATTGCCATTTTGAGAGAAAATTTCTGAGCAGAAAATCAGCATCATACAATACAAATTAATCCATGGAAAACACCAACATATTTGATAGCATTTTCAAATATTTGCTGGAAGATGTTTATTGACTGAAGATGCATAATTAATATAAACAAGCATTGCAACTGCAACTCATCATTAATAATACAGATAGAATGAATGAATCAATCTAGAAATTTAGGCTTCATGCAATTTATTATTTAAGAACACTAGAAATGAAACATCCTTTTAATACAAACACAGTGTTTGAAATAGTCTCTAGATGCATTGTCATGCATCTAGCTAATTCTATGCTATGTATAGAGAATAAGAATCTATTTTAGTGTAGATTTCTATTTTTTTCAAATCTGGTCACCAAGTTTAGCCCAACTTATGATTTCTTATACTACTCAAGAGTGGTCAGGGTGTCTTAAAAAAAAAACTACAATATATAAAAAAAGATACACCCAGATTTAATATAACTTTAAAAAAAAAAAAAAACAAACTGTTTTTGTTATATTTAATTTCAGAGAAAAAGCTTTAAACCTTTTTGTATACACTACCAAAATTTGATTTCTTTTTAAAATGTAAGACAATATGCTCAAGTACAGGCTATTCTGGTTGTAAGAAACTGTCTTCTGTACTGTGTCTCAAGAAGAAAAAAAACTCCAACCAACTAAACCCAAACTATCACAAAAATCTCCCCAAAACCAAACAATACAAACCACTCTCCAACCCAAACCCAAGACCCACCCACCCCTACCAGTCCTTCAATATCTTCTGTTTGACTTAAAGAAAAATAACTTTCCATTACTGTTGAGTGTTCTGTTAACTCAGTCATCATTTGTGAGTAGCCCTACAGTTTCCATTCCTGACAATGACATAAGGCAGATAATAAAACAATCTGTCACACTGACTGCTAGCTGCATCATATATCTTTGAAACTGACCAGACACGGTTTCACCAGACTCTGTATGTGAAATGTGGTTGGATATCATGTACTTCCCCTTGGGGATCCATAAAGATTACTAACACCCACAAAATCATTGTGATACTTGTTTCGTGCTTGGATGTCCCTATGAAAGATGAAGAGATACTGCAGAAAAAAAAAGTCATGACTTAAGGATGTTGCCATGGTGAATTTAATTCTCCATTTACATATTCACTGAGCAAGAAGACAGAATATTGGACAAAATCAGAATGCTAACTTTCATAGATGGTTAAATGTTTGCATTTTACATTGCTGAGTTTTTTAGCTGAAGAGTCTAGTTCTTATCCGTATAAGGGATATACATCCAAACTTCTTAGCTGTGGATCCAAGCAGGAGTTGTATTTTAAACCAAACAGTACCCAGAGAAGCATGATCCCAGACAGATCAGGCAAATAATTGCTATTTTGAGCTTAATCTATTTGCCTCAGTTCTCAATTTCCTACTACTCAAATGTTTTTTATTCCTTTTTATGATAAAACTCCAGAAAATAAAAAATCTGTAAATGAGGATAACGATACCAATTTTTAATATTACATGTGTAATGATAAAATAACTTGGAATACTTACAAGGATATAAATTGTTCTATTTGAACTGAATAAGGTGCAATAAAGCAGGTATAGGGACAAAGAAAGAACAGGACAGGAGGAAGAAAAGATTAAACAGAGACCAGGAAGAAAACATTCACAACATCTCCACATTCCTAAAAGCTAAATTTGCCGACTCTAATTAAGCTACTTTATTTCTGCTTTTTTTGCACTATATTATATAATTTTGGTTTACTTATGACTTACACAATGTCTATATGCACACATACATTCCCCAACAAACACCCTCACGCTACTATTTCATAATGCATATTTTATAATTTGTTTCACTTGCACCTGGAATTTTTTGTTGTATGCATGTGACAGGTGCAATACAAACAGCAGATAACAATGCACTGCACTCTCACAGCATTTAAAGCAAGCACATATGTGTTTGTACTACAGTGCATTAGCAGTATGTCGTGTAGAAGCACTGCAAACTGGTGTGGCACCAACATTCTCAGAGGAAGAAGCCTTTATTGTCACCATTTTCTCCTCCAACTCACCTTGAGCCGATACTGCCGTTGCTGCATTCAGTTCCACAAAGCAATACAGACTGGGGCACTTAACACCAGTTTTACTTATAGTCATTGCCTGGCCTATTTGTGAATTTTTGGAGGACAGATGCTCACTGACACGTAAAACATCAAATTTGATAAAACTTATTTTGAAAGGGGCCTCAAGGTGTAACTAAAATACAAAATATAAATTATTTTTCCTCCATTCTTGATGAAGATAGGTCAAAATTGTTGATAAATCTTCTGGGGCTTTGCATACAAAGTAATACGAATATCAAATAAATTCAATTCCCCTCCTTTACTACTATTGCTAAAAAAATGTAGATTTTTATGTCTTTCCCTTTAAGAACAACAACATCAAAGAACTAAGGAAAACAAATTTTGCATTAGGAAGACTGTTGAAAAACATTTCACTTCAAACAAGGCACCACACAGAGCTGACAAGATGAGAGATTTAAACACTAATTAGCATCAATTTCTTTATTGAATTATAATTTCAAGAAAATGTTGTGTGACCCTCTGATTTAAATACTGTTTTCTCTTCAAACATGCTTGTCATTGCCAAAATGGGTTCTCAGATTTATAGGCATGGATTGTACATTTCGAAAGTTTGATTCTTACAGATGAGAGCCTGTTTCCACATTTATAACCAAAGGCTGCAAGGACTGTATTAACCAAAATATGCATATTAAAGACCAAAACTGTTACAGAGTATGCCAGGCACTGTATCTATATCACACTTCTACCTGAGAAATAACTTCTTCATATATGCTGAATGGGCAACAGAAAATGTGTAGTCATTATTCTCTTTTAACTACAGGTTCCACCTTTACTGGCAGACAAACACATTCTGGACTCTAAACTTCTCCAATAAGGTTTTACAGTAGTAACAAAACTGCACATAAGTGGCTTCTCTCATACAGACACTACAACCACCCATTTGCCAGAGCACACACAGGTTTGTAAATGCATTACAGGTTAATTCACACCTACGTCATGTAAATCCTCTCCTTTAATATTCATGTGTGAAACACATGAAATGCAAATTTCATAGATGAATGAACTTAAGAACTGGAGCTATGAATGTTTCTTTCTGTACAGCTTCCCACATGTAACAAGAAAAGAAATTTACACAGGGTAGATGAAAATAGATCTAAAATAACTTCATGACAGGGGGCCACTGACTGAGTGAATGCTGAGATCTCAATTAATAAGGATTATAAGGTGTGTTGTGACTGAGATGCCAGAATATCAGAAAGGCACCCAGGGGACTAGCTCACCTCTGTCCTAATGAGGTTTCCTTGACAAAGAAGAAATATGATGATACAGGCAGTCTATATATAATTTATGAATTCTTGGCACCATTATGATGTTGACATGTATTTGCTTTAAGGAGGAGTGTGTGTCCGTGGGAAAGGGGACTGCAACACCTCTCTGTGGGAAGCAGGCTGGGGTGAAGTGATTATCTCTTACCATTGCTGTGCTGACCCCAGGGCAGGAGGCTAAGCAGGCTACCTCGGTGGGCACAGTTCGTCTAAGGCTTTGTGCAAAGATGTGCTGGAGTGGTCGATGAAGTCACTGTAAAAATAAATCAACTGAGCCCCCAAAGAGCTTGGCACAACCGAGAAAGGGAAGAGCCTGTTTTCCTGGCAGGTGGAGTCCTGCCTAAGTACACGGTCAGACAAAGGGCGAAAGCAAGTGGGTTTAAAACAGAGGGGTTCTGAAGGACCTTGAGGCAACTGAGAAAACACACTAAAGGGATCCCTACTTTTTGAAAAAGTTACATCCTAATCCTATGCAACATAAATATATCTAGAAGCTATACCCTGCCACACAACCGTAAACAGATAAGTTGTAGGTACAGAGCATTCAGGGGGTAAGAGCACAATAGCATGTAAGTGATTTCCAGGTTAGTCAGAAAGCACAATTCTTGTGAAGGGAAGGCAAGACCATGTACTCAACAAATTTGCAACTACAAACCAAACAAATACAAAAAAGAGGGAAGGAATGGATTCGGTCCCTTCATATGCCAAGAGAAAATTCAGAGCACAGCAGTTAAGGTGAAGTCTCAGATTTTGTGGAGTTACTACAGGACTGAGAGAACTTCTAAACTTAAAAGGCATAAAACAGTGCCTCTGCCAGAAAACATGGACAACTGGAATAAAAAATTAAAGACACAGTCATAACTAGCTTTCGAAACATAAACAACCTGTCTTCCTGCAAGAACACTGGGCCAAATTTTTATCTTAATGGCTTTAAGAAAAAGAAAACTAACAAAGGCAGCATAAACCAGAAATTAGAATATAAGATCCTTGTTGATCTCCCTGTGTGCTAAAGTGAATATTTAAAGTTTATAGGAATAAGTAAATAAGGGATTTACTAGATAAATACCCATTCCAAAAATAAAAACTTTCAACATAAAACACCTCATATATTTAATATATACTAAGCAGCAAATTCTGAGCCAAATTATACCAGGACACCATAGTTTGTTTATTCAGAGGCATGAGACTATCTTCCTATATGAATATTCAGAATAAGATGTTGAGATATGGGGATTGCTGTCTCATTCCTAATCCTCTTGCCTTACCAGCTGGTATTATGTATTTGATGTTCAATGTCTTTTAATCACAGAATGGCTGTTTTCTACCCTGTGTAGGTGTGCCTGTTTTTTTAAACTAGTGATCTACAAAAAACAATTAGAACACTGTTTACCAGATCACACAAAATGCTCAAATGATACAGCAAAGCACAGGCCTCAGAGACAAAAGGATTATTTCAAATTAAACCATCATGATTCCTTCTGAGCAATTTATACCTCTGTGTTGTGTGTTAGAATATTGAAAGCCTAGCTCAGTACTTTGGTTATATTGAGCTTTAGGACATCTCAAGTGATGCCTCTGTGATTTGTTTCAAAATATACAAGTTCTGTTTTCCTGAATGATACCATAGGTTTTATCCTCTGTTTCATTAGAAGGAAATGGAAAAAAGAAGTCAAATAAAACTATTTTGAATAATTTCAAATGCAAAAGAAGAGATAAAGGGCAAGTCAGTTGGCATCGTGCCACAATTGTGGCAGAGGACCTGTTCTTCTGAAATTATCATGGATGTTTAGACTTGCAAGGAGACCTATTAAAAAACCCTCCATATTTGGATGTGCTGGTTTAAGCTGGGGGAGAGTTAATTTTCTTCATAGCAGTTTGTATGGGGCTGTGTTCTATATTTGTGCTGGGAAGAGTGTTGAAAATTCAGGGGTGTTTTGATTATTGCTGAACTGTGCTTGCACAGTCAAAGCCTTTTCTGCTTGTCAGTCAACTCCACCAGCAAGTAGACTGGGGGAGCACAAAGGCTTTTTTTAGGGCTGAAGGGGAAGGCTGAAGAATGAGGAAGGGGGAACATCTGAAGTTATGGCATTCATCTTCCCAAGGAGAACTTCCTATTCGTGAGTGAACACCTGCTTGCTGATGGGAATTAGTGAATGAATTCCTTGTTCTGCATTGCTTATGTGCGAATGTTATTTGCTTTACCTATTAAATTTTTATTTTTCTAATTCTCTTCCCCCAACCCACTTGGGGAGGAGTGAGTGAGTGTGTGTCTTTCTGGAGCTTATTTGCCAGCTGGGATTGAACAACAACATGGGAGTGTGAATGGCCTCGATGCATTTAAACTATTTTTCAACTGACAAATGTATGCTGAGAAGTCAAAGCTGTTGTAGTAAAATCAACTTGACTTCCAAAACACATTCAAAGCCCCACCCTGCTCTCGTTTTTGAGGGAAGGAAAAAATGAATCCCAAACATATCTGTATGTATCTTACTGAGGCTGATTTTAGTGCTGGAGATTGCTGAGACAAACAAACAGATAAATGCAGGCATTTATCCCATATGACGTTAAACCCACACTATTTAAGCTCAGCTTTCACTGAAACTCTAATGAACTGGATTTCTGAACTTGCATGATTTATCCCAGAAATCCCAAGTAACAGCACTAGCCTTTAGTGAGCAACAACTCAGAAACCTAGAAAATGCTCCTACCACGTCTTCATGGAGTGGTAACTCAATTTGAGGAAGTGAATGCTTTTTTGGTATTTGGTTGAGTTTCTCTTTTGGTTTTGTTTGTATGTTTCTTCCTTTTTGGTTTGGTTGGTTTTTTTTAATTTAAGAAAAACCAGTCAGCCATACAAAACTGATTTGACTTAACCCAAAGGATAGTAAGCATCAGGAAGGTATCAAGATCTGCTTTCAGAACTGGCAATAGAAATCAATGAACACTTCTTGTGGTATTTTGCTTTCATGTGTTAATTTCAGATTCACAGTCGATACCATATATTTGAAACTTAAATAAGACATAAAAAGGTTAAAAAACACAGACTACTGAATAAAAGCCAACATATCTTTCTGGTTAAACTACATGAGTTAATAAAAAAAATTGACATCAAAGAAAGCACCTCATTCAGGCCTTTCAAAATACTTGTCATTAAAAGATGGTTTGTTGAAACTTCAGTCAGGCTAAATGTATGCCAGATTTTGAGGGAAAGAATTACCTTTCCAAGGTTGCAATTACAACTGTACTTAGTTGTCATGGCAACCTGGTAACATATAGATGTTGTCAAATGAAGACATCAAGGGAGAGACAGTGATCTTCAAATCACTGCATGCCAAGTGTCATTTTTCATGGGTATATCTGTGCTCAGGAAAAAAAGATTAAAAATAGAAAATTAACATTTTTAAAAATGTTTAAATAGCATTCAAATTGCAATACCAATATCCCATTTTGCAGTACTATTTTAGTATCCTTGGATTAGTGTCTGCCTTCTCTTCCTTTTTTTTTTTCTTCAGTTAACATGTTCCCAAAATATGACAATGGGAGTTGAAAGGAAAAGAGGCAAAGAGGTCAAGATCAGCAACGAAGGTTACCATGCTTTGGTGACTGCTGAGTCCTGCTATTATCCTCCACCTTCTCTTCCTGTTTTAATTGTCCTGCTATCTCGACATAAGTGTTTTCAGTCAGATGTTCTTTTTGACCTGTACTTCAATTACTTTAGAGCCAGCAAAAGGAAAAATGGATCTATACTAAATGCCATTGTTGAGCATGCCCCAAAGATCTGAGGCTCTGCAAATACTCCAGCTGTGATCTATTTGTACAGGTTGAGACAGAATCCAGAAAGCATCCACTACAAACACGGCTTTCAGTTCTCTTCAATAGACAGCTCATACTGTGGTGCTGTCATCTGTACTGCTATTTTTACTTCTACTGACCACAGTGGCTTTGCTTTGTTTTATATTAAGGTGTACAACAAAGGTTTCCTGAGCGGGCATTCAGTTTCTTCACACAGGCTGCTCACACCATGCTGCTGTGTTCACTAATGCCAGACCATGTAGTACCAGTTTAAAGTGGGTCAAGCATGAAGAAACTTGTGCATCTTTCCATCTAACCCAAGTCCATGCAAGTGTTTGTGCTGTAACAAGACAGAGGCATTGTTCCAGTTTAAAATTTGCCTGAATACCAAATAACATAAGAAAGCAGGAAGAACACAATCCAATTGGATTAATGTCAGGACAAAGTTATTCTTTCAGAGCTTTTAAACTAATTGGAACAGGGATTGATTGTTCACCATGGCCGAGATATTTTTGATCTAGCACTAAACTGTCTCAAACCCCAAATTCACCACTTTATCAATCCCCACTTTACTACACATCTGTCTTGCACTCACAATACAAAACTAGACACTAAAAATGCAAAGTGGAAATTAAAATTTGTTTAACTCATTAGTAAAGCATAATTTGAAGTTACTACACTTAATGCATACAGATTCATCAAGACAAATTTCAACATAAATGAGTTTGCTTTGGTTTGTTTGCTATATCCATTTTAAATTAACTCAAAAGGACTTTACTCTGTGTTGTGGCTTAGGAATGGTGTTAGTGTTCCCACAAAAATGAAAGACAGAGAGTCTCTCTGTTCCACTTCCCACCCTTTCTGGTCAGATAGAGATAGAAGGCAGAGATCCCGAGTTGATATAAGAACAATTTTTGGAAACAGCAATGAGATTAAAAAAAACAAACAGTAACAGCAGCAATAGTAATTTAAAAATATACAAAAAATAGGGTAATTTATGTACAAAATGATCACTGACCAACTGACCTAGCACTGCGCAGCCCCTGAGACAAAGAACAAAATGTCTCCCAGACCCCTTTTTTTCCCCCAAGCCTAAGACAATGAAAACCAAGGGTGGACAAACATTCCATCAGGAACCAGCATTAGCACGGTTACATTTACCACTTTCTCCCCCAGAAAAGAAACACCCCAGTCATTCTGGGAAGTGAGAATGCCTGTCCTTCATCCTGGCTGTGAGAGAAGATGCTATCAAATAGCGAAATATCTTGGCCATGCCCACACAGCTCCAGGCTCCTCTCCCTCAAGACCACTGTGAAAAATCAACCCTGTCCTTGGCTCAAACTCTTATTTCTGAACACTTTCAGTAACCTAAACCTTAACATAAAACATTCTTTTCTCTGCACGGGAAGAAACTGTGCCCACATCAAAGAGTTAAAAAACAAAAGGATAATAAAAAATTAAGTCAAGTGCAACAAGTACTCACCAGAAAACAATTTATTTTAATGGGAAATAATATGTGTAAAAAAATTTAGATTTTTTTCCAGATTATTTAGAAATTTCTAAAATTATATGTTGAATTACAGTGAGATGACTGCTTTCAGATTTTCCCTGTTAAAGCGCTGAAGAAGGATCATCAAGAAAGGTAAGCAGTGCTCCACCATATAGCTTTTCAAAATTATGACTCCATATTTTTCTAGTCTTCATTCCTTAACAAATGCCTCAGAAAAAGACACCATTCTTGTTAAATTTTATCACCTCTCAAGCTTGTAGAAAGGATAACATTGATAAACCATAATAGTGAACATTTTATTTTCTGCTCTTGTGCAAAGAAAGACAATCTTCTTAGTTCAACTTCATGCAAGAGAAGGAAAATAAAAAGTAATCTAAGGCAGCCTCCAAGCCCATGTTCCTCATTGTGAGGTAAGGATCATCAGAAAGTGCCTTATGTAGTGCCCAGCAAGCACTACATAAGAGAAAACAGACAGCGTATTGGAAGTATATATGCACATGCATATATTGAAAGAAAGAAGTAGAGCTCTTTTATTAGCACTAGTTCTACATTTGGTCTGCATTGACATTTGAAAATTCCCTTTAAAATTAAATTGTATTAGAGATTTTCCTGACCCAAAATTAAATACATGATATCGTCAATAAATAGAAATTCCAGTATGAAAGGCCTGTCTGTCTTTTAATAATGATTGCTGTTTAAGTCAGATGTCGATATCTATTTATTAAAATACTTTTCTTTAACTCATATCTGTATCAGTTCTTTTGTACTTCTGATTTGAAACAAACAACAACAAAAAAAAAAAATTAAACATTTTGTTTGACCAATGAATGAAGTATGTCCTTATTTATGATCTTAACACAAAGACAATTTAGATCAATCCTGGCCAAACTGTGCATCTGCCAGTTAGAGAAGATACAGAGTTATGGTTATATTGTACTATAGCCAACTCTAGTCTCGCCTGAAAGAGCCACCTCACTTTGTACAAGCCTCCAAATATCCATCAGACTGTAACAGCCGTAACTTACTACAGTGGACTACAAGCTGTCTCTGTAAGGGGTAAATTATTAAGACTTTATGTGCTGCCATAGTCAGTCAAAGGTTATTGGCAACCTGTAGAACTCCCAGGACTGCATTTATCACTTACATCATCTGAAGCATTGCAACTTTCCCAGCAGAAAAAATAACATTTCTAAAAATTTAACAAGCTTTCTTAATTTTTTTCCACCAAGAATTTTAAGAGCTGACAGGAACATTTTTAAAAGCAAGAAACTTTTGCATACTAGCACATTTTAGCCACAGACCAAGTTTTAAGGTACAAAACAAACAGGAGAAATAGTAGACCAAATAGAAAACACAAAGGAAAACACATCTGATTAAAAAATTGTTCTCTTGTACGAACAGGAAAGAGTAAGTGCAGGTAAAGTATTGCTCAACCCCACTAATTTTTCTGAAATTACTAGGTGCTAAAATGTTGCAGATGTAAAAAGGAAATTACTAAGGACCAGCCAGAGTACAGAATAGGAGTTCCAGGAAGGAATCAGAAAGTACCCCTGCCACTCCACTAATTTATGTAAATAAGAAAAAACCCCATATCAAAATGTTCTCAATTATAAAATAAGCAAAGATTTTAGAATGTCTTCTTCTGTGCTCGTTTAGAAATAATCTATCTTCTCATTTTGACTTGAGAAACATTTAAGAATATGTTTAATGAAATCAGGACACCAAGTACCTAAACAATTCGCAAAAAATGTCTAAAACTTGAAAATTCTTCTTTGTAAACCCTTTTTTTCTGCTAGGAACAAACAAAATTTTAAAAAAATCAGTATCTTTAGCTTTCTAATGGTGTTAATTTTGAATATAATTAATTAGATCAACCTTAAAATGTGGAGCTCAGCTTTGACAGTAATCAATTCAGAAGAAAATTATAAGGTAAGAAAACCTACAAAGAAATTGACATAGTAAGTGATAGCAGTTCTATTCCCACCCTTAAGACACAGATATATACACACATATACATATGTAGTTCACATAGAGAAGGAAACATTTACAGAATTGATTAAATCAAAGGATTCTTTAGATTGGAAATGATTTCTGAAAGCCTTGAGTCCAACCATTAACCCAGCACTGCCAAGTCCACCACTAAATGATGTCCCCAAGTGCCACATCTACCCATCTTTTAACTATCTCCTGCCCTGAATTTTGACCTGCAGGATCTCGCAGAAAACAAAAAACGTGTTTTTAAACAACGAAGGGATTGAAATGAGGGACTCCAGAATTTTCAGCTCCTGAAATTGAGCCTTGGAATTTCCAGCTCCTTGAACTGAGCACTGAACTTCATGCTATGTTCCCCACCTCTTCCCTCTGTAAAAATATTACTTGTCTATTTCACCCCTGTATACAAGGTAACTTAGATGTTTTCAAAGTATATCCAGGGTGAAATGAAACTGATTATTGTATAAGTAATGGTTTATTTAGTTTTTTTAAATATGATCTTCCCCACTTTGTTCATGCATCAGAAACACCCACAGCTGTTATCTCTTCTCCCACAATTGGGAGAGATCAAATACATTATCGTGTCAACAGGAGGTTTGAATTATTTAAGTACCTGTGTCAAGTTTGAACTTATTTTTCAAGGCAGAGGTTGCATTGGGATGATCCAAACTCAAGTGTCTAATGTATCACTTCAGTGATCAGTAGTAGTTCAGAGAGAAGTCACAACAGAAATGAGACTTTTGAGGAGGAGATTCATATTAGGACCTTGGCACTTGGCAGAAGAGATAACTGGTCTTCTAACTTCATGAGCAGACAGCACGCATTGGCATGAGTGGGAGAAACTAGCAAGGGTAAAAGACATCTCTTTTCTCAATATACATTTAGAATTTCAACACTTTAATTTTCTATTAACACTTTTTTTTTTGTCAGTATTTTTCTTCAGCTTTTATTCATTTCCTCATCCAAGTCACACCGTGGCTTTTGGAAGGCACAGGGGTCTCTGGTGTGATTTACAAAGACACCTTGGCATAGGAAGTTACAAATCATCTACATAAGGCACAGAAGTATTCACAAGAAGCCAAGGAATTTACTAGGCAATCTCTCAATCCATTTGTCAAAGCACCTGCAGGACTCATTTGAAGGCAGGTGAACTAATAAACCTCAGAAAAGCAGCCACCAGGAGAGCATTCTGTTTCACTAAAAGCATTTGTAGCCTTTGCTCACATCCCCCACCAAAACACACACACTTTTTAACTTACTGGCTCTTATCTCACTCTCTGCTATAATAAATCAGAGGCTGAAAAAGCTAGTGGAGAGCACAACAATAGGGCTGAAAATCATGACCTTTGTGTGTAGTAATTGAAAACCACGGAGAGTTCAGAGTGCAGAATGGACTTTTGGACACATCTGTTCTGGGAGCTTTGAAGCCTGAAATTATCCTCTCTTGTAACTCTAGGCTTACATAGCAGTGTTGTCAAATTGTAAACTGGAGGTGCGTTAAATAATTATAGTTCACAGCCTTAGTATGTAATTACAGAATCAAAGATACTATACAGATATACTATTATCTTATTTAACAGAACATTTCTTTTTCTTCTCCTGGGACAGCAAATGTTTGTACCACCTGTTAGCATGTATCAGTTTTAGACATGCACAGAGCAGCTACTGAGACTGTAGTATTTGTAAACAGCTTCAGAGGGCTACCACCATTGTACTGTGCAGACAGAAATAACTTTGGAAAGATGTTTAAAAATAATAAAAGTGTAGTTAAGGACCAGCATAAAAGAGCACTTAAACCACAGTCCTCTGTTACCACTTTACCCTGTCTGACTTTATTCCCCAGAAAGTATGATACTACTGCCTGAGCACAATTAAATCACTCAGCAGTGAAAAACTCCTGACACTGGATCTTCTGTCTTTGCCACCACACATGAAACAACAGCATCAGTAGCTTCTGACTCTGGCTTAACTCACTAATGTATTCCCTAAGATCACAGAATCCCAGAATTTAGTACTTTAGAAAAGACCTCTGAAATCATTGAGTCCAACCTATGACCTAACACAACTGTGTCAACCAGACCATGGCACTTAGGACCACGTCCAGCTATTTTAGGGAGTATGTCCAGGCATTTAAGGGGGGCTATAGCTTAAATTTTACAAGGTCATTTAGAAGGGAAAGGGAAATTTGTATGATTTTTCCAATGTCATTTCTATGCAGGAGGGGAGCCCAGCTGTACATTGCCATTTTTTTTCAGCATTTGATTTATTGCTGTTCATATTTTCAATGCAGTTTCATGAGGAAAAGAAGTAGATACTCTTACTTTAACACCTCCCAGGACTGTGACTCTGTCACCTCCCTGGGCGGCCCATTCCAATGCCATTCTGTGAATAAATTCTTCCTAATATCCAATCTAAACCTCTCTTGGCACAGTTTAGGACTGTGTCCTCTCATCCTGTCATTGGTTTCCACAGAGAAGAGACTGACCCTACCTGGCTACACCCTCCATTCAGGGAGTTGCACAGAGTGGTATGGTCACTCTGGAAGTTCCTTTTTTCAGACTAAAAAATTCCAGCTCCCTCAGCTTCTCCTCACAGAATGTGCACTCCAGACCCTTCACCAGCTTCATTTCCCTTCTCTGAATAATTCAACAAATTACTAAAGTTAACCCCCCCCCGCCCTGAAAACTGGCTTGGCAACCACACAATTAGAAGCTCACATTCCCTTTTGTCTGTTACACCTTTCAGTTTAAATAGCTTATCCATGCCCTTGTCTTTGGAAGAAGTGTTGTCTGACTGCAACAAGCCAATTTATCACCAAAAAGGTTGAATGCCTTTTGATTTTTCATAATAATAAATTCCCTTCAATTGAAAAGACAGTCTTCTTAGGCAAATTAAATGCTCCCAAGGAAGTCTTTTCTCTTCCCTGCTGTTCACCAGGAGGGAGCTAAATTTGTTACCTGGACATTTCTATAGGAAGCCACTGCTAAACTCCCCTTTCTACAAACTTTAAAAAAAAAAAAAAAAAGAAAACCTATTCAATTACAGACAAACTTACGGCAAGAGAATGAGAAATACAATAAATAAATAAATATAAACAAATTAAAAAACCATTTTCATAATTCAATTAGAAAATGCAAATAATCTGAAGCGGTATCTCTTCACACTAAACCAAAATATGTTTGATTTTAAAAACTGCATTATTACCCTCTGAGTGGTAATGAACTTCCCACCTGCAACCCCCTTACTCCTTTTTCAAACACATAATTTCTCATGAACAGTTTGGGGAAGATGTCACATCATACAATATTGTCATAGTGCACCATGACATAATTAAGAGCTTCATTAACACATCAATAGAACATCATGTTAGCCTGTTTTAGAAACACATTTAAGATGTCTGAAATTATTGCAAATCAATTGTTGCAAATCACCACTAAAGTAAGTGCTGGATTTTGAATTCTTTTAGTTAAGTCCAGAGACTGTGGTGGAGAAATATAATGAATAACACTTATTATAGATGCCTGTAGAAGTAAAAATCATATGTAAACTATTCAACCATAGACTGCGAGAATATTTCTCTTCATCATTCTGCACCACAAAACCCAATCACACTTATCCCCATTAGCTTTCATAGCCTTGGAATTTTTAATAGGAATTATTTTCTTCTTCCAAGGAAAAATACTATTCTCTCCATCTTAGCCTTTCCAAGTAACAGTCAACAATCCCATTGTTTCAGAACAAGGAAACCATCAGGAACAAAACACTACAAATATGCTGCCCATCCTTTTGAGATGCATCTGTGAATTCACTTTTGACAGACAGCCGATTTTATTTCTCTCTGTGCTCTCCTCATGCATAGCAGTTTTTGTTACATGTGAAGACTACAGCACTAACCTAATTTAGGCTTCTGTAATGCCAGGCTCAGATAACTAACAGTTGTCTTCACATTACCATCTTAGCACCAGTAGATTTATGCCTTAAGACCTAAGAGCAGGCTCTAAATCAGCTCTGCTTCCATACTAGCTATACTTAGCAATTGCATCCAGTGTTGCTTGTTAAATCATCTGAGGCCATTTTGATTACAAATTTTTATAGAGTATAATTTTAGACCAGAGCATACTGTCTGTAAAGTGCAGCATGACTGTGAACACCTCATGAACAACCAGAAAGCTGGAAAACTACAGAAACAAAAAAATATAGGTATTCACCTATGTACTGAACCTGAGTGGACTTGTTTCTATTAGTACAAAAAAACAGAGTAACTGAAAATCAGCATGAAAGCACAAAACTATTTCAGAGTTAAAAAAAAAAAAGATAAAAAATGTCAGAAGAAAATTAATATAGCTTTAAAGATAGAATACAGCATATGAGCTGGGCTTCTAAGTGTAGCATGTAGGCACACAATTAAAGGGCAATTGTCAAACCCTGACATCAAAGATGGGAAAGAAAACCAGAAATGCTATGTTTAGAAATGCCATTGATACAATCTCCATATCATATTTTATATACAGTTTAAGACATGCCACACAAGTTTAAAAAGAAAAAAAACCAGCTACATGCAATGACAAAACCCAATATGGGACATGCAGGAAGGAATCAAGTTTCCTGTAGCATGAAACTTAAGAAAATTTAATTATTATAGAATGAATCCTAGAGTATTGTATTTACTCAGACTTATGAATCCAGTTCTGTCACACTTTTTACCAGACCATCATCCTCTCCTACAATTAAAAAAAAGCTTTGAAAAAGCAATAATATATTCCTGCTCTCTAAGAAGTACACAGACTACGTGTTAGGAGAGACAACCATGATTTTGGGGTGATCTGATCATGTACTTGAAACAGGGTGACAGCAATTTTTGAAGGAGCAGGTCTGTGCAAAGTAAAATTGAGATAAAGTAATAATGGTTTGAAATGCAGATGTTAAGGGTTCAGCTAGGAAGTTTTAGTCTTGCACCTGGCTCAGCTGCATACCACTTAAAAAAAAAAAAAAAAAAAGACAGAGTTGCTTTTGGCCTTTTTATTTCCATTGATAAGCAAACAGATTGCCACATGTCATGATAACAGTATTAATTGTGAAATATGAAGAAGCCAGTGAAATATGAAGAAGCCAGAGTTCAAACAGAAGAGTATAGACAAATATGGTGGTGGTGTGGCTGAACTGGCAACTCATTTTATCAACAGTCTACATGTACTGATAGCTGAAGAACACAGTAGAGGTAAAACAAGCAGGTAACACCAAACTCTCACATTCTTATTTTCCAGCCACTGTACCAGCCTTAATAACAGTTCAGAGAAAAGCTGCGAAGCATTAGCTGAAGAAGCCATGCACTACATTCTCTTTAAGTACTTGCTCAAGGCTACTCTCTAGATTCAGGTAAGCGTATAAGTGTTTGCAGCGTTTAAGACAGGCTAGAGAACAGCAGGATCTGAGGCTCTGTCATGATGCCTATGCTTTGAGGAAGGCATATGCAAAGGCCAGGACAAATGGCAGGGTCACTGAAGGGCAGCTCTACTGGTGCTTTTGGAGTATGTGCGGGAATATCTCCTCTGCCCCTCCGAAAGGAATCCCCCTCCCTTACCTGAGCCAAATGCCACAAATCAGGAGTCTGCTGTTTAAAAGGCCAACTGGAACAGAATTCCATCCAAAATACATCCTTGACTTTACTATTATTTGCTTTAAACTCAAAAAATATTTTTTTTCCCCAGGAGACAACATACTTGAATGTTGAAAGATTATCATATTCACTGATTATATTATTCACTGATGATTAAGTGAGGGCATTTCTAAACTACTCAGCATGCACAACAACTGATTCAAACCAAAGGGGACTTGATACCATTTTTTTTTTTTTTTTTGGTTGGTTGGGGTTTTGTTTGTTTGTTAAATTTTACCTGGTAGCTTTACTTGTAAAGCTACCAAGCCTTTATACACCATGCACATTCTTCTTGAGTGTGGGCCATTGATCTGCTCTGTGCAGAATAGCCAGTTATCTGGCCACAGGGAGGATTGTTTGTGACACTGTTTAATATTCTAAGCAATATAAAAGTGAAATAACCCTTAAGATCAGGTTCTAATGTATGTGATTACTTGACTATTACTGAAAATTCAGTGTATGTTTTTAAAAGTACAGATTGGCCATCCTTCAAAGTATTCCAGTGGCTATTCTTGTATGACAGACAGATTCTCCCATTGATGGCATGACAACTGACTGTGCAGTCACTTGACGGTTACATAGAACAAAATTCTGATAAACTGAAAACCCCCAGAGTTGAAGTTACAGGTGTCAGAGGAATTTTAGAAGAAAAGGCTCAGACATTATGTGAACTATAAAACCTACCCTGTATATGAGCTCGTTTGATCTTCCAAAAATATTCTGTTCTTTTCCCACGATCAAACAAAACACCCACATGCACTGAAAACATGTCCTTGCTTTCAAACAACAAATTATTTTTACACATTTACAGCATTTCCAAATCATGTCACAATTTGACACCATTATCAGCACCACACCAGATTATTCTGTTACAGATCTTACCTCATTCCTTGAAGCTTCACGTTATTAAAAATTACATTATGTGATTATTTTAATTATGAAGGCAGGTAAGTTAATCAGAGAGAGTGCTTCAAAAATGGAGGCTTGCACTTTAGGGATAGTTGGTGCACTATTGCTTTAACAAGCAAAATAAGACATTAAATGTACTTTAACATAAAAATCATACTTTATACATAGATACACACAAAAATGTCGTTATTTTAAGAGCCCAGTCCAAGAAATTAGAAAACAAATTAAAGCTCTAGAAATAATCTGCCCACATTTTTTTTTTTTTATTTTTGAGCAAGCTAACTGAGAGATAACCAATAAACTGAACTGCAAACAGAGTTTAAAGTAGAAGACAATCTGCTACGTCTGTTCATTTTTGGTGTCATGAATTCGGCTGTTTCAAGATCTACACCTCTTAACTTTCCTTGCTCTAAAGGAAGGAAGTGTGAGAACAACCTCGCCTGCTGTTATGCAATCTACTCCTTTCCTTTTGAGGATGATGAAGCATCCTCATGAGCTGATGGAAAAGCTCATGTTACACAGTTAAACAAATGTCTCCATGAGGCAAAGATATCAGACATTTAATACTGGAGCTGCCACCATGGCCACACAGAAGGCAAAATAATTCCAAAGGCATTCCACTTCATCAACATACAGAGTCCTTTGCTGTGTTGGAGGCACACCAACACAGAAAGTGTAGGAGAATTGAGATCCTCCTGCTGTGGCCACTAGCACAACCTACGAAATCATCCAGGTGGTTGTTAGGACCTACTGCTGCTTCTAGGGACAATTCTGCACTGTGGAACACTCTCTTATGTTCTCTTGGGGATCACTAGAGCATCAACTACCTGTGATTTTCTTAAGCACCACACTTTGGTAAAAATATTTATCTGCAAAAAACCTGGTTCTTAGAAGAGAGCACTACAATAATTGTCAAGATGTATGCAATAGAAACAGGATGTCCCACTTCTCACAGAAATCTGCATTTATCACACTTAAACGAAATGTCATCTGTGTGGATGATAGATGAATCCTTTTTTAAACAATAATTAGTAACACATTCCAGTGGCTTTCTAGATATGCAATGCATTTCCATGTGTTAAATATTAAAAAATGCCCATCAGAGAAATTTAATTCAGCTATCACTTCAATTTTCAGGACTACAGTATACCAAAGATAACTTCCTTGGATTTCTGAGTGAAGTATGAATTTAACTTCATTTTCAGAGATACACATCTGCTGAACAAATACATTTACCAGAGTATTGTTATCAATTTTCTAATGATGTCTATTATCAAAAATCATGTAGTCAATTAAAGACCAACATCTTTGAATCAGAAAAGAAACCATGGTTTCGAATATATTACGTAACATGCACTTAATTACCAAAATGCTATGCTGTGTGCAGTGTTTGGCCTTCTTTTGAAATAGTTTAGTAAAAAAGAATAATAAAACTCTGAGTTGTTTATGATGCTAAACATAGAATAGGAAAGATATTGGCAAACAGGCATCTTTCTTCCTTGGCTTGTTAGGTACAAGACAGGCCTAAAGGATTTTATATAGCTCCTACAAAATTAAAAATATAAATTCTAGCTGTTGATGCATTTTTGTTGGTCAGAGCATTTTCCTCATTTTATAAAGTTTATAAAACTGCCAAACAGTTTCTAGAACTCCTATGAAACCAAATGGAGTAATATTCAAAGCACTATCATAATATGCTTTCTAGCGTCTTCACTTTATTTATTACTGTTTGCCAATATAATTCATTTCTTCATGTTTAGCATCAAAAGGGCTCTGCTATCTTTCATGATCAGCAATCTTATGCAAGTGCTAAAATAGAATTAGGACTTTCATCCCTTCTTCAATCAAATTTGCTATATAATTACAGAGGACATACATCTCACTTACACAACATTATCTCAACGCTCTTCAGATTACTTTAAGAACACATTGCTCCTTAACATTCCAAGACCCATTAACAACTTCCCTACATCTACGTGGTTTCACTCTGTTAAAAACACAGACCTAGCAGTGATTAAAAATTAAAACTTGAAAACAAACAATTTGCCAGTTAAAAGAGATACATTTGAGTCCTACAAATATGCAAGTTTTCCGATCTCTTTTTGAGTACAGTTCTGTGGCATGCAAAAATTATTTCAGTAGTCAGGCTTCAGCCTCATGCAGCAAATACATTCACAAAAAGCATCTTCATGACTAAATCTTCACTGAAATCAAAAGGGGCAGTATAGCTTCAAGCAAGACTTAGAATAAGTCATATGACCAACAAAACCAGATATCTAACAGATGAAATTTCTGCCTGACGGTGCATGCAGGCTGTACCAGCACTATCTGTAACTCAGTCAGAATAAGATTAGCTAGATATCTTAGATCTTCTTTTGGTCAGCATTCTTTTCAAATGATTGCCTTGCCAAGTTACACAAAATTTCCACCTATTCTTACAAAAAATTCTTATAAATTTGCAGTTTTAATTCTTCCAGGAGAAAGAAGTATAGAATATATTTAATTTACATAGATTTCTTTGAATAATACCAATTTAATTACATACCTGATGAAATGTAGAAATTCTAAACCACTTCAAAATTTCATGTGGACTGTTCCAAAGACTACTAAAAAGTACTAATGGCTTCAAATGGCACTTGAAACTAGTGTCATTAAAGAGTACTAAACATTGCTAACAGCTATCCTTTGTACACTTTGAAGAGTCTTTGCAGATAAGAAGGGATACTGAAATAATTTTCTACTTGTTATGTACGAAGTAATGGTATCTTGGTAAAAATAAACTCAGAACTAAGCACACAAACCCCTCTGATGATGAAGAAATATGAAACAATACAAAACAGTAAAAGTTTTAAGTAAAAAAATGCACGTATCTTTCATTTGCACAGCTTCAGGTGATTCACACCACATGCTTGGGGGAAAAAACAAACCCAAACCAATAAGAAATCTCTTAGGCACTGTCTTGATGGAAACAACAAAGAAGCAACTAATCTGTAAATACACTTTAAGTTCCTCTGTCCACCTTTTATAGGCAAGAGTGCAGCAGCAGAGCAGATAGCTATCAGGGAAATGAAGCTGAGCACAAACTGGGTGTAGATGTTTGAGAAGTCACTTATGTTTTTCACAAAATTTTTGAGAGTTTTCCATACTGAAATCTAAAGAAGTTGGTCATACAAACAAATTCAAGCATCTGGGCTTTCATGAGTATCTGACATGTTATTTGTAGATAATACTGATTGTTAAGAGGGGCAGAAATAGGGCAGGGAATATCTGAACTTCTGAAAAAAATTTCCAGCTGTCTTCACTGTGTGCTGGTAGAGAAGCCCACCTTTCCATCCTGGGTATCCTCAGAGCTCAGCACTTGCAGGCAGTGGAAAGGTCCTCAAACATCCTCCCAAGCCTTGAGCAGAGAGGTTCTTTTAGAGGGAAATCTGGGGGAGGAGAAGTCTAGGAACAGCTACAAATGATTACCAAAGTGGCAATTAGTTTAAGCAAACACTTCCATCTTTAAAGACCTTCTATGTCCATGTCATATTGTTTAAAAAAGAAAATTATCAGTAAAATCAGCAGAAGGAGGGAAAGAAAATCCTGGATTGTTTCCTAGGACATGCTGTCATACATGAAAAGAATAAACATCATCATAAAAGCAGTGCTTTCTGAGCTTTGGACAGTCTTCAGCTAAGGAAGTTATGTTAGATTGTAAAAAATCCACTTGTAGGTATGAGTTTAGTCTTTACCCTGTTATTATGATTACAAAAGTCCAAAGATGACACATGGTTGACCATGACCAGCAAAACCAATAGGAAATCATGTATGCCCACATGAAGTTCTAGAGGCAGGCAGATTAGGTAGATGCAGTTTAACTAAGACAAGTTTGGTCACTGAGGACAGATGACAACATGGTTAGGAAGAAAAGGGATCTAAATGAAACTATTATTCCTGAGAGTGAGCTTTGACAGAAGCTCCCCTCATTCCTCATGCCCACAAACACATTTCCCTCACAACTGGCTTCTCTCAACATTGGTGAGTTTGCAAAAATATTTCTAGATCACCCTCAAGAAATTCAGCCAGGAAAATGGAAAAAACCTAGGACAGATGAGCTAGGACTCTACCTACTGTATTTTATCTCCATATAGAAGCAACAGGAGCTGAGGCATTAGCAGCTCGTTACCTCCATTTGATCCAATTAATATTGGATCAAGGCAGACAAATATTGCATCAATGCCAGACAATATTGGACCAATGCTGACAAAATTTCAAGCCCGAGACCCCAGGCTCCAGGAAAAAAACCAACAGACAAACAAAGAAAAAAGCGTTCCTTTATTCTTCCAAACTATTATTCTGCTATAGAAATTAAAGAGCACAGAAACAGAGAGGCAAACTGAAAAGTTTTGCTTCTTGCTTTTCAGTAAACTGCAAGTTGAATCAAAGATGCAGAACTGTTTCTAAGTAAACAAGTTGACAGAGGAAAGGTCAGACCACTAAAGAATAAGTATGCTGAGATTCTTTCCTGTCGCTGAGATTCAGCGGAAAGCTTTATATCTTGGGAATGAAGAAATACACAATCACAGACAGGAAATCAGTTGAGATTAAAGTCAAGAGGTAGAGAAAGAGAGGAGATAGTTATATATAGTTATACTTTTATTTATTGTTTTATTTTAAAATACATGGAATATTTAATTCTGCCACAACACATCTATATATATGGGGAAATTAGTCAAAATTAATTTGCATTACTTTGGCTAATGTAAATATATTTTTTCTATGTGCCATTCTTGTTTAGATATTGGTTTTGACTTAAAAAATAATTATTAAATAACCTATCCTGAGCATGAAAGTAAGTGTCCAGAGTGATGAAATTCTTAGTTTTCAAACCAAAAAAATATAAGCAGATTTGTCCAAGAGACCTACTTATTCTTCCGATGTATTTTAAGTCCTGTTACTTTAGATATAACGAGACAAAGTTACCTGAGGTAAACACCATTTACTAAACAAAAAAGATGCATACATCCCATCATCTTGTTCATGTCAGGGTTGTGTGAAAAATATAAAATTATACAAAGAAGCTTATGAACACTTACAGATTGCTTTTAAGATGAAAGCCAGGAATTTTCATCCTCTTTGTCAGATCTATCTGAAGCCCAGCTGCTGGGAAAGAAGCAGCAGGAGGAGTCCAGGGCAGCCTTGTTTTGCCCTTCATCACTCAAGAAGGGGTTAACCACCCCTTTAATTCCTCTGCTTCCTATAGCAACACTTCTAGAGGTGAAGCAGAGAAGGAAGAATGGATGTGGAAGGAATCAACCTGTTTAGAGCTGGATTAAATTGCATAAATGGAAGATAGGAAAACATGAGGTGATGGCCTTCTACCTACTATTTCCCATCACTCCATGTGCTTAAGGATCTGCAACTATTGGTGACTCCTGGTCACTGGGAGGGACACTCACAGGCAAGGCACTGACAACAGAACTATTGCTCCATTTAGTTTCAAATGGCAAATAAGGCAGGTGGGAAACAAATCTCACCAGTTATTCACAAAGGTGATTAATAAGAGTCATGTAGTCTTCTGGTGAAGACAGATTAAAAATGATAATTTCTTTGAAGAAAGATAGCAGAGGGGTTGTGCTGTTTCTTTTACTGAAGGTATTTGGATAATTGGTCTTTTCCAGCAATTAACCCAGAACTGCCCTATTTTTCAATTAGACAAGAATCTAATTTGCATGTTCTCAAAGACAACAGGATATTCTGCTTCCTGTGGCTTTTAAATGGTGCAAAGGTAACCTTAGCTGTCCCTGCAAAAATATTTCACTTGCATTTTCAAACAAGCTGTCAGAACTTCCCTGCAACAGAACAAGGTAAAAAAATGTGTCAGATACAGGAGAAGAGAGGATTGCAATCTTGAGTCCTGCGCTGAATTTAATTTCCTGTCACAGCTCCATAAAGGTATTGGGATGAAGGTGGGGGTGAAAAGCTTTAAAGTTAAGTGAAAGAATATCTGTCCACATCCAAGTTTTGCTTATAAATATGTGCATATAAATCCTTATATTTTATACCTAAAATTTAGGATTTCAAATGCAATAGCTTCCTCTGACAAAAAGAAATTCTGTGTATGTTACTCATATAGTATTTTCAGATCACAGAACATATAAATTATACTCAGCCCTCCCAAAACTTAGGGCAGCTCTAACTCCATAATGTTTTTTCTTGTGATTGCAGTGAACTAAATCATGTTCCTTAAAATTTTCCTCCTCTAAACAGCACATTTGAAATACACTTCACAGAAGGATGAATCAACAGAAAATTCTCCTGCCTTTTGCTAAGATTTCAAAAAATATCACTTTCCTGGGGAGATCCAGAAACCACTTGAACTTACCTCACTGCAGCAGGTGCATTCAAGATATTCTTGTATTCTGTTCTAAATAGCATATGAATAAGAGACCTGGAGCTATACAAGAATTTCTCCTTTTTTCCTTCTTCAATCTCATTAGCATTGCCTTCACCATCTCTCAGAGGGGCTACCCTAGTTCTCTCAGGTCAGCTTCAACTCTTCTTCTTACAATGCTTCACTTTGAAGCAAGAGAATTAATAATACTAGTTATTCTCCACATTATAAAATAACTGGTCACATCCCATTTAAACATGTTGTTTGATTTTCCCATTATGCAAAATTACTGGGTAAATGGGAGGGAAAAAGGGAGGCATCACTGCTGAATTGTCATGCATGTGTTAAAAAATCCTCATGATTGTAAGACCCAACAGGTTTTCTTTCTGCTGAACTGGGACCTATTTAAAGCAAAATGATACATTTAAAATGATTTCCTAGTGGATTCGATTAGAGAAATAAATTAATGACTGGTATTAAATAAAACATTGTGGCACTGAATATTATGGCAACTTGATTTGCATAATTTAACAGTTGCAGGGACTTAGGGAAATAACAATGTAAATGAGTGCTGAAAATGTGCAGTAATGAAAAAGCAGATTTTGCCATGCATAAGACTCTTCCCCCATGATTTTATTTTAAGGTAATCTTCTCATTTCTTAATTACATTTTTAAATAAAGGTTAAAACAATTTGTTGTCAACACCTCTGCTGTCACTTCATTCTGGTGTTGTTACAGATATGTAACAACAATGGGAAGCTTCTCTTCCCATTTATTTTCCATAAAATAAAAGTTAAGTTCTGAATATAGAACACAGTCAGAAATCCTCAAAGATGACAAAATAAAAATAAAATCAAAATGAAAATAAACACACCCCCCGCCACTACTTAAAAACTATAAAATAGCATTTTCATTTTACTGTTTCCTGCCAGGCAAACCTTGAGGAAAACAGATATTTAATAAAATTGGGAAAGCACTCATTCAAATAATAATAATAGCAAAATCAAATATTTTAGTTCAATATTTCATAAATAATTAAGAGTTGGGTTTCAGTTGCAGTTCACAAATTTCACTTTGTTAAAAAAAATATATCACGGTAGTAAAATGCATAGATCAATATTTATCTGGGAAGCCACACTGTGATTTTTAATTTTATCATGTTCACAGCAATTAAACACTCCGGAGTTACTCTGCTCCATAAATAACACTATGGTTCTTTTATAACATCTAACACTCATGCACAACACCAAATAATTTGCCTTTCAGTTTGTCCTCACTTGCTGATAGGAAAAAAAACCCCAAACCAAAACCACAAAGAGATCAAGGCTTCATAAGATGTGTAAGGCTAGCCAAGCGCTCCATTGGCATGTAAAGCAGCAGATGCTGCGTTTTCATATCCTGCTTTGACTGGCATAAATAAGGGCAGGTACACAAACACCTAAGTGCTCTCTATAGGGTCTCAGTCAAATCTGAGAGGGCCAATTTAACAAGACAGTTTGTCACCTCTAACTCACCACAGTGGGTTTGTACAAGGGACACTGCACAAGCCAAGTAAAACTAGCAATCTGAAACTGTCACACATGAGCTCACTATTATTGCTGCCATGGTGGTTCTGCTCACCCCAGCATAAAGAAACAAAACCTCTGTGGAGGATTGTGTGCATCTTCTGAGATTATACTGATTATCTCCATACAAATTCACCCCTCACTTTCAAAATAAGGAAACCAAAGATTAAAAACCAAAAACCCCAGCCTGGTTATTGTTAAGCCTTTTGAATTAAATTTAATAGACTAAAAATTACAATGATAACCTTATAACTACAATCCTTCTGGGCTGGACTTCTGAATTAATGCAAATGATGCACTTTTTGCTTTATGGAATGCAATCTTAACTAATTCCATGAAAAATGAGATAAAGTAAAGGTGAAGTCATGGACTACAAGAGGTAAGAATGCAATACAAAATGTCTTTGTAAATAATCAGAAAGGTAATGCAGTTATGACTGTCAAAACAACAAATTGAAACAAATTATCTAGTCATATTGGTATTATAAGCCTGCTCTGTTACATACATGTTTACACATCTATGCAAACAAACTCAAAAATGTTCCAAAACATTTAGATTATTATTTTCATGGTTCAGTTCAGTCAAAGAGACTGGATGTTTCTTAGTGGAAGTTTCTTTGAGAGATAACATTAACCAACCTGCTGTAGAAATAAGGCAGGTTAGAAAAATCTTGATAGTATAATAATGAAAAGCAAAGTTCACTGTTAGTAAACAGATTAATGCAGCAGAAGTAAATTTATTAGAAGCAATCTGTTATTGCAAATTCCACATTTGTTCCAAAATACAACTGGTTTGATTTTGCACTTTGTACAGTCAGAAAACTGAGATCTTATTTGCTTCATTCTTGTTCATGAAACATCTTGAGAAACATTGATTCATCCTATAAGATAAAGGCTTATGAAGCACTTTCTGGAACCAAATATTTTTGAAAATCTATTTTTAAAATAAGTATACAAACAGTCTAGCACTTTTTTTTTTTTAAAGTAGTTTAAGAAATGTAGTAACTGAAGAAACCAGAACAACAGATTATCACGAGAAACCCTTTAACACTCCCCACCCTTAGAAGTTCATCAATGCAGGATTATTTCTGAAAGGAAAGTTGCCAGATGAATAAACTTAATGATATCCTTCATCCACCTAGGAGTACATGCACTTCAGGCATGCCTCACATTCACCTGAAATAACCTATGGAGCAGGTTGGAAATGTTTTCCCTTCCCATACACACAGCAGACTTCACAAGTCTAAAGTAATTTGCACGAGTACCAAACCCAACATTTTTTACTCGAACAGTTATTTTTAATGGCTATTTTGCAACATGATATTTTTTGCGTTTACAAGTTTTTGATAGTGTAACTTTTCAGTTGGCCTCTCCTTTGGGCAGCTGCAAAAGGCATGGCAGTTTCTTTCTGTGTTTTAACGTCCTGGCTGCAGCCCTTGATGTAGCTATTAATACAGGAGAGCGAACAACATGGTAATACAAACTGCAAGCTAAAGGTTTTTAAAAAGTTACTTGACTTCTGAAAACACAAGTAAACTCAAACAAGAAGCATGTAACAGGTGGTTGAATAAGGAAAAATAAAACTAGAAGCATTTACATCCTAAAATGATCATTGCCAAGGAAGCCAGAAAATCCATGCTAATTAGAATTTTTGCTGTGTGTAACGGATTCAAGTCTCAATTCCCAGTTTCTACAACACTATTTTGTTTTACTAAAGCTTCTCCATAGAAATTTGAAAACAACCTGAGGTGAAAAAATAATTGAAAATATTTACTTACAATAATCCAAAATTCACTTTCTAATATTTTGTTTGACCTTTGAAATACAATGCAAATTAAGAATATTACTGCTATTAAAAAAAAAGGCTTTATGTACAATGCGGCGTAATATAAATGAGGATCACTCTGGGTGAGCAGCATTAAAAAAAATCAAACCCAAATCTATGAGAAATTTTTAATGGCAGCTAGGTCTGCCAACAAATTCAGGTGTCAAGAACCAGCACCCCCAAAATGAAACACAGAGGAAGACAGACATATCAGTATACCATTAACACTTGAAATGGGATACAGCTGTCAAGCTGCTGGATATCAAACTGTATAAGGTCATGAAAAACCACAATCATAGGGTTGCCCTGACACTGTGTCATTTCCTCTGACCAACCTCCTTTGAGATAGCTCTTCAAACAACATCTGGATTTGCGTGCTTCTGTCCTTCTCACAAGGGTTCAAAGCACAAACAAAAAGAGCCTATGCAAGCAGAAAAACTAACCTTCACCTTTTCATTTTTCTATTTTCTGATCTTTTTTGTCCTGTTTCTTCAATAGAAAATAAAACCATAACAAGGTTGGTGAACAGCATGGGGCACAGACTTCAATGTGGCATTTAAAGGAAAATCTGCTGTCTTTATTATGTTTCAAGAAAAAATTATCTGTCTGCCAGGAATTCATTTTTAAGTTTCCTACACAACAAGATGTAATTTCAAAGCTGAAAAAGAATATGTAACTAGTGTTGACACTGATATAACTGCATTTTCAAGCAGAGTTTCCTTTATGCATAGGCCACTGGCAACTCTTCAGCAGATAGTTTATATATAATGTTACATACACATATGGCTTCCTTCCCCCTGCTCAACCAATGCAACAAGGCATGACAATTCCCATGAGGATTTTATTCAACTTTGACACCAAATATTCTTCCCTTTGGACATTTTGAACTTAGAGCTGACATTTTTCTACTCTACATCACCAAGCAATAAATTATTGTTTGTATTGGTAAGGGTTGATTCATTTTTTTTTAGTTACTTTGATTTTTTTTCTATGTGTTTTTTTGGACAGTAAATTAGGGGTTTTTTTTAAAAGAAAAAATAGCTTCATCAAATTCTTCAGCAAAGACTGAATGAAAAAAGGAGGAGGGGAAAGGACATTGGAAGCAAGGAAGTACTGTTCCATTATAAATTCAATTTTTTTGTAATAAGTAGATAGCATTTTTTATCAGGTCACTGAATCCAATAAAAATTATTTGAATAAAACATTTGCTATTAACTTGTTATTAACTTCTATATTACTGATAGGTTTCTGTAGGGCTTAAGTTATTTTAAGCACTGAAAGAATTTTGATTAATTGGACAACATCTTTAAATAAACAATTCATATATTTATGTGTGTACATAATCACACATTGGTTGTGATTTTGTCTGTTGTTCTAGCTTCTCTTTAACCCCACTATTGATAACCTATAGCCTTTACAAAACATAGCCAATTTTGAACTACATATGGTATTGAAAAAATGTTACCCTTAAGCAAGAAAAAAAAAAAAAGAAAAAAACCTAAAACAACCCAGAAAAAGAAACTGCACCTGGGTATCCTCCAGCTAATTCACAAATGCCTTGCATAAAACATGAATTTTACAAGTACAAAATAAATTATACAATTCATTTTTTCCACATTTAATAGCCATGCCAGTGTAGAGGGACTGTGCTAAGCCTTTGTATGATCATTCTGAATCAGGACACATTACAGCTCCATCACTTTCATCATTTAATAATGAACTAAAAAAAAAAATATAAGGTAAGTATCACCATTGGTATATTTTTGATAATGCAACAACACAAATAAATGGACTTCATTTGGTTGAAAAGGTGATATACTGAAAACAAAAAAAGCCATTTTATTGAGGAATTGTTCTGCACTAGCACAACCTTCTTGCTCTGCATCCAAAAATACCATCAATACAAATAATGCCGTTAGCATAGGCTAAACATGACAGATATGTTTAAAATACTATTGCTGTAAGCAGTACATTATTTAATCCACACAAGATAAAGATTTAAAATCGCAAAACCTCCAAACCCCTCCAAAAAGAAACCAAAACTCAAGCAGAATCATAGAATTTAATTTCAAAGCCACAACTGAATAGATGGTGCTATAACACATGTTCACAGTCCTTTCAACAAGAGGAGGACACTCATATTGCTACTCCCAGGACAATGCCAGAAATGCAAAAGGAAGTTTGTCACTCCTGCAGTCCACTGCCTCATACACCTGCTTAGGCAAAAATAAAACCCCTGTGGAATTTGCGTGGCCTCAACAGAAAAATTCCCCCTTATCATCTAAAATCCACGTTCCTAAAAAATAATCCGTCCTTTCCTTTCACCCAGCTATGATACACCAGGAGTAGTAAATGCACAAAAGTAAATTCAAACATTATTTTTTCTCTGAAACAAGTCATGGCTAGGTGTTCAAATTCTCTTTCACACACACATGTAATTTATAAAGTAATGTAATGTAAACTTAAAAAAAAACATATCACAATAAACCCAAAACAGTAACAATCCAAACTGTTAAAAGCAGTGTAAAATAAAGGATGTGAGAAAACCAATATTTATTTCTATAGCTAAACAGAAGAAATTTGGAGGATAAGTTGCCAAAACAGAAACATAAGTAAACCACTTCAGCTAACAAGCTTTTGTATTGTAAGACTACACACAACAAGCTAATGCTAAACCATAGTTACATGAGGAAAAATGAGTCAGGATACTTGCAAGCTGTACAACTGAGCAGGTCTGCAGAGGAAACATCATCTTCTGTGTCCAAAAACATCACTAACTTGTGCAGGAGAAGTAGCATGTAGATATACACGTAGCCTCCTAGAATCCCCTGCCACATGTGAAGCCAATTTAAGGTGTTAATTTACACACAGCTGATCCCTATATTCTTATAATGAACACTTACCACAGCAATTAAGTGTGGCCCCAAGTCATGAAGAGAAAGCTTCCACTTACCTAAAATGAAAAAAAAAAGGAAATAAATAAGATAAAAGAAGTTATCAGAAACTTAGTGTTACAGATCCAATATTTAGGAGAGAAAAATTAGATTTACTGCCTTTAGTTTTAATTTTTCCTTTTGTCCTCACCCTCTCACCATGAAAAAAAAAAAAAAAAATTGCAGGGGATGAAAAACTATAGTTGTCTGCATGTACTACAACCAGCATATATATTTAATCAACACACATCTTTGTCAATGTGCCAGACTGTTCAGCAGGGATGGGCAGAGCAGCTGCTCTGGGCAATTCCCCGGCTGGGGGGCCAGACCCACATCTCACTCCCCCACTCCCTCAGGGGGCTGTGTCAGGACAAACCCTTCTGCCTGAGGCAGCAGCCAAAGGGTCACTCAATCACTGCACACCTGATGCAGCTTCACCCCTTCTGAATGGGTGGATTGGTTTCAGTGGCCTTACTCAAAAGCAAGATAAAACTAAATTCATGCATCGTTATAAACACAGCAACTATAAAATTGGCACAGTATTTAATCCCTTCTGCTTAAATAGCTCCTAATAACTGAAGTGGTTTTAGATCAGAAGTCCTCCATAATTCATTAACTTTGTAATCAAAAACTGTGATAAAAAAACTTAATTCAGTGAAATATGAAATGAGGTAGTATCTGAGAGTTCCTGGGATATGAAATTTAAAAAATAGAACATATTGTCTCCACTGTAAATGTGTATACAGACATTCAAATCCTTTCTAAATACTGGCATGTACTGTCAAAGAAGGGGTTGTTCGAGAGCACACCACTCTTCAACCTTTCAACATGAAATACTTAATGTGTAAGGACACTTAAAAGAGAGGTTAGGAGGAGAGAAAAAGAAAAAGAACAAATCTCTCATTTACAATTGATACCACCTTTGAACTGCACTACTTCTTTTCTAAATTTGCCATCATAGGAAGTGTTTGAATAATTTAAACATTATGTACATGTCAATAAGAAACTTTGAAAACCTGTTAAGGAGAAACAAAGGATTTCCTACAGAGTCTAGCTGACTATTTAATAAACCTCTAATTGTCAGAAGATTTAAAATAGTTTGCATGCAGTTGTACCCCTCCAATATATATTTAAAGTGCATCCTTTTTGTTAGTTTTTTTTTTTTTCCCTTAACACAGCATAAATATTCCTGTTATTTTGGAGACAGAGATGCCATCTAATTAGCACAAGGCTGTGTCATGCAGTACAGTTGTAGAGCCCTTTTCACCTGTTACCTATCTCCTTTCTCCCAAGGAAGAGAGAGGCAGATGGATCAGGGGCCAGAAAAAACACAATGGGGATGAGACAATACCAAAAATCCCTCTTTGTCAATCCCTCTAAAGCTCTTCATTAACTTTCATTTTTTTTTTCCCTAAAATTTGTATCATTGGTAAGTAAACTAAGACCTTGTAAGAAATACATTTCCCTTCAGCCTTTTGCTTAATGTTTTCATATTGCTCATAGCTAAGACATTGCTTTTCTGCATCGTTTCATCCAAAGAGACACTCTGCAGGAAAGGACTCAGATGCTAAGGCTCTAAACAAACACTCAAATTTGACATAAACAAACACATTCATGATGCATTTGACAAACTAGGATTGGGAATATAGAGCACAGGTCTGATACTGTTTCTAAAGTACCTCTTCTTTCTACCACTACCATACTACTACAGGATAGTTGGAAACCCAGAACAACAGTTGGCTTTTAACAAACATATCTAAGTATTAAGAGTTACTTAACTGTAAGTAGCAATCCTGGAAAGAGTTATCAAAATATTTAAGCTGGGTGGCTGTCAGAATGATTTTGTGGCATCTGATATTGTTAGGAATTATCTCACAATTCTGCTGCTGTTGTTCCTCCTGGGCAGGTCTGCACAGAGAGTGTGCTTCCTCCCTCCACATCACCCTGCTATTACATCACCTAACATGCTGTTAGAAAAATCCCATATTTTGCTTTTAAAATCAACAAAAGCAAAAAAGAAACACCATCTACTTTCTACACACTTTAGTTCTAGTAGTTCATTGCAAAACTTATTAAGACTCTGTTTTCCCTCCAAAATATGGCATTGTAAATGTTCTATTACTACATATATTTAACATACTGACTCCTCTTTATGTTACCTTGCGTCACCATCCTATTCACGATTTTATTATTTTAAAAAACTCCACAAGCCAAACCCAGAGTGCATAGGTAATCAAGGTGCTGATATAAGATTCACTAATATGAACAGTTATAGCTTTATCCAGAAGAGAGAAGCTGTGCTGCAAGATAAGCCCTTGGCATGAATGGCTTTCTGCCAAGTTTCCAGGCTTCAGCCTCCGAGGAAGATAAAGACACCTTGAAATCCCAGATCAGAAAAACTTGTATGCAAAAGTTAACCTTGCCTCAGAGTCACTTCAGCTTCAAGTCTACATTGCAAAACTAGGATTATAGAAAAACAAAACCTGATTATTTTATGCAGTTAAGGCTATTCTTTTTTCTTTTTAAATTTTAGCTAAAAGTAAAGTTAAATCACAGAAAATTTTGGCTATTTCACATATGAAAACACAGTCTGTTACAGTCCAGAACCAACGCAAGCAATAAACAGGAAACTTCTTCTGGTTTTAAGATTGTTTCTGTCCTGCTACCTGTAATAAAGCTAAAGCTGTCAACATCTACGTATATTTTATTTTAAGTAAAATCTGAAGTATCCTGAAGTCAGACCATTCCTCTTCTGCCCCATCAAGCCTGAGCAGTCTAAGTACCAACACAGGACACTGCCTTGCTGCTAAGTACTGCACATAAAGGAAACAACACAACATTTTTCCTTCTAGCAAGCTCACTCAAGAATATCTATAAACCCTTAATCTGTATTGCAACCAACCATTTTTATTCTCCTTCATTAGACTCAGTTTAAAGGGATTTGTTTCTGTACCAGCTGTGGTGAACTCACAAAAAATGTCTGTAAGATGGAGATAAGCTATGACCACAGTTGCTGCTCTATTAGTTTGCTTGCATGGTGGATGTTTTTGTGATTATAGTTACTCCACGATTTAACGGTGGGAGGCTAATGGAAATGTTACTTGCTACAGTAGCAAGCTAAATCAGCTGGGGGAAGGAAAAGAAATGTGTTTACACTTGAACATGTCACATAAAACAGTGGGAAGTTCCCACCCCTGACATCAGAACAGGCATGCTCATTGAAGGACTCATCTACACTATTACATGCTCCTTCACACTCAGAAATCTATTAATTTACAATCAATTGCATTGATTTTATAGGAGATTTGTAAGTTCTGCTGTAATTTACAGACTACTGAAGAAATTAACTGTGCTTCTTCCAAAGATAAGAATTATTGATAACAAGGCCTTGGCATGAGTTACTGAACACATCACTGAGAGGCTGGATTTTTTGCTGTAAATTCTACATTAATTACAACAGAACTGATAGGTAGATTCTATTTGTCTCACCAAGAATTTCTTCACTGATTCCTGACAGTAATCTACCAGCAGGAAATGTAAACAGTCAGATAATGTCAGCTCAGCCTCTGAGGTCTTGTTAAGTTAAAGAGATTTAAAATAATGTAGTTATTGCATATATCATCTCACTGGGGAAGGCACTGTATTCTCAAAAAATTACCCTAAATCAAGTGAAAGTCAAAAAAAAAAAATCTGAAAAGAAATGCATAAAATACAATTTCATCGTATTTTGAGAGCTGTATTGATTGTGGCACTGAAACAATTGACAGAGGCCCAGTGATTGAGAATGAACTTCTTCTCAAACGCACTGTATAAACCATGAGAACATGTTTTCAAGACCAATGCTTGCTACTTATTATTTGAAAAAAAAAAAAAAAAACAAAAAACAAACACAACTTTGTAAAGTTGAGGGCAGGACATGTCTGTATTATTTTAATAAAGTATGAGCTGTTTGATAAAACAGGATTGTGAATGTTAGTTCTGGCATATTTCTTCAATTCTTCCATACAAATATGAAAAAAAAAAAATTACTTCCAATAAAAAAAATCCAATATTTCCTCTTTGCTCAGCACTTTGCTCAGTGACAATGTGAATAGAATTAATGAGTGAATCCCTTTCAGTATAAAGGATGTCACTACATAAAATACCCAATTCCTGATTCTGTAGCATAGAGCCATGCTACAGAAATGCATATAAGTCAGTGCTAATCATAAAATCCCTGCCAAACCATGTCCTTCTTTGAGGAATCTTTTTTTTCTATAGATATCTTCCTTATAATCGAAATTTTTCCTTTTCACCAATCGGCCTTTAGTACTGCATATGCCATCCTGGCACCTAAATGACCCATTAATGCATTCAAATATAAACCCAAAAATAAATACCAAGCACCAAGCAGATAAAACTTGCTTACGTAGATATATCCCATGACAGTAAAAGTATGGATTCTGCAATTTGGATGCCGAAAGATTTATCTCTGTGCAGCACCTGCTCAGTGGACACTCAGAGTTTATCTTTGTGAAATTCTGTGTTGGCCTGAATTATATTTGTGGCACTCCAGCAAAATCCCAGGAGAATTGTCAAATTGGTTGTAGTTAATTATGCACTGCTCAATCAGAGAAGAATCTGAGTGGTGTAGAAACTCTGATGAACTCTGAACCCATTGAAGAGGATACACACACACACACACACAAGGAAGTTGTGCAATTGCAGGCACTGAAGTTATTTACATGCAGTCAAACATGACCAAACAAGGCAGATGATCTACAGCCAATGGCATTAGTTCTCCATACAGCACCTAGCAAGATTCTGAGTACTAGATGGGGCAGTGGCTTTTGGGGAGCAGTAAACATAGGGAATGGCATGCCGTGATTCTCACAGGAAAGGAGTTGGCTATAAGCAGCCTAGGCAACTGGGCAGTGTAATGGCTGAGCCTGTGCCTTTCCAATGTTCTTTTAAACAGACTTTGTGACCCTTTAGAGGCAGGGATGACCTTTTTGTTAAAATGTAGTAATTTATTAGCTCACTGAGGCCTTAGAAATAATCCACAGTGCAAATAGTGAACAAACCAGTATCTCTTCCAATTATCTTAATATTCCTTAAAGTTAATTGTCACAAGAAGTCTTTTGTGTAAAACTGAGAGCTGCTTGAAGATGAATGTAGCAGCGTGTGGCAGCAGTGCTTCTTTACCCTGGACTTTACTTGTATCAGTTCAGGCTGCTACAGATGAGTAAATAAAGGCCCCAGAGAGAAAAAATATCCCCCTGAATCATGACTATCACTTCAGTTTCAAATGCAGTCCTGCCTGTCCCCATGTGCCTCCTTTTAGCATATCATTATGCTAAAGCATGTAATGATGCTTTAATGATTAAGCATGTAAACAAAGCAATGAAATGAACGTGACAGGATGGTGGAGATCTCTTGCTTTTGACAGACCATGTCAATGTTCAAGATTGGAATTTGCACAATCCCAAGTTGATGTCACCAAGACTGGGAAGAGAAGTCACAGAATATGTTACAGACAAGCAAAATCATCATTTAACTGGACATGAGATATGATTTCCATTTGATGAAGCAGCCAATTTTAACACAGATGTTCTTCTGACATATACTAACAGCTGTAAACTGAGTGCACCTATAGGTAGCTTGTAAATGCCTTTCATTGAAAGCATTTTCAATTTTCTCTAATTTTTATTAGAGGCATTGCCTAAAAGATTTATCTGAACAGTCTGGGCACAGACACAGTTACCTAGAATTAACATTCCAAGTGCTACCAGATAGTGTGCAATATACTAGCCTTGTAAACCCGCATACTATATTTTGTGTCTGAAAATTTGTGAAGTGTAACATTATTTGACTGTCTCATTTTTTAACAGCACATAGCCCTGCTTTCCTCCATCATTGCCTGTTGCCATGCTCCCACCTATCTCCATAACAAATGAGCCTCCGTGTTTACTCTGATCAAAATTCATAGCTACAGCTGACTGCTGTGATTCTGCACTCATCTACAGGAGTAAAAAAGGCTGTGGGACTGATTAGTGATCAGCTGGGCTATACACTGCTACTGAAAGAAATGTTGCTAGTGATAGTCACAGTTCATTTATGCCTCATTGTGATAGATGCACAGAAAATCATGAAGAGAAGGTCAGGAGCCACTTAGACATACTTAGACCATTAAAATGGGCAGTGTGAACCTCTCAATGAAACACAGTACACAAGCAATATCACAAAACACTGGGTTTACTGTATGGTAGAGCATTAGCATATGTCAAGGCCATCACACTGAAGACAGTCACTCACCAGCTCACCAGTCATTCCAGGCTCACTAGAGCAGGACAGAGAGAAACACTGAGCCAAGGTGCTTGATCTCTACAGGGCAGCTAGAAGGGACTAACAGCTGTAATCTACCCAAGAGCCAAGGCAGATGTTTGTTTGGCAGGGGAGCTTAGAGAGATGTTCTCTGCTGTTAACGTTTCTCCTGACCACTACTTAGAATTTTGGCCATCCTACGTAATTTCATCCATTGCTATTAAAGGACACATCCCCTCACTGTTCATGTGGTACAGGTCATAGGGTTTATTAAAATACTTGCACTAGTTTTCACTGGGGTAGAGTTAATTTTCTTCATAATGGCTCCTATGGGGCTATGTTCTGGATTTGTGCTGGGACAGAGTTGATAACACAGGGATGTTTCTGCTATTGTCAAGCATCAAGGCCTTCTCTGCCTCTAAGCCCACCCCACCAGTGAGGAGGCTTGGGGTGTACAAAAATCCGAGAGGGAATGCAGCCAGAAGAGCTGACCGCATCTGACCCAAGGCATATCCTATACCATATGCTCAGTGTATAAAGCTGGGGGAAGAAGAAGGAAGGGAAGGATGTGTGGAGTGATGGCATTTGTCTTCCCAAGTCACCATTATATGTGATGGAGCCCTGCTTTCCTGGGGAGGGCTGAACATCTGCCTGCTCATGGGAAGTGGTGAATGAATTCCTTGTTTTGCTTTGCTTGTATGCACAGCTTTTGCTTTAACAATTAAACTGTCCTTATCTCAACCCCTGAGTTTTCTTTCAATTCTCTCCCCCATCCTGCTGTGGCGAGTAAGGAAGCGGCAGAGATGCCAGCTGGTGTTAAATCACAGCACTGTCCACATTAAAAACTCAGTCAGGGTAGTCTTCTAAGGGAAAACAGAGCTACCCTGTGGTCATCCAGAAATGATAAAGGGTTATGCACAAACAGACAAGGAGGTGGATGAGAAGATTGCATTTCAGAAATATGAGGTATTTCCAGGATATGTTTGGTTTGGAGGGAGGAACAAAACACAGAGTTTTAGGAAGGAAGGAACACCTTCCATATACTTAGTATACTTAGTGATCCTTCCATATACTTAGTATTCCTTGCATGTACATGAGCACAGAAAAGCAAGAATGTAAGCATTTACAAAACCAAGAATATTAAATTCCTAAAACCAAGGTATTTAGGATCAGGAAAGAGCTGGAAGGTTGGGTCAGTACAATATTGTTTTCAGAGCAAGGAGGTATTTAGAACATCACATCAGGCTGTGATGTGATCTGTGAAATGGCTGATAGCCATGGCAGCAGTGATCACAGAGTGTGTTCATCTCTGTGTGAACCCAGACATAAGAGCACTGCCCAGAGGAAACTGACGAGTTCATGGAACCAATGCTTAACATGTATCTAAGGAGGGCAGTATATTGACCTTCACTGTAAATATCACAAACATCAATTCAACAATTTCTTGAGATGGGCCTGTAATGAAGATCATGAAAAAGGAAGAAGAGCTGATTTTGAGACTAATGAAACTTAAGATTATCAAGTGCTGAGCATTGTGAAAAAAAAAAAAAACAAACCCAAAAGACCCCCAAACTCTACGCAAACTCTAAGCAGCTATCACAAATTTATTTTTCCTACAGCTCAAGCCTGTCACCTCTGCTGCCTTCCCAATATAGAACTACAGATCAGTTCATTAATTCCCTTAGATCTATTCTCAGAACAATAAATGAAAAGCATCCAAAAGAAATAATGAATTGCAGCAACCCTTAGAGATATTGCAGCTCCTTTCATTTGTCTAACTTCTTTGTAGTATTAATATGCTCCAGACACCCTTAGTTTGTGGAATGGCAAAAGGCAGATGTCCACAGAAGAAAACCTGCACAACTTTAAAGTTTTATTGTCAGGTAGCTCCACTGAAATAATAATCTGTAAATATGAAAAGCATTATAGACATTGAAATTTGCTATTTAATAAATGAGAATGTGCACATACTTGTATATACACAGATACAAAACCACAAAACATTTCATTTCCTCATTTTGATTTTTAAAAATATTTATCCTAAATTTCTACCATTTTTTACCTACATGTTTACTTTATTCAGGAAAGAGTAAGAGTATTGAAAAATCAAGACCATAACGTATAGAAGATTTCCCATTCTTATATCACTGCGTTATGTTTCTGAATATCCACAGCTGCAATTGGTGTTTCTTTCACAAGTATTCTAGATTAAATAAATGAAGCCACATGAGTCCTGTATGTCAAAATGCACAGAGCTGAGACAAACAGCTTTTCATTGAGGATTTCTGAAGTCATAAATTTGGAATAAAGGAAAGGGACATATAGGGATTCATTATATTCTTTACCCCATAAACTTCAATTTAGAGAAAACTAAACACATAAAACAAGATTACAATTTTATAACTCTATCATATACTATAAATTGAATCCTGAAACTCATTCTGCTTTTCCTTATTCTGTCAGCTTAAGCCTGTAGACTGCAATACCCAACAATGGAGGTGTACAAATTCTCTGTCAGTAGAGTAGCAATGTATTTTGTAAATGCTATTTTCCTAAAGCAGATACTTTGAGTTCACCCTATGGCGGTAAATACTTCACAGTAAACCTCCTACTTAAACTATTCTTTTACAGCTGACAAAGGTTTTAACCCACCAGCTACCATCTATGCACCTGAAGTATCACCTTGGAAATGGTACCAAGTAGCTTGATGGCAGGAGGGATAGAAAAAGGTGTACCAAGTAACCAGCATATGTACAAAGAGCGTGGGCTAGAGACAAGAAAATAGGGAAACAAAAAAACTGGGGCTGGTAAAATGCTGGATAAGAGAACAACAAAGAAACCCTAAACCCTTATTCCACCTCCACCTCTCCCCATAATCAAGACTCAAACATGTTGAAAACTACTATTCAGCAGTATACTCAATGATCAGCAGTCTTTGGGGATTTAGTGTCCATTCAGCATGATTTTGTAAGATCCTACACCAAAGGCTATATCAAGGAGTTATGATTTCAAGGCTGTGCACATCCTGGGAAGCAGAACTCTTTTGCCAGGTGTTTTGATGGGTGATACAGAATAAAATATCAGTTTATATCAAAAGGTATAATTTCCCACATAAATAGGCTTATAAAAGCTGTTATTTGAATACATGAATATAGAAGGAATTTTGTAGGGCACATCAGCAACAAGAATGAAATCTTTAGAGGATGGCAACTACAGGAGCATTTTCCAATTAGGATGCCCACTGTGATTCAAATATGAACTTTTCAACTTGCATTTAGAGTTTTCTCAATGTTACACCTTTAAGTAAAATCTGCCGAATAAATAATCTCATTGTCAGAACAAAAAGCCACAACTTCCTAAACTGTTTATCTGAAAACTGACAGTCATTGTTTAATTATCATAGAGCCCTATAAATTATAAGAACATGAGAGCTGAAATTGCAAAAAAGCCTCCAAGATCTGAAATGACAAGCCAAGTCATATTAAAGTGTAAGTGGCAATATTCCTGAAGCATGATAGAAAAATTGATAAACACTGCTGACTCATACAGAAGAAGCCAGTATCTTCAACAAAACTCACTGAAGCAGCAAGTATAAGAATTGGTACTAGACGGTTAGACCCTATCTAGTCAAGGGCATATTGGCTGCTGAAGCAAAATAAAGCAACTGTAAAGCTGACTTCATGCTTTTCATCTCAATTCTCCTAGTGTGCCTTGCCCTGGTGGCTCAGATTTGTTACTTTTGAACAATTTGTTTTAATAATCTTCTAGAAACCATCTCAACAACATTAACATGCAAGGGATTATCATGAAAAAAATAATAGTATGCTTTATATATCTGCTTATTAAAACACAATGTTTAGGTGCTGGGTAAGTATCCCTGGAGCACTCTAGAATGATGCAGCATTTTGAAACAGAGGACAGCAGTAATATACAATTCTACAGTAATGAAAAAAAAAAAAAAAATCCCTGAAATACTTTATAAAGAGGGCACAAACACTTCAAACAACAGCATTTCGGTTTACATCTGTTTTCCAGTCAATAGCATTCATAATTAGTTATTGCTATGCTCATGTCCACAACTTCCTGTCTCAAATCATGTCCTCAGTGCTTTTTAAGCTATCCAGTAACCAAGTAAATGAATATACGAGGAGGAAAAATATGCAAAGGTGAAGAGTATATGACTTTCTCCAGCCCCACTCAGTTTGATCTGAGTACTGTTGAGTTTTATGTATCTGTATCCCTTCAGAGAAAGGAAACTGGATAAACTTTTCCTTAATTTTTATTTTTCTTTGGTTTTGTTAAGTATTTCATTATATATACTCACAATGTAGATAAAATACACAAAAAATATCACTGTACTGTTGTATTGTTTCAGTTTGATATTTACATAATGGGAATAGAAATGGGATGTATTTCAGAAATCTCATGTCAGACCTTCCACGAGGGGAAAACAGAATAAAAATATAATAATTAAAATAATTCAGCTAAAAGAGATACTAGGATGGAGAGGGGGAATAGGGAGCCACTTGACACCTCTATCAGCTTTAAAGATTGATATTTATCATGAAAAGTCTCTTGGACAAATCTGTAATGTGGCACTCAAGTCTACCAAAACGCAGTGTTTTGGTCCACTGTTCTTAGGTCTCTTTCAGAACCCCCAAGAGCTTAAATTGTTTTGTTTCATTGACATTAAAATGCTATCCCCAAGTGTATGTCACTCAGGGCCTTATATGAATTTTTTTCCTGGCATTTTCCTATTTATATATTTTTCTCTCCTTTCTGAAACACTGTCACTTCTAGAGGGTATTTTACAGAGCTTGACTAGGTTAAAAAATTATAGAGGTTAACACTTCTACCAATTGTAGAAAATGTTGTTTGCATCAATTTCTAACAAGCCTGTTGCAAATTGAGGCATTTCAACAATATTTCCCTTTCCTTATACGAGTTGTAGTTACTTAAGGAGCAATTCATCATGTTCCCTGGTTTGATTCAATTATTTGTGATATGTGATATGTCACAGCAGTACTCCCTCCTGAATTTTAGTAGCCAGTACATTGATATATTTGCATTAAAAAACCTATGCTTCCAAGTTATCAAAGGTTGTAGTTACAACATCTGGGGTACAGCATGTAAGTGATGCGTAAAACATTGTTTAAGGTCAAGAATAAATCTTTTCATGTCAGGACTATCTCTTTTTCTTAAAAAAACAAAACAAAACAAAAGAACAAATGTAAAGAGGAAAGGGACAAGTATTAAAAATAATTTTCATTAACTTTTCAAAAGCAGACAGAATTTTGTTGGTTTATTTACTTTTGTCAAACCTCTTGTCCTTGAAGTAGAAGCATGGCAACTAAACAAGTACTAAGTTTATAACATTTTCAGAGTGCTCTGACCTATTAAATACAAATTATCTAGTTCTTTCAAATGTGCCTTTAGTCACTTGGTTTCTATCTACATGGATAACCAGCATACAGAATCATCTTTTAATGGTCATGCATTCAGCTTGATTTCCTAATGTATGCAGGGTCAAATCAGTCAAAACCTTTTTGCCAGTTCCTCAGCCCTCAGATCAGATTTGTTCTTTCTTTTTACTACTTTTTATCAGTCATTGGAGTCAAGCCTAGGGGTATTATTTCCATTTGTGCAGCTTTACAGCCTCAGTGCATGTTTGGAGGATATACAAAAAATCCTGTTGTGGTCTTCTCTCTTATTTTCTTTCTTCTTTTTAAGGATGTCTCTTTCAGTACTTTTAGCAAATGAGCTGGCCTCAAATTCTGTTTTAATTTCTGTAGTTAACTTTGTGGTGCTGATATATCTCATGAGCACTGATGAGGACATACTGATAAGAAACTAAAAAAGACTCCAACAACCTACAGGTCTGAATAGGATGACTACATCCTAGTTAGAATTCCTAAGAGATGACAATAAAATACTTCCTAACTTGAGTGCTTAAATTGGGACTTTTTCCTTCAGATGAAAAAATTGGCATAAAATCAGCTGTAACAATTGCCTTTCAATATCTTTTACTGCTGGAGCAAAGCTACAAAAGCACACATTCTAAAAAATGACTTTTTTCCCTGACTGCACAATAAATACATGAGATTGATGTGTATGGGAAAAAATCCCTAGTTATTATTTTGACCTTGCTGCCTCTTTGCTGCTAATTATGATTAATTATTCTGAATGGTGATTCTCTTTGAGAAAGAATGCACATATACAATGCAGCATGACACAGCCCTTTCACGGGATCATTTGTTGTCATATAAAAAAGGAAACTGCTGCAGCTTAGACTTCACTTCCGTAGCTCACATTGTACAGGAGGAAACTATGAACTCAGGACTAGGAATGATGCAATGGCAATAACACTTCTCAAAGACGTCACAAGCCAAAGATCTAAACAATTCCATGATGAAAGGAAAGAATAATTTTATTATCCGTTCAAATGTATTTTGGTCTTTTCTTTCCCAAATGGATTTTTAATGTAACCCTCTATCTTTCCTCACATTTTATTCTTTTCTGCTGGTTCTATGGACATAAAGGGGTTTCAAAGAAGTTAGAAACATTTTCACATCATTTCAAAACAGGGACATCACTGGAAAGGTGTTTTTAACCAGGGCTTTTATGGGTGCTTTAGTGTAATACCTGCAGCAAATTTCCAGTATCTTACTATGGAAGGTGATTTAATGAACATTACTTCAGGACATTTTTGTACACGTCTGCATAGAATTTCTTTGAACACAGTGAACTGAATTAAATCCTGTAAGATGCATCCCTTGATAGCCCTGATCAAAGACTGAGTCAGACCATCAGAAACTACTAGCTATGCTAGTTTCCATGCTATGCCTTCTCCAGTTTTAACCTGAATATATTCAATATTCAGCAGCCAAAAGAGAGGCTTTCAAAGTAAGAAGTTTGATGTTTCACAAAACAGCATGCAAGAACTAAAAGGAGTATAAACAACTTACACGCTGATGCTGCTGACTTCAATTCCCCAAACTAGCTGACTATATACTCAAGAGTATCCACAAAAGCAACAAGAAACTTTCTTATGCCAGCTTAAGGAACAAGAAATAATTATTTCAGTGGTTGTAAAAGTGAGCTAATAATGCAGAAGACTACTAAATCCTATGACATTAAGAGGGCTGATGTGTTGAATAAATTAATAATGTTAACTTCCTTTCCCCTCTCCCCAAGTATGTTTTTGTGATGAAATTTTGCACAGGGAATAATAGAATCATAAAGTGATTTGGGTTGGAAGGGATCTTAAAGCTCATCTAATTCCAAACTCCCTGCCATGTCCAGGAACACCTTCTACTAGGCCAGGTTGCTCAGAGCCCCATCCAACCTGTCCTTGAGCACTTCCAAGGATGGAGAATCCATCACTTCTCTGGGCAACCTCTTCCAGTGCCTCCACACACTCACAGTAAAGCATTTCTTCTGAATAGCTAACCTAAATCTACCCTCTTTCACTCTTAAATTATTTACCTTGTCCTATCACTACATGCCCTTGTGAAAAGTCCCTCTCCAGTTTTCTTTTAAGCTCCCTTAGGTAAGAGAAGGCCACCATAAGGAGCAGAAAATTCAAGAAAAGTAAAATTTTTCTTTAGCTCTTCGCAAAAATTTCCTTAGGAAAAAAGTGACGAGAAAACAGTGTGCAGCAAGGATATATCCAGATATTGCATTGAATGTAGCATTCAACAGCAAGAAATCACCTTATTGAGTAGATCCTAACAGCTGCTCTTGCGGCTGCTTATTTTGTATCAGAATTCTGCACTCAGATTCAAAAGTTCCTTAAAGTAAATTTACAAAAATACCACTTACTGTGGTATCTCTTTCCTTTTCCCAGTGAGGAGAGTTCTGTCCTTAGAGTATTTGTATGTCTCTTTTTATCCAGATTTTCCTCTCTGCTATCATCTGCCATTAAATCTTCATAAAGGTACAAAGTAGGTACAATGTATAAGACAACGAGAAAATTTTCCAAGTTACAGAGTGAGCTGAAAAGTTGCAATTTCCCAGCACTTTGAGTGCCTACAGTCACAGTATGGTCAAACTCTTAGGTAGCTGCAACTTCATGTAGACTCTTCCCTCCACACTGAGTTTCAGGAGCTACCTTGCCAATCAGTAGCATTCAGATGCATGTGACTCCAAAATTCTGCCAGGCATTCACTGCATCTTTAGTTTTCCCACACATTAGAATTTTTTCTTAATTATAAAAGCTATCTTTTTAAAGGAGCATGGATGTGCTAAGTATCAAAGGATCACCCTGAAAATACACAATCCTTCTGGATGTAAGTTTCAATCACGTTAAGTTGACTTAAATTTCATCCAATGTAATCAACATGCAATTTTCAGAAGTTGTCTAAAATTTAGCAGTTTATTCTACAAATCACTTAAAAACACTGTCAGTTCTCATATACAAGAAATTAACTTCAGTTATAATATAGCAGCACCTCTAAATCTACCAAATGTGAAACCCATGGAAGTTTAAAGGGTTTGGAGACACATTTCTAGCTAGCCTTAGTTCTGCTGCTTATGTTTCCATTTTTTTCATTAAACTCCAGCCTCTTGAAAAACATGCAAAAAGATGTAACTAAGTTAAGAATACCTTACTTCTCTGGCTGAATCTCTTTTTTATAAGTAATATCCATTGTTTTTTACATTACATTGTTGTTGGTGTCACCTGCTTTGAAGGTACCCAGAGACTGCCTAAATTAGAGGACAAATAGATATTTGCATTTCAAAATTGATACACATTTTTCTAAGAACAGGTTTATACACTTCATATAGTGTAGGCAAATTCATTCAGGAATGTCATGAGACTTCGAACCACCTTGAAAGAAGTGTGATTCCCAGCTGCTTAATCTGTGTAAGGGAGCACAGTTTTTATTGGCATGTTAGGATCTCTTTGAAATTCTAAATACCTGTGTGAAAAACTGACTACAAAAAATGCATTTAGGAAAGCTGCTTTACATTTGCTGGACCACCAACTGTCCACAAATTTTATTCCATCAAAGACTAAAGAAGCCTTACATCCACCTCTATATCCCTCCTTCAAATGAAGTATCTCTTTACTCACATTTTCTTTGCAAGGGGAAAAGATGGAATTACAATGGAATTTAACGAAAATAATTTACATTAACCAGAGAAACAAACAAATAAAATTTGAGGTACTCCTGTTGAATAGACATAAAAATTGCACAAAAATTAAAGTACAAAAATATTTCTCCCAGCAGCAGGTCCTTTCTGCCACATGTTTACCACTGCAAATCTCAGTAACAAAATGCTGCTTATCTCCACAGGATAGGTAAAGTGACAGAGATAAAAAGAGCCCTACTTTTTCTTTTTCTGACTTCTATGGATTTGCATTTTTGTTCATCTCCTAATGTTTTCCATAAAAATTAATGCAGCTTTTGTAAAATAAGTCAGAAAGAGAGAGGGAAAGATACGAGGAGCAATTCAATCAGAATAGAAAAAAAAATCCTGCCTTAATTCATGTTATCACATTTTTGTGCACCATTTAATATGAATAGATTTTGGAATACTGGAAAAAATGTATTTATTTTACGCAATTTAAGAGAAGAAACTGTACTGCATCCATTTTTGTGGCATGAATATTCAGACAACCAATTTAGATAATTTAAGATTTGTCAATTCCCCAGTTGTTAGCACTCATCTGACATAAAAGGTCTCCTTACATAACCTCAGCTCAAGCATTAGAAAATGCAATTCCCCAAAGCATTAGTCACTTTCAAAAATTTAGGTCAGAGAAGATTTCTACCCTTCAACATCAAAACGCTATTTCCCTGAAAACTCACAGGGATTATATTCCATTTCATCGAAAAGTGCAATCATCAAACTTTTGCCAAGGCCTTGTGCCTACACATCAGAAAAAAAGCTCAAAGACTGAACCCTGGAAGGATGGGACCTCTCAGGTGATGTGTGTGAAGTAAGGGAAAGTATTGTGCTGTTTTTTGTCAGGTATATTCCGCGAGTACTTTTTTAAATTACAAGGCATCTCCTCTCCACTCACCACCTTAGAAAAGCTACAGCAGATTTGACAGTGGTCTGAAGTATGGTTTCTAAGATAGTATTAGAAATGCATATGAATAAAAGCAAAAATACCCTTCCCAGCCTTTATCCATCACTCGATGGATTACACATATTGACACTCATTTACACATATGTGACCCTTGTCTGTTAAACCTCCCTTCTAAATTTAGTGAAAGCAGTGAAAAAGATAAATTTTAATTATTACTTTTTAAATATATAAGTAAGAGGCAAAAATTAATAGAACTCACTGATAGGTGATATTACTGCCAATTCCTGCTAGTAATGTACAATTGGCAAATCAGATCATTAAAGAAAGAAACCAAAACCCACCACACAAAAAAACCCAAACCAGTAGGCTGATACTCTCATTCTGTCAGGAAAGCAAATGTCTGTAACCAAGAGTACAAATCAAAGACACTACTAAAGTGAGAACAAATCCACTTTTTTCTTTTGTTTACCCCAGTTCCAACTTGTAACAAAAATCTCTTAATAAATTTTTTTCAGCTGAATTCTGTACTGTCATAATATCATCTGTCATCTTTTTAAATATAGAAACTTTATTTCAACATTAGCTACAAATCAGACTTGAAACAAACCAACAAACAAAACCCCATTACTTTGAATTCTGTAGCCTTCAGCTTTATTTCTACCTCTACAGTGTAAAGTGTTAATTTAAACAGGTGAGAAGTGTGGAAATGTCATGATTGCCTCCTTGAAAAAATCTGTTCCCTCACTAGCAGTTTTCTGCTTCCCTACTAAGAAATAAGACCCAGAAAAAGGTTTTGAATATCTAGCTTTTAGTGCAGATTTCAAAATCCTTTGTTAGGACTTCAGCTGAGACTTTTGCCACCAGACAGAAAATTCACTCTCTCTCTATGAATCTGTTTCTAGCTTGAGAAAGATCAGCAGAGACTAGATGAAGGCTAGTCTGTCTAGTTATATAATTACTTCAGGGAAATTATATTATAAAGACAACGGAGAAAAAGGAAGTCTATAAAAAACGTGACTGAAAAGCCCAAATAATATTAATTTTAAAGCCCTTCTCTGGAGATGCACTAGCACAATCATAAAATGTATAAATTTTAAAAATAGTGTCACTACATCAAAACTGAGTTTTTAGAACCATTTGCACACCAGAGATACTGGAGTATATAACTATGACTTCAGTACTTCTGCTACAATAACCATCCAAGAAAGATGGGGTTCCTGACATGGTTTGTCATGCACACAGAAATCAACTGTGGAGCTTACAACTTTTCCTTGTAAATCTTAGAGGAGCCAGAAATGTAATATTAAGAACCTTTTATTTTTAAAAACTACTGAGGGATCAAAATAAAGTCTGCAGATTAATATGCCATCAGAAAATGAATGTGCTTTAAAAAAAAAGTTTTGTGTAAAATGGACACTACAGTATACATACTATAAATGCAATATGCCTATATATATATATGTATATATGTACAATAGAATTGTGAGTCTGTGAGAAACTCCTGATGAAGATCACACAATTTGAAAATTGACCTTTCTTTGTCTAGTACTAGCACCCTTGCGTATTATTTCCTGAACCTGATGAATTTTTCTTCTACTCTTGTACCACTTGAATTGAGGCATCTTATCAGTGGGTCACTAAATTCCAGGCTTGCTTTTAATTTCCACTTGTTCCGATCAGTTAACTGTGAGTAAAAAGAGCAGCTTCTATTTACTGTGGAATTCTCATTTTCTGCCTCATTGAATTTTTATTTGCATAAAGTCAGAAATTCACCTAAATAACCAAATTATCCTACCCAGTTGCAGAATCACACATCTGAATAAATTAAGAGCAAATGGAGGTATTTGTCTACTTTTATTCTTCTCTGGTCTTTAATTTTTAAGGAAGAAAATAATTATCTTCTGAGTGCTGTATTTTTTTCCTCAGACTTGAAATATACTAGCATCAGGCTGTTCTTCATGCACCCAATTCACTGGCACTGTATACAGCTTCTATGTCCGTATTGTGATGCTGAAGTTGAAAGCCAGCCCAGAATTTATTTATGTATGTCACCCTAGGAGGTTATACACACCATTAATAAGTACTGGTCCCTGTTGCTCTCATGTAGTTTATGACACAACATTGCATCCAAACATTAATAGCTCCTGTTTGTATATGGAATTACTTTGATGAAAACTTTCTTTGCTGTTTTCCTTTTTTTGAGGCATAACTAAAAGGCCCAATAGGTTTTACTGCAGGCATCACACAACTATTAGAACCATTCGTTGTTTTTAGAACTTAGATGTGCCTGAAGGAAAGAAATGCTTTGAACTTTAGTCATGTTTCTGTCAAAACCTGCCTAAATTTAGTCTTTGGGATGGTAGCACCATTATCTGAAATAATAACATCACATAAATTCAATGTCTATGTCAGAATAATCTGGTAAAGTTTCCTGTAAAAAAAAGTCAAACACAGAGCACTTTATCCTCTCAGACAAAAAGTTCCCCTCTAATTTTGAGATACTGTGGCTAATTATACTGCATTGAGAACGATTTCCTTATGTAAACACATTGAGACATACAGCCTGAAGTCCAGTCTACCCCTCATATTATATATGAGTGAATAACTTTATGTGGTAGATCATGGTTTGTGCTCCATTTGCCCCTTGAATGATTTTAGAACACAATTTGTCCAATGTATACATAACAGAATTCTTTATTTATTAAAAAGGTTTTTCTCTGTCTTCTAGGAGATTTTTATCTGATTTAAAAGAGATTTTAAGCCTTTTTTTTACAATAAAAAGCACCAAAAAAACCCAAACCAAACCAAAAAAAACCCAACCCAAATTGCAGTTTATTTCATTTGATACCTTGTCACATTAAACAAAAAAAGCTTGTGTTTTATAATTCCAAGGAGCTTGTATATCAGTAGCAGAGAGACTGCATTCTTCTGTCAGGTCATCAAGCAGTCAGGACATAAAAGACAAGTTTTTTCTAAATCTGTCATAATTCTTTGAAATTGCAGACAGAGGTATTCCACAAAATCTTAGGTAAAGCATGCTACCATTAAGATCCTCTACAAAGCCCTATGAGAACGTGTGAAATAAATTAGGAGTTTCTGCCATTCTCCTGCACAGGGACAGAACAAAAGTCACTGTCTGCCTAGTCCCCTTCACAGTGACAGAGGCATAGCTTATGATGAATCACAGAAAAAAAAAATGTTATGTGGTAACTACCTACAGAATAAATTGAATTCTTTGTGCAGTAAAACCACTTGATAAATAGCTTTTACTTGGTACTTCTGACTATCTTCACCTGCCCTCTGCTCACAAATCCCCCTCTCCCTTTCTCACTGTGCTATTTCTGACATCCCTAGGTATCAAGCCATAAGGCATGGTTACTGTTTAAAAATTATCACCCATCTAAAAGCCAATCCTTCTTGTCCCCAAATCCACAATGTTTTCTTTCAAAAGTGCTTAAAAACCACACAGCAATTAACTTGAACACACGGAGGCATTATGGACCATCAGTAAGAAATGTTCTCAACTCTGAATCTCCGCACTTTCCACAGCTGAGAGAATGGTTGATAGAAATGTCACTTTAAATGTCTAGAAAATGACAACTTCTAGATTATTTTTATTGTCAGTGGAAAGAAACAACCACTCCTATTGTATTTTTGGCACTAGCCTTAGGATGATCTTGACCACATCCTAGAAAGGCCTTTTTCTCTGCACTGACTATAAAGGGGGGATCATCTGGTTCACATGTGGATGCCTGTGTTGGGAATGCATTAAGTAAGATAGACCCTACTCTCAGTGTAAAACAATGAGGCATCTCTATCCTCTATAGCACTACTGTAAATGACATAGTATAGAATATCACAGGCATAAAATATAGTGAAAGCTTCGCTTAGCAACACATAGAGGAGTGCAATTCACATACCATAGCTGCGGTATGCAATGACTGATTCTTGAAAAACTACAGCTTGAGATAATACACAGCTAAAATCTTCAGTAAGATTTCTATGTTCATTTTCACACAAAAACGAGAAACTGATCTACAGAAAACCAGATGCTTAAGTACTTTCAAATACTGCAGGAAAAGATGAAATATTGAAAGTTTTATAGCAAACCCCAATATTCTAATATAACTCCCTACCAGGATCATTAACAATAAAAAAACACATAAAGAAATACTAGACAAACATAAAAAATTCTGCTCTGAAAAAAAATCTCTGAGCAGAAAAGAAGAAACATAAAAGACAGCAGGTGAAAGCGTTTCTCGAATAGCACCGTATTCCTCTAATTTCTTTCTCCTTCTTTCAAATATCAGCATAGTTACATCCTTGTTTGTACCTGCCATGTTGTTTAGCAGGATGCGAAGGGCTCAGAAAGGAGTCAGAAGTTTATTCAATATAAAATGCCATTACTAGAAAACTAGTAATAGAACTATAATGGAGATGAGAATCAAATTTGAAAATAGCAAATTTTCTCTAAAATAACTTAATTAAAACAAAATTTTGTTATTCAACATCTAAAGATAACATTGGTGCTGTACCCCATGTAATAAGACTGCTGCATAATCTTCAGCGGACAATCTTTTACCTAAAAGCCCTTCTTATTCCTCCTTTATGCACAGAATTTAAGCAGAGCAAAAGCTTTGTAAAGCTGACTTAATAACATGCAGCAGAGACTGAAAGACCAGGAAGACAGAGACAAAATATGAGAAAACCCCTCCTTCTCCCCAAAAGCTTATCAAGCAGCCAGCTGCCTGTAATAAAGGCTGTAGAGAGCAAACAAACTGAAGATCATCTTTGTGGACAGCAGCTTTACAGCACCAGCACAAAAGCTTTAGTTTAATGTGTCTTAAAGCTGGTTTCCTAATAAATGTGAGAGAAAGTCATTTTTGATTGAAAACAACATTTCAATAATAAAAAGTACCTAATGAACTTGTGAACATGTTCTTCTTTTATTATTAAAATGTAATAAGCAAAGGATAATTTGTGGAATGGAGGTTTCCATTTAAAAGATTTTTTCCCAAGTTGTATTCAAAGAAATGATCCAGCATGGTTTTTCCTGCCTCCTGTTATGGAGAATATGGCAGAACCTTAACTGACAAGTAGTGAAACATTTTCATTTTACATGCATTTACTATCTGCAAGACCTGAAAGTGATTTATTATGTAATGCATCTCACCACTTCTCCTCCCATTCTCACACATTTATCACCTTTTACTCTTAGTTAAAATAGCACACTCCAGTATATAATACAATTATTCCCATTCACACAGAAAAGCCTACAATACATAAAAGGGACAATTAAAAGAGAAAAGCTACTACACCAAATTAGCATATTCTTTAGGTTTTGACAGCTGGTTCCAGCACATATCACTGGCAGTTTTTCAAGTCACCTGTTAAAGATTCTCTTTTGTAAACCGAGCTACTTGCTTATGCTTTTTTACTCCCCAACATATTTTGTGGCTCTTGTAGACTTTTTAGAGAAGTCTCTGCCCTACTCAGATGTGAGGGATCCCAGGCCATGCTGGACATTTGCCATTTGGGTCTGTCTACACAAATACCTGATGTATCTCCAATAGAATTAATACCACAAAGGTATAAAAGTAAATACATCGTATAAGAGAGATCTACATATGTAGTCTTGTAGACTAAATGATAACTGGAGATCTTCTCACTCTGTACAAGAGCCTGAAAGGAGGTTGTAGCCAGGTAGTGGATCAGTCTCTCTTCAAGTAACAAGCAACAGAACAAGATGAAAAGGCCTCAAGTTGTACCAAGGGAGGTATAGCCAGGGTATCAGAAAAAAATTATTCACCAAAAGGGTGGTCAGGCATTGGAACAGGTTCCCCAGGAAAGTGGTTGGGTCCCCATCCTTGGAGGTATTTAAAAGATGTGGCATTTAGGCACTTGGATAAGTGGTGAATTTGGCCATGTTAGTTGTAATGGTTGGACTTGATGATCTTAAAGGTCCCTTCCAAACTAAGCAATTCTATGAATCCAGGTTGGTTTAGAGAGATTGATTGGTTGCCATTACAATAGATTATTAAAGAAGTTATAAAACTATCAATTTCTCTTATTATTATGTTGTTGTTATAGGACAAAGCCAATCTACATTTCACACAGTTAAAGTTACACCAAGGGACAGGGAGAGCTCTCTGCACCAACTAGGTCCAGGCACACACCACTTACAGGCAGGAAGCCCAAACAGTGCAGGCCTAAAGACCACTGCACAACATATTTAAAACCAAAGACTGCTGGATGTTTCATATACTCCTGTTCATAGACATTTCAAAGTATTATCTTTTAAATTGCATTTTCAATAAAAGTTAGTTTTACAAGCCAGTCAAAGAGGTTGCTCTGTAGACTGAAGCAAAGTTCACCTCCTTCTTCCTTCTTTCCCAGTTAATATTTTCATGAAGCTTCCTCCACCAATACTTCCCATTCTAGTAACAGGTCAAGGAGGGCAAAAAGATCTCCATGCAAAGTTATAAACAAATACTGCAGAGAGAAACATTAATGACTGCAGAATTATAGTGTCATAATAGCTAGGGTCAGGTCATATCAAACAAATGGGAGTGAGATGGCTTTCCATCTCCTCCCATGGGCAGAAGATTGTTCAGAAGACATCCCATTAAGACTTTACTACACATTTTGTCAATACTCTTTGCTCATGGGAGTTCTTATGAAGGTCTGTGTGGATGACACCATCTCAGATACAGCTTTAACACACTGAAAGGCACTGAAGAAGAACTGTCAGTACGTAGAAGGAGCTCTAAGATAGTGGCTTTTGGTTAATAGGGAGATGGGCATTTGTTTTTTACACGTGGATTTGAAAAAAGCAAATTTCAAGAATCTTTGTAAAAGTTAAAGTCACTACTGGATGGCTGCCATCATGTAGCAGAGACCAGGCATGTAACTGTGCCTAATTACAGACCAACTTTAATCCACCAGATGATCTGGCTGTGCAGAAGTCTGGCGCAGGAGCTATCAAGAAACACCACCTTGAGGAGCTCAGTACAGGCAGGCTTCAAAAGTTTTATTTGACTTTTGAAACATTTCTGCAAGGGTACCAGAAGGCAGTGTAAAAATTAGCTCTGTTTTCCAGCCTAATTAAGCTTTTAAAACACTGAATATTGGTGAGTAAATTTAGCACATACACAGAGCCATGAAGCTACAATATGCTACCTAATGTTCTGAACATACAGCATTCTGAATGTGTCTTCTGAATATAACCACTAATTTTACAGATTATTTTATTATGCAGGTATTTTATACAGTATCTCTCATTTTTGACAACCAGTAGTAAATGAAGGCAGAGTCAAGAGTTTCTGAACAGAGTGAATTATTTTCCTAACTGCCAGTAATCATAGATACCATATTTCCACAAAAGCAGCATTAGCACTTGATATATTTCTATCCAAAAGTTAATGCAGTGTTATAGCAAGGATGCATAAGATACATCCTTTCAAACTTCTCTCCACACAAAAACCAGGATCAAGAGAAATTCAGATAATACCAACAGCTGTCTATTTGCTAGTTCAGTGTTTTTCAGCCTTTCCTGATTCATAGACACAGAAGAGTTTTCTGTGGAAGACAAGAGCTCTTTAAAAGTTTAATATGTATCTATTTATATCTATATCTGACCTATATCTGTATCATCTATATAATCTATATCAATCTTTATCTATATGATGCATTATGTTCAATTTGACTTTTATATTCCCCACACATCTGTGCCTCAGAAGCAGCACAGGACTCCCAGGAGGCTGTGTGTGGCTGCTCCTGCAAGGCTTAACCTTTTATTCGGTTTTTTTTTTTTTTTCCCTTTCTTGCCCCTTTCATTGTAAGATTTTGTATTTTTTTAAATTCCCAATATTGAAATAACTGTTTCTGCAAACAGTAAAATATGCAAACCCTGCTTGAGTTATACAAGATCTTGTTTTAAGATCCATCTCACAACTATAGTGATACACTTAGGATGGTTGCATGCTTCTAAGTAATGGTATGAAAAATAACAGAAAAGCAAAATATACGTAAGTAGCTAGAGAGATGGTCAGTATTCTTCATTTTTGTAACATTCTTAATGAGGAGGACTAAGAAATATGTGACAACACAGAGTAATATTTTGAAGATGGATCTTGGATTTTTGGTTTGCATGCTAGGGGCTGTTTTTCCAAACAAAGTAAAAAGAACTGAATAGTATCTATATTATCCAGTTGTAAGAATCTTTCTGAAGAACCATAAATCCTACAAATGCTTAACTTACATTCAAACAATTTTACAGGCTGATTTCACCTATGACTTAACTAGCAATTAACCTCTGATTGGCATCAGTGCAGGACTTCCCCATTAGTTGTCTTGGTAGCTTCTCCAACCAAACAAACCAAGCACGTGTTCTGCCTTCAAAAGATGTACACAGCAAACTGAGATGCATCAGTATCAGAGAACACACAACAAGCTTTACAATAAAAAAACACTTCAGAGAATGACAGAGGCAATCTAGCCCTGGAAGAACACCTGTCTCAGGTTTTATGGGCTCTATTGTAGAGAAGGAAACTTGGACTGTATCTGCTACTGCCTGAAGTTGTCTCTCAGCAGCCAGGCTACAGTGAGATAGATCATGCTGAATTCTACTGGCATGGCTGCTCTGCCCTGCATCCTTCATATTTTCATCTTAGCAGAGGATGCTTTTCTACTAGACCCCTCCACTGTCAATTTGCCTTGAGAGTCCCACTTTACTTAATTTTTTTCTTCTTGATTTTGGTTATAAGATGTTGGTACACACTGCTTTGGTGCTATCTTGGCATGTGTTCTTCAATGCCACAGACAATGGTGCTGCTCCACCTGAGCAGCCACCACTTCTATCAATTCATTTCTTCAGAACAAACTCAAAGCAGCTAAGTAGACCTGCAGCAGGGTCTGAACCTTCATACAGAAAGCAGGAGCAGGCCTTGCAATACCAACAGCTCATATGTTTTTTCAGGTGAACTGAGAGGAATGATACTGGTGGCATCAGCTAGTTTGAAATGCAGGTTCAGTTTCAAGCAGGCACTGGGACTGTGGATGCTGGAGGGACAGAGTGTGCTCCTGTGATTCCCACCAGCAGTGCTGCTGGAGCTGCTCAGGGCACTGACCTCTCATGTTGAGGAAGGCAGCAGCCAACTAAAGAAAGCCTGTCTGCAGGGTTTTTCAGCAACATATCACAGCTACCGACAGCTAAGCTGTTTGTGACATCTTCCTCACTCAGCTGCAGTTTTCTAACTTCTCCTTTATGGAGGCTGTTCTTTTGTTTTTCTCTAAGACTGAATATTTTAGCTGGGCTCCTTAAATAAAATTCCATCACATGGATGCAAAGAGGGAGAACTGAACAAAACATAAAAGAAACACAAGATTTTGCAAGTAGCTTTGATGTTCTCTAGCTTTTTATTTATAGAATACAGATTAACTTCCTTTTGTTACCATCTATTGTTGTTTTATAATGGGCCCTGCTTTGATAAGTGAATTGAAAGAGTTTACTGCAGTTCCTTCTAAGTGCCCTGTCTTGCTAAAAAGTAGCTTCTGTAAAAATGTGTTTCTGACTGAAAAATGGAACAAGAAAACTTAATCTGATTTTGGATGATTATGAAGTAAAGCAATTGCTTTGAAGTTGTGAAATGACATTTCTATTCTCACATGTAACCAATGAAATTCAGCTTCAACCTAACTCACATATGGGCATTGGACAAACATAATCAGTAAGTCTACTCTTTGACCGTTTATCCCTTTTGCTATAACTATATTGTTTCACTGAGATGCTACAGGTTCCTTTTCTTCAACCTCTTGCATCTCTACAATCAGTACCTTTCCGTAATACATAGAGAGGTTTTGCTTCTGAGGGGGATGCCAGATCCTTTTTTTATCAAATATGTTTGAAATTTTCTATAGATATCTAAAATAGTGCTAGAAGTGGCAGATATTCTGAGAATTCCTAGGATCACTTTAAAGATTTACCAGTGAAATTGATTATGAATGAGCCTAAGTATGGCTACTATTTCCCTTCTTATTTCCATGCACCTCCTGTTGTTGTCACACCCATTGCTGTCCTCAGTGGCACTGCTCCTAATGCCAGTATTTCAGGCAGAGGAGCTTTTCAGTTCAGTATTTCCACAAACTGACAGAGAACCTGAAACCCAAGTGATGAAGGTCTAAATCAGCACAAGTGCTAAGGCAAGTAACATACAGTTTAAGTGGAAGGCAGTGGCCTGGACTCAGGATGTTTCACAAACTTCAGTCCCCACAAACCATATCCATACCAGTAAATTAAAGAGATATAAACTCAAGGTCTGCTGGTAGGTGTACAGCAGTTATCTCCAGCATAAAGTCAGAAAGCAGTCACAGATAAAACACACTTTTCAGTCTGCATCGTGTTCAAACTGCCCTTTCCCATCATGTACTTTGCAAATTACTTATCTTTTCCATTTTCCCTTTTGATTGCTCATTTTCTGGTCTCTCACAGGTGCATTCAGCACAATGATGCAGCTCCTTTTACTGAACCTATATGTCCTCTAGAGAGGTATCAATGAGCATTTGAGTCTTCTCAGGCCATAGAGGAAACTAAAGGCAGACTTGAGAGCACTGGATGAGTGCTCCAGCTGCGAGGCTACATGTAAAGGTCAGCAACTTATCTGCAAAGAAAAAAATCAGTTATTTGTCCATACTCAAAAGGACCATTCTCAGGGGCTAATTCCAGGCTTGGGGTCATGAATTTCCATCTTCTCAAGTTCACAATTCAAGTGTTCAATGTGGTATCTAACTTGTAGGAAAAATACCTTTGTCATAAATTGGTAAATATTCTTACCAAAAGGGGTTTTTTTCCTCAGCTATATATGATCATATGATTATGATTCTTTGCTATTTGCTCTTCCCACTAGCTGTGGGTGCAATAGCAGCATGATTCACCAATTCATCATCTGAAAACATCACTTAATGACAAATATTGATCCTTGGGTTACTACAAAACCCAGTTTATTTTGCTTGGGTTTGGCTTTTTTTTTTAAGTAGTAATAATAAATTATTTTAATTTTATTTTAATTTAGTTGATTTCATCTGCCATGTGATTTCAGAATAGAAAAACATCTCACCTTTCTTTCTTTTTTTTTTTTTTTACTTGTTTTATGCTCTTTAAACTATTCGGGGCTCCTTTCTCAGACACCTTTTCCTTTTCCATCTAATGAACCAGATACGCAAAGGCACATTCCTTTTACTCAAATGTAAAACCATGATATTTCCCATATTTAATGATTTCCAGCTCAGTTTTGCAAAAATAATATTTGGGGGATTGGACATGCTAGTTAGCTGCCATTCCTCTGCTCTTTCAGCTTCTTCCTGCTCTTTTCTGCAAGACCCCTTTTCATCTCAGCTTTTTAACTCCAAGGACTTGAACTCTATTTTTAGCCTTTGCATGAATTTCCAATCTAATGCATTTAAAGAACCTATCACAGATGTCTAAAACCTTGGAAGCAATTAATTAATTCCTGCTATTTCCAGACTACACCAAAACAATTTGTCACTGCATGTAAAATGGTATAATCGTGTAGTATAAATGTTTTCAGGCCAAGTCTTGCTATGAATTATTTAGTTCATATCTCTTAATTAAAGACCTGTTGGAGGATTAATGTCTCATAACCTGTCAAACTACTTTACTAAGTAACAAATTATCCATAAAATGACCTCAAACTAAATTTATGTAACCTGAGTAGTAATTTGCATAAGTATACAAAATCCATTGAAATAAAGAAATCTGCATTCAAAAAAGGAATCTGTACCAAAAGTAAATCTATACTAGAAAAAATAGCTTACTGAATATCGGTATTTTCAGCACTTACATCCATATACGTTTACAAGGACTGCTTCTGTGAACACAGCAAGATAACGCAGTTATGCTGTGGAATGAAAACACAGATTTTCCATTTTCTTCATGGAAATGGAACTTTCCTCTGTAATGCATGCAATACATACATTTCCTGTGTTAGACTTTGTATCAGAAGCCTACAGAATGTGCTATGCACCTCAAATTGGTTGCGAAGAGAAAATAATGTAAGTGGTTGAAAAAATGTAGGGAAAGATGAAAAAGGTCAATGTGGAAAGATCAAATATTGGTCAATATAGAGGAACTGCCTATATTGGTATAATGAGGAAAGCAGGACATAAGGCTATGCTTGCACAAACAAAATGCTTAGAATTGTTATTGTTTAGTTGTCAAAAAATTGATAAAACTAAATACTAACAGTAAAAAAAAATAGGCTATAGCAAAAATCAACAACGCTTTGAAGCTTCCCCTCTGACTCCCAGGGCTCTGCCTGGCTGTGTTTCCAGAACTTGAGGCCCAGCTCTGATCCAACCCAACTATGTTTCTGTGCCTCTGGCTTTTGAGAAAATGAGTAAGTTAGGAGAAAGAGCTGTCTGAAAGAGCAGAAAGGTGAGAAAATGAAGATTAGAAATGGGGACAGTTGCTGAGCTGGAGCTTGTTACCAGTGCAAGAATTCAAGAGGGAAAGAAAACTAAGCTAACTTTCAAGAGGGAAAGTTGCACCAACACGGAGATGTCTGAAATCCTAAAGGGAAAAGACACGGATGCCAGTCAAGGGAGCTGGGAATCATCAGGTCACAGCTCTGAGCCAGCAGTGACAGCAGTGGTGACAGAGCTGGTGGCAGAAGGCAGCTCAGTGGCAGAGCCGGTGCTGGGGCCGCAGGGCTGACCCTGCCTGCCGGGCTGTGCTGGCCGCAGGTGCCGCACGCTCGGCCTAAAATCTAATGCTGATGCTTACGGACTGGGGCTTAGCCTAAGGGCTCATTAAATCCTACCTGTCTTCTGTGTGCTACCCAGGCAATAATTGCTTTATACGCCTTGTAATACATACATATATCTTGTATCCGACATTTTTTTATACCAGCTAATGACAGCTGAACAAACCCATCCAAACTGGCAAAAATGCCTGCTGCTTTAATATTTCTTCTACTGATTACATGACCTATTTCTGCTAAGCACAGCAGATCAGGCTATGACTGGACAACTTCTGAGTCCCAGATTTTCAGACCTTATTTCTGCTTTCTTCATGTTCTGCTTTTACCAGGCCACAGTTTTAGTAAAATGAAAACCATGTATAACTCTTCTTATCCCCCTTTACTATCTGCAGAAGAAATTACAATCAACATATGTATTCCAATCTGATTGGAGACAAAAAAAACTGCTTAGAGGACATAAAGAATTTATTAGGTCTTTCTGGCCTTGATTCTATAAACTCTAACCTAATACACATATTAACAAAGACAAAGCTCAGCAAAACTATCTGCACTCATACACACCAAATGCCCCCAAGAAAGCTGAAAAATAGCCAGTCAGAGCATCTTACTTGGCTTGCAAATAGAAAGGGACTTATGAATTTGGATATGACTTCTGTAGTCTAGGGGAGAATGCCTGAAGAAACATATTTTACTGAAGAAGCTAATCTGTAACATACGTGATTTTAATACTCATCTAAATACAACAGTAAAATAGAAAAAAAAAAAAAAAAAATCAAGCCCAACAAACAGTCATCCCTGACCAGGCCTTTAATAAGCCTCTAAAATACCTAACCTTACAAAACTGCTTCTTAGGAAGGAAAAGCCCTTCAAGGTAATACAACAGAAGACTCTGAAAATCATGCAATAGTTAAAGGCATAAGTGTTAACAAACTTAACTGAATGGGCTTGAGGGTTTTGGTCTGTTGTACTCTAAGAATATAGTATGGCATGAGCTACAGTACCTAATAAGGGATTTTTAAAATTCCAGTACAAAAAAAAATGGAAGACGTGAAAAATAAAACACCCATATTCCCATATTCTTGATATATGACAAAATATAAAGGGCTGTTAAAACTACTGGAGAAGTCTATTTTTAAAAGTCAGAATAATCAAAACGCAAAATATGCTGCAATTTCTTTTTGAGTAAATGCTCAATAAAATGTAGAGAATAACATAGAAAATACAGTCCCTTCAGATTAATTATACATGTCTTTTTATTATTCATTCCCTATTCAGGAATGTTCTATAAAAATATCCCTCCATCTTCAGGATTCAGGGAGCATCACCTTCACTACAGGTCTCTGTTCTGTGTTTTCTATGAAATACATATGTGTACAAGCCCCTCTGCAGAGAGGAAGGGGAAAAAAAATCCCAAACAACTTTGCAGGATCTATTTTTCTCAGCATCCAGGTCTTCACAGGAGATATGTGAAGACCTGGACACTGAGAAAACTCCTAGCTTGTCCTCTACACCAAGTTGTTCTTACAAGACCCAGTTACTGACTGGCAGTGAAACCCAGTTATGGTACACCTGCTCTAGCTGTAACACTTCTGCTCTATCCCAATAATCCCCACTACCAAGTCCAGCCTGGCACATGTCACACCACCTTCCTAGACAGCAATTTATGGAGGCTTGAGGTGAGCCAGCAGTGCAAATGAGGACTATAAAATTCATTCTGATGAACCTCTGTACGATTTTAGTTGTTTCCAGAAGAAGGATGTAGAGTTGTGCAACCGGTTACCTTTAATACAGAGACTGTATTTGTTATATGTCCATGCTGTGCTTTGGATATATTTTTGAAGGTTTGATCCTGTAGTTCAGGAGAGCACAAAAACTTCTTGAAAACAGCAGGGGAAAAATGTGACAAGATAAACTTTTGTTTTCTGTTGGGAGCTACAAGGTCAATGCTGATTTAATCAAGATGTGGGGAGCAGAGATTTACCCAGAGGTATAAAAGAGAAAGATGCTACAAGATGTCTTCTCATGAAAATTTCAATTCAATCAATATGAAAGCTACACATTTGGATCAAAAATGGCAGTGAATCCTCAAGGACTCTTCTTACAAAGGATTCAAATAATCTTAAAATAGCCTTTGATAGCCTGAGAGAGATCATTTTGTGGCTTTGAAAATATTGAAATAGATGAAAATAATCAGTGTTGCTGGGATCTTCACTTTAAAATTAATGCCAGGCAGTGACATTTTTTACTGTTTTGAGTGCTTCCATGCTAATTTTTTCTTTACCAATAAGGCTTGTCCTAGAAATGCTAAGAATTCTCTACCTCCTGATGAGGGTACTTGAGGAAGTACGAGGCAAAGGTGGAGGTAACCCTAGGACAAGTTAATATATTACCATGATGAGGAGTTTGTCCTAGGAAACTGATTAACCTCCCAGTATGTTTCTCTGGGTCTGTCCATCTCCCTTTTTTTTATTGGTAGTATTTTGAAGAAAGTCCTGGTTTTTATTCTTCAAAGGCTAAATGGAAAAAAAAACCAAAAAACAAAAAACAAAGAAAACACCCACAAAAAACAATAAGCAAACATTACTTAGGTATTCTATTATAGTGCTGAATTGAAATATTTCCATGTATAGCATCATCTCAGTTGGATGTCTGATCAAATGAACTTAAACTAGCACCGTATCTATTTCCACCTACCCACACTTTAGACCAAGTTATACAGATATGGACCAAAATAAGTCTCATATTAGTAAGTGAGTTGGTCTCAATGCTGCAGTATTTAAATTTGACTTGCATTTTTTTTTAATCAGCTAACAGTAAGTGAAAATATGTATATAGTGTATGCAATATGTTAATATATTTTTATTAAACACACTGTATATGTATTTACATTTATAATTTAAAGTCTACTTTATTACATTTTTAATATGAAAAAGTGAAGAAAACAGCAAGAAATTAAAGGAATGGTATTTTAAATTATCTATGATTTTTGAACTACAACATAAAGTCCCTTTAAATTTTATTACTGAAGGATTTTTATTTTGCTTTACTTATATCAAAATTTATTTTAGAATGCAGAAGGACTGATAATCTCTTTGAAGAGATATGTGCTCAAAATCTATGATTCAAAACCCAAAACATTTAAAATTAAGTAACTGTCAAGGGGCATGTGCAATAAAATGAACATTAAAAAAAGTCTAGGCTGATTCTAAGTTTACTTATGGAATTTTCTTCCCTGGTGTGGAATTAACGGATATGCAATTTGCTTTGGCTTTGTGTTTAGATTTAATTTACATCTGAAAAAAATGTTGTTCAATGGATTTCTGGGATAACTAGAAAATCAGATCAAATTAAATCACTCGTTCTTATCAGATGTATGTACTCTTATACATTATATACACACATAGACAGACACACTTCTATATATACCCTCCAAGTCCTCATTCACTCTGCTCTCTTCCTGTTGCATCTGGGATTGGGTTTTAGGGGTTCTTATTTGTGTTAGCTAGCCGAGTCCTGTGTACCCCCGCGTTTCCCCCGTGTCATTCCCCCCCCCCCCCGCGGTTTCTGGCCCCACGCTGCCTGCTGCCGGATCTTCCCCCTCTGCCGCTCCTGTAACCACCCTGCCGTCCGGCCCCAGGAAACCCCGTGCCTGCCACCCCAATCCACACGGTCCCGCTCAGCCCGCTCTGGCTCGGTGCCCGCCCCTGCGGGGTTCTCTGGTTGGTCGCTGTTGTTGCATCACCGCCACGGCAGCCGCCCCTATTGGGCGGCAGGCCGTGGATCCTCTCGCCCTGCCCCTCCATAAAACCCTATCACGCCGGCAGCCAGGTGCCATTTTCTCCCACGCGAGTGCTGGGAGCGGTTGTGTCTTTCCATCGAACCGCGCCGCGTGATCAATAAACCGTTCCTGCTAAGCACGGAGTAAATGGACAAATTCCTTACCTCTTTACCGGATCCCTAGCGCACGGTAACAGAGGCTGGCCAGCCCACGCGCCCGAGACACGGAGCCGTGTCCGGGAACCCGCGGCAGCAAACCCCGGCAGCACGTGGAAGCTACGCCACAGCCGGGCTCCCAAGAGCCGCGTGCAGCCGGGGAGAGTGAAAACCCACGCCGCATCTTCCCTCACGATAATACTGTCATCTCTGGGTCCCACAAAATGAACTTATTGAATCTTCCCTACTGGACTGCAATGAAGCAATATAAAAAAGCTGGATTGCCATTGGCAAGGTCACCATTTGCAAAATTTTTTGGTGTTTTTCTTGAGGAATGCATCTTGCCAGAAAAAAACATCTCCTAAGAGGCAAGTAAGTCAGACAGCATAGCAGTATTTCCAAATACTGCATGTGTGTGAGTTTGGATTCAAAAGACTGAGAAATACTGGAACTCCACTGTTATGCAGTAGAGTCACCAATTACCAATTTTTTAAATCATAGCATTTACCACCTGGAAAGCTGCATGTACTCATAGCTGACTCAAAATAAAGCCAAGCCAGAATAAAACAGGAGATACACAGAAGAGCTGTGAAGGTGTTACTTAAAAAATGAAGTATTTGTGACTTCCTTATTTTTCCAGTCCCTAACATTTCTGATTCCTGTTGATTCAGAGGTGACTTACAGGTTTGAAACTTGCATGGGAGGCTTGAGTCTGAGGGTATACACAGCACCAAAGCTGCCAAAACTGAATGAATAAAGAAAGTACTGTGAGAGGTCACAGACCTAGTATGCTTAATTAAATAATAAAGAAGAAAACACCCAAGTAATCCAGGGACTTTGGTCAAGGTTTAAGAGTCACTGAGCATTAGTGATCAAAAGTACTATTGAGAGATAGTAGAATAAGATGGGTAAATAATATAAATCGTGTGAGATTTTTAATTTGAATGATTGCTTGAATGAAATCATTAACATTTTGTAACTGTGACAGGAGAGAAAAACTCAAGACTTGACTATCAGAGAAAATATAGCTACAGCCTGAAATGCCAATTGAAAGGGGAAACAGAGCCTTTGTGTGTAATGGCATGGAAGGTAGTTCCCCAAAAGTGTCACCAGATTTAAGATATGACTAGCAGTGAATGACCCACCTTTTATTTTAACTATCAACTGAACCTTTTCACAGCCCCAGAGGCTAAGCATGAACTTTCACGTGACCACAACTGAGTGTATCTGACACAGTTCTCAAAAGGCAGCAATTTTAAAAGTAATAACCACAGTTAGAACCACCACAGAAAGTCTTGCTCTCCATAAGCAAAAAAACCCAACCACCAAAAAAAAACAAAAACAAAACAAACAAAAAAAAACCCCAAAAAACCATCAACAACAACAACAACAAAAAAAAAACCAAACAAAAAAACCCAAAAAAACCAAAAAAAAACCCAAAAAAAACCACCCCACAAAACCCAAAGAAATCCAACCCTCCAAACCAAACCAAAAGAACCTTGTCTGCACTGTAGTTTTTACATGAGAGCAATTTTTGCTATCAGTCAGCTCCAGCCTTTTCCATGTTTTCTTCTAGATTTATCAGTTTAGTAATTGAAAGGTTTATGAATAAAGTCAGTGTGTTCAATCACTTCCACTCTCCAGTCCATCTTATAGAGGCTGAGACCAGGAACTGTCATTTGAAGAAATGGTAGGTGTTCTACAGAAGTAACAGAAATAACTGAGATTTAGGAAATGTAATCTCTTCCCTTTACTTCTCTGTAGGCATGAAGTCACATGCCATTTCTCAGACAGAAAACCAGACCACTTGGATCAATTTGGTGTCTCAATTTCTTATTTTGGGGAATATTCACTTTAAGATTAATGTGGCAAAATGGGATAGTGGAGGATTAATAAGCAGGGAATAGTGAGGCAGACAGTCAATCAGCAGGCATAAAGTTGTATATATAATTTCAACTGCCGTATAAAGAGTGACATGATGCTTGCCCGCTACAGAACTGGTTAAGATTTAAACTTTTGTAACTTAAATCTAGTAAAGGAGCTGAAACAGCTGCAGATCTCATATTTTTGGTATTGGATAACACAAAAAGCAAAAGTTTAGAGGAACATTCTCCTTCCCACTAACATAATTTCAAATTTCTTATATTGGACAAAGACCCTTGGGTCCCCCATCATGTTTCATTGCCTTGGGTGGCTCTACCAGCCCACACTTAGTCATTTGCTCTCAGAATTGTGCCCATCCAAGTTGGTGGTGCAGGGGGAAGAAAGGTAGATTCCTACAGTCATTCAAGTGTGCCTTCCTGCCCAGTCCTGTACCAACAGAATAAACTAAAGCATGAAAGAATTGAGAATTGGTGATTGGTGCTGTCTGCTCTCAAATATCCATCCTTTTTGTGCCCAAGTTCTCTCTGCTAAATGAAGTGAAGAAATGGCTCTTCCTGACCAGTCACATATCTTCTCAGTGTGCAAAGATTCAAGATTTTCTGTTTGCATTTAATATATGTGAAATTACAGAAGAGCGATAGTAGGACATCATTAAACACTGAGGAAAAACTAGAAGTGAAACACGCAGAATAGATGGAGCAGGTCATTGTCTTGATCTGTAATCTCTTACTGAACCTTACTATTACCCCTAAAAATAAGGTTAAGTCATGTAGAATGTTACAGAAATGTCAGCTAATAAAAAATAAAATCCCTTTAAGAATTTAAATGGCAAGAGCCTTGAGCAGTTGACGATAGGTTTCTCCCAGAGAAACAACTCATGTAGACAGAGGAGTCAGGATTATGGGAACTAGCTGTCATGCAGCTCTGTGAACTTTCTACATTTCTGTTAGCTGAGGGTATTGGCCCTTGCTGACCTTCTGTACTCTGCTTGAGGCAATCACATCAAATTCCCTTTCTGATGAGTCAGTGTGAATGGCACTCTGCTAATGACTCTTCCTGTCACATTTCAAGATTCATGGCAGTTACATCCAAAGGAATTATGGACTCCCTATCTTTTTCCTTCAATTAATGAAATCCTTTCAGTTCAAAGACCCTCAACTTGAATGCTAATTCAAAGGATATCAAAGTAATTTATAGTCTGCATGAATAAATCTATGTGCTTTAAAATGCTTAGCCTTCAAAAACCCATACATTTATAATCATGGTGCCTTAAAATGGTGAAATCAGAAATCAGAAGAAACTCCTGTGCATTACATATACAGTTGGTTAACCTATATTAGGAAAAGAACTTAATTTCCTTACCAACTAATTTCACAGAGTAAATTCAGACAGCAAGTAACTACATCCCACTTTTCTATATGTGAGCTTTTACTTGACCTTTGCCTGGAGAATTTCTGCACAATGACAGTTTCATAGCTTGTACTTCCAGTGTTACTCCTGATTAAAAAAAAATCCCAACTAATTAGCATGTAACAACCAACATTAACAACATATGCTGGGACTGTAATGAAGTCCTAATTTGTAAAATGTTCTCAAGGATGCTGTATTATTGATTAAAAATTAACATTTTCTCTTGCTCTAGAGCAATTAGTGAAAATGTAAGATAATGAATATTTATAAAGCTAAGGTAAAAACTTGATCATACATACCCTAAGACACCCATTTTTTGTGCTTAATACCAACTAGCAAACTGCTGGCAAGCAAATCTTATGTGTTAGGTTTCCAAGGCAGAAGTTTGTTCATGGCAGTCTGCTTTACAGCTAGAGATGAGAATGCAAGAAAAGGGCAATTTTCCTCATAAAAGGCAGCATCAATAGCACCAAACAAAGAACAAGAAGTCAAGTCAAGCTAACTTCTCATGCATACTCCCATGTGTTTCTCAAGAGGTCAAACTGTCAAGTTAGCGAACACCTTTGATGAATTCAACAGCAATGCCAGTTACAGCTTTGCAGTTTCACTTCAGAAAAATAGTATGTGCATGCTGGACCATTCTTCACTCTCAGGAACAACTTATTTTTATGAGCTGTTCTGCTAGCACTCTGCACTCATCAAACAATTATACCTATTTGCACTTTGTCTTACTATCAACCTTTTAATCATTCCTTAGCCTGGGATGACCTATCAACAAAACCTTCCTATTTTGTATTTTCTGGCTTTGGTTCTCTTCCCCCAGATTTCACAAGCACAATAAACTTCTTCTATACTTATTAAAGAGATTGCCCCTGGACTTGCCATATGCAAGGTGATAAAGCAAATGTGTCAAACCTTAAAGGTAGAGATATATTTCAGATATATTAAATTCTCAGAAATTAATTACACTAGAAGGAACACTTCAAAGTAGTTGCTAATGCTAACTTCTGGAAATTGCAACTGAAAAAAAAATACAAACAGCTGTCATTGGGGCTTTTTCCTCCAATCAAGAAAAGCATTACTGTTGTGTAGTCCGTGGTCTTCAGAAACACAGAGAAATCACCAGGCAGGGAAGGCTCTGCCTGTAAAGGATGCCATATCCTGTCAAAATATAAACATATCCCTTGTAACCCTGTGTCTCCAGCCTGAGTGGAAGCCTTGGCATACAGGCAGACAGGTGAGTATGAAATTCCTTGCTTATTTCTTTTTCTGGACCAGATGGGAATTCAAACCCTTCTTGAGAGCTGCCATCGCAATCTTTCCATTAGGTAACTGGGACTTTATGTGTCATGCTGAGAGCTCAAGGTATTAAGTTCTTAATCAAAAAAGATACTTTTTCTCTTTGAGGAAGAGTCTTACATAATAGCCATGGCAGCAGAACCTCCTGATCTCAGCTGTAGCTGCAATACACATTTACCTGCAGCCTTCACAGAAATACTTCTGACACTGAGGGAAAGGTTGATAAAAGCTGTGGCTGTCACAAAGGGAAGCATCATAGAAAGAGGAGTGTTTTTCTACAATTTGAACCTTTCTGGAGATATTAAAGGTGTTTTGGTTTGAGGGGTAGTTGTTGTGCTGGGGTTTTTTTTGGCAGTTTTGTTGTTTTTTTTTTTTTCCTGTAATGAATAGGTTATATCAATAAAAAAGATAATTAAAAAGAATCTTAAAATTAGGCTGCAGTGTTATCTCTCCTACTTACTTGCTAGCACCAGAGATCCATGGCTTTTCTTCTTTCAGGTAAAGCCAGTTTGTGGTAATTAAAATATTGACATCCATTTTCTGACAAAAATGAAAGTTTCACTGCTTTTATAGGATAACTCAAAAAAATACCTTTTGTCAGCATTTTTTTCCAGTTAACTTTTTGTAGTATTAATAATGTAAGTTAATGTGAAGACTTCTAATTTAGTTCTCTACTACAGAAGGGCTGACTATGGCATTACCAATCAGAAATAAATGCTGAATGACAGCTCACTACATCCATATGCATTTCCTCCTCTTGTTAACTTCAGTAGATGTGACCTATCAAAAGATATTGCTTTGTATTTCATTAACTCAGAAATATGGGGAAAACACATAAGGGACAAGTATTTCTAATCAGAGGATTTCTGCTATAAAAATGTTTTCTATATCTTTGGTAAGCTTTGTGGCAAAAGACATTTCTTACACTTATGCTTAGTTTCAAATGTGCAAACTACACTGCTAATTTTAACAATAAATTTTAAAGCATCAAAATATTTTGCGAATGTTAAATAATGCTAGAAAAATAAAGTTTAACTTCCATTAAGCATTTTAAGCTCTAGTGTTTTTTAGCTCTGAGAGCACTAACATACAGTCATTGCCATCGTGCCTAATTAGAGGCCATGTTCTTTGTGTTCTTTTCAGTTTAAAAATATGAGGTTTTATGGTTTTTATTCCTTTAAAATCTTGGTGATTTTATCAGGGGAAAAAAAAAGAGCCAGGAAAGGAGGGTGTCTATCACAAACAAAAGAACACATTTAAGCAACTGGTGAACGCTCAAATAGTCAAGTGGTTCAAGAGATGAATTACCACTGTGATAATTAACATGATTACAACCAAGTGAGGAATAAAGCTGTGGCCACTCCGTAAATATTCTAAGATGGACCAAACTGAGTGGTAATTGTACCAACCACTGGTCTTCAATACTGCTTCTCAGTTATAGGAAACACAGCCACAGTTTCTGTGGGTTTGTTTTTGAAAGGAGCTGAATATACATAGAAGGTACTAAAAATCCATGACTCCAGTCCTATGAATTTTGATGAAATCTGGAACACTTTACACCTTGGAAAAGCATAATGTAGTGGGCAACTAAAGCCTCTGGTTTTTAGAAGTGCTCTTTACAGAGACAGAGTAAATTTGGTAAATTTTCAGGTCTCTTTTTTCAGTTATGAACTACTAATCTAGAGAAACTCAGTACTGTACTTCAATTTCCATAAGCTGTAAGTTATTGTGAAACAAGTTTCCCAGCAATACCACTTAGACTGTTGCTTCTTAGCTTATCTGTGCAAGTTTTCAGGAGAGCTGACTTGTTATCTTTTAATTATATATTCTACATCAGCATTGCCCGGGCCAGCTCAGCCCATGGGTTTTGCTGTCTGACTCTGACGAGAATTACTACTTTCTTTACTAATTCATGCCAAGAAAACTTCTGAATGAATTACTCTCAGGTCAGTGTCAAAGGTGCCATATAATATAAACACATGTTTAGAGTTATCACTATTATACTTAATTTATTGAGATAAATAAGGAATCCCTTGGCACAAATAGTATTTTTCACTATAGAGAGAAGGCAACAGTCAGCATTATGGGTTCAGAAGTAATTACTGACATAAATCAATAGATGCTGGAAATATTGATTATACATTCACTGTTAATTCTCTGGCACTGCATCTCCAGGATATAACCACCACATCTTTCACTTAAATCTTTTAAAAAAGCCTAGAAATAAATACAGAATTTCAGGCTCTGGCAAAGATTAAATACTCAGTTAATGACTCATAAGAGAAAATCTTTGTATGTCACTGCATCATCAGACTTTGAATGTTCCATGGAGTAATTTTTTACTTCCTTCTCAATTAGTGTAAGATGCTAATATTGGTTAAAGGGAACTTTCCAAGAAAATTAGAGAAATATGATACCTGCCATAGAGTTTCCTAGTTGCATTTTTCCCTGTTCTAGTGAATGAAAGTTAAATATCATCTCTACATTTAATGTGTTCTGCTTTGATTGAATTGGGCAGGAGGAATATGTTCAAAGATTAGCATTTTATATTGCTTTATGAGAGGAGAGGTTTTCAGCCTCAGTTCCTAGCACTGGGCAGTATATTTGCAGAAAGGTTAAGTGGAGTTACATGGGAGAAAGGACTTAATTTTAAGGGATAATAGTACAGTCATTAATAAGCAGTTAAGTTTTGGGGTTTTTTTTTGGTGAGTGAGGGTATGTGCACATATGTTTATATCAAGGAAAATTTTCCCAGATGAGAAAGATAGAGAAAGATAGAAACTAAACTGGACAAACAATAATACAAGGAACCAGAGAGACACACAGACATTAGGGAGCAAAAGACATCAAAGGTAACTGGTCGTGTTGGCATAAGAAAAACTGAGTATATAAATAAATTTAGTGTAAGAATTAAAATGAAATTACCAGTCTGCATAAGCAGGGGAGACAACCATTCTAGTTAGTTTTCAAATGGAACTTGATGAATTTAAAACCAATAATCCATCAGGCTGTAGCTGTAATCACTGGAAACTGAAATCAGTTCTTCCCTGCTAAAGCATGTTTTCTGAGCTTGCTCTCCCCAAGCACATTGGTCTCTGGGAGCTTCACCCTGAAAATAGTTACATTTCCCCCTAGAAGCACTGCCAAGCTGCTTTTTCTAATGTGAATCTTCTGTTTTAATGAATTTCTTAATCCTTTCTAAGAGACACCAGTTGTGCTGTTTGCACTGCCAGTGTTCCAGCCTCTGCCCTAGGTCAGGCACACATATTTCTGCAGAACAACCCCTTATACCTTCTCAGAGAAGCATTTCTTCGCAAGGTTTCAGCAGAACCACATCAACAGGATGTACTTTTGCTAAGATCTAATAGAAACTTGAATTGCTAATAACTGAAATTTTACTTCTGTAGATGCTTTGCTTCATAGCCCAGAGTCAGGGCCAGTGGCTTTCCAGAGCCACTTCTCACTTAAAGAGACCCTAATGCAGCCCTATGCTGGGCCATTTTCTTAACAGAACATATTTATTTACAAAAAAATTATTTACAAACTCCCCCCTCCTCAAGCACAGAGGTCTTCTGTTTAGGATCTGTGTAAATGTGCTGATGCAGGAATACCCCAGTGTGCTTCCTCTCTGATTTTCACAAGGCTTTAAACAGTGTTCACCCCAGAAAGAGACAAGTCAGTCTCTTCACCATTAAAAGAAAAGCTATGATGATCACAGCCATAGTAAAATGATGAACAGTAAAAGTCACCTCCCAGTCATAAAAGTCACTCAGATCTGTGTGTAGCACAACAAAAATTAAACTGCCTTTTTAAACTGAAAATGGGACTTTATACTATTTGTCTGAATCGATAGCATGAATGTGTCACGTAATGCATACAGAGTGGCATGCCTTGGTTGAAAACAGATTTTCAGGATGCCTATTATATTTATTTTACCAGATTAATTTTGTTCATTTTAAAGACCTGGATATTCATCTCTGCCCCAAAGTGTATCTCTTCTTTGGCTCTATTGTATCTGCATTAAAAGTAACAAAATTAAACTGTAGATTATCTCTTTTTGATTCTAATGATTCTTTCTTATATCTGGGAAAAGCATGCTGCATAATATTTTATGCCTGCAGTTTTAAATAATGACTTTAAATACCTTTTTATTTGTGCATTGAAATAAATTGCATTTTAAGAATAGACCAAGACTGACTGATGCAACCAGTTAATTTTAAAATGCACGTAAATCAAGCTCATTTGAGCTGGCAGCCTGATCTGCTGTGTCTTCCTTGTATCACAGATTTGCTCTTCACACTGAATATGGCAGGCCATCCTTTCTAACTAGATGATTTAAATAGATGGCATCTGTACTGTGTAGAATTTACCTCTGGCCAAATTCCCTTACACCTGCTTTTGGCAATGTCATCAACTACAGTGACAGTCAGGTTTGTCCTGAAAGGGATGGCAGGAACCTCTGTGGTTGAGGAAGCTGTGGTCTTTCCAAGGCATCTAGACCTGGATGTTATGAGGACAACTTGAGACATGAACTGTTTTGTACACATGCAGCAACCCTCCAAACATCAGCTTTCCCACTGGTTGCTGATCAGAATTAACCAGAAAAGCAGTTAGGTAGTTATTTATAACAGCTTACTACTGTATGGTGGAACCTGTTACAGGTGCCAAATACATGAACAGGATTTATGGCCTGTCAGGTAGTATCTCTCCACAAAATGCTACACAGCACTTTGGAATACATCTTTGCAACTTTTTTTTAATCAAAAGTGAAGCAATCCTCTAAACCAAAGTAAAAGACGCCCCACATGCAAACACACTCATGTTTTACTTCATGACAGAACCCCTGTAAAAAAGGCAGCATCTGCATAATCAGCAGGTGTTCCCAAAGTCCCAAGTCTTTGCTCTTGTAACAGATGGGACTGTGAATGACAGGGAAACAGAACCCCACTGAGGAATCCCTCCTCCCAAAATCCTTATTTTAAACAGGCACCTTTGAAACTTTTCAAATGAAAAAGCACAACACAGAAGTTACTTCGCAATTCTTACTTTCTAGATAAAATACGGTATTCCTACATGCAGCCTGCTGAACAGTACTTTCTTTTGCCTTTTTCTTCTAAAATATGTAATTTATTTGGTATTTATACTGCATTATTAAATTCCAGTTGGTCTTTAAATTACACCTTTGGAAATAGTAAAAATATCAATATGGGTTGTTTAAAAAAAAAGGCAAATACTATTTTTTTCCTTACAAATTTGTAAAGTGTAAAATAAGAATGTCTGTCAAACTGTTATATTGTTATAAAGTGCCTGCACAACCACAGCAGTGTTATGATTGGTTCCACAGAATCTCTTCTACTTTCACACTGCTGTTAATTTCTGAATTGCTCCAACAGAAAATGATTTTCAGAGAAAGAATGGATTCCTAGGCAGCAGATTCAATCAGGCTCCAGAATGTTTTGAATTCTTGCGATCACAAATACAGTTGATGCTGGGAACTGAAAAATCGTTGACATACTATTAGTCTCAGAGATGCACTGTGAACTGACTCAGCTGTTGCAGCCACAAAACAATAAAGCATTCTGATGTAACCTACGCCGCTTTCAGAATCACATTTCTTTACCTCCCTCTAGAAAAATCTCACCTAAATCTAAGATGTTTGTGGATTTTCTTCCTTCTTGACCTGGAAGAAACATCTTTTTCTCACTAGTCCCAATCTCACTTCATTTTGTCTGGAACAGAACCCAGAGACTTTGCTTTAATGAGGAAATCTAGCCCAATTCCTATTTAGACATAATTCATGGACTATACTCTGACCTTGTTAACCACCCTATTCATCTACATGCATCAATCTCAATGAACGAAACAAGTACTGACACTAATAACTTTGCTTCCAGTTTCCAAATGGGACTGAAGGGAAGTAGAGAAAGTGCAGTGAAGTCTCCTATGGACTGTGAGATTTTTCTTGTTCTCATCCCCTGAAAGTATTGTACAGTGCTTCTGACAGATTCTGAATACGCTACACTGATGTTATTTAACATCTGGTGCTTGTTTCTGTAGAACTTGACATTGCAGAGGCTTCTTGAAAGCAGCAAAGATGCTGCTCTGACATACAAGGTAACACCTTCTAAAAATTATCTAAAAATCCAACCTAGAAAGATTCATGTTGCTTCTTACACACTTTGGATAAAGGCAAATTGCTATATTAATAAACTATGAAGAGGTAGAAAACTGAGTTCCCACCTGCTGTACCCTCAGTGCTACCATTAACAGTTATTTATTTGTTTATTTTAACACTGGCAATATGAACCTACTTCTAGCTTCCCATTATATCATATATACAATGTAATATGTACATTATATGTGTAATACTGTATGCTATCTAGACTTGTATATATCCTACAAATACTGGTCAATCCCTATCCTTCGTTGTTTTCCATATATCATGCCTACTATTACAGCCTTACAAGGCTCAAATGCTGTTTATAACAGTAATTGCTATTTTTTTTTTTCCAGTTACAGACCAACCACTATCAAAGTCTAACTGCTTTTCTAAACCATCTGAGTGAAACCTTATTAAACAAGGAACATAAATTTTGGGGGGAAAATTGCCTTTGCTAATAAAAACATGGGTATTAGACTGTCTCCTTTAGCAGAATTTGGACGTTATCTGCTTCCCTCTGCAAATTACATTTGATCTTTGCCAAAAAAGCAGAAATACGCAGTTTAATGTGAAATATAGGACCTGTTGTGAGATAACACAGTAAAAAAAAATCATAACCAGGTCATAAATGTTAAAATGCAAAAGGAAGGAAATGCCTGTTATTCATCTTGCAGGCAGTATTCAGACATTCATGAAATTGAAAGTTAATGTACCAGGGACTTTCATTATCTGACCCATTCTGTACTATCCATTAGAATCCCATAGTACTGGAGACAGAGGACCAATATGTCACTAATACAAGATGGAAAAGGTCACAAAAACTAAGCATCAATAAGACATTACTTCTCTATTAAATTTCACGACACTCAGCAGAAAACACATTTGCTGAAACCAGAATGTTTTATTATGTAATGTAGCTAAATTGAGAAAAATATATGTTTACCAAGGCAAGGGCATAATGATTAGTTGTCGACTGAAAGTAATGACTTTTTCCCCTCCATTTCCTCATTAAAGAAATTTTGTTTGTTTAAAGGAGAAGAAAGGTATTGCATAGGTTTATTTTTGCTTTTTAAGGCTATTTCTTACAATAGAAATATATTGCTCCTTTGGCTTTAGCAAAGGTTTCCTTTCACACCACTGAAAAGATAATATTTATTTGTATGTAGTAAAGCCAAAACAAATTTGCTTTCCATTTCCTCTAGTGAAATATTCCATTTATTTAGAATAGCTTTCAGTAAAAACAATATCACTACTACTGCAACATCCTTGTCCTGTAGAAAGATGATGTACTGATTCCCTTGAGCTTTCTCCATCCCAGTTCTCCCCTAACGTTGTTGCCCAAGTCGCTCCATATACATTGCTCTTACTACACAGCTGATGTGCAAATAAATTACTATGGAGCAACTTATGAAAAGACTCAACTTTACCATTTGCCATTACAGAAAATATGTGAGCATTCACAATATTTATTTTAAGTGTTGGAACTAGTTTTTTCATGAGGCAAAGTTTGCTGTCAAAGATCTTGGGACTCACTCAGATGAAAACCTCATTCCTCATGCTCCTCTATCCAATAATGGGTGAAAAAACTTGTCACAGAAGACTCATCCATGTAAATGAAAAGCAGGATAGGTGATTATGTGCTGATGGACATTAGACCGGAGGATTTCATTCACCAGTCTGACTTGTGGGAAATGCCACAGGAAAAATGGTTACAGCTGTCCAAGTTTTACCTTGATACATTGGTTCAGTGGTTCTAGGTATTTTCAGTATCACAAATAAACATCTGGAGATTAGGATAAAACTTTAACTATTTAAATGTAAACAAGCACGCCCGGGTCTTTCAGCAAAACAATATTTTAAAATTGTTTTAAGTGGTACAAAATCAACCTGTAGACTGGATAGAGTATACTAGGGGTGCTTGTAAAGAAGAGACAAAAATGTAAGTATGATGAAATTAAGGAGATCACAGGAAGGAAATTTTCATTTGGGATTGCCAGAAGACTGGACAAAATTACACAATACACTGCAGCACATGTAGTACCAGATTCTGGTGATGTAAAGAGTGACTCTACAGTGCCTGGAATACAGACACAATAGATCAGTACCATCTCACTGCCTGCCCCTGCTACCCTTCTCAGTCAGGAAGGTTGGAATTTCAAGTTAACTGTGCAAACCAAGAGAGTGACTGAAGAAAAGCCTGACACAATTTCAAGTCAGTTGGAGCCCTAGGATACAAATGTCTCTCTCTTCTTCCCAGCATCTACAAAGACACCAAGTATTTGCAGTCTTTAATTGAAGTTTTGCTGGTTTTAATTTTTTTTTAATCAGAGGAATTATTAGGAAAAGATAACTGCAGCTAAAGAAATTCAAAACTGCAGAATGACAAAAATTAAACAAAATGGCTGGAAGACAAACTTTTGCCTAGCCTTCAACTCAGCATCTCTTGGTATAATGGTTTAAACTCCTTGCCATCATATCAGAGGGAAAACCTCTCTTCTTTTCATCAGCTCTGGGCCTGGGCTTCCCAGTGCCCATCAGCTTCCATCTTTACCCAAGTCACCTTGGCTGGGACACAGCTGAATGTCCCTACTGGCTGACCAGCTGTACTCTTCAATGAGTGACAGAAGTGAAAGCTTGGTTGTTCCTGGGAAAAAGAAAACTTCTCCTGAGTCTTCTCCAAAAGGCTAAACTGAAGGAATGGTGAGCAGGTCTAAAGGACATCCATCGTTCTTCTCTCCTGTCTTTCCCTAATGATTTAAGATTTATATTTACCCAGTAAGTAGGAAGAAACATCTGAAAACCTCTACTGCTCATCAAAGAAGACCATATCCAATTACAATATTTATCATAAGGCACATGGAAAGAAACTGCATTTACTTGAATCCTACTGTTTAAGGAGGAGACACAAGGGAACATTTTAGGCATTTTTTACTCTTGCTTTGGTAAATATGTTGCAATGGACTGTGACACAATTTTTATTTAGAAAGTGGTCTTTTTAATGGTGCAGAATCAATAGTAATGCAGACAAGGTTAACAGTTAATGGCTAACCTCTATCCAAAATAGCAGGCCCCTGAGGCACATGGAATTTATGCAGAATCAAAGTTAATAGTGTTGAAAAAAAGACTGAATCCTTGCTTCTTGATGTTGCCTCCTACACAGTGTGCTCACTGTGTTTGAGATTACAAAGACAACCCAACAGTCCTTTTCCATCCTAACCTTCTGATCTTTTGTTTTTTTTTTCAAAACGGAAGCACAGTATTATATACTGAAAGCCAAAAACACAGAAAGAAACTAGGATGGAATTTTGTTAAAATTACCTTGTAAAAGACAAGAAACATTTAATTTTACTTTTTTTTTTTTTTTTTTTTTTTTTTTTTTTTTTTTTTTTTTTTTTACATTATCAAATTTTGTTGACTTTAAATATCTGGATAAAATGGTAGTTGCCTCTCTGTGCTTACTAAAGTTTAATAAGGGCTGGATTGAACTGGAGCAGTGGATGCCCTGACAGCTCCTACTAAAAGAACCAGTCTGAAGTCTTCAACTCTCCTTTGAAATAAGCATGTTTTTCAACAAGACATCTTCCTACAGGAGTGCTAATATGAAGTAACCCCAACACATAGAGACATAAAACCCTGAACTGCAAGTCAAAGATTTTAAATTTAGCAATATGATTCCATGTAGTCAGTCTGCACTCCAGATATACTCAGCAAACCAAGAAAATATTTCCAAGCACTGCAATTCTAAAATAATTACTTCTATTTTAATAGATTACAATGCACCCACACCATATGTCTTTACATAAAGAGATCAGTATCATGGTACCAAGGATTAGAACATGAAATCTGTATTTTCCAAAAGAAAATGACAGCTAAGAAAACCTAGCCAGCTACATTTCAATAATAGGGCAGGCCATATTGTTGTTTTACTGGGAAACAAAATACATGACAAGTAGAGCTTTGGTTTTGACTTAATGTGACTGTATAAAAATAGCTAACCTTCACCAAAACCCAAAAAAATCTCAAGCCCAAAAAACTTCTTAACATAAAGCATCACTACACAACATACAAAATACAGCACTATACAATACTTCAGCTTGAACAGGCCATGAAACACATTCAGTAAAGTCTCTCAAGATACCTATTTCTTTATTTGACATGCTTCCATGTATTACTGTCACCATTTACTATTTACTCTAATTAGATCCTACTGCCAAAACTCACTAGAGAAGAAACTGGTACAATTAAGAATAATAAATTCTGTTCATTCATATGTTTTTAAATTATTCTACTCCTATAGAGCAAAAATGGTATTTCCTACCTTGGCTTCTAGCTAAGAGACTGCAAAAACAATCACAACAATTCTTTCAAAATCTTGTGTCAGTCATAACTGAATTCACAGGATGTACTGCTAGAGCTTCACGTAACAGAGATGCACAGGACACCCACAGCATGATCAAGTGCTGTATTTCCAGAGTCTTACATCTTACTGCAAGAGACACTGTAATTGTTGGCCAGGAGGGGTGACTGACACCCCCCAGCCAAACCCTGTCCCAGATATCAGTGCAAGAAATATGGAAAGCTCCAAATTTTGAGCTGTGCTCAATTACCTGGTTTAAGGTTCTGGAAGGAGAAGGGTGGAATGAAGTCTCAGTCTAATGGCTAGATAATTTGCCCAGGAAGTTAAGAGTCCTGGATTTAATTCTCTCTCCATCTAGAGTGATTTCAAGGTAATTGCATTAACAGCAGGTTTAGGGGATACTTTCTACATAACTTGTCAAAGGAATGCTACCATGAGAGTACTGAAAGGCTTATGATTAGGTTTGCCAAGCTATTAGGTATATATAACTATATCCATATTTATCCCAACCAGTGATTAACTGTAGAAAACAAACACACACACACATATATGTCATCACTCCCTCATTTTGCATAAACAAGAACTAGAAACAAAAATCAGCATAGTCACCATGAAGTGCATTGATGGAAAAATCTTCCATCAAATTGTAGTGTAACTCTAATCAATTACTGCATTAAAATCTTTATTACATCATATTTTTATAAATTACTATTATGAAACTGAAATACTTAACATGTATTTATCAAGGAAAATCCTTATTCTCCCATGTCAATTTGAAATCCCACTTTTTTATTTTATTCTTTCTTGTTTAAATACAAAAGAATACACATCCTCCTCTTTTTAATGAATATCATCTTCAGGTAAATATTATATCATTCCTGTCTTTTTTGGGAGGATGAAATGAAGAGAAAATTCTCAGTCCTGTAGGAAATCTAACCCATTTTGAAGCTGATGGGAATTGTTAGATTTCACTGAAGGATACAAAATCAAAACTTATAATGGAAACTTCTACTTTAATTATGGAGCAAATACTGATGCCACAAGAGAAGGTTCATTACTGGACTGTTACTTACCTTAACATGACTCTCAATGATATCCAAAGCGATACTACCTGAACTTTCTCACCAAAATTCCACATGGATTAAATGGAAATATTACAAAAATTTTTAAGGAAGTTAGAGGAGACAATGAACAAAGTCAGGAAATTCATTTTCTGCTTTAAATTGGACCCTTACTTCAAATTAGATTCTGCAGGAAAGGTTAAAATCCCTAGTGGAGGCTGCAACACAGAGCACTTGTAGTACCCTCTCTACATGCTCCCTTTTCCTAAGGTACAGGATTTCCCTGTACCAGTTCCTCACTTATGAGAGGACAAAAATAACAGCTCTCATCTGGTACTTCAAGGGATAAGGAAACCTGTGCTGGCCAAGGGAAAAAAAGGACAGGAATTTGGCTTATCACCAGGTCCTCTCCCTCCATTTCTGTAGAACTTCTCAGCTCACAGGGCACAGATGGAGCTATGAAAACTCAAGGGAGAATTCCGTGCATGCCAAATTGCAGAGTTTGTATCACCTCCTTATTTAACTTTATCATTGTCTTCTAACACCACGAAAAGAACTACTAAACAAAACATCAAAATATCCTTTTCCTGAAAGTAATGAAAAAAAGAAAAAAAAGCCTTGCTACCCTTTCACATTATCTGTCTTGCATCAGTGGGCTATACTCCAAAAGCAACAAATGTGTGTAGGACAACAGAATCAATATTAAAAAAAAAAAAAAACAAAAAAAAAACCAAAACAAAAAAAAAAACAAAACAACAACAAAAAAACCCACAAAAACAAACAAACAAAAAAACCAAAACTAAAACAAAACAAACAAACAAACAAAAACCCCTCAAACCAGCAATACAGGTGCTGCTAAAGATAGAAATTAAAGGAAGAGAAGAAAGAAGCAAGGTAGTTATATTCTTACAGTCTACAAGATGAGAACAAGGTTTATACTAACCTTTGTGACTCATCCTTCTTCCTGGGCACAAAAATGCAGTATTAAATAGTTTCTGAACTGCTGAGAAGAGGGCGCAGCAGGCTTAAGTAAAGAGAAATAAATGGTGCCCTGAAGGCCTGCTACTTATCCAGGGTGCAGTTTGTGTAACAGCAGAGAAGACCTGAGGAAGGAGTGGAGGCCAGCATTAATTAATTTGGCGAAGATACTAGAATTAAGTGACTTCATTTGGCTGGATGCAGTTCAATATCAAAAGGGTTCAACTGATGATTCTGAAGAAAGAAATGATTTATTTCAGAGAAGTAAAGATACATGGATGGAAGTAAACCAAAGAGGAGACGGACAGGTGCACAGAGCATTTCTCATCCCTTTTCATATAAATTGACTTAATGCTTTAAATTTTGGGTTCTGGCAAATTCTCCCCTAGGAAGAATCCTTAGCAAATAGCAGCTGTAAATATTTGGCTTGCTTAAACTCTTGGAAAAACACATTTCTAAGAAACCCAGCTTAGTAAACAAACGCTCCAATTTGGAGTCAGTCTGAAACTGAGCACCAAATGGTACAATAACAATCAGGTTGTGCACAGTCGCCTAACCTATGTGTGGCAATGAATGCATGTTAAGAAGTATCTGAATAATTTAAAATGCCTCTTTGAGCCCCTACTGAAAATATGGCTTTCTATTTTATTGAATTGTTAATTACTTCAAGTAGAAGATTTAATGCCAGATAAAGTCATGTGTGCATGAATTTTTCACATCTAAAGTATTTAATTGTGTGATGCCTATGTTACAAAGCAGAATAAATTAATGCTGTCTGAATTAAATACTCCAAATGCCAATAGGTTGGATGGAAATAATTTCCTCTCCCCTCTTTTTGCTTCTACATGACAAAGATAAAAATTAGCATTAATCATACACTGGCAAACAGCTCAGTGTATTTAGTTTGAGCAAGCTCATCTCAAGTGGATGTAAATCCAAGTGCACTGGGAACAAGAAAGACTCTGCAGTCTTCTGGGCAAGTGAGTGCGAGGGTTGCTGGCACCCTCCTCTGTCACAGCACAGTGTTTAAGGTAGCAGGCATTTAAGGTATTAACTCTATAGGATGCGATTCAGTTTGTTTCTCACTTTCATAATCTGCTTTCTCCAACTTCTGTATGAGACTAGCTGCTCCTTACCTGAGAAGACTTTTTATGGAAGAAGCTTCCTCAGTGCTAACTTCAGACAGAATTTTCAGTTTAAGGTTAATGCCAGAAGAAAAGCTAACATGGGTTCTAAATATACCTTCCTTAAACTTGAAGACTCCGATCCTTACATTCCTGAAAACCAATTGTTTCACCCAAACAAATCAATCTCTATTTGCAGTCTGAGCTAATTTGTCAGAAATGCATCCACAAAATGCTTTTATTTGTCCTAATTATGTTAACTCATCTCGTTTTCTCTTCTCCACTGTCCCCTGGCCAAGGAAGAAGATCTAATTAAGAGCCCTGTTAAAGTAGCACGTTAGTGTTGGCTGAAACCTTTGTTTGTACCCTTGCCAGCAGAGAATGATCGACATTAATAATAACCCAGATTGTAGCCGCTCCCAATAGTTAAAGCAAAGCAATGGCTGATGCAAAGCCAGGACCAGCGTTTTAAAACAGGCAGGGAAACAAAATGGGCCCACATACCTGGCAGCAATAAGAATCCTTTCACTGATGGATAGGAATAAATATAGAGGCTGATAGCACAGTAATAAAACAATGATGATAACCCAAAATTATTTATTACAAGGCAAGAATGCTGCTGCTTGCTCAGGCTCTGCTGTAAATGGAGGCTGACATCAATGGATGACTCTCAGCGAGAAAACATGGACCATTTTAATTTGGGAAGTGTCATCTCATTTTTTAAGGTGAAAGCCATTATCAGAGGTGACAATGATCTATAGTGAATGAAAAGAAACAATATACCCCCATACTTAACCCTTCAGTCTTGTACATTTACTACAGATAGCAACTTCTTCACAAACACCAAAACATCTTAGGAAGTTGAAAAACCTCAACGATGTCTTCTTGGAAATCAGAAGCCTTATTTGGTTCATTAAAGAAGAGCTAGAAATCACACCAGTACAGTATGTTCTTTGAAGATAATACAATCAGCCCATATTATTCAGACAATGACTACCACTGAATAACAGGGCACTCCATTGGAAAAAAAAAATGAAAAAGCACAGCATAAACACATGGAATAAAGTAAAATTCTGATGAATGGTGTTCAATAACTCCTAGAGAGTCCAGTCAGCAAGGGAAACATTTCTTCTTACTGTTTCCTGCCTTAACATAGCTAAACCTATACTGACAAATTTAAGAGATAATGTGCAAAAGAAGCCTTATGGCACATCCCATGTAAATTCTATGGCCTCCAGTAAAATGTTACCATAGAAACACCTTTGCCACGAGGAAGGTGCACTTTTGTAAAGGGCCTGGGGGTAAACTTTCTGATTCCCATGGCAACTGTTGTATCTAAAGGCTGGAGTACAAGGTGTCAGTGTCTTTTGGATCAACATGCAAGAGAAAGAAGGAAAAAAACCCACCCAATATTTTCTTCACTGGTAATAGCTGGTAATCATTCAAGGCAATCATCTATCTGAAGGTGGAATAGCCACAAGAGAGTATTTTGAGTTTAAAACTGTGTGTGAGTGAGGTACTAAAGCTACAAAAAAAAAAAAAAAAAAAAAAAAACCAAAAACAAAGGAGAAAAGTAGCTTTAATTAAAATGGCAGAGAATAATCTGATACATTCTCAGCAAGTAAAATCTATAGGGTATTTATGTTTTTTAAACTTAGGAGAGGGACTCAAAATTACCAGACATTCTTGATACAAAGAGAACTACAGTAAAAAAAAAATCAGTTTATTTTGCCCATCAGATTTTATATCACATAAGTCAATGAATTCCTTTATTTCTGTCACACATTCAATCACCACCTCTTGCTGGGAACAGCTCTTACCAGGAGAAGACACTCTGTAGCAAAGGTCAAGAGGGCAAGTATGCTCATACTTCAGCAACTTTCTTTATCAGCTAATACAGAGCAGCCTGTGAAAATCCTAACAAACAGCAAACTTTTATTCAAAGCAGATTATTAGACAGTACCAGTGTACAAAGGTATACCTCAGCTGTGTTTGGGCAGCTTTTCCTTTCTGAAGCACAATAACGGTCAGTAAAAATTATGTATATTTTCTAATGCTGACTGATAAATGTAATAATGCTTATTGTCTCTAAGATAAATCCCTCCGCTTCTTGTCCTGAAACCTAGGTATGAATATCTAGGAGAGTGATAGAAAAGTGCTTGTTGATACTGAATTGGTATCTACTAAAACTCTCACAGTAACCGAATTATTACCTTTCTGTGAACTGTCTTGGGACTATTATTCTCATTCTCCTGAACCCTATTGGATCTAATAAAATCACTAACCTTTTTTGTTCAGATGGAAGCACTTGTAATAATTAGATGTCTGTTTTCTGAGGTCTCTAAAATGGTCTTCAATGAGAACTTAGAAAATTACCAGTATTATATCTGGTAACTGTCAAAGTAATTAGACTTCCTTGAGGTCAAATACTTGGCAATTCTCAGAAAAAGAACAGTGGGAATTTTTTCTTTATCTGAAGTAAAACTAGAAATATTTCTTTTAGAATAGCCAAACCTGGGCTGAAAATTAAAAATCACAAAAAGTTTGAAAGGTGTCTTTACAACTGTCACTGTCACATCATTATCAATATGCTTATGCATTTTCTGTCATAATCCTAACATACACTGCTGCTAAAGGAAAAAAAAATCCCAAGTGGACAGAAAGGTATTGCCTTGAGTCAGTTGGTACTATGGCAAAATTCAACTCAGAGAAATGAACACATCCTTTAAGGATGATATGAAACTCCAGGACATAAATATTGTTTTTTTCAAACCAGGGAGACTCATATTCTCTGAAGAAAAGGTTTTTCTCATCAGCTGGGAAGAGGCAATACTATGCAAATTCTCCTTTTGTTACAAAGAAACTTAAACACAAGATTTAACTGGCTGACACCTGTTTGTTCTTAACAAACATAATTGCCGTGATCACTTCCAATCTTTGCCCTTGTTTACAGTGATTTCAATATAATTTTTATCCTTCTTGAAGATACACACGTTCATGGCATTTCAGAAGGAATTCCATCAACATTTTAAACAGTTGATACTACTCAGTACAAGAACTAGAAATACCTTATCATATGTGTTTTCCTATTGCATGTTTTGCACAACAAAATGTCATCAGTTTTTCATAAACATCGTATGAATGCTTAATGCACTTAAGTCTATTTTATTCTAAATGATGAGGGCTCAGAATATAGCGGACATTATTATTTGCTCCTGATACATGTCTTTGTCTCTTGTACTATTAAAATCTATCTCTTATTATTCATTTCAGCTCTTCACATTACCCAGTTCATCCTACTTGCTATTCAACTCCTACTCTGCATTGAGATTGACCCCATCTCTGTTATATCAGCAAATTTCATTCGTGAGTCAAGGTCATTAAGGAGAATATTAAATAAGATTGTTCACTTGATGAACTCCTCTAATATCCTTTTTCCCTGAAATACTTCCACTTTCAAGATAACTCATCATTCTGTGAAGATAAGGAGGATACATGTAATAGACAATGGGTCAGGAATGAACTGGGCTGCTTGAAGCCTCTTCCTGGAACAGCAATAAACTGAAACCTGTTACTGTTATGAAGGGCATTGTGTATTAATGTCACTGTGGCACTGGTGGTACCTGACCTGTGTCTCATTCTGTAGTCCCAGATGTGGCCTGGCCCTTTGCTGAGCCACTGCATTTTGTTATGCCAAGCCCATTCCAAGCTGTGCCTAGCACGAGGACTGTGCTGGAAGCATGGCTTGTGCACACCAGCAAAAAGGACTTGTACCAGCAAAATGCCAGGTGTGGGATCAGGAGCTGCTAGATGGACCTGGAGAGAAGCTGGGAGGTCACTGATGAGAGAGAGAGTGCACTAAAGCTGCAGGAAAAGAGCTGGTAACAAAAATCTCCCAGAGGAATGTCCTCATGTCCACAATAAAACCAAGACTGTCTAGAAGACAACAGTGTTAGAGAGGAAAGAGACCCCCAGATTCTTAAAACGTAATCTAAATACTTTCAGGGCATCACAGAATTTGCAGTATCATAATTCTTACTTTTTAGTACCAATATTATGAAATTTTTAGATGATACTATGCATGTGAGTACAATAATATTCTGCAGTTCTTAAAGCTTTGATGGAGTCGTTTTATAGCTGTGCAACAAAATATTGCCCTCTTGTCCTTTGGTGCTGAAGGTCCACAACTATTTAGCCAGTCCATTGGAGCTGGCAGACCAATGGGGAGGGAAATTAGACACGCCCAGTGACATTGCTTAGATAACAGCCATTGCTAGGCTTAGTAGGATTGCAGGTGAAACCAATCTGGCACAAAAAAAGAGAAACTGGGAAGAAGGAAAGAATTTTTTTAAAAGCTAATTGAACTTTTTCCAGCATATTCCAGTAACTTTTGTGCCTATTGGCCTGTGCAGATTGGCAGTACAGGAAAAGCAGGTGTTGAGAGGAGAGGTCCCTGGGCAGAGGGGAGGCCAAGCAGCAGCTGTGAAGGCTCACAGAGCGTGCTTGAGCTTTCTGGTCTGTAGCTGAACCGTGATGTAGAAAATGAAGGAGGAAAAGAGGTGAAAGCAAAGGTAAAATGGGGAACTGAAATAGATTGATCGCATCTCAGCGACCTTGGTTCAAGCACACTGCCTCATTATATATGGAACTGCAAACTGACTTTTGAAACATATTGGTCTATTTTACAAGGATTTACTGTCAAAAATTGTGGTTTGGTTGCAAATAGGCATACAAGTGTTCACACAGAAATTTGATAGAGTAAAGGAAATTCTTGCATTTCTGTTGCTTCTCTGCTGAAGCACACAAGCCCTGAGCTGGCTTAAAGTAGCTGTACAGATACATCCCAAACACAGCCAGGTTGGCAGCTCATGTACAGGAGACTGACTTATACAACAGCCTGATGGGAAGCTTTTCCTCTGACTCAGTTTTTTGGTCAGTCCAAGGAATTTACAATTTTGAGTTAGAGTTAAGCTTTAAGAATTGTTATAAATTGAGTTTTAAAAGCCCTTACAAGTACCTCTAAGAAAGATAGCTATAAAATCCAGTTAAACACAATTTAATTTATTTGAACTCAGAGCCCAACAGTATAAAGGAAAAGAAACTGTGCAGTCAATAGCCAAATGAATCAAGAATTTATCTGGGATTTTAACAGAACCTAGAAGAATTAAAAAGCCTCTGAAAATCCCTTAGAAAAACAGGTAAGACCTAGGGATTTAAAGAAAAGTCAGTTATCAACCAGTTGCCAAGAGCAGATGCTGCATGCAAAGGCAAGATATCAGAATTCAAGGTCAGGATTTTGACTAGGTAAAATCTCTTTCACTAGCTATTTTCCTTGGATATTAATCAATGTGAGAAAGCAGTAACAAAAGCATAGAAGTTACCCAAGTGTGATCCAAAAGAAGTTTCTAATGACAGTATCAAGCATTGTATCAACATAGACAGAGTACTTGATTATAAAATCCTTATGCAACTTAAGAACACGCTAGTTAAGGATTATATCAAAGACCTGCAGGAAGAGGTTAGAAAGATATGCAACATTTCTTAGTAAATTCATTGTTTTAAAAACATCACTCTTCTAAACTGATGCCCTTTTCTTTGGCCCTTCCTGGGTTACATTACAGTACTAAAAAATAGATGAAACTGAAAAAAAAGTTTTTTTGGTTCATTTCCAGTGCAGTCTTGCACAAGTTTCTTAGAACTCTGAAGTTGAAAAATATTGTGTGTATAAAAAGAACAACCCTCACCCATCAAAAAACCAGCATATTTATTTCACAGGAAGGGGAATATAATAGGTGCTTTTTAGTGAAGGATATGGAATATTGACTGTTTTAAAGGAGGCCGCATCAGTTTACAAACCAGCGCACAGTTGCAGGAACCCTTTGCACTTGGCTCACCCTGCACTGAGAACCTGTAGCTGTTCAAGTAAGCAAAGTCGCAACAGGCAAATCATGTTTGAATTCCATAAAATAGAGGCAGAGAAAGAAAGATTGAAAACTGCCTCCCTAATCAGCTTCTACGACAGGGAAACTAAAATGTTCTACTATAAAAATAATTATCAGTTCTGCAACACAGCATTGATGCAAAAAAAAAAAATAATATTCTCTCTGCACTATTCTTACTTAAGTTCTTTCTGCAAGTGAATTAAGCATGATTTTATTAAGCAACATTTAAATTTCACATATGAGACCTATTTTAGAGCAAACTATTTGTCCACAGTAGGCACAATTCTTCAGGTGTTAAAAAGGAAATCATCATGTCTGCTTTTTTAACATCTTCATAAATAAAGTAACAAGTTCATGATTGACCTCTTTATGAGAAAAATCTAATGTGTAAATTAGTAAGACATCCTAAGGTTCAGTAACTAAAAGTGACATGAAATTCCCTTTTGCTTTTTAAGCTAATTATCTAATTGATGCATTTGCTTCATTAAGCTTTAGACTTTATTGCTTTTTTCAAGTAGTAAAATGCTAGCGGATATGCATTTTAAAGAGATATCACTTTCAATGGCTTAGGACAAATTTTAAAATAGTGTTTCTTAGAGGCTTTCTGCAGATAAGGTTTCAATCATGCTTTAGAACAATGGCACACTGAACATTTTAAAGGTTGCACAAATACTGCTCAGAAGAACACAAGCTGCATTATCCACCTTGAGTATTGTGATACTCGTTGTGCACAAAAGAAGTTCTTTTCCTATTGCAAGATGTACAGACTTTTAAAGTGCAGTTTTACAGAACTGAGAAATTAGGCAATTCAGCTTAATATATATACACAAAAATTACCATGCATGTTGTTACAAAGGAGAAACATTAGTACCCGATAAATATAATTATTAAAGCCAGTGGAAGAAACTGAACCATGTGTGTGAAAGGCCTATTATCTTATAACAGGTGAAAAGTCTTTTCAAACTGAAGTAATGTTAATCATATTAGGATACAATGCATATTTCAATAGAATTAGGGTCACTTACTTATTTGAGCTCTCATAGGGGATATTATTTCTTTTTCACAATACTGTTCTTTTTGTTGAACTATATTAATAATAGTAGTGAATGCAATTATCAAATATAATTAAATTACATAGTAGCACCACACAGATTATTGAATCTGCTAGCTAAAAATGGATTTAAACTTAGCAAAGAACAAAGCAGCATTACTGTTTTACATAAGCTTGGACAGGTATGTTGTCTGTTCTACATGCAACTCATTATCTACTCTATCTCTATCACTAGAAAAGATTATGGTGACTTTTCATTGACGTTTCTGTTTCAGAAGCAATTAGAACACAGAATAGGCTATAAAATATCCTAGATTTGTGGAGACTTGTATGTAATTAATGTAATTAATGGAATTTTCAGCCAGCCTTCAGTAACTACTAGTAAGGTCTAGCTACATCAAGACAGACAGGCTTCCAGCTACCGCTGCCTTTTCCAATTACCATAAACAACAACATCATCATACATTATGGAACCAGTTGTCACACATTTATTAATGTGGCTGGAGAGGGAGCAGAAGTGTTAAAAGAAGTCAGAATGCAAAGGAATACTATTTTGGAAATGTGACAAAGAGAAAAGTCTGGCTATTTGAATGCTGCACTGACTGTTGAGCAAAACCTACAAGCAAGTGGACAGAAACCTGTTTTAAATCTGACTCTTGTGTCACATCCTTTTTTAAACTAGGTACATATGAATCTGAAGTGTCAGGGTGAAAGGCAAAGGCTGTTCAGATCAGAGCCCATTCAGGAAGGTGAGTGTTCAGTACACAACCTTACAGCAGCAACATGGAAGGACCCATTGCCTGGTTAGAGATCTATGTGCAGCCTTCTTCAAGGGATCTGTCTTAAGAGTAGAAATCAGGCTTCCATTATGAAGTGTTCTTACACTGTGTGGTGGTTTGATCATGGCTGGGTGCCAGATTCTCAGCTTTATTCCTGATTTGCTACTCCTCTCCCTCAGCAATGTAGGAAGTTGGGGAATGGGGCTATGCTGATTTTGGCTGGGGTAGAGTTAATTTTCTTCACTGTAGCTAGTATGGAACTGTGTTCTGGATTTCTGCAGAGCACAGTGTTGATAATGAGATGTTTTGCTGTTGCTGAGCAGGACTTGCACAGAGCTAAGGCCCTTTTTTATTTTTTTGTACTGCCATGCTGGCAAGGAAACTGAGGGTTACAATCAGTTCACCACATATTATTAGTGCTGTTGCTTTTTTCTCAGAAAGAGGAGTCCTTGCCTTTGCCCGTGGGGTCCCTCCCACAGGAGACAGTACTGCATGGACTCTTCCAGTGTGATTCCTTCCCATAGGTTGCAGTTCTTCACAAACATTAGAATTTTCTCATAAAGAGGTCAATTGGGTACTTGTTACTTATTTATTTAGGGGGAATAAATAAATAAATAAATTTGGATTGCCTTCTATGCTTTGTGGCTATATTAGGATAACAGGTTCCAGGATAAACAGATCCACTTCTGAGCAGAAATTAGTCTTTGAGACTCCAGAGCTAAGCCTTTAATCTATATCGGCATCTATTTCTTAGGGTTTTGGCTTTCCTGAATCAGATGGATTTGTGCACTTGATGATGCCTCTATCTCCCTGCTCAGCCAGCTACCCCTGTTTCCACCTCTTTACTGCTACCTTCTTTTACTGTATTTGTCTTCTGTCACAACTTCCTTGTTCATCCACACAGGTTTCTTGCTAACATTGCCTCACTTCCTGCACATTATACAGGACCACTACCAAGCTTGAAAGTGGAGAATTTGGAAAATCAACCAACTCTCCTGGACCTCTTCTATCCAGGGCCATATCCCATGGTGTTTTTCCAAGAAGATCCACCAGCATGCAAGAGCCTGTTCTCTTAAGCACAGTGTTATGGTTCTGCTTTTTGCCTTGTTAAATCCTTGCAACTTGTCTATTTCATGATCACTGCAGAAAAGGCTGCCCGCCCCAGGCTTCAAATTCCCAAGCAATTCTTCCTTGTTTCTAAGTATGTGGTTCTGCAGAAGGGTATTTCTGTTGACTAATTGACCACTTTTGTCATAAATGAACCTTTTCTCCCTACAATTCACTTTTTTTCCTCTGTGATGTTGTCTCTGCACAGGAAAGATTGCAAAGCAAAACCAGCAGAATGGTAAAGAATGAGAGCCAAGGGAAAGAGAAATTATAAAGCAACTGTCAGTGGTATGTTTTCCTATTTGAGCATTCATGCAGCACTTGAAAAACCAGCATACATTAAAATGCAGTCAGGTATTTTCTTACACAAATTCATCTCCAGCTGCTCAGCAGGCTTAAAATAAATTTTCTAGCATCTCCTGTGGCAGATACTCTAGTGGTATTCCTAAATTCAGAAATAGTGTAATGGGTGATCTGCTTATTCTGGTAATTTAACATGGCATTGCATGATGAAGATGTTTCTCTCATTGTTCCATGTGACAGCAGCATCATTTCTTTGCCCTGTCTTAGAAAGTTGGCTGTGAAACTAACTGGCACTTAGGCAAATTCTGCAGTGGACCAGACAGCAAACCACAGTTCAAAATTCAGTAAGGTTTGCAGTGTGCAGGTTTACACAGTGACACCTGCCATGCTGTGTCACTGTGTTCAGCCAGCTGTTTACAGGAGCCCTCAGACTGCCACTACATTTTTCATTTTGACTCTGCACTTATAACCCCTTCACTTGTAGTCCAAATTATGCACGGCAATAAAACATCTTGAAAGTGGGAAACAAGCAAGCACAAAAAATTAGTTTCAGTAACCCTTGCTGTGTGGAAATTGAATAATAACACCCCCCACAGGGATTTAGAGATTTACAGCTAATCATATCTGTTCATATCAATGATTCACTATTCAGATCCTGGACAGTATGTAAATACCGGTCTCCCTATAGTGTCTCTAAAAATTTTCCTATGCTCACTTTTAGCTTTTCTACCTCAAAACCATTTTATATGATGTAAAAGTTTGGTTCAAAACAGATTTTAAGTTTTGTGGATAAAAGACAAAGGATCTTGGCTCTAGCACGAAGCACAATATAACTTTTAATGATCTCTTCATTAAAAACATTACAAAAGAGAAAAAAACCCCTGTATTACACAGCATAGAAACCGTTAAACATTCATTAATCAATCATTTAACATTGCTATATGTGATTCCCTTGTACCAATGTGAATTTAATATGAGAAAACTTGAGAAGAATTTGGAGCTTTAAAGGAATTTAGCTACATTGTGCAATGCCTTCCATACATAGCACGATGGGAAGCTGTGGGTGCTGAGATCAGACAGAGGTTTGTAGCTCAAAAGTTGTGTGTATACAAGAAGTGTATGTATTTTCTTGGTGTGGTAGGCAGAAAATAGACTGTTAAACATTAATCACTCTTCTATCCATTTGCAACTTTAAATCTTTCAGACTGATACATAAGAATAGAAATTGCAACAGATTTTTCTTTTGTTCCCTTTATTTTTCCCCCAGCATCTCAGCTATTGATAATTTCCACAGCTTTTTGTTCACTTTAGATAAAACAGAATTTTACCAACTTGGCCATAGAAAGAAACCAATCTCACAATCAAAAGTATGTTACTTAAAGATGCACACACACAGAGCTCTTAACAAGATGCAGCCACTGCATCTCATCTACACATTAGCAACCTTGTCATGACCAGCTTGCTCACGTGCTGCTTCTCCTAGTTTCTTAACTTCTCCACTTCCAGGGCAGACATGTCACAATATGCTTTCACATAGGCAAAATATTTATACATATTTCAGATTTTCTTTGAAACATTCACCATCTTTCACTGACCGAGTCAACACAAAAGTTTTTCTGGAAAATATTACAGCCTTTACCCCTGCTGGTTCCATCTCACTTCTGTCTACTCACTGCTACACACAGCGACTTCCAGGTAAGTTTGAGAAAGTGGAAATAAAGTAAACCCACATTTGTGTGCTGTATATCACTTTTACTATGCAAATGATTGTTTAGAGAAGAATAAAAGGCTGTAAATATTTTGAGAAGTGGGCCCCCAGTGCCTCTTCAGTCTGCCAAACGGCGGTGCGTGCTTTGTAATTATGTAATATAGAGAATACCAGCTGGTTTGAATCGTTCTCTGGGGCTTTGGATGATACCGAAATGCTCGGCTCCCCCAGTGAGAGCCATAATCAAGCAAGTAATACCGTAAAGTCAGACCAAATTGACATTGAGTTGTTGACACACTTTAAACCAGATGTTAATGCTGTACACTGTGATTTTAAAGTTTTTTTTTGTCTTTTCTTTTCTTAGATAAAACTTTATTTCTCTGACAAAAGAATGCTCTTGGCTTTTGAGAGTGTAGACACTCTCATTTTACATTTTCTGAAGAAACAGATGTTTATTTTCCACTGCTAGGGTATAGAATTGAAGGGGTACTTCTTTTGCTGACAAAGGTTTTGGGAGGCAACCAGCCCAGACATTGTTATATATTCAGCATGACAGTGGCTTAAATTGGACTCTTACGAGCAAACTTCTCAATTCCTACAGTTGCACTTACTAAGAAGAAGTGGTAACTTTTTGTTAACATGTAAAAATAAGCAAGTATCTTCATTAAAAAGTTTTTGCAATGGGTTCTCCACTGCTTTACAAAGAGCAGACACCTAGAATTTATCCAGACCTAGTGGTCTTTAGATATTCACAAAAATGTATTGTGAAACCATAATATTATATCCATTTTTTGCAATCTAACACAGAAGCTGAGAAAAGTCTCAAGCTGTTAGTACAACTCCCCTCCTGAAGCATCACAATTAAACCACTTTCCATAGAGATTATGTCTTCCTTCATTTTTTTTTTTTTTAATAATTTCTTTACCGCCATGCTGAGACAACTTTCAGTTTTTATAAGAAGGCCAAGAGATGTTTTCCTTTCCATACAACACACTCCCAGGTCAAACACTCTGTAAGCCAAAGAATGAATGGTGAACCACTCACCACATTTCCTATGGACTGTTAGTGGAGCTGAACTTAACTGCATGAGCTGCTCTTCTTGCTGCTAATAGTAGCAAGTTTAAAAAACACATCTCATCTCCTGCAGGTGCCCAATGCAATAGTGGGGTTGTCCAAACAGCAAACTGCACTTTGCAGTATGGACTGGAGGCCCAGCAATAGCTGGGTGACCCAGCTCACTGCCTGGATGCTCCATAGCCAATCCTCCCACACGACCAGAGAAAATTTTATACAATGCCCATGCTAATCCTATTCACAATTTATAATGCTCTCACAGTATTAGCCAGAAATATGCCAAGTCTGAAGGACCCAAGAATGGCTGCCATGCATTACATGTACTATGAGACCAGTTCAAGTTCCTCTTCATCCTCACTCCCCTCCTCCTAGCCTTACCAGTTTGCCACTCTGATCCCTTGACAGCTATTCTGCTGGTTTTAAGCTGCTTTGCATGCTGCTGTCTGATCTGAGATGTGGGAAACAGAGTGCTGTGTGATTACATGTGCTCTTGGACAAAGCCACTGCATAAGGGATAGAGGTCAACAACCGCTTGGTTGAAAAAAAAATGAAAGAAATGCAAAAATGTCCTAACCCCCTGCTGTATATTATAATGTCCCAAGGTGAATCACAGTGGCATTTCCTCCTTGAAACACAAGTATAGCATAGTTTTTGTAGAAATGTGTAGCAATCCTTCACCAAAAATCAGTATAATACACTTTTATCCTCTTCAATAAGCACTAAAAACTGTTTTATGTATTATCAATACCCTCCTTCTAGATAGCCGTGTTAAAACAGCAAATAGACAAGCCCCTAGGTAATAGGAATAAACACAACCAATTATGTTATCAATTATTCAGATGGATAACTACTTTAAAGAGGACAACACAGCTACTTTAATAATTAATAATACCTAAGACACTAACAAGCTACAGTGTCACTTAAGATTTTTATGGTCTACTGGGCAAGTTTTTTTTGAAAGAGCACAAAAAAATAAAGGAGCATTTGAGAGACTATTTGGGTTATGAAAAGATTTTATCAGTATTTCAAGTTAGATTTTAAAGCTACTTTTCACAATAATCTTCTATCCCAAATGACCTGTTCTAAAAAAAATATGGTAGCCTTGTATTTCAACAGTTAACATTTTGTTTTGTGTTGGGCCTATCTTTTTTCTTTTTTCCTTATCAGTTACCTTATTTCATTATATAAAAAAAATGACTTTCAATCCTTCTTTTCCCAATGGGAGTCCATATCAAAATGGGAACTTGTTGGGAATGGGTGCTGAGATAAACTAAAACTAAAAATAAAATAAAATTTAAAAAAAACAAGAACAAGATGTCCAATCAGCTCTCGTATTCATAAAAAACCAGCTCCCTTTGAGGAATGCAATAAAAATATATGCAATTGCATTTTTGTGCTTAAGATACCAACTATACTGTTATTATCTGTTGTATCAGTTTTTGTTAATTCCATATATCCAACAGAGAGGAAAGATATAGAGATTTTTACCCTGATGAGCATTAGAAATGTCTTAATTTCTTTACAGGAGTGCCTAAAATTGGACTAAATCTATATACTTTGATATCCAAGAAGTTTAGCTTTTTGGCATGAGTAACTAACAGCAAGGCATTCATCCCCTGACAAAATAATTGAAGGTAGGTTTTTATTCCATGTCTATTAAAGAATTAAAGCATCTCTAATTTAGTAGGACAACTCTTGTATCATTTAAGATTAAAATCATTGCAACTGACATGTGCCCTTTCAAGCCCAAGATTATTTTGGCAGGTTCAATACACATAATTTCCAGAATTAACCTGGAACTGAGTGTGGTATCTGAGCTATAGTTTTATTGCTTATGTTTTTTTCCTCTAAAAAGTAGTTATCCCCAGTTTTCTTTCCCAGAATCTTCTCCTGCAACCATGGTCCACTGACTGCTTGTTATTCAAGGACATGACTGTGCAGGAAATTCGTCACAGCAGGCTGGAGGGGTGTTCCATTTATATTCAAAAAAACACAGACTCCACAGTAATATGTCTTCAGCCTTGCTCCAGCACAGCAACTATACAGTAAACATCTCCTCAGAAAATATCAACAGCTGACTTCCAGAGGGAGCAAAAAGCAACATGATTTTTGATTCTCAGTGTGATGCCTGGCCTATTGATACAGGCATATTTAGGAAAGGGTTTGAAAATGGAAGCAATTTAGCTACACTCAAGTTTAAGGTAATAAAAGCTTGTTTCAAAAGATACACAAAATTTTTATGTCAGACCTTAACTATCTCCAAGAAGACTATGTCATTTCTTTGACTAAAATGACATGGTTGCTTTGCTAAAATTTATTTTATTTTCTATGTATTGCTCATTCTGAAAAAAATCCTTGCATTTGTGATTTTTTTTTTTTTTTTTTGGAGCTGATCCTCTCATGGCTTTTAGGAACTCATTTAATATTCTGTGCAAACAGCAAAATTTTAAATATGTCGCTGCTTTGGTAAACCTAAAAATGAACTATGGTCTTTATGCCAGCACAACTACACAGTGACTGAACTGGAACAAATAATAGGTTTCAACTAGATGACATTTCTCCTTTTTTATCACCACTTCCCCAAGGGCTGTTTGCCAAATTGGAGAATGATAAAGCAAGGGGAAATTATTTAGTAGGATGGATGTTATCAGAAACATGGGAATGCAATCTTAAGATCAACCAGAATAAAATCACAGATGGCAGGTATACAGCCATTATGAAAAAGGCTTTTAAGTATAGTAACATGAGAATACTTAGCAATAGTAAAAACTTCAATTACAAATGGAAATGATAAAATTTCATGACATGCCAATAAGACTAAAATACTCAAGTAGTACTTGAACTTACAAAGAGCAGAACTCATCACATGAGAATGCAGAAAGATTTTTTTTTCACTGTGTCAGTAAATTAAGGGTATAAATACACAATATGGACTAGGGAAAAATTACTTAAATAGCTAGCTTGTTTTTTATAATGACCTCTCAAAACTCTATAGAGATGAGTGGAGACATATTTTAACCACTACTACCAGTTTTTATAAAAATCCCTTAATATTCAGGATACTTAAGAAATTTGAAGGCCGTCTAGCATTTCATTATCCAATAAAGGCAAACAAAGAAGTATGATGAATACTGTGCATAATGAAAGAAAAGATTGCCAAAGATTTGATTTCTAGAGGATGGGAATACAGTTAAACACTACATTTGTGGTTGTATAATGAAGGTCTTGGCAGCCATATCTAATTCTACTATTCTAAGAGGTTATAAATTGGTAACTGCAAACCTAGGATATTCTTAGAATTTTGTATTGATTCAGCTAGAATCACATTAACTACAAACTAGAAAATAGTGCAACACTAGACAGATACCAGTAAAAAATGCACAAGGCATAAAATTATCTAATAATATCTAATGATTCTCAAAGTGCTGAAAGTGCAGTTTTGTAATGTTCAGTACTAGAGACAACCCTTTAATATTTTTTTTAAAGCATGAAGGAGTAAATAAAACAAACCCCAACAAATGAGATTGCTGATTTTTCAAATTACACAAAGAATGCTTGTAAATTGAGATCTGCAGAAGGAAGTAGTGCATAGAAACAAGTTACTGGGCAGGTAGCACATCTAGGAACCACGAATATGGCTCACACTAACAGAATGAGAAGTTTGAACTTTGGAAAATGATGAGGCTGGTAAAGGTTCAGAGAGAACATAAACGTGCAGGTTGATGTTATGATATAAAGTACTAATGAAATTCTTAGGCAGGAGCAAGAAGTATTAAGCAGAAATAATGACTTCACCACAGTGCTAAATTGACATAAGAGCATTTCACATGTCCTTGGCATGCATAAGCCAAAAATTATTTTCAGAAACTGAGGAAACTCCAGGGAGAATTTTTAAAAAATAATTTGGTTTTGATATTGCTGCATAAAATATTCAGAAGCAATCCATATGTACCACACATCAAGAAACTTATTTCAAGATGATCAGATGAGCAGCTTTGTAATTCTTCCTTATCCTGCCCCAGTGCTTCTATCCCATCCCATGCCTGAAAGGTGCTACGGCCTCACACAGCAGTTCTGCAGGTAGGAATCATCCCAAAAATGGTGGGGTATACCCTCCCCAGCCCACATATTTTCTGACCCCCAGTATGAAAAGGCAGAACACAGACTGGACTCCTCAGCTGGAAACAACCCTGGCTCAGGTTGCAATGGCCAGAGCTAACCCCTGAAAAAAGAAAGAAATAGCTGGAGCCAGACAGGTCAGATGGCAAACTGGCATGAGATTTTAATTGTAGGAATGCACAGGTATCAACACCACTGAGCTCAGGTGTTTGGCACTTCAGTCTCCCTGATTGTGCCCACTGAATGGCATCTCAGTCTGGAAGCAGTAGTGAGGGGAGCTTGGGAGAAAGTCATGCTGTGTTTGCAGGACATATCCTCACCTGCTTTTCATGATGAACCAATCCAGTATTAACTGCTCTGCAAAAACACTGATGTTTGTCTGGCCCCGTTCAGGTAAAAATCTTAACAAGGGAAAAATCTACTCGAAAATTAGCCATGTTTTATAGGCTATCTTTTCAAATTTTATTTCTGAAATGGAAAGACATAGATTGTTATGAAAGTTTTTAAAAGATCAAGAGGTTTTTCTGTAATTACTCTAAGGCATTCAGCATTTTCCTTACAGATTCTCTGGAAATATAACAGTAACTTTCCATCACTTACATGACAAGTGAAGTCAAGAACACCTCCCACATGACTGCAGACTGTGCGAACTATGAATGATTATGGCCATGAAAGCCAAGGAAATTACCCCTCAGAAACAGAATACTGGCATACCTATTCCTAAGTCATACACAGAAAATTTAATATAGGAGACACCTGCTAAATTTGAGCTGTAATAGGAACTTTTTCCTCTCTACACTAGTCCTTCCATTAATAAGCACCTTTTGATTCACTCAACTACAAATACCACAGAAGATTAAAGACTTATAAAGTCTCACACATTAGAAGAGTTGCTTTCAGTTAGATGCATTAGCATTGGAAAAAATTAGCCTTTCAAATTAGGCATTTAGATATATTTTTAGAAAAAAAGGATGCAAATATTTAAAAGCTATTAAATGAACAGACAGTCTTCTGTTATTTGCAGTCCTATTAAAAGTTGCAAACCAGTGTGTTTTTATGAAAAAACCCCAAAATTCAGATGGTTTGGTGGGAAATGGACTGTAACCAGTTATAAGTCAAATTAAATTCTAAGCTAGCATGCATTCTCAAGTCTTTTTTCCACTTTAATTTGTTTCTTCTTTTGCACGCAGAAAACTTGGCGAAAGTGGAATTTACCTAAATCAGTATAATACACATTCATCTCAGAGTCCTACATGTGACAACTTTTCCTTTCACCCTAGCTCTGCATCATGCTGCTTCAAGAAGCAGGATTTTAAGGAGTTTGACGGCTGATATTTTAGATGTTAGGCAGCTAATATCTTTTGAGTACCTGACAGAAAAGTTTAATCTCTTGACCAATCATTTTTATGTGCACCTGTCCTACAGATTCAGCATTCAGGTTGTGCACTGTTGGAAGTAATATCTGAATGCTTCTGTGGCAATTCTTTGTTGTGAAGGCTTTATTTGTTAATGCTCACACAGATTGCTTCGCTTCAAGTTATAAATGAGGTTAGCCAGTATCCGAAGAACTCATCTCGCAGTAAGAAATGGTTCAAATTAATCTTCTGGTCCACAAACTGATCCTGTGGCTGGGCACTAACTGCAGCACATACAGCCTCAGCTTTTCAGAGGTGCAATTCTACTCATACCAAGGCCCTAAAAAGGCAGCGACACTTTCATGAGAGAATAGGAACATCCTTTTATGCCAGAAATACACAATATGAAAGCCACAATGGAGAATAAGAAAAATAGGTCTCACTTTTTTAGGACTGCTCTTAAAAAACCTAATTTTCCATAGCTTACATTCTGTGTGACTGAGAAGGAAACCCAAAAAGAGAATGAGATGACAGAAAAAAAAAGAGCTAGGAAAGGGATTCTTAAAGGACAGAAGGTCTTTCACAGGATGAGAAAATATAAGTGCCCTCTCAGATATGGAGAACACAAGGACTAGAAAATAAGAAAACCCAGTGAGATGAGGCAGAGGGTTACAAAGGCAATACATGGAAGTAAAGCAAGCAGGTAATTTTTAAAACAGAAGAGAACTTGACCAGAAAAATATAGCAATATACATATGAAAGGCAAAAATGTGTAGATATATTGGGTAGCCATAAGATATGGAAAAAAGAAAGATGTCAGAGCTTGCAAGGAGAGAATAAACAAAGGGAATAAACAAAACTGGAAGGCAGATGGGAAGGAATATTTTGAAGTGGAAGCTATCTAGGGATGGTATGAAGAATGATTCACAGGAAAAATATTAGGAGGCTTCAGGCAAAAGGAAAATAGAATTTTGGCTTGAAGGGGAATGAAAAAAAGTGCTTTGCAGATTTTTTTTTTTTTAAAAAGTAGCTTCAGAATGAAATGGTTAATAAAGGAGAATTGACAGAAAAAATGTATAGAAAATATGGGTAGTTTAAGGTAGACAGTTCAAGGAATTGGTATTGGATGGGATTCTTGCACTTGGAAAGGCAGACTATCTACTTGAGAGATGCCCAAAGTACACAAGATTGGGTTGAAACATTTGAGTGGGCCTACAGAAACATCAGAAGCTAAACCAGAGACACAGAAAGTGGAGAGAACTAAATGAATGTTGTCAGCCAGGAATACAAATACTACCTGCATCCATGACAAATGGTAGAACCAACACAAACCAATCTAAGCCTCCTAACTGAGCAATTAATCAATCAAGGCAGCATATAAAAAAATCATATTTAACAGTAGTTAGCCCCATATTTTCTCACGATGAACAGCCACAAGTTTCATCAATTTCCAGAGGTCTAGCATTCCCGCCTGCTACATTCTATTCTTTTCATATGCTGTACACCTGCAGGATCAAGAGTATACTAAGAGCCCTTAAGTGTGTACATCTCTCTCCAAATAGTTACCTGAAATTGATTGCTGAAGTATATATTTACTTCCTGTCTAAGCTGCAACTTAAATTACTGAAGGACTCAAAACAATCTTAGAAGATGATAATAAGCAATGTTACCCAGCAAGCACTTACTATTGTTTTAAGACCTGCCAGAGAGTAGATATACACTGGGATACTGATATGAAAAGATGTTATTACTTCCACTCAGTTAACAGGAAATTAGTTGACACAATAAAAAGAAGAAAAAACATAGTGGGTTTTTTTCCCTTTTCTGAGTTTGCACTTGTAAAGCTATCATCTTTTCATGGAAGAAAAAAAAAAAACTCACAAACTCTCTGGAAGGATTTCTTTCCAACATACTTACTCAAATGCACATAAATTGCATTTATGCATTAAGTACTCATTTTGGCAGAGATCTGAAAAGTTACTCACATTTTGCTCAAGTCTATGAATCAGAAACTGACATTGTCCTACTCCTGCTAAGTCATGCAGCTTCAGGGATTCTCTAACTGGGAGCTATTATTGCACTTTGCTCACATGTATCCATCAACCTCAATCACCTTGGATGGTGCATTTCTCATATTTTCAACTCTTTCATTTCACTTTATCCTGTCTCAGCTTTTAGGTCCAGGAGTTCAGAAAAGCAATTCCTCCCTTTCACCACTTCAGAAGCATCCTGTTCGTTCAGATGACCTCATCAACCCATGAGGGATTCAACTTCAGAGTTTAGGCCTCTTTGTCATGCAGGGCAGCACAGTACCTGAGAGATTTGTCTTTTTTATCTTTGCAAGACTGAAAACAGTATCAGTGAAGCAACACAACACAGTATGTCAGTATTATTATATGGCTGCTTGTGAAAGGTGCTGACAGCAGCACAGTTCAGAAGCTCTCTGTGCCAGCCATAGAAGGTGGTTATGTTTTCATCTGCTAGTACTAATAGAGGCCATGTTTTGGCACTGTCAGAGAGAGAAATATCCTTGAAATTATTTTTAGGGCAATTTTAGCTCCTTAGCTTTAACACATAAGAACTTTTGTTCTGCCTTAAGAGGTAACATGGCTGTTGAAAACCTGCAGCCTTTTAAGGATCCAAACCCGCTTTCTACTGACTTCAGTTCAGCCCCCTCTTATTTATAGAGGAAGATGCTCTCAGCTTGGCCAGGCCAGTCTCGGTCCTCCTAAGTACTAATAGTGAGCTCAAGGCCTTCATTTTCTGTGCAAAGTTCTGCCTGTATCAGAATTTTTACCTACTTCAGATTTCGACTAAATCTGAATTCCTACCTTAATCACTTTGTTTACATTGCATTTCATCTGCCATTTCACTGCTCAGTCACTGATTCTGTAAGTTCATCTTGTAGTTGGTTGCTGATGAACCTTGTGGTTACTATGCTGAGTTAACATTAATATCAAGAACAGACTTGGTCATATCTATATTCAGTCTCATTATTTCAATTTCTTTGTTTTTTCTTTTATCCACTATCTGACTACTAAAGGAACTGTATAGGTAGCAATCCTTTAGTCACTTAATTTCCTTAAAACTTTTGGGAAGTCACCTTTCTGAAAGCCACCTGGAAATTCTGACAATATCCTTTACCCACATACTTGAGGAACTCCAGTGGCTTTATGAGTTCATTCTATTTAAATAACCATCATAAGAGTTCATGATAATTATTCATGTGTCCATTAATTCTATCAGCTAACGATATGTCTAAAGGATTTAGATCTTTTGCTCTACTTTCAGCTACACCTGACTGGTTATGCACTTTATCCACCTAAAATGGAAAGTAATAACCCTCACAATGATACAAATAGAGAAATTTTCTGATTTACCGGTTATGAGCAGAAACTGTTTTATATGCAATACCTGCTGGAATGTCTCTTTCACTACTGGCAAAATAAATTACAAGAATGCAAACCTTAACCAAAATGCCGCCCAAGAATCTCTACTAAAACTTAATTGGATATGACTTCCCATTGTTTCCAGATTTTGGCATAATTAGGTTCATATTTATTTTTGATTTAAAATACCTAAATTTCCATTAGAGAACTGTTTAGTTGGGAACTTTCATCACCTTAAAGGTCTCAAATGGAAGACTGAAATGGATTTCACAGAACTGAACATCTGTGATGTAGATACCTGTCATCTCTGTCAGTGCTCCTTGATAAGCATCTAAACAATTTTGTTCTCCCTTCTCATCAGCAACTCAATAGGTCAGGCATTTGGATTAGATGATCATTTAGGTCCCTTCCAACTGAAATATCCTATTCTATCCATCCACTGCTAATCTAGCTTACTTCTAAGAAATAAAAATTTAAATTATGTACAGAAAGCTTGCATTAGGCACAATACAACGCTATCTACAAATGTTCCTACCAGGTTACTCTACTTTGAAAAACATAACTGTTGATAATACATCCAAAACATGACCAAATGCTATTTAATATATTAAAAATAGTCTGTACAATTTCATTTTATTCTAGTTACAAAAGTTGTCTCTAATAAAGATACAATAAACAGCCTCTGATCTGAGTGAAATATAAACATATTTTCTTCCAGCCTTGATTTGAGGCGGGTTCTCTATGCTTCACCAAGCAGAGAAAGATGGTTTTCTTCCTTGCATCAGACACAAGCAAGAAGAAGATTTTGTATATGTCTCTTGACAACATTTCATCTTAATACAATCTGGTCACAGCAGCTACTGCAGAAAATTGCTCGTGGTTTGCTGGCACCATGGGAGACCATCATTACTGACAAGATTGAGAAACCCATCAAAGGCAATTCAGGACTCAATCTAACTGTGGCATCCAAGTGCTGCACTTTTTTATTGGGGCTATTTTCTTGCATCTCTTTAAGTCTTATTTGTATCCATTGGTCCTTGACTCTCATTGCAATTCAATGCAGTAAAGGCTTCAGCTCAACTGAATTCAATCTCAGAAATCATCAAAAACTAAGATTTATGTCTAGTTTTTGGAAAACCTTATGACAGCTACTAATTCAGGTGAGGAGATGTAATCTCTTCTTCAACAGCATTACAAAGATATTCACCTGACTCCTTCACAAAGGAAATGCATGAGGCAGCCTATTCTGTATCATGTTGTGATGACAGAAGTCACTTTCTCTGTGGATGTTTGGCAGAAACCATTTACCACCTATGTCAGCAACTTTGTTTAATAGGTTTGTTTGATTGATTGAAAGTCATCTATGGTATGGTAGCTTTTTACAGAAAGAAAAAGGAAACTCTACTTTCAGTCTCGTGGTCACCCACTCCAAATCAGACTGAAGCTATCACTGCTTTTAAAATATCATACAAAACTACTCTTTTGAAAACACATAACTTGTTGAGCTTGCAAATGTCAAAAATTACCAGCAGAAAACAAGAAGCAAAAATCATAGGGCTGTTTTCATCTTGTTATTGCAGACAAGATGCCACCACCTGTAAAGGGGAGAGAGACACTGCAATTGTGGAAAAGTTAAAAAAGTACATCCTTTTCATGAGCATGGCAACAGACACAAAGATTCACACGGTCTTCAGCTGAAGTTGATGCACCTGTCATTATACTGCACCAGTTCTATGGTCTTCATTTGTAATACAACTCTCGTTTCATACCAGTCTACTATTCCTTACAGTGGCAAAAATTAACAGCTAGATTTTCCCAAAAAAAGAGTTAATCAAATGAGTAAACCAGATTTAGTTTGGGAAAGGAAAACAAAAAAGGAAAAAGATTCTGTGATTCTTCTTTCTTTTTTTTTCTTTTTGTACTTCCAGTCCCTATTTGAAAGTTCTCTCAAAAAAATACATCCCCAGTCTCTCACTAGTAAGTAGTAGGGTATTCTAGCTTTTGATTTTCATTGGTTATTGAAAAACTATCTCTTTATACGCTCAAAATACCTTATTTCCAAATTTAGTACAGATTCTTGATTTCTAAATATCCAGTTTGGAGAATTAACCTGGGGCAAGGAGGAGTGGTGTGCAAGTGTGAATTTTTTTGCTTTTTAATGTCATATAGTCAGAGATAGAAAAGAGGTTAGGAAGAAAAGTCCTTCACTGCAGCTGGGTGCTGAAGATACCTTCAAAAATCTTGTGATCTATTAAAAAATCCCAAAATATCTAGCTGGCCTTCTTTTGTAGCCAAAGGCTGGTTCCCTCTCAAATGAAGTAATTTCCAACTAGCTTCAATATAAACGTCACATTACTCTGTCATGTCATTAAACAAGCAGAGAGCATTAGGCCAAGGCTAAGAATTCCTCTCTTTCATCATTACATTACACAGATCCAAAACGACATACCAGATTGTGGTCCAAAGCCAGGATTGGCCAAAATACTAGTAATCCAGCAAGATACTGCTAAACTTTTCTCTGGGAAAGGGATACTGTGTAAATGGAGAAACATATCTGGGCAGTGCTGAACGGCCCACATCTGAAAGGATTAACCAAAAGGAAAATTATTTGGTTGTGGAAGCTATCCTAAATTTTAGGTAAATTAGCATCTTAAGTTCATTCACTTTTCAGATGTTTATTCACTAGCTGATTCCCATCTACTACACATGAGATCAGAATCACACCAGTATCACACCTCTATTAATTGAAGCTAATTTTGGTTGTCTCTTTTACAGCTAGGAAAAAAATGATCAACAGACAGAATAGAGAGAGAGTGTCATTAAAAGTATTCAACACATCTAGTTGCTCACCTAGGACAAAGGCAGTTTCTTTTAACCACAAATCTAATTAAAACAGCTTACATAGAGCATCTCCAGGGTATAGTGAAACAATATGGAAAACATGCATATTTAAACTCCCTGGATTTAAATCTAGCAGAGCAAATAATGCAAAAGAACATAGAAATATTTTCAATTAAATCTAGAATCCTAATTATTTTTATATATTTTTCAGGTAGGGTCTTAGGTTATTTGAGCACATTTAACCATTTTATCTTTGCTTTAAAAGACAAGCTTCCTAGTTGGGCCACAGAATCTGTAGATAACACTCAGGATGCGTAATCTGGTTGATATCGTCACAAATATTACTTGATAGAACTGAAGCTTTACATAATTCTGCTCCTTCTCTGGAAGATCCAGGAAGATCTCATGATGAAGCACCTGCTCCATTTAAGCAGAAGTGACTGAAAATACACCCTGCTTCCTCTCAAGCACTATTGTCCAAAGTGATATCTGAACAGCATCTAACATCAGAGAGAAAATGAAATTACAGAAAATAATTTCAGCAACAAAGATGGAAACTCCAGATATAATAAAGACAACTGAAAGATATCTAAATCATGTTCTGTGCTTTAAAAATAGCTCCTGGTGAAAAGAACTGGCAGAGAATAGTCTGATAGTAGCTGATTCCTGTGTTCTTGATATATTTTGGTTGGCAATTGCATAGAGGCAGCTGACTGTGCAGATGTATTGTATATGACTGAGAAGACTCATACCTCAGGTAAGACAACATTTGTTTTAAAACATGTATGTTTTGCACTTGATAACAGAAGAAAACTTAAACTTTGAAAAATGTTTGTAGCTTACCTAGAACTGAAAAGCTATTTGCAACTCTGAGAGGAATAGCTGAGATAGAAGATCAACTCTTGGTCAGTCTAAAGGACAGAAATATCAAAGTGAGAATCAAGGACACTTAGAATGAGTTCTTTACAGGGAGATCATCAATTGCCCAGGAGCAGCCCTCCTGCTGATCAGGCTGTAGTTTCTGACCACACAGGTGAGATTAAAAATGCAAAGGTATCACAAGGAAGGGCTGGAGGCAAAATGTAAGTGGAGCTAGAGTTCAATGTCTTTTTAATAATACCTGGAGCTTGCCCAAAGTGCCAAAACTGAGAAAATGTAATGAGGCAAAGAAAAAAAAAATAGAAGGGATGCAATTTATTTTTGAGAAAGAATACCAATATCCAGATTCAGCTGAATCACAGAAGGAATGGTGGCAGCACTGTGTCTAAATGACAGCATACACCAACTGCCTACAGTATGCTAGGAATTCAAAATAGGTGTATTCGATCGTTTTCAGAAATGCATAGTCGAGAAACAACTCCATTCTCTAACCACAAAATGGATACGGACAAGCACCTTAGTCGGTAGGGAGGTGTGTACCACCTAAACTTGCATGTACCTACCTCCACCTAAATTCTCCAAGCAAATAAAGTCAATTGATGCGTTTAGAACAAATCTAAAAATTACTAAGGCAACCTTCACTGACAGAAAAGGGAAGCTCACACTGGGCAGACAAAGCCAAGCCTACCTTGGTAGGACATCCAGTAGCTAGTACAATTGCTGACGGAGGCAGGACCCAGGCCTTCCCAGCCTGAGAATATTTGAAACCCACTGCTCCAGAGTGCCCTGCTTATCTGACAAGAGGCATAACTGAGAGGGAGCTGCCTCTGTTCAGAGCTGGAAAACCAAGAATGATAGAGGCAAAGGGCTGAAGAGAGAATGAGCATGGAAAATGTTGACATGGTAGCTTTGTTCCTATTCATGGACCATTGCATACAACTTAAAAATGGTTTTCAGAACTGGGACCAGCTTCCTGAATTCCCAAAGGAATTTGTTCTTCACTGAGCTTTAAGTTGCATACTTGACATTTAACTTTAAATATAATAGTCTACCATTATAGTAGGCTGTAGTTTGCAATTTGCTACTATAATTTCCTAGGAAACCATCACAGTAACTTATGAAAGTTTAAGCAGCAGGCCAAATGCTCAGTCTGGTTTGCCTAAGCCTTTGACTGTATCAACAAAAATATCAGCAGTTTATGAATGCTTAAATTACATAGGTGGGAGAGGACAGGTCAAGGTCACACTTCTGTATTTTACATTTCTGATTTTTTACAGAAACAAAATATGCAGGGCAGCTCTCCAAAGTTTTACATGTCATTCAGTTCTGGTGCTGACCTGCTTAAAAACTTGAACTTTATCCTCATGGAATGACTGAGAAAACTGTGAAGCTGCATTTTCCTTGATAGCTCAGTCCTCATCAAGAAACATCCAACTGCTGAGTCAGTAAGATTTTTTAAAAAGCTTCTCTATAATGCAGCTCTAATACTGGATTACTTCCAGTCTACTTTTTTGATCCTTTGCTGAATTACATGGCATGGATTTTTCAAACAAAGCCTTCATTGCCTGCCATTAATCCTTTTGGGTAAGCAAATCAGCAAGCCTTTTAATCACTGTGATTGATGCAACCACTCCTAGAAAAGCACCACAAGCCATCTGCCAATTTCACAACTATCAGATCCATGAGTAAATGAAAGTACAAAGTAAACAGCATGGTACAGAATGCCATGGCTGAATAAAAAACTAGAACCACCACGAGAGAGACGAATTTCTACTTTATTGTACTACAATCCACAGAGCAGTTAAATCTCAACATATAGTTTCTATTATAGTAGTCTTTGCTCTGAACTCCAAGTCTAAGCACAAACATTTTTCTGTGTATTACAAGAACAGAAGAATGCAATTCAGGAACATTTGCAATAAATATGAACATAATGTAGGTTTTCATAGGCTACCTTGCTCCTACTGCCTACTGCTTTATCTGAAACAGCACTTCAAAATAAAGAAAAATCTTTGTTCACTTTATACTTTTATGTTGTAATTTGTGTCCTATACAGTTAAATAAATCAAAACTGCTTCACGGGATATCAGATACCCCTTCAAAATGATGATAGGCCAATCCTGTAGCAAAGTAGTTGATAAAGCTAGGTGCAAAACAAAACCCAGGGCAGGTCTCTTTTGAAACAGTTGAAGATGGAGAGTTGCAGTGGAGACAAGAAATCACAGAATCACAGACTCACAGAATAACTAAGTTGGAAGAGACCTTCAAGATAATCAAGTCCAATCCATGCCCTAAACACCTTAACTAAACCTTAATTAAACATAACTGGATATGACATCAAGTGCCATATCCAGTCCTTTTTTTGAACACATCCAGGGATGGTGACTCCATCACCTCCCCAGGCAAGCCATTCCAATATTTTATCACCCTTTCTGTGAAAAACTTCTTCCTAATATCAACCTGATGCAGCTTGAGACTGTGTCCTCTCATTCTGACATTTGTTGCCTGGAGAAAGAGACCAAACCCCACCTGACTACAACCACCCTTCAGGAAGTTGTAGAGAGCAATAAGGTCACCTCTGAGTCTCCTTTTCTGCAGTCTAAACAATCCCAGCTCCCTCAGTCATTCCTCAAAGGGCTTCTGTTCCAAGCCCCTCACCAGCCTTGTCACTCTTCTCTGGACACGCTCAAGTGTCTCAACGTCCTTCCTAAATTGAGGGGCCCAGAACTGGACACAGCACTCAAGGTGTGGCCTCACCAGTGCCAAGTACAGGGGGAGAATGACCTCCCTGCTCCTGCTGGCCACACCATTCCTGATACGGAGCAGGATGCCGTTTGCCTTCTTGGCCACCAGGGCACATTGCTGGCTCATGTTAAGCCAGCTGTTGACCAGAACCCCCAGGTCCCTTTCTGCCTGGGCACTGTCCAACTACGCCGTCCCCAGCCTATAAAGCTGCAGGGGGTTATTGTGGCCAAAATGCAGGACTCAGCACTTGGACTTATTAAACTCCATCCCATTGGACTCTGCCCATCCTTCCAACCATTCTAGGCTGGTCGGTCACCATCCTCCCTCTGCATATATGGATTAGAATCTATTTGGTTTTTTTAACATACTTAGTCCTTCTTGAGAACACAATGGAGAAAACCCCTTAAAATATATTGAAATCTGACATAATTGGAAAAAAAAAAAAGTCTAACCACCATCACAACCCATAGGAATTAATAGTGGCTACAAGCAGAACAAGATACTATTTAATGCTCTGCTTGAAAGCACTGGCAACGGCACAAGCAGCAGGGGCCTCTTTTGAGTCTCCTTCAAACTTGCAAAGATCAAGCCTTTTCAGCATAAGTTCAAAATTCAGAGAGCCAACCATTTAACAGTAGCAATCAGAAAAAATGGCCAGCAGTAAACAAAAACTGTAAAATTATAATTGTTCCCTTTCTCTTCTCCCAGGGCAGAGATTTCCAGCTCCAGGGACAGCAATTGCATCCAAAGTTTAGAAACAGAAGTTGATTGGGCATTAACAAGTTACAAGTGACAGAAATAAACTTGCAGTAGGAAGACAAGATAGTGAGAAGGCAGGGACCTTCCTGCACTGGTCTGGCTAATTCCCACCAAGCCCCCAGTTTTGCAAAAAAGGAGCTGCTCATCCCTCATCTGGGGAGGCTCACACCCAGTACTGTTCCTCAGGCTGAGGGAAAAGCCACCCCTGGCAGGGCAGAAGCAGGCAAGAGTCTCTTAATCTGATGCTTGACCAGTAGCAGCTTGGGAAAATTAGAATCAATGAGGAAGTTGCTGATGAACAGCTTTGCCTGAACACTGAGAAGGGAGTCAACCTGACCCTGGCAGCTTCTAGATGGATTCCTAAGGCAAAAACAATCAGTAAAATGCCAGGAGATGAGACAGACCTGCACTCCAGCTTTTGACAGTAGCATGTGGCAGGATCATGGAGAGCTCCACTGGCCTTTGGGCTTTTCTGAGGTCCTCAGTGGTTCATACTTCTCTAAGTAGTCAGGGAGAGGGCAGCCTCCTTTCTGGATCCTCATTTAGAACAGGGACCAGATGAATAGCAAATACAAGGTTTCCTGCATAAGGGTGAATGGCCAGAAGCTGCTCTATTTATTTGTTCCATTGCTCAGGAACCTTCCACTCAGCTGTGTCTGAGGCAGAAAAAATTGGAGAGGCCAAAACAATGCATTTTTTTTGGGACTGTTTATAGAAGCAGTGTGGAGGTCTTTAGCCAAGATCATGTCCCAGGCCTCTTTATTATCTGTATCCATGTACTAATAGAGAGCACAGGCACATTCTTACTGACGAAAAAAAAATCCCAAAAGCATTAAAAGACTTTGTTTACATTTTTTCCTAAAAAGCATCAAACCATTGTTGGCATTGTGAAAAAATTTGATCAGTGTTTTCAAATTTGGATGGCCAAGTTCTATAAAAATGAAAGCTGCCTGGTTGACAGAAATATAATTAAGTTTCTGAAATCTGGATCCTTTGGCAATCAATTTAAGTGTGTATTTCTGATGCGTAAGCGTGGACTTAGATGTCTTATTTAAGTATCCCAGTAAGACAGTGCCATGATTATTCAATGTCCAAACAGAAGATCTTAATTAAAATTATTTTATCTAATTCCATGTCTTGAAGGACATTTATCTGCAGAATTCATACAAAACTTAAACCCACTAAAAACTGGTGCTATTCACTTAAAAGTATCTATAATTTCAATAGCAGAAATGATTCAGCAGGCCAAGTAGCAATATTAGTAGAGGAGAAAGCGATCCAGAAATGGATTTCTTTATTGGCAACAGTTTTGGATTTGTGTTGAACACAGGGTTGATAATAAAGAGCTGTTTTTGTTACTGCTGAGCAGGGCTTGCACAGAGCCTTTTCTGCTTTTCGCACAGCCACATTGCTGAGGAAGTTGGGGGTGCATGGGAGCCTGGGAGAAGACACAGCTGGGACAGTTGACCCAAAGTGACCAAAGGCATATTCCAGACCATATGACATATGTTACTTATATAAAGTGGGTGGAAGAAGGAGGAAGAGGGGCGTCTGAAGTGATGGTATTTGTCTTCCCAGATAGCTGACTAATACTGCTGACCCTATTTATTGCACAAGTATAGTTTTTAATAACAGTTTGCTATATTTTAAGTTCAATGCTTACAAGGTTTACATTATTTATTTATTATCTTACTGGTGGCTCCAGGCCATTCCTGGAAATTAATGACCAATGAGATAAACAAGGACCACTGCGAGGTGTTAACCTTTCCAGATGTCAGCAGTTCCCCTGTGAAGTAATTTGTAGAAGTTTTATTCTCATAAGAAATGCAAAAAGAATCTGTTTCTGCTTTCTAATATATCTGTTTTTGAGAAGAGCTACAGTTTTTTTGCTGGAACCCTTCCCTAAAACCTTTGAAAGATGTTCCCAATGTGCTGGGTCTTTCTGAAGGCTTTAAGCCCTGAAATTTGGCGCGTTCAGTCTCAATTACAATGGCTAAGGTTCTGCCAACGGGAGCCGCTCTTTTAAGCATCAGGGGGGAAATATGCTTTGCTAAAGTGGGTCAGCTAGCCTGCTTCTACTGGGGCACAAGTTTCGATACATTCACAGAAAAACCAAGCTATAATCTGGCTTTATGTTTGCTATTATCTCTTGAATCAAAGAAATCACCATTACTTTTAAATTCTGTGAAATATTTATATAAGGAAATCCAGAAGGTTACAGTCTCCTACAGGCAGAGCCTCCCAGACTACCTCAATGGTCCTTCTACTTTCTATATATTTTCCCTATTTGACATTTTCTCAGTGCCTTTGATCTTCCAAATCCCCCATTCAACCACCATCTCTTATCCTTTCTATAAAACAATAAGGGGCCAATTTTCACACTTTTGAATTTGAATTTTCAGTTTTAAATATATACCTTATTTAAGACTCCTTTGAAGTGTGAGAAAAAAATGAATATGTGTTGCAAATTTCAAGAACTGAAGTGCCAAGAGTTTGAAGGCCAAATCAGCTAATACTAAAAAAAAAAAAAAAAAAAAAAAAAAAAAAAAAAAAAAAAAAAAAAAAAATTACTGTTGTAGACATGGACCAAAAATGTCTTGCTGTCACATTAAATTGAGGCATTGCTCGAACAGTGGAATCTAGCCTGCAGAATAGGGTGGTTTGCTCTATAGTGATTGCAACACCTATAAATAGTGCAGAAGCATGAACCTTGCTTTACTCTCTTATCCCACACATCAACCAAGTCTTGTCCTCAACTCTGATAAGAGGAAGGGGCGACAGATAGACAGGTACCCAGTGTAAATTCATGACTTTTGCCAGGTTAAACCTGCTTAAGACCCAGACAAGCACTTTTGTCCTGTCCACACAGCTGCATTCCTCTTTCCCCTCCTTAATTTGAATCAGCTTATAACTTCTGCAAAGGTTCTAAAATATCTTGAAAAAAAAATTAGAAATAACAGTAATTCTGATCTAACTTGAGAAACTAAAAAAACTAGAGGAAGACTATCAGTTAAAGGGAGCATATTTGCTGGCTGGTTTGAGAAAAATTCCCACACAGTTCAGGAGGCAAGTAGCAGAACCAGAGAAAGGATATGCAGGAAGCTGCCAAAGACAGCTGTAAACAGCATCCAGGTCTATGTCACTTGTGGTCATGGCACTTTCATATACTGATCTAAAACCATGCTGAACATGGAAAAGGCAGTTTGTCTTATGTCTGTGCCCTCTGTTTAGTCTTTCTACCCTCCAGCCCCACCATTAGTCACATAAAGAAAATTAATTTAAGTCAAGCACTTAAAAAAAATAATACATATATTTTGATATCTCTAGCTCCTATAATGAACAACTACAAAACTATGATTAACAATCACTGTCTCCACGTCTCAAGAGACTGCTATGCCTTTTACTCATGATTACTACTGAATAAAGTTACTTAGATGCTGATGGATGCATAAAACCCAATACAGTTGCTTTGTGAAGTCTGAGGCGCTGTTGTAAAATCATGAAATGCACTTCCCTATAGCTACTGTGAATATACTTGAAAAGAACGCAGTGTAATTTTATGATAGAATATACCATGCCAGAAATAAGGAAGATGAAAATTGCTATCCGATTAGAATTTCTATAATAACCAGTCTAGAAATTCAAAGATAACCTATATGCACACAGAGATGTACATTTTTTACATTTTACATATTAAAGACTACTGAGAGGCTGAATTTTGTGTATCAACTCTGAATCCTTTAAAAACTTTCAAACATACCTTTACAGTAACTGTATGACCCTGTAGGTTTGTTCCATTTTACATTACAGTCATTTTCAATTGAAAATTAGACTGAGTGAAAGAACCATCAGTCAGTGCAATTTTAGAACATTTTAAAGCATTACATAAGCAGGAGTAAACCTAGTCTTTTCATGATGTGAACATGAATAAGACGTGACACTGTGGCAGCTACAGCAGATTTCCTTTACCTTCTTTGTGAAGACTTTCCTCTATCACACCCAGGCTTCCATAGCCTTTTAACCAAGCTGCTGTAAAAACATGGAAATTACCTAGTCAGTCCTCTCTTGGACAGACATTCCTCCCCACATGATCTACTGAGTCTGCCACTGAGCCTATCTAGTGACTTACAAAGTCCCACAGTTCAAGTGCTGTCAACTGTGCTGATCACTCCTGGTATCCCAGAAAAAACACGGCTCAGTCATCTCTGTGAGTCGACAGAGCATCTCCTACGTTGTCACTTGAGATATTATCTATATTTCCCCAACATGTATGGATAAAAAGGTCTGGGAATAGGCTCCAGCACTGCTCCATGATCATTTACTGTCAAAGCTGCAATTAATAGCTTGTCTGGTGCTTTTGCTCACTCCATGTAGCATGGGTGTGATTGAGTAATAGTCTGGTTGTAGCAAAATGCAAGGGCTGTTCTTAATAGCCTGTGTAGATGAGGACATAATATTTTTTGGGGGGAAAAAGTATACTATATGAGTACAAACTCTGTTGTGCTATTTGAGCTTAATGCCAAGGAGTGAGGCTTTACCATAGATGCTTTCCCTACATAATCTACTTCCCTGTAAACGTGTGAAACTCCTGGTGAAACACGGCAAGAAGTCAATAACTGAGTTTCAGCAATCAAGGTTAACTTCTGACTGCTCTAACTGTGATTACTTCTCATTGGACAATTTTAGGGCTTTGCCTTCCCCATACTACCTCCCCACAAACATACACATTCTCCTCTATTTCCTGTAAGGATAATTAATGAATGAGAAAATGTCAGTGTAATAGGGAAATGTCTCTCAGGTGAAGGCCTTTGATGGCAGAGTGACCACTTGGAGCCTGTCACTGCAGCAGCTGCCAAGCATTCTATGACACAATTGTTGCTGTAAGCCACCCCAACAGCCAGTGAAGATGACACTGCAGAAGAAAGGTTGCAATGCAGAGGTAAGCCCTTGAAATAAAGCGGCAGTTTACCAACCTGACAAATTTTATTATTTTTCATAATCCTAAATGGGTTTGTTCAGTACATCTTTCTTAACTTAAGATTCAAACAAATTTGTTTTCTTCATTAACCTTTCTTGATACTACTCCCTACTCATGACATAGTTTTAATTGGTTTATTGAGCACCTTGTAGGTATGTGGCACACACTATTCTCTTTGGCTATACTTTTTTCTTAATAGAAAATATTAAGCTGTTCTGTAGAAGAACCAATAACCAAGAACAACCCTGTTCCAGTTTTATGAGTATGACAGAAGCTAGCAACTGTACGTTGATGTGGTCAGAAAGAGCTCTTGGGGATAGGTTTTAGTTTTAAAAATTCCTCTCCATTTCTACTCTATCTTCCTAATCTTCTATTATAGTTCTAAATAAACCCTTGTAATGAACATGTCACTTCACTCTTGCATATATACATTTGCAAAACTATATATCAGCTGTCAAGGAAAACACTGTCAATGTCTTAAAATCCTCTTTGCAGAGCAGCTAGATCTCTGAAAGTAGGCATATACACTAACCTTTTAGCATGAACAGAGAAAAAGTAAATTAAAATTTCAGCTCAAAGATCCAATGTACAACTGTGTACTGTAACTGAGGCAAAGGTTGCCATGAGTCGCTGTCTTCAGCAAATGAATATAGATTTTAAGGATTACATGTATATCTTGCCTAGCAAGCACCTGCAGTAATTGAAGATGCTGCTGTTCCACAGCAATATGTTACAGCCTTGGTGCTGGAGGTTACTGCATTGACCTGCATTCTTCAGCCACTTCGTCTGAAATCCAGCAGCTTAGCCCAACCCACATTTTCATGACAATATAAAATAAAACCACTTAATTTTGCACTGTTGATGAACATATGTGTCAACATAACTTGTTGACACATCTGTCCAAGAGGTTGTTTTTAATCTTTTGCAGCTGATTGTCATGTGACATACACTTAAGATTTTAATTGTAAAAAGCTGAAAATTAAATACAAGATTAAAATTTGAAGCCCAATTTGCTTCTTCAGAAGCCAGGCTGATCTCTGGAGCATGTTTGGTCTAGTGTGCAACTAGGATTGCTCACAAGTCTAGCACTGGTGCTTCAGACTTTCCTACAACTAGCCCAAAATTAGTACACAAGTTAAAATCTTCCAATGGGGAAAAAAATCCCTTTTTTTATATACAGACAGGATCTGAATTTCATTACTTAGTCTCTTCCTGCAATCCATTCTAAACAAACTAATTTAAACAAGGAAACATGACAGTTATGGTTTGCCCTGAGGCAAAAGCCCTAAAGAGATATGGGTTGCAGAACTAAAGCTGTGACAGTCTGTACAACATACATAACTGTAAAACAAAGTGATGGAGTGAAATCATCAAGCATTTGAAAAACAAAAAACAAAACTCCACTCTCTACATCAGAAGTTATCAGTAGAGTACAACCAGCATACCAAGTTTGCATGATTGAATTCAACACATATCGCATTCAGAGTGATGGAAACGAAGATGCTTGTAACCATGTTCTGAATTGCCTGAACAGTAACTCTAGACACGGTTTTCTAATAGTCAGAGTGGAGAAATGTGCTTGTGGCAGGGGACCTGAGGGAAAGAAACACCATTTTCAATTATTTACTTGATGACAACCTACACTCCACAGCATAATCACTTCTGTAAATTACGAAAGCCTTACTCCTGTTGGAATGATTTGGTAATAAGTCCAAATGCATTGGAGCATGATACAACATCTAAACTATTACATAAAGTGTAAAAGATCATTACCTGGCTCAGAAATTATTACTGTAAACAGCATATTGTGCAATTAACAATAGCCATTGAATTTGAAAAATGACAAGTCATTTTCAGTCCACCTATACATTGCTTCTCTAACATTTACATATTACTGTGAAACAAAGACATTTTTATAGTTAGATCCCCAAATCTTGAGAATTTGGAATGTATGTGTTTGAGCAAGAGAGAGCAGGAATGTCTTCCCTGGATTTCTGTCTCCCGTTTGCTGTATGTTTTGAATTCCAGCATGTGATAACCTCAGATACTGTCTGAACTGAATAAACATTTGATAATTTCTTGCTTAGCAGAAAATAGTTTAGATGTAGGTTCCAACTGTCATATGCTATCCTTATTCTTCTTATCTATAATCAAAACAAAATAAACTTGTTTCATCATAAAATAAATTTGGTGGAATAAGGCTTTTAGATCAGTGCATAATGAAAGCTGCCTTCTGTGGTCTCTTCCTATGGGGCACAGGACAATTTCAGTCTTGAACATCACATAGTTGGTTTTTATAGGATTTCTGAGAATGGAAAATACATTTTTGTTTTGATAGCTTATGGGTTTGGATCTTAAATCATCCATGTAATTGTCCTTAGTGAAAAGATAATGTGATTACAATGACTGTGTCCAACTGTTAAAAATAGGGCTCTCTATTTTCAAAAGAGACTGCCCTATTTTTAATGATCATTTATGAAAAGATAAAAAAATCCCTAACATTTTTCAACCCTTTTATGTTGAGCCCTTTCACATCATAAAGTAATCAAAGTGACAGTTTCAGCTTCCTGTGCTTCACCAAAGTACCTCATCAATAAAAAACAAGAAAAGATTTTCTCCAATAGGAGAAAAATCTACAGCAAGTTCTCCTGCCCTTTTCCTAAGTCCAGGGATGCATTACTCAGGGGATACTGCATAGGTGCTCATTAGAGTGTTACTGCATTTTGAGAAGTTTCAGTAGCCTCTGGTTTTCATTACTTTCTTCTCTACCTCCTCCTTCTTAATGTCTCTCCATCTTTACTCTCAGTGCATAGAAAACACACTAAAAGCAATTACACCCACTGTTGAGGCCTTCTGTGCTGTATTTCAATATTGCAACATATATGTGTTTCTGAAACAGAATGTTGGTATTCTAATTATAGTCACAATCACAGAATATTAACTTAGTCCTTTCAATAATTTTTTATTTAAATATTTTATATCAGACATATAATACAGATTTGGTTTCCTAAAGAAACATGGGGTGTTTATAGAGCTATATATATTGCTTACAAATATAATGTACTCCTATAGAGTAAATACCACAGTATAGCTGAAGTGCATCTGCAAAATAATTCATTTACAACTGCATTCTTAAAATCCCTCTGACAGGGCCACCCAAGGTGTGTGAGACACCAGACACAGTCAGTATACTTTTGGCAGTGAGATTTCATGAGAAAGTGTGTGACTGGACTACATCCCAAAATGGAGATTTGCTAAAGCAAATTTATGAAGCTCTGAAGAACAGCTGATACAATCAAGTCAGTAACCTTCCTGGAGTCTCCTTTCAGAGTGGGTGCTAAAACCTTGTGAGTGCTTTCTTCACTGAAAAATACCCCAAGATCACAGCGTGATCCTGTATACAGAAAAGCTGGGCACTGCACCACCTAAAATACAATCCGTATTCTTCTACTATTTACCACCTAATATACAATCACTATTCTTCTAACTCTTTGAATCTACAATTGTAGTTGTCTTCTGAATCACATACCACACTGTAATTTAAATGACCAACTGTCCACACCATATAGCTCATTAGGAACAGAGCAAAGCTGAGCTCTCCTTCTTGCTCTATTTCCTTAATTAGCTCAAAATCTGCTCTCTCTCTCTCACTGTTTTAATGTATATTAATGAGATATATTTTATTAATCTACTAATTTATTAGAAAACTTTTATTTCAAAAACTGGATTCTGAAAGAAAAACTTACAGTTACTGTTGTTTTCAGAGTTCAGGTTTTTGATCATCTGATAGTCAGGAAACACAGTAGGAGATGCTTTGTATCAGGGAGCTAACAAGGGACTTATGAAATCAGAGGATTTATCTGTAGTTAGTTGTGCTATCAATAAAACAACAGAGCTCCTGCTAAGGAAGCATTTTGTTGGGGGCATGTAGCACAGTAGGAACACTATGTCTGTCTTTAAAGGTGACCTGAAAAAAATTATGTTATACTGCTGAGCTGTTTATTATGGGGCTTGTTTCTTTCACAGCACAAAACCTGTCACACTTAGAAATTACTCCAAAATTTTACTCCAAAAATCCTTGTTTGAGAAAACCTGCAGGAAGAGCATAACAGTACACAAAGAAAGATGGTCAGAAGACATACACCATACAAGTTCACACACTGATAGACGACAAACCTTCACCAGGAAATGATATCACTGATCTTTTGCTACGCCCTTCATTGCTTCAGTAGTGACACATTTTATTAAGGCCTGTTGCGATAGAGTATAACGTCTTCAAACTCCAAGATGGTAGATTTCGGCTAGATACAAGGAAGAAATTTTTTATAATGAATTTGGTGAGACATTGGAACAAATTGGCCAGAGAGGTGGTAGTTGTCTCCCACTGATGCTACATTAGGTGAGATGACAGTACCTTTTGTAAACAAATAATAAAGTATGTAAATAACTATTCATTTATCTTAATTGGCTACCTGGTTCTTCATTAGTTTAAATTCATACTAATCTCTTCTTTGGCTGAAGATAAATATCTTCATCATTCATCTTTTAATTTGCTCAATATTCTACTATCTTCTCCCCTTCAATAGGGATGAAATTATGAAATTATTATTAGAGATTAAATAGCTTTCATATGCACACATATGTAAAAATAAATCCTCTCTCAATGATATGAGCAGGTTGGCTGAATAGCAGCTAAGGTGTTTTAAATCCCAGGCTGAGGATGGCACAGCCTAAGTTCCATTTTAAATTTTTCTTTTCAAAGAGAGATAATCTTAACAAAGAAGAAAAACATTTAGGTGACAGAAAATGTAAGGATAAATACAATGTAAACTTACCAGGAGCTACAATGCATGTCTTTTACTCTGCATTTTGATAAATGTGTCATCTGTCTTTGAAATGGAAAAATATCTGATGAGAGCATATCCCTCCCAGAATGTGGCCCTCTCCACCAAGGTCATGCAGTTATGAAGATGTTTTTCCTCCATTACAGCACATTTTCATTATGATTTATGACTGCAAAAACCTTTTCACATTAAGATTTGTTTGATTGTCTGTTTCTATTAAGAGTATCATAATCATATTTTTCCGTTTTCCAAATAAACGTTCCACACTGCCTAGCATCCACCAGACTTGCACAGGAATGTGACAGTGATTAATTTCTGTTGCTGAACTCTTTATTTCCAATAACTAATTTAGGAAACTCACTGTTTTTTAAAAACTAAAAGGTATAAATTCTGCAGGGTATTTTTGCTTATATAATTGATAAAACATCTTCTTATAATACCTATAAATTATGATTGTATTATATAAATCCCTGAAATGTCCTGTAGGACATGGCAGTATAGGCAGCTGCTGTACACTGAGGTATAAAATTTATATTACGAAGAATAACACAACACCACAATACCAGAAATTCTCTGAAAAAATAAATATAAAAATACTTTTTTTCTGCTATAAATTTATCTGGATGATAAAGTTCCGATTAAATCATATATAATAGAAATAAATTGTATATAAGGTTTTTGAGTCCGCTCAATATCATCTTCCCATAGGAAATAGCAGTAGCACAATTTGGCTTTCATTTTAAAAAGAAAATTAGACAAACCACTGGAAAATTGCTTGTGGACAATAAAGGCGCAGTGGCACACAGAAGGACAGGTAACTTAAAAGAACTTTCCTAATATCTTAGAATTTCTCAGTCACTGGTCGGTCCTTAGATAAAACTATAATCAAGCATAGACAAATTGGAAGCAATTGCAAAAATAAATGGTAAACTAACACTCCATTTTTAAAGCAAGGTCATGAAATTATCCTTCTTCCACATAAGCCTTTCTGATAGCTGAGGCCCACATTAGAAAATCAGGAAATCAGGAAATTTTCTTGAATACATTATATGTGCTTAAAAACACATGTTTTTAATGTTTAGAAAATAATTTGGTCTTGGTATGCCCTACTATTTTTGAAGAAGCTATAGGAGGTTTTTTTCAGGCAGTGATGAATCCAAGTTACAGTACAGATGGATAATCAGACTTTTGATCAAAGTAGCTAAGAGTTTGATTTCACCATTTCATTCATCTGCAAACCACTAAAGCCTCAAGAAATTATTTGTCAGCAGCCAAGAGACACTAATATTTAATCAGGTTTTAATATCCATATATTTATGTTCAACTTTATTGCATCTTACAGGAAAGTACAGTCTAGTATTTGGGTTAATAAAAGTTGACTTCCCACGTGAATGTAAGGCTGAAAGTTATGTTGAAGAGAAATACACTCCTCTGAAATATTCTCTACTAAGAACAACGTCTCTGGGCACTTGACCAGACTACGGATGCGAGTAAAAAAAATGTTTTTAAGATACTCAGCAGCTGTTCCGTATTGTATATTTTACTGACATTCCAAGAAGACATTGTTTCAGTAATGCATATAATCACAAGTATGGTATCTATGCAGTGTGCAGGCAGGGTCATCGCTTATTCATACTGCACTACCTTTGGTTCTGACTCAGCTATCCTTATAGTTGCACAGAAACAGCAGGAGCTAAGAAGGATACAAGGACACTGAGACAGACCTTCACCATACCATACTGGAAAGCCTCTCCAGATTTTCTATCCACCTAACCTTATATCATTTCTGTGCATGCTACAACCTACCATTTTATGTGTGTACAGGATTTTATTGTTTATCAAAAAAAACCCCACTAAGACGTTCCCGCCAAACAGCTCCTCTTGGACAAGACACAGGACAGCAGAGACTTTGTCTGTGAATATGCAACTGAATCTTAACAGCCCTGGAAGAGAAAGAGTTGAACACTCCTAATCTATTGGCCAGCATACAAAAATACTATATGCCAAAGGCCTAAGTACTTCTCAGACATTCTTTTAAGAGTATTACTGTGTTAGTCAAATTTAAAAAGGAAGTGAGTTCAACTGATGCTGTGAGAAGAATGAAGTTGTTATATTTTAGCATTCTGTCCTTTTAGAAATTATCATGGGATTTATTAAGTGCCAGTCAACCACATCTTTCAGGGACTGAAAGTCTTCTTGGATATGACAAAGGCAATGTGTTGCATTATTTCTGTATCATAAAGCAATTTACCAGGCATGGAGTAGTGTAGTAAAAGAAAATTACAGTAATTCTCAAATTGACCAGGATGAATGTGCTCCTACCTTAAATACACACTGAGCATCACTGAAAAGAGAGGTCTGAATTCCAAACAAACCTCAACATGCCTCAGCTTGCAGCTGAACACACCCTCCTTCCTCTTCAATCTTTCTCAAAGGCGCTATGCTGGAGTTATCACAGGCTAGATGCTTGTTGGGGTCAATTTTGTCTTACTCCAGGCAGGCTATTATGTAGGAAAATTATAGTTTTCAAATTGCTGCAAGTACAAACACCACCTCGCTTTTGCAAACAATAGTATAATTAGAGGCTATTATAAAATAATCAACTCTGAACCTTAATTCTGCATGTTTTCACTAAAAATGAACAGACAGTAATTTTTAAGTACTGTAATTATTTTAACATTCAAATAACATTTCATGGAAATGTTTTGTCCAATGCAGATTCAGAAAGACCCAACACCTTGAACAGTTGCAAAGTCATAAATGAACTCACAGTTCCTGCATGTGCCTTAAGATTTTACAAAGGAAATGAGCTAAAAGCTTTGAAAAAGACACAGATGGTTTTTCATATCAGAATGTTACTAGACCTAACAATAAAAAAAAAAAAAAAAAAAAGAGAAAAAGAAAAAAAAAAAAAAAGACAAAACTCCAAAGGGTAAGGAGTGATTTAAGGGGAGTAGCAATGCTGGTGAGAGAGATCTTTGAACAGTTTTCCAAGGGCAAAATCTTTGGCTAGACAGTGGACAAAACTGAGTACATCATGTCCTACAAAGGATACAAATAATTGAAAATTTGCCTATCTTTACAATATTTAAGTATATACCATATTTTAGTTTTGCCTATAGGAATTTATTTGAGAAAGAACATTCCACCTCCACACCTTTCTTTCTTCTTTAATCCAGTACTGAAAAACAATGGAAGATATGTACCTATTCCCAATCCAAGGAATTAACTGGAATGAAACTTCACCTTGATAGGTATCTACAGCTGAAGAATGAAGCAGCTACACAGAATACCAAATGTAAGGAAATACTACAAAAAACATACAACTTCATACAATTATTAGAAATTAGCAAATTCTGAAGCCTTTGCTTTCTAGGAAAGCCTAACAAAGATACTGAAGCATCCTATAATTTACATCAATAACTTAATCTAAATTTCAATATAATGTGTTTCCCTTTTGAGATCATATTATTAATTTTAACTTCAAAATAGAAAAGCAGATCAGAAAAATGCTTCTTCACAGTTAAACCCTGTCTTCTGCTTTTAAGCGAGAATTGAATAGACAAGAACCACAGTCTCAGAATGCTACAGCCTGAGGCAGATCTCCCAAGGAAATAATTGCCAGAGCTCTTTGCTGACAAGCAGCCAAAAGAATAGAGAAAAGAGTCACTGTGAATAACTGGAAATAAATTTGAGATTTAAAGGGGAGAGAAATTAAATATATTTGTATTTTTTACTTACAGAAGTACTGCATGCATTGAAAATAATTTAAAAACACATAAGCAAAACTACAGAAGGTGGATTTGAGAAATATGACACTGAAAATTATTAATATTGCTATTAACTGCAATAGAACTAAAAATATTATTGAATTAAATTTATAAATATTCCTCTAAAGTATTAAGACCAAAAGTACCTCACAGCATAAGTTTTCCTTCTCTTTTTAGCAGCATTACCTGGCAGCAGCATGAACAGGATGCTTTGCTACAGCACTAGACTTTATTTATTTATTAATAAATTAATTTATCCATAAGCATCTTGTGTTGTGACTAAAAAAATCCTGATCCCTTGCCTATTTCTGACAATGAAATTCCTGCAAAACTGAGAAAAAACAGAAGACATTAAATTTTCCATGGCAGTGCACTAGGCTGCTAGAGCAGTAAGCTTACTGTTTACCATCCATGCCATGACTACCTACCTATAGCATGGAAAACCTTGAAGCTGACAACACAGCTGAGTCTGTTTAATCCTGGTAGAGCAAGATGAGTTCTCAGAATATTTTGTTCTCTGTGACTGATGGCAGCACACATGGAGGAGCTACAAGAGGAGCAATATAAATGCCCTGTTAGGCCACTATAGTGCACTGATGTTCCACATGGCATTAAAAGCTGGTTTTAATGCCTTCCTGTGCTTTTTTTGGGGAACATTTCATAACCAGTAATTTAATTTTAAAATATTAACACTTTATGTGTTTTTGATGTAAATATATTGATTAATATTCTCGATTTAAATAAAACCTGGCCAAAAGTTAAGTTGCCCATAAAACTAGACACATGGTTGTCAACAAAATCTATGGCAACATGGAAATAACTAAGCATGGAATAAACAACAAACCCTCACTTGTTTTCTCCTGAAAAGGACATCAACATGACATGGTGCATGCACACAAGGACAAATTACATCTGCTACTATCCTGTTGCTTTTGCATGTTATGACCTTTCTCTGACTTGACTTTTTTTGGTCAAAAGTGCAAGCTCTGAATGGACCTTCCACCAAAGTGTGCATAATAAAGCTTTGGATAAGACCACTGCACTGTTTCCACCTGTGGTTTGACCTTAAACACAACTTTATCCAGAAGACACTTGATCACCAGGAAGATGGAAGAATTTTAGAATATATAAATAAAGAATTTAGAAATATAAGAATTTAGAAATAAAACTGGACATTGCAGAACAGCTGCTCCACAAATCTCCCACAAATACTGCTGCTGTTCTATGTGCATCCACACATTCCAATCCAAGTTGTCCAAGTCTTTTTTCTTTTTTCTTCAGAATCATTACAGTTGAGCTGCTCAGTATCTTAACATAAAATGTGGAAAAAATTTGGTTTCATTTCCTGCACATTCCCTTTCTTTTTCTTTATGTCTATCTTATTTGAAATCTTCCTCCATTCTAACTGTATTAATTACAGTTAGTTCCTCTTATTTCCCATTGTTATGCAATCCTTTATTGCTCCCAACTACCATTATTTTCTCATGTTGTAATTCCTGGGCCTATCATTAGACTATTTCTACCTCCCTCTGTGTTTCTCCAGAACAATCCCTGTTGTTATTATCCAGCATGGTCCAAATCTTTCCTTTCTTCCATTTGTATTTCTTCCTAACACAGAAAATATGGTCCCACTTCCACATTGTTATGTATCACTTCTACATTTTGGTTTTCCCAAATCTAAATCAGACATCTCTAGCCATCTTCAAAATAATCCCTGAATGGCATGCTGGTACTTATACCTGCCATTACCATGGGCTAGAGTTTAACTCTTTTCCTGATATCACTCTCATGGTGTCTACACAACCAAAGAAAAAAAAGTACCTCAGCAATCCATCAGAAAAAGTACAAGAGAGGAAGGCTGAATGAGTCCTTCTCTCACCATGCCAGGCTGAGCACATTCTGTGATATCCCGTGGGGGGAACAGATAATTAAAGCAATAGACAATTCAGTAGGACAAAATAGGAAGACCAAAAAGTAGTATGAATATTATTCTGCAGGCTGAGTAAGCCACAGACAAAGTATTTTGGGCTACAGAAAAAAACCAAAAAGGTGACTTTGGTGGACACAGAGGAAGAAGTTATTTGAATATAAAGGTATCTCCTTCCAGTTGTGAAACATAAAATTACACTAATGGATAAGAGCACAGCCTGTCCTTGTCAGATTTCCAAACTAAAGGAAGAAAAAGAGCTTTCACTTCTGATTCTGCTTTCAGTGCATTGACCATCACTGACATAATCTGGAAAAGGACAATGAGGGCCATGTCGTGATGTATTTTAACTGCTGTTTTCATGCAGCTGATGAGAATATTTTCCCAGAGACATAACTGAAGATATTTTCAGAATTATTTGAGTAAGATGCTGCTGTGCACACAATTCTTGCTCCTGATTTAGAGCATAAACAGAGCACTTTGGGATCAGCTCAAAGAAAACACAACATTCCCAGAGTTCACCTTGTGGCCTAGCAGAGAGCTAAAACCTTCTATGTTTACTGTAAGGAGTTTACAACTGTCATTTAATAGCTCCCATATTTCGGTTTTTACAATGGAAAGTAAAAACATTAAAAGGAAGGATAAATGTATGTTTTCTACAGGCTTCTCATCTCAAGAATTGTTTCCAACATTTCTAGAAATGCATACTTATCTGTGGCACATGCTTATCTTTCATCTTCCTTCTTATATATAATTGAAGAATAATACATGTTTCTGCTGCTAAATTTTTTAAGCACATGTGAAAAAAACACCCCTCAAATGCTGTACTACAGTACATGACTAGAAGACACTGTAGCCTTAGAAGACATGACAAGCTAAGCAGAAGGAAATTTAGGATTAGATTTTGCTTGGTTTACTCAAAGGATAAGCATAGTAATATTTACAAGCTGTGACATCTGACTTAATTTTATTTCTTGTTGGCTAGAAAGAACAAATTGCTCATTTCATTTTAAGCCACCTAGAATTTGATTCACAAGATCATAGGACAGCTGCAGCACTTTCAAAGATAAGCTTTCATCTTCTAAAGTGAGGTTTAAAAATGTAATGGGCCCTTCCTTGTAATGAATTTATATTTTCAGTTTTGAGTAAATAGTACCACCACAAGAGACTACAGAATGCACTGTTGCATCAGAAAAGCATAAAGATTATTTCCTTTCAGAACTTAGTTCAGGTAATTATTAATGAAGACATGTAAAATAAAAAGTTTAGGAGTCTGGCTCAAAACAAAGCTGATCCATAATACAGTCCATGTGTGATTAGGAGAAAACAAGCATGAAAATAATAAAGAGATGGGTATCCAGAAAATATGTCCTAGACAGCACCAGCAATAATATGTATTTTATTGAAAAATATGTAAAATGTTCATTATATAAAAAATGTCAAGTTAATAGATAGTTTTGTGATGTTTTTTTTCATTTGTGTGTCACATTATTTGCATAAGATATTAATAAAATCTTTTTTTTTTTTTTTTTTTAACAAAATCAACTTCTTTTTTAAGGGGCCCCAGGAGAAAGACTTAAAGACTGAGACCTTGAACAATGGCTACCTTGCTTTTAGATATTAGCTTTTGAATAGATTTTATAGCCAAAAGAATTCAGTTTTTTCTGCATTTTTGTGTCAAGGATTCTTGTTTCTCTGCCTTGTGTCAGATAAAGGGAATTATACAACTACATGGTGAGTTAATTCAGTTGGCTCATCCTTTGGAAAACTAACTGCCAGCACAGAAAACGCAGAAGGCAAGTTTTCTGATGATTTAACAAGATCTATTTATTCACTTTCTTGTGATAAAATCACTTGATCTAATGCAAAGTAGAGAAGTGGAAATATGGTTTTGGGAAGGAAAGCACACAGTCTGCTTCTTTAAGTAGTTTCTTGCCACAGGATCAGCTTTGCATCCTTCATGTACATATGCCAACATACATTCCAGTATATGGGCTATTCCTGAAATGTTACCATCCAATATCTCTCCTCTGTCTTGGCTGTGACTTTGGAGTACTTTCAAACTCCTTTTTATGGGGAAGGTGAGATTGTGCCCCATGATTTCATTGTGTTTACACCACTCTATCAACAGATGAGTTTTTCTAATGCTGTTGTATGTTATCAAAAAAATTGTGATACCCCTCCCCAATTATCCATATCTACATATCTTTGCAATTTATCCTTTCATAAGTGCTTAAACTGTATTTTTAGAGGCAGACTAAACATGGAAAGCACCTGATGAGGAGTGCCACATAAATAGAAGAGGCACTGTTATTAAAAGAAGAAGTACCATTATTAAATTTCTGAAGTACTTGCTTTCTAGTGATTTTCTGAAGTACTTGCTTTCTAGTGACTGACACTGGAAAAACAGAGGTCCAAAAGGCAAACATGTACTCCAGTTCCTCTGACAGAGGCCTTGGAACAGTTGGATCATTTAACATTCTTTAAAAGAAATTCATGGTGCAGAGAGCCTTAGAAATCCAAGGCCTATACAGTTCCTGAAGAGCACTGGGCACTGTGTGTAGATTAACTGATAATATGAGAAAAATGCCTCCTTTATTATCTTTTGCAAATGGCTCAGTGCATTGCCTATTTCTATGAGATTTGTGACAGAGAAGTGCCTGGAGAGAGCACTGTGGCTTCTTTTCAAAGAAACAGCTGAAAGAGGAACAAAATCACCAGCTAAGGGCCTGGATCTGCAGAGTGCCAATTTTACCTCATGCTGTTTCAAGAGCAACTGAGCTGCCATCTCTCTCAATTTTATATATTTCATGAAGTTTAGTAGTGCAATATTCAACACAGAACGAAGTCATAAGCTTGGCCAATACTGTGAGCAGTTTCAGCCATGATATGTGATTTTCGAGGTTGTCCTGTGCAGGGCCAGGGGGATACTCTGATCCTTGTGGGGCCCTTCAAGATATTCTATGGCGCTCAGCTATGTGGCTGGGTAAGAGATGACAGGTGTTAACACCAGGTGTCTGTGTCTGAGATGCTGCAGAGGAGAAAATGCCATCGTAATCCATTGTGAAAAAGAAAACATTCAGGCCTTGGAATAATGAGCCTAGGCCTTGACAGTAACAAACTTGAAGTTTTTCCAGGCTTCTCAGCTTCTCTAGCAGTAATAAATTAATTATTCATCTGTGTCCAGAGCTGAGGAAGCCAAAGAGTGTTACAAGCTGCAGAACTATGCAGGCAGCCCTAAAAGCCAGGGGACTAGTGATCTGCCACAGCAGTCACTTGAAAAGCACAATCAGTAGGGAAAAGGTAAGTCTACAGAGAAGTATAAAGTCACTTTTTCCCCTCTGAAATGCCAGATTTATAGAATTTAAAGAAGAGGAGAAATAAAATCCAGTCACAAAATAAGAGTGCAACTGTCCTTCACATAAGTAAGTTCTGACATAGAAGAGACAGAGCGCATGGTCAGTATTTGGCTTCACACTAAGCTTGACTTGGTCTTTTGTTGTGGTCAACAGCAATTTCTTCACTTGATGTACTCTTACATTCTATGAGAGAACAGAACTCTACATTCATGTGAGAACAGACAGACATTTGAGGAACAAACATGAGGAACAGACATTTACAAGTCTACTAAACTAATTAGCAAAACTGAAAGGTAGTGACTAATTCTCTTTGAAGTTTTTTCGTCTCCTGAATACATGACCTACAAACACTGCAGTAATCTTATAATTGATTTGTTTTCTCAGATTCAAGCCTCTGGTTACTATATACTGACACTGTTTTACCAGGGTTAATTCAAAGGACCATTTTAAGATAACCTAAAAATATTTTGTAGTCTACTCTGCAGATCTACTTTTAGTTATGCTGTTCTTGCATAACTTCCTCTGCTGACTGGTCAAACACCTCAGCTCCTCTTTTGTTGTTTAGGTAACTGGCAGCAAAAGTCCCATTTGGGAATCCTAGAGTGCCTTCTTCTGTATGTACCCAGCCCAATGCAAATGAAACCGTAGATCATATGCAGTACTGAAGAATGTCTCAGAGGACTGCAAGTGAGAAAGCCCTCTGGATTTGACTTTGTGATTGTACCAGCACCTACAGTCACTGAGGCAGCAAATGAGGTTACAGGATAGTGCAGATGAGGACAGACCAGTTTTTTTTGAGGCTCTTTCCAAGACACTGTATCTTCTGTCAGAGTGCCTAGGTAGAACTAGCTTATCAGAGATTCTGCAGCCAGTACACAACAGCATTTGCTCAGAGAAAGTACTCTGTCAACAGATAGTTTTTACATAAGCAAGGACAATCTTATGCCAAGAATTTTCAAATAACAGCATCCAAAGCCACAGCCTCTCCAGCAGAACCCATAATAAATCTTGTCTCATATACATCGGTCACACATTAAACAAATATAGAATCTTTGTAGACATTTATTCAAAGAGAAAACAATACAAGAATTGGGCTGTCCATATAGACTACCATAAACATCAGTCGCTGGTTCTCAATGCTTTAATAATTAATTCATACTTTCTTAAAAAAAAAAAAGAGGTAGCTAAATCAGCCCCAAAATGTTAAAATTGAATAGTGTATAAAATAAAATGCTATTAAAAAATTTGGATTGACTAATCAAGAATAATTTTTGTTCAAAAAATACCACAGGTCTTCCACAATGCTTCCAAGGATATTAGCATTAATGTACGTACCTAGCTGTATATTATGAGCTTTAAATTTAAAATAACTAAGTCACTGCTGATGTCTGCAAGGTGCTCCTGTTGTCATTCTACTACTTTTCTGAAAGTTAAAGGAGAGAAAAGGTAAAGAAAAAAGGAAGCAGGAGTTAGACTTGGGAAGTGGCATGTTTTTTTCTATATTTCCTTCCACAATCTTTTTTCAGTATTTGCAATTTGGGTATTTTAGATATGTAATCTTAGCAGACCTCCTGAATGCAACAGGAAGAATTAGAGAAAGGAGAGCAAATTGCACAAAAAGCAGAGCTACAGACAATAGTTAAGGAAAGAGCAAACATCGTAATCGTGCTACATATTAGTGTGAACCTACACAGAAAGAACAGTGCTTAATTTTACATTATATTAAAGGAAGCATCTGCTCTCCATACAATGATTATTTTTATTGAGAAGTCTCTCTCCTAAAAAAATTCTCAACTTTTTAACAAGTCATACCCACTTCCCACAGGAAATCTGATTTTGAATTTGAGCTGCTCTGGAACCATAACAGAGACTACTTGTGTCTCCAACAGTTTGACAGGGCACCATTGTAATTTCTCTCACGCCTCAAAACAGAACCATTGGCTGGGTGCTGCAAGTAACACTGCTAAATGAAACATGGTTTTCCTGTTGCAATGAAAGTACTACAGCATTAACGTTCTGCTTTTCAGACAACAGTATCTAACCATGAAGGTGGTATGGGTAAGGGAATAATATGACTAAATAATGTATATATTGTGGGGTTTTTACTTATTTTGAAAGTCCACAATATTCAGCAGATGAAAAACATACTTACGGAGAGAAAATTCTGTTCATAAGAAATGTCAATACATCTTATTAAGTGACAGTGCAGTAGCATGTCTTTGATATTATTAAATTCACAGCTTTGATAAACAGCCTACAAATTACCTCTTGAAGGAAGATGCATAATAATACCTGAAGCGTAAAGAGAGGAAATGGAGTTTAATTAAGTGTTGCCTAGCTAAATCACACAGATAAAAGCTTAGGAAAGTGGTAAAAATACTGAAGACTTCCATCTCTGCATGAAGGTGGTAAGACAGAGTTGCCAAGCAAAAGACTGTATCTGAAAATATACTGATCTATCATACAGCATCATCACTTCCTGATGAGCAAAAGCTTCCATTCTCATTCCTCCCTTTCCACATGCAACATTCATTTTCTGGAGAAACGCAGTATCATAAAACAAGAGAAAACCAGTAAGGATGAACTGCACGTATCCAAATTAATATTTAATACTTAAAAAAAAATATACAAAACTGTAGCGCATTGCACATTTAGTAGCCCAGCAGGAAGGTCTTAGGGAAATAAAAAAGAAAACATGAACACAGATGGAACCACCATGGAAAAAAGGTACCAGGGTTATACTGGGGTTGGAAAGGGATGATAGTCAAATATCTTTTTCAGAATTGATAGATTTTTAAAACAAATGGTTGATTTTTTTTTTTGCCATAATACTAAATGCTAACATCATGCACTGTTTTCCCTAGGTACCACAATTAATAAGTCTTTATTAATAATAATGATACAATAATTAATAATAAAATAATTTAAATTATTTAAAATATAAAAACTATTATGTAATTATATTATATAGTATATACCTATTTTTATATTTAATGTATTATTACATAGAATATTATTTATTAATAATTAATTAATAATAGATTGTTAAGTACCACCTATCTTCTAGAACTGTACACCTTCCCACTAAGAAAAAAAGTGAAGTAACCTAATACTTTTGGAAAGTATACAAAATTTTTAATGTATCAAGAGTCCAACATCTGTAGGAGCAGGGAGATTCTCAAAAAGTGTGTTGCTGCAGAGCTCCAGTACTTGCATCCCACAGGTTACAATGAGCCTGCATTTGACTTTACCTCATTATGAATAAGCCTTGACTGAGACCATTTCATAGAATCCTAAAATATCTCAAACTGGAAGGCAGCCACAAGAATCATCAAGACAAATCCCTGCTCCTTCCAAACTACCTAGAACTAATCTGTATAACTAGAAGTTTCTGGATGATGCTCCTAGATATATGGTTTATTTCTATTGCCCTAATTAAACAAATGAACTTTCAGAAGCAGAAACACATTAACAGTCTCCTAAATTTAGCAACATTTTTAAAAATTACTTGTGTAAACATTAATTCAGTCATTTGATAGGATGTAAATTTCTAGACTTTTATGACTGTAAGAAATAAATCCAATTCTTGGTTTTCTCCAACCTGATTTCTCAATTAAAATGTGCCTTCAGTAAACATGGAAGTACATACAATGCCTAATAGCTTGAAAACAAAGTCCAGATATGAATTTAATAGGGAGTCATCTTCATAGAAAGACCATCCCAACTACATCGCACACAAATAATCCAAGCAAATTTACACTGAAGTCAAGGACTCCAAACAATGCACTTGCCCTTCAGAAACAAGCTCAGGCAGATATGGTAACCACTCTTGCAGTTTTATCTTTGCCTAATGAATGAACAAAGGCTCTTTAAAGTGTTTCATGTGACATAATCCCACAAATATTTCTTCTGAGAAATTTCATGTTTCTTGAGAGTGTCAGCTAGTCAAATGCTAACCTAAAGCTCCAAGAAGACAAGTGCTGGTACTTCTCTAGTGAGTCAGTCCCTTAACTAGAGGCTCAGCAGTCAAAACAGAGAAGAACTTCAGCACAAATTGCCTGTACTAATAACAAAGACAAGGTGTCATCTCCTAATTAATACACGAACAATTGAATATTGATTAGAGTTTGTCACTTTCAAAATAATTGAATCCATTTTGCCTCTAACAGTGAAGAGTGTTAAAGATTTGTAATAAAGAAAGGATCTTCAGTTGAGGAATGCTTTGTCAGCTTTCCTAGTGTGTTCTGTACACTGAAAGACCAAAATATTTCTTCCTATTCGATAATTTTCACTATTTTTTGGTTCCCAAATAGAAAACACCTGGGATATCCTGGGTGCATAAAATTAATGCATATCTTCTTGTTGCCACATACAAAAGTAGATCAAAGTGCAAAGGATTTACGAGAACAAAAACCTAGAATTAATACTGCTAAATGTTACATCATTTACTAGAAATTGGGATAAAATTATAAGGGTTGCACAGCAACACTATGAAAGCCCAGTAACATGAAACAGAAGGGGGGTTTTCCTGCTGTATTTTTTTTCCCCCCACCAGTTATATTTTTTTGAGACAATCAAATCCTGGGAAATAGCAGTACTTGGAGATAAAATGGAGATAAAATGGAAAAATAATCTATGGGAAGGTATCTGCCTGGTTAACAGTAGAAACAAGTTAAGGGTATAATCCTGCTGCTTGATTGGGGAAAAAAAATGCCACTGACCTTAATTTTTTTTTTTTTTTTTTTTTTGGGGAGTGACAGGAGTATAAGGAGATGAGACCAAAATCCAAGTCCTAAAAAGACAACTGAAATTAAACTGAATACTATTTAGAAATATCCCCTTTGAGTGATTTTAGTTCTTCTTTAGTTCCCTCAGTTTCACATGTATGCCTCACAAAACATAGGATTGATTATAAAACAGTAGATTTAAAAATAATAATCTTTCCAGGTTCCACCTGGTTTTCACAACTTCATGTTTACAAGAGAGGTTACTTTATGAGTTAAAAATTCACATGTGATAAAATATATATCATACATATACATACACACGTGACTTTCCAAGATGATTTTTTAAAGAATAGATATTATTTTAGTATAATTTAAATTTAGAAAAAGAGTTTTGTACAACAGCTATTCAAAAAATGCTCTTAATAAAAAAAACCAAAGTCATCCTGATTCCATGATCTTATACTTTACAAAACAATTTTGTGATGTTTGCTTCCCAGATGTTCAAGTAACCAGAAAACTACTACTGCCTGTTCACACAAGTGACTCCTCAGTTCTACCTTGTTGACCCTGAAAGAAGTGCAAGAATTTAAAACCATCAAACCAGAGAAGCAATTTCTGTGGTTAAAAGGCAATTTAGGCATAACAAAATGTGGTGTTGCTGGTCAAATAAATAAAGGTATTTATTTTACCTTATTTAACTAACAGGGAAATTCATAGATATTCCTTTGCTACTCTACCTTTCTTTCAATATGGAGGTTGTCCTCTGCAACTTACGCAGTAGCTGGAGAGAAACATATCCACCAAATACACCTTTTTCTGTCACAGAAGGTGCCTTGGATTTTGAGGGAGAATATTCTGGATGGAAAAGTCAATTTTTCATTAAAAGTCACTGAAGCTTATCTTTAAATTGGTGCCAAAAATGGTTCTTGCATAGCAACCTTTTGCGTCCGGATTCATCATGTAGGGAATTTTCACAGCAAATTCCACACCTCCTGCAAAGCATGGTTTAAAATGGAAGCTCCAATACAACATTATCAATGGCCATGCCATGATAAGAGAGAAGAGAATACAATAATTGTTATAGTATGCCAAGCTCCACCTGGAGGACCTGGTGGCTAAATGGATTACTTGCTGACTTTTCACCTCTGGGATTCCAGCCCTGACTGGAGTGACTGAAAATCATTCTGATCAGTCAAGTGAAAAAAGACCAAAGTGAAATTAGACTGGTGGTTTCAGATCAGTTCCCTCAGTGCTGTACTTCCAAATCACAAAACCACAGCACGTTGAATGCTGCTAGCAGGGGAGAAACTGAGAGGCTTTGAGGCTTAATGAGCATGAATCCAGCTGCCTATCCAGCTCACAAACACCTTAACATAGACTGTAACCACCCCATACAAACAGGCACAAAGTAGAATAAATGACTGTGGATTACCATACAAATTAAGCAGGAGGAATCCCTTGCGAACTTGTACTGAAATGCCTGCACTGCAATCACAATAATAAAATTGTTAATCATATTAGATTAATTCTGACAGCCAGATGATACTTTGGTAAATGTTTAAACCAGTATTTGAATATTTCCATTTTAAAAAAGAAATGCCTTTCTCTTTTTATTGCACTCACAAAAACTGAACAGTCCTAGCATATCCCATGATCCATGCATTAAGAATGATTTCAATTGAAAAATGGGAAAACTGGGGAACAAAGAGGTTTGAGTGTTTTTATCCATAGATTTTTTAAGGCCAAAAAGGGACAATTTGATTGTCTGATCTGATATTAGACCTTCTACCATCTCTGTACAAAGCTGGACACTGAAAAATCAATCAAGAAAACTGCTGCTGCCATGCAAGAATGCAAGATTTCAAACCCCAAGCCCATTTTCCTGTTAATTTATGGAACTAGGCATAGAAAATTTGCCTTGCAGTCAGTGTTTTACTGCAGATAAAACAGTCTTGCCCTGTGCTGCTGTCTTTGGTTGTAGCTCAGCCAGCAAAGACGGAAAAAAAATCCCATTTTCTACAGTGAGACAACTTAAATGGGAAAGAGAGCTGGCATTCATTACATGTGTATGGGAAATACTCCATGAAATGACTGCTTGGAACCAGTCAGAAGAAAGACCTCTGTCATAGTTTGAATATTTGAGGGCTAGGTTTTTTTCCTTTGGTAATTTCTTTTTTTCCTTGTCTAAAATCATATAAGATTGCTTCTTTATGGCAGAACCTGCAGAAAATACTAATTTGCTAAAAGAACATGTGACAGTGTAGGTATAGAAGAAACTGTGATTTTTACACTGGAGCTGAGATGTCTCAGAAAGAAGTCTCATCAAGAATGTTGCCAGTAAAAATGAACATTTTTATTCATGAGATTTTTATTTGGGTGTATCTAGCACACACCAATTTATTTCATTAAATGAAAAATCAACTGAAGTAAAAACAGAGCCTGTGAATTTCTCTAGGGGATCAGGCATCGTTCCTCACTCAAAAGTGATGTTGGTTTTGCACTGCAGAGCATTCTCAATTTTCACATCAGAGGAACAAACACAAGTTCTTATAAAGCAGCCACAGCAGCCCAGCTTCAGTTTACGGAAGTCTGACATTATTTTTCTCCCCAACCATCTTCCATGCTCTGTTTAATGAGATTAGGGAATATTAGCAAATATTCAACATTTGACTGCTGTGAAAATGTGTGAGAAAAAATTAGAAGTCGATTGAAACATCCTGTGTATGCAGAAGATTTTCAAATACGGTTCACTGCAGAAGGCTTGATTAGCTATACATGATTGCAATCACTAATTCTCTTCTTTAGGGTCATATGTCTGCTCAGATGCCCAGGAAATTTTCCCTACAAAGAAAATGGGCTGTGTGTTCTCCCCAACTCTTTCACTAACCTAATACTGAAAAGCCTTCTTAAACACTGTTTTTGACCATACCTCATGCAAGGAGTTTCCTGTTTGGAATTACTTGTCTTTATTTAATATTTATTGCTTTAAAGGATTTTTCTTAATTATTTTAAAGTGGTTTACAGTATGAAAGTGCTTGTAGAACTTTTGTAAAACTTGCATTTAATGAAAGAGTATACCAAAAGACCTTCTAGAAATCTGAAAACAATTCAAACTCCTGATAGCTATTTAGTTTTTGGCACAAAAATACATGGCTCCAAATTAATTTATTTCATGTATCACAGGTACCTTATACTGCAAGGTCTCTCTATCTCTACTCTTCAGTTTCCTGCCTTTAACACTGTTGAAAGGAGACTGTATCCATATCCTGGACTTCATTTTTTTGGCTCAGTCTCTGACAACTGTATTACTGGGACCTGGATTACTTATTGTAGTCTGTTGAAAACCATGTGAAATTATTTTTCTCTGGCAAGTCATATGCATTATAATAAAAACTTTCTCAGTGAAAACCTTGGTAAAAACTCATCTGAAGTTAACTGGTCTCCATACAGACACCAAAATAAGACAAAGGAGCTGATATACTTTATCATAAAGGAAAGATCAGAATTGCTAATGGCATTTACTGCTATGCAAAAATAAAGGGTTAGATGCAAGTTAATTGCATCTGATGTTTCATCTATTTCATTATAGAAACTCATGTATTCTATCTTAGAAGAGTACCACTGTAGAAGATGGTGGTATCTTTCTTTTGATGCATCACCAGAAACTGAAAATGGCTTTTTAAAGAGTCTATTGGGGAACCAACATTTTCAATTTTTTTCATCCTTTATTTCCCCAAAATGGATTTTCTTATTGATTTTGGAGCTATCATACATTTTAGTTCACAGTAGCCTAGCACACTGAAACATTACTGGGCACATCTATCTCTTTTGCTCTCTGCTATTTAGATTTTGGATTATACAGTCATTCATCTCCCAGTGTGAAAGCCTGCATCATTTTCCATCTGTGCAACCTATTAATAATATTTAGCTATACTTTAAAATCAGCTCTTTTTCTTACCAGGCAATTGTAATTAAAAATAAAAATCTAAAAATCTACTTATGATTGTTTTAAATAAGCCTTTAATGTTTGTTTTATGTAAAGAAGAACATATTCATTTGATTCCTATTTTATCATTTTACATGTGCAGCAGTATAGAAAATTGCTGCCGGTCCAACAAATTACAGCCAATAAAAAAAAAAAAAATGTTCTTACAACATTTTTTTGTCTCAATACATTTTCTCTTAAGAGTGGCTATCATTAAGTCTAGTTTCATTTAAGAGCTATTAATGAGACAGGTACATTTCTCTTATTTAAATGCACCCTTGTATTAAGAATCTGTGTCTATTTGTACAAAAAATGTGGTTCTTGGAGCATGAACGATGTGACCTGAGAGCTACTGCCTGTGAATCAGATGGAAGGATTTACCTTAGCATGAACTAATATTAATGCAGGGTATTTCTAAAATGCTGGGACCAAGTTGTACGTTCTTCTCTCTGTCTGGATATGTGATTGCAACCACATCCAGGTTTGCATTTCTAGAAGTTGAGCACTGCATTCAGTCATACTTCTTATTTTGTTTGTCTTCTGTGGAAAAGCCATTGGGGGAAGAGAAGGCAACAGTATCCTTGCCACCCTAGCTGTGTCTGGACATGTAACAAACCCAGCATCTTCAGATCAGGACTCAGCAAAAAAGGCCTAGGAGCAAGAGTCTGTATTAAGAGTGATTCCAAGCTGTGATGTCATGCAAGTGTCCTAATCATGTGTAAGAAGACGTAGGAGAGAGAAAAATATTTTTAAATTAGTTAACCAAAAGAATAGGATGATATGATCTTGATTTTCATGTATTTTGCAATCTCAGATTCTAATATATGTTAGTGATAAGTATTGAGGCCTAAATATTAACATCAAATTTATACAAACATTCATGTCTAAGGATGGAGTTTTTTATCCATTCTTCAATACCTGCAGCTATGGTTAGATGGGAAATCAACATATCCAGCACCAAGGTACAGGAATCAGAAGCAGGAGGAGGGGCAGGAGTGCTCAAGGTATCATTTAGAACGACATGCCTTCCCAACAACCAGCCTCAGCCAGAGTCCTTAGCAAGCAGGGAGAGAGGGAGAATGCTTAAATTCCTGTCTTTATGAAAAAAAACAATAACATTTTTCCTAAGAGCCCTTTAGCTTATTTAACAATTCTTAGCTTTTGTTATATTGCTCATAACATTTGTCCAGTTTTTTGCAGTGGGAGCTGTATGCAAGCAATGGTTAGAAGCTCCCACTCCCTGAATCTCCCACTACTATGATGAGGTTCTTCAAGTGGAGGCATTAAAGTTAACCCCCATTACGCAGCAGTGTCATTCCCACTGGGTTCATGAGAGGTGTAATTCTTCTCTCTCACAAAAAAAAAAAAAACAAAAAAAAAAAACCAAAAGCCCAATAAAACACATTTCATATGCCAGAGGAGACCTTCTCCCTACCAGCTATCTTTACTAGAAGGGCCCTTGAACACCCTTGAGTTCATTTATGCAGCTGATATTGGCAAGGCTCATTTTTTCCTCTTACTGGTGATTGTTGCTATTTTAGGGGAAATGCTGTTCGAAACAAAAGCACCTGTAATCACCAACACTTCATAAAGTGTCCTCAGGCACAAAAGCAGCCAAACAATGGATGCCTTCTCATACATTTGCATACATTTGGGTTCTTTATTCAGAGGAAGCTATTAGACATAAAGAATGGTTGAGAATGCTGATATATAAAGACAATGCATTGATATATTTAAATTAGCCTTTCCCCCCACCCCAGCAATACTGCTTAGGATGGTATTTTTAACATAGCACAAAAAGAAATTTCCACACAACTACACTGTCATGAACTGAGATTATAGCAGCATATCCTACAAATAACAGCTCAGGTTGGTAGATGTCCAGACACGGTCCCTAATGAATTAGTATTTCCACCAATGGTAATGTTGTATGTACAACCCCAGACCCCAGGTGATACCCTGAAAACTTAAGTTTCTCTCAGTAAACTAACATTTTTTTCTTTTAAAATGATGGCAGTGTTTGCAGATTTTTGCTTTTCCTGCTTTCTCTTAGTGACCTTCTGCCTCTGGAATTTGTCCAGTTAGGATCATAACACTGTACAGGAAAGGAAACCATAACTGGACACAAGCTTTCTAAAAGCAAGTGTTCCTAAATTCTTCTCTTCCCCAAATAATACTTCAAACACCTGCAAAAGGTAGTAATACACAAAATAAGACTACCAGATTAATTGTATAGTTGAATATTATCTTAAAATTTGGGGGAAAAGTTTTATTTAGTAAGCTTTGGCTAATCTAATGTTATTACTTTAATACCAAGATGTAGTTCCAAAATCAATCACCAGAACTACTGTAAAATTAAATAAAATAGTGAAGGGGAAAATAGAGCATTAAATAGTCTTATATAACAAACAGCCTTCCTTAAAAGAAGACTCTAATTGCAAATATGTAAAATATTAATCAACTTCTAAAAAAATAAATCAGAAAATTGTTGCAAACTTATAGCTCTCATGTAGCCTATAAAAGAATTACGATTTTGTGGTTGTAATTAATTCTCCCAAACCAAATATATTCAGGAACAGTTACATTCATTTTGCCCTCCTGCTACTACCACCCTTTATCTGAAACAATTATTTTACTTTTTGCTTTGGTGCCTGCTTCCAAAGCAGTAATCACACCCTTCAGCATTAATTGTACTGCGTTTAAGAAGCCAAACTATCTTTTTACCCTGCACATGGAAGACTTTCCATTTTTAATTACCCTAGCTCCACCTGTCCAGTTCAAATTCGTTTTCCATGAGCATGGCTAAACAAAACTGTCAGGTGAGTCCTTGCACCATGCTGTACATGATGAATGGTCAACTATCTCTACGCAAATGCAGTTTCTGAGTGGCTAACAACATAGCCTTTTTACGGACTCAGCATACAGATACCTCTGGGGTTCTAGTAGGTTTGGGTTTTTTCTTACTTGTTAATTTGTCATTGAAGGGACCAACTCAGTGCAGAAACTGGTGTCCTATAAGGCTAAAAAAACTCCAAGTCCCAGAACTTCTCTCTCTAAAGCCAGGTACGCAGCACACAGCATTAGAGTGTAAGGCTGGGCCCATATTGTATGTCCTTGATCCAAGGACACGTGCGATCCAAGGACACATGACAACAGTGATAGCAATTGCTATCATTTTACTATTAGTATTATTACTACTAGTGTGTGGGGTTTTTTCAGTTCAACATACTCATACCAAAACCAAAAAAAGAACCCCATGTTGTAGCCCACCACTGTAGAATGCTACAAAATGAAGTTTCATGCTACAAAATGAAGTTTATCTGCAATGTGCAGCACACAGATACCATATGAAAGCATATGGGACTGTGTCAAAGTGCAAAGCCTGTGGGAGTTAATTGATTGCCACCACTGTTCAAACTGGTGGCCAGGAATGATATTTGGAGCTCTCTGTTTCCTGATCAATACTTGACCATTGTCTTGAAGAGAGCATCAAAGCTCATCAGGAAGCATGTTATAAATTAGAGACCATGCTAAAAATCAAGCAGTACAATCTACACAAGTATTTAGCAGTCTGCAAGTAATCCAAAGGAATGACCCTGCACTTCCTAAAACTGAGTTTCATTACATTTCTGTTATTATAATCTTCAAATTAATCTGATTTCCCCATCCTACTATCTCAATACTATTACTCTGTTGACAGTAAAGAAACCTCCTAAATTTGTGTCAGCTGCAAAAACAGAGCACTAAAATTTACTAGAATTTAATGGAAAATATTAATTACACCATGAACTTCATAATCTTTAGGAAATCCCACTTTTTTTTCACCCTCAAACCAATATTTTTTTTAATACCATCTACTATCACATCTCGTTAGCCAGTTCTTATGCTTCCTAACATTCTATATACTAATCTTCATCTTCCCTGGTTTAATAAGTAATTTTTGTCATTCCTCTCTACAGATAACTTATTACACTTCAATACTATTCTTGTCATTACAGATTCCATCAAAATTATTAATTCCAAAACGATAAACCTATTCGCAAATATCCTCCAAAATCTAGGGTATAAACTTTGTAGTTCTCCAGAACTGAACACACTAAGCTCTGGAAATTCAGATGCAGTAATTCCCATTCTCATACAATCCATAACCCATGTGCTTTTTATCAGTGCAATCTTATAGAGTGGAAAATCCACTTCTTCACTACTCCTTTATTCACACAGTTGAAAAACTTAAAGCTAAAGTTTTATAAGGATTTAAAAGGAGTCCTAAGTGTAAATCAGTCTTATATAGTACTACAACTTTTAGTACACTTTCATGGCAGTCTCTTTTGTGCTGTCTTAATACTCTTCAATTAGTTATTTAAACACATGCTTTGCTTCAGAAACTCACAACAATGGTAATGTAGGCTGACGACAATAAACACATGAAACTTTTTGAACTTCTAAAATTCTGTCCCTAGGGATGAGCTTCTGCTGAGTCCAAATTGTATTGTTAAGTCAATCACTTGGATGATTACAGATTATTTTTTATAAAATAAACATTCTACTTCAAAACTAACTTCTCAGCTAGTCTCCCTAGCCACTTCCAAGAGCTCCTGAATTTGACATATCTCTAAGAGAAGTAATTGAGAAATGGAAGGTGAAATACAGCCTCTATCAGGGGAAGGAGCAGATAAGGTCATACACTGATAAGGGATTTTACCCTTTTGCATTTACAAGCTTGCAAAGGGACCATTGGCTGAAACGAAGTGGTGGGCTCCTGATTCATTCCAGGATGTACTCCACTTCCTGGCAGTCCGGGCAGATTTTTTTTTTTTTCTTCAATAATTTGCTTAGTAGAAAAAAGCAAACATATTTGCTCCCGTTTCCCTGTGAAGGGAATAGGTTCAACTGTGGCACATCTCCAAGAAGCACTCCTTTCCTCCAGCAAATCTCAGACTGGGACACCAGATTCAGTTAAACTTTTTACTGTCCTCAACTTGTTTGTGCTAGACACATTTGGAAACTATTCAAATGTGAATTTAAAGAGTTTCGTGCCTCTAGTTCCATGATAGTGCTTTGGGTTGTTTTGGTTTTGATTTTTTTTTCCCCTAAAAGGAGGTGATTTGCTTTTTCTTCATTCATTGAAATTATAAAATACTTTTAAGATTATATTTTCTCTTTTTTACCCCTTGTTCTATTAAAAGACACAGTATAACAAAAAGCATATCCCAATAATTATTCCATAAATTAACAAAACCTCTGAGCTTATTCTCCTCTCAGCAACTGAAAGAAAATAATAGGAGCTACAGAGTTTTTATGATAAAAAAGCTTTATCTCTGTGCAGTCTACAAAGCAGTTTATTCATTATTTATCCACTCTTCCATTCATTTTACCATCCCCTTTGACTGTATAATTACATCTGCAAGACTAAAAGAAAAGATTACTTTTTAAAGTTGGTTTTGATCCTTTTCCTTTGCCAAAACTTCTTGACCAAGCTTCCTCTGTCTCTCTGGAATTAAATGAAAGCCATATGTTGAAAATGTGTAACTCGAAGACTCCTTCAATATTAGCAACGTTATGACTCGCACGGAGAGAACAACACTTAGAAGAAAAAAACCCCAAAGAGCTACTTTTCAGAAGCGCTGCACAACTCCTGACCTACCACTACTGTGTAGAAGCACAGAAGAATTGATTTTGGAGCCAGATCTACCAAGTAATCAGATGGATGTTCCTCCCTCTCTCCCAAAGACAGCTAATTCTTGTGGAAAAAAAAAAAAAAAAATCCCATGTTTACATTTAGAGAGGCAAAACACAGTCTATTTATGGTCTGTCTGAAAATATCCATGTACACAGAAACATGCACTGCACCTAGCCAGATTTAGTTTCTGACATCAGATGCAAAGCAATATGTGTGAGCATGCAGTTTGCACTGGAGGAATGCTTTCATAGAAAAAAGAACCAGCAAATTCTTCAATATGATCCATCTCAGCAATGCAGTCCAAAAGCACAATGATTTCTGAGAAGTAGCCCTACATTCCCTCAGAAAAATAACTCATCCTTTTGTACCAGAAAGCTCTGGCCAGACTGAAACCCCTAAGTCACAGAATGAATTAAATCATAAACTCCTAAAGGGAAGTCATACAAGAGAGAGATTCCAGGGGGGAAAAATAAAATCCTACTTCAGAAAAACAGCTATTTAGTTCTTCTCTGTATATCACAAAATTAAGTTCCATTACAGAAAAGCCATATTATTCTATCGAATATGATAAGTAAACTCCTATCAGGTGTATTAACACTTATTCTTTTGAAGTACTGTTTCCTAAATAGTGAAAATTTACTCCACTTTTACGAGAACTTGGTAATGCTGGTGAAAATCTCAGAAGTTTCATCATCTGCACCTGTTTTTAAAGAGTGTTAACAACTCCCCTATTATGGTAACGTCAACAAGCAAAGTACTTTTAAAAAGCAAACTGGTTTTGTTGCAGATTTTTTTTTTTTTTCCAAAAACAGAAAATTCTAGAAAAGATAGCTTTTTTTATATAGGTTGTGTGTTAATGAATTATTCATATAAGTAACTGGTCATTACCATCTATAATTCTTCTTCTGTGGGTCTCTGCATCTTAGCTGCATTTCCCAAGCTACTGAGGATGGATTCAGGTTCACTTCCCCAGCAGAAGACCAAAACATCTCATTTTCTTTCAGTGGGTTTTCTCACAAATTAATTTTGCCTAAATGCCCTTTTCTAAAATCTCACTAAAGCTTTTCACAGGCAAAATTATTTTACCATTTATAGTTTCTCTTCTTTTAATTAATAACCTAGGATATAATTGCAATATGACATTTCAGAGAGTGCAATTACAGTTTAATAAACCATGTGGGGTATTTAAAGGCAAAGTGCCCTAGGTTTTCAAGTACTCTGCATTATTTGCATACTCTTTGACATGCTTTGTGGTTTAGTCTGATATGGCTTTTCTAATTATAAATAAACATAAGTTAATCATTCAAGAGGCAAAGGGAAAGGTGCAGTCAGAAAAAAACCCAACCGATTTTGCAGTTATACGTTTATTCCATGTAATCATTTAGACACAGTTTATCCCCCCCGTTTTTGTTTTTTTTTTTTTTCTAAATGGACTGAAAAAATAGAGTGACATTGACAAGGGGAGAAAAAACCCAAAAAATAATACAGAAACTTTAAGACAGAAAAATGTTCTGTCTTCTGTTAATGTTTCTTCAGGAGTCTATATATCACTTCTGTCCGCATTAGGTTTTCTGAGCAGTACCTTGTAGAGTTCTTCCATAGAGAACAATAAACACAGTTAGTTAACCAGATGATTCAGAAAGGAAGAATTTGATAAGGATATCACCCAAGTTGTAAATGGACTCCACATGACTCATTTGTCACTTAAGAAAATCTGTGGTATTATTCAGTGGAATGATACCTTTACTCATTCTTTAATATTTTGGGACTATCTCCAGTGGGGATAATTACTTGGTAAAACAGTACAATCAAATTATCTAGGAACAAGGCCAGATGTCCATAAAGCTGAAAGATTTTATTAAATAAAGCAAGTGTTTAGCTACTGTCTTTCAGGAAGCTCAGAGAAGATAAGGCAGCTGTGAGCATGGGAAGTTGTTGACAGACTTCATAGTACAAAGCAAAAACCAAATAAAGTAGTCATAATACTGAATAAATACTGGCTTAAAGTATGTAATTTAGCCTCCACTTCCAAACTACTATTTTCCAAAGTAAGTCGCAACCAGAACTGTCAAGATCTTTGAGTGCTCTCTGCTACAGACAGGCATCTCAGGACCTTCTTAAAATGACTACCTTTGACAATAATTTTCTCTGAAAATATGATCTTTTCCTACTTCAGGCTACTTCTTAAATCAACTATTTTTACAATAAATATTTATTGTGATGAAATATGCTCTGAATCTTTGGAAAATGAAGACACTGGACCAACTCCCTAACAAAAAATCACTAGGTATTTTTTCAAAGAGAGAAAAAAAGTTCTTTTTATTCTTACAGTAATGACAGGATAGGAAATAATGTATCAACTATTTTTTGCAGTTCTCTAATTCCCTTTGTAAAATCTTACCTCAAAATATTGATTTTCCACTATTATCTCAATAAGTTGCTAATTATTCTAACTAAATGTGTGTAAATTAGCAAGCTAAGGGTTTTGAGAAGCATGCAGTGTGTCTTCCTTCTTGCTGTGTGTATATTCCAGGTATCTTAATTATTATTTGACAACTTCATTCCATTTCTTTTTTTGCGTGTTTTATATTGTGTCATTTAAGTGTTTGCTATAACGGGCCCCTCAAGGAATACCAATTGTTCACTCAGACCCTCAACATTCTCACCACTAATTTAGTGACCTTGAAACAGAGAGCTACAAGGTATATTTAGTTATGTTCAGCACTACACATATTATTCAACCTTAAGAGCCTTCACAGTAATAGCCCAGTCTGGAAAGAGCTTTCTTCCCCTCTTTTTCCCTCTCTTTGATTTTTTACACTCATCTAATAAAGAACTTTTCAAATGCAATGACTTTAAATCCACAGGTGCTAGGAGGACTGTAGAAAAGCCCATGACCACTGGGTGCTTACCTTATGCTTGTACTGGGAGATTTTCTTTTGCTAATTTTCCATTAAACTTTTAATGAAGTATTTTGGTTCAGAAGGTGGTCAAAAGTAGTTAGTACTTTTATAAAGAGCAAACACACACATGCTCTTCTCACCTGTTCTAGTAAATGGAAACCAGCTGCTGTATGTGCTCATGTCCCCAGCACCTGTGGGAGCTGCTACCAAGGCACATGGCCAAGAGGAGGATGAAAAGAAGACGAATGAAGGAAAGAAGGAACCAGACGGACAGTCCAAGATGGTATTCATCTAATACTTCATGGTTCTATTTTCCTGTTTCTTCCCTTCTCTTTGGCTGTTCCAGACTGAATAGCAGTTGCCCCTTTTCAAGACATTTTACAATTTCACAAGCAAATTAAATAAAAAACATTAATTCTGCTTTTATGGAGCTCAAAATGGTAAGCAAAATAAATGTTCATTGATAATAGTGAAAATGCTAAACAAAACACTTATTCCTGAAAAAAAGGGCTTTCTGGTTACGTAACTCTCCTATCATATAGGCAAATTTCTTTTTCACAACAGTCCAAAAATATTTGGAATTAGTCTTCCTCAGTTCCTGATCATCCCTGCCTTTTATCTCTGTTTTTCAACCTTCTTACTCCATTCCTGAAACCTGTTCTAATACATATGTAAACCATTACTAAAAAGCATATAATTAGACTTAAATCAATAGCTGGATGTCTGGATTGTGCAATGGCAAAAGTCAGGCAATTCACGGAAACAGCCCCTGAGGGATATCCTCTGCTGCTCTACAAGGTTTTAGGTTTTACTTTTTGCTTTTGACTGATTAATACAAAATGTACCATGGCATTTTTGCTGCTTATACTGAAAAACGTTTGCAACATTCAGCAAAATAGATTTACATTTGGCCAATATTTCTAATACAAACAGTACCTTAAATTTTCTGAATTACCACAGCAGATTTTTATTACTTCACACACACATTTCTCTGTTGGTAAAAGCAGTAGCTGTTTAATGTTTTATAATGAGAATTAAGAATCTGTTTATTTGATTTAATCAGCTCATTGAGCATTCTCTTTGTTCCTCTAATCCCTTGAATGGGGATGTCAAGAAATGTGATAGCACACAGCCGTGACAATAATCTCAGGAGGTTATCTATCGCTGCCATTTATAATAACTAATGCATTTTAGTACTAACGACAGAGCCATACTCATTACAGGGGAAATCTACTCCTCCCCATGCATAAGAGCAAGAGCAGCAGCTGGCTTTGGGCAAGGAATTATGGAGGTCTTTTGGTAATAGAACCCATTTATGGGAGCTGGCTCTGGAGCCCTCCGGAAAGGCCCAGTCACTCCATCACCTGTTTTATGCATCTAGACTAAGGAGCAAATCCAAATTATCTCTTAGTTTACCTTCAGAACTTCCTGCTGTTATACCACATTCAGAAGCTGCCATGGACTCGCCACTCTACTCTGCCACTGAGTATGTGTGCTATGGGACTCACCAGGAAAAAGAACCTTCCATATCCAGTCATGGATAGCTTTCAGGATATACCTGAACATGGCATATATAACGTTAGACTCTGAATGAATGGGTGTACATAGTAAAAATCATGCCCATTTTTACTTCAAAGATTAGAACCTTCAATTTCCCTACCCTGCAAAAGAATCTCTTTTCAGAGTTGTTTAGCACCAGCAAAGACCACCACAATTTTAATCAGGGCACACCTCTTTTAGCTGTTTCAATCTAATTTTAGTTTCTTGCACACAAAGCTGAATGTTTTTGTCCACAATCAGTTGATACATCTATGTAAAAGCTACGTTAGGATAAAAGATACTGCAACGGCAACATTTTTTTTTCCTCTGGAGATGGAAATGTAGGCTGTCCCACTTATTAAGTACACCTACTATGTTTTTTTGAAGTTTCCCCCTATTCCAATTTCCAATTCACTACAATAATCTTCCCTGATAGTCACCCTGCTTCTCTTTATAAATTCATCAGTGTCTGAAGTTGTACTTCATGATGAACAAGAAAAATCTGCAACATGTTTCAAAGGATTGTGAAATGCTGATTAGGATTCATTTGAATGATGTGTGCACTCAACAAGGCAGGTAAAATAAGTCAATATGGTTATCACGAATGTTCAGTCAATCAGTTTCCAGAGAACTACACAATTGTTTCAAGTAAGGCAATTTTTGCCTCTTTTCTTAAGCTATTAAGATAGAAAAGAGTTGAGCCATTACATTATCCTTCAGCCTTGAAGAGAGATGATGACTTGGTTTTCTCGCTAAATTGCAGCTCCAAACTTTCAAAGAACAAGGGAAAACTAGACTGCAAGGACTATCATAGAAGGACCATAAAGCCTTTCAGGGTTTATGACTGTCAGGTTTGAATTGTGTGGGGTTTTTTTTTTCCCAAATCCAACAATTACTTGCATTAGCAAAATTTTATTTTCTTTTGTACTTTCTCTTATATGGAGCATGTGGTTGCCTTTACCTACACAACTGAAAACACTTTTGGGATTTCTACTGAAGCTTAAGTCTGCTGCCATTATTTAAGCAAACATGAATATTCAATTTATGCTCTGTGGCTTCAGAAACGTTGTGAATATCTATCACTAAATTCCTATCTCAAAAAAGCAGCACAATATAACCTCTGTGAAGTGACTAGGGTCCTTGCTAATTGTAGCTTGAGGTAGCAGGACAAGTTCTGTTCAGCAGTTTGTAGAGAAATAATAAATTCCTTAAATGCATCAGAGTTACCTGAGAGCCATACTCAGTGACACTGAGATCAGAACATGACCATAAATAGCAGCAGATGAGAAAGCACATGCAGGGATGCTTATCTGTTTTTCCTAGAGGTGATATCTAAAAGAGCTATTATTACAGATCTGAAGAAATAAGTTTGAAGAAATATGATATCCAAATTCCCCTTAATTTCTCCTAGAGCTGAACCTCAGAGGCTGCAGAATCAGACTTCCATTTTTTGATGTCATAAATTGAAGTTTTTAAGCCTTTATTTGCTAACCACATGATCATACAGCCCAAAGCAGCAACCACAGATACCACAAATTATTTAAAGGAACGGATGATTTCCATGCCACATTTTTTGACTGGCATATTTTAAAGGCTGCTCAATCTGATGACTTGGATATCATGAGCCATCTTTGAAGAGTGCATCATTGTGCACAGGTAATTGTACTGACTAGAAACTGCATCTCCCCATCAGAACTGATTGAGGAATTCATTCAGTCCATTTGGTGGTAGGTTTGGAATCAGCTTGGGTCCCTGACTCACTCCATTAACTAAAGCCAAGTCACTTCCTGGTAAAATATTCAGGGCTTCTTGAGCAACAGAGAAAAAATATGTAAGCAATTAAAGTTAGCATAAGTGTCAATTTAATCACAATGTGGTCTAGTAAGAATTGAGTTATTTCATAGATACCTGTTGTACGTCCTCAAAAGAACTCACATCCAAGAGAAACTGCTAGGTAACAAATCCAGGTGGGTAGAAGTGACACAGACACCAGATTTGCCTTGTGCAGTGAAGTGTGAAGAGAGGGGGAGCTTCTTTTCCAGCTGTAATGAATTCGGTGCAAGCACATTAACAAGCCACTTACTTCTATTCTGATTTATCTTTACCATCAATTAGATAACTTTTATTTATGCCTTAGGGCTGTGCTGTGTTGGCACTTGCTGTGCACTCTTACCCCTGTGAATTTATTAGCCAAAGATGTAATTTAATCAGTGATTTCAATTTACCACCAGCAAATCATATTTACTGTCATTATTTCCGATAATGTTTTTCAACTATGTGGTGCTTTGTTGTGTTTCATTTTTAAATGGTGTCTTCAGTATTGTCAGTCTGGTCACATTGGGCCTCAATCTGTACCAAAGAATGAGCTAGCTTCCTGAGTTCCAACTCTCTACTACTCCACAACATATCACACATGTTAAAAACATAATCAAATTTTAAAGTAATGCCTCAGGACAGTGGCTCAGTTATAGTTCTGTTACTTTCTGGATACTGGTCCCAATGGTCTCAACAAAATTATATCAACCCTCCCAATGATATCAACTAAACCTATGTGAGTTGGGTAAGGATGACAGAAGATAATGGAGCCACTGCTTTGAGCTTCCCCTCAGGCACTTTTATCATTACTTTGCAATATTGACATTCCCAGTGAAGAATGACTGGCATGTCTAGGACAGGAGCTGAAGTAGCCAAGGAGCAGTTACCACAATAAGTATGCCATCTGATTTTCAAGGTTATTCAAATTGATTTTGCCAAAGAACTACTCAAGTCACTTCTACTTTGAAGTACCAGCAGCAGGAAAGACTTCAAGAAGCTCCCACCTACCAATGCTGCTAACAGCCTTGCTTGGGGGATTAACTGAAAGAGGTGAGAAGGGCCGTAAGTCACAACAAAAGAGGCCCCTACCAGGGATCCTACAGTCTCTGCAAATATTCCTCAGATATTCCTATTTCTAGGCCTCTGTTTGCAACTTAAGGGTACTTTCCTCAAAGACTTAATTCCTTTGTCACCTGCTTTTCTGTGGCATGGGGTAACAAGGATCATTATGATTTTTAATACATAAAATAACAAAACCAAAGGAAGACTGAAGCACTTCCTCCTTATAAACATGACATTTATAACTTTTGAAATTCAGTTCAACATGAATATCTGACTGTTTTGCATATAAGCTCAAGGCACTGAACAAAAGGGTGCTGTAACAATGGTCTTCAAAAGAAAAGAAAGGAAAAACATGAGATGAATGGTGAAAGATGAATAAATAATGAATCAATTAGGACTTAAAAGGTGTACTCACTTATTAAAACTAGGTTCTCTCATCCCAACATTTCATGATTCTCTTTGTTTGATATTAAAATTAAAACATTGATTCCAGATTATTATTTCTAGATAATTTGGTATGTATATAAACTGTAATTCAGATGTTAAACAACAAGCTATTACTGAACAGTATTTTGTGTTTTATTGTCTATGTTGGGTAAACAATCTTTTACTGTGGTTTTATTTACTCTACTAAGGGTTAAAAGCTAATATGTTAATGCATCTCAAACTATAAGAGAAATAAACCTCTGAATAACAGTATTTTATACATTTTAAATGAGTAAAGACTCTTAATAACAGCAGTGAGTGAAAGTACTTTTAAGTATTAATGTCTATTTGTTCTATAGTTTAGTTCTTCACATGCACATTTATAGTTAGGAAGACTTATGGAAAGCAAAGCAAAACTAATCCATTAGGTAATATTGAATTGGAATATTCTTTTCCTGAGGTTCAAAAGACTTCTTAACATGGTGCAAATAAATGACAATGAAAATAACCATTCTTCAAAGGAAAGAGATGTTTAAATTCATTTGGGGAATCTGCATGTTTTCTGTAGATTAGATTTAAATTGTAAGTTACTACACCTACAGCCTGTCTTGTAGGGTTCACAAGGCTCAGTCTTATTACTTTAAATAAACCGTGTCAAATCGTCAGATGCATCAACCTGCCTTTTTGGCAGGTCAATAGGGACAGATTAGGCAGACTGTCTTGCCTGGCACTCCCAACTTCACCTTTCTGTCACCCAAGACAACTAGTATATTAAAGGAAATAATATGGTCAGGGGTCTGTTTTACTAAGTATTGTAATTAATTCAGACAAAGAACAGACCCCAAAAAGGATGATTAGCACAAACTTCATCAGAATCAGGAGCTGCAGTCAAGCAATTTTTAACAGTTAGAAATCTAGGCCACTGTCTACCTGTTTTTGTCAATGACTTTGGTTATCTGCCTGCTATCACCAAACTGCAGCAAATTCCCAAAATCAATTAAGGTCCCAGATTAACATTCTTTACAATAATAGATTAAGATGATCTTTCAGTTTCATGGAAGAGTCTTTAAGGTGAACTAAAGGCAGTGGAGTAGGAATGAAAAGCCTTAAAAGCCCTCAGAGGACAAAACACGATTCTCTCTAAAGCTTACTTCTTAGTTCACAGCATACAAAATAGTTTAAGAGAATTGTGTCTAATTTGCTACAATTTTAATTCCTTACTTCTTTGATCTTTTATCTGTAACACACCACAAATAAAGTTCCATACAATATATTTAATTTGTGCTAGCATTCATGTTCCTATTGAAAAAAAAAAAAAATTTCTAAATATTCCCAAGGTTGAATCTTTCTATATTTAAAAAAAGGAACAATGAATTAAAAAAACCCAAACAAAACCATAAACAAAACACCAAAACAGAGTGACAAACCCCCCACCAAAAGCAGTTTCAGATCTTTCCAGATATCCAGATGGCACTATCAACTGGGCAGTGAAATTTTCCTGCATTATGTGCCTTCAAAACTCAGAAGACCTAGGTGTACCACGTCACACAGTAGAGCCAGAATAATCTCAGGGCTAACCAATAATAAATTGGGTATTACAGATTTCAGAGGTATTACTACAAAAATAACCCTTTGTACTTCATCACTGCAATCAAAATAACATTCAAAGAAATAATTCAAGTTCTGGACATCTCAGAGGAGTGAAAACAAATTCTATTCCATTCTCAGAAAAATTTTGCCAAGTGAATCCATTGTTGATCAAAGGCCTTATGTATTATGGGTTTGCATACGTATTATGTGTTATCTAAGGGAGCTACTAATACTAGTAAGATACATAAAGCACAGACTAGTAAAACGTTATCTCCTTCAATACTTAAAGAATAAAAATGGCTTAATCAGAAGTCATCAAAATGGAAAGGTAACACAGCAACTCAGCAGCTAAATAGTACCCAACTTCCACCTGCATTCTGCTTATTAAATGACACATTTCTAACACAATTTCTCAAATAACAATACACTTCATGGCAGCACAAACTTTTTGAGGGTGTGAAGAACTCTTATCTCCCACAGAGGACACTGGGAAGTGGCAGCACTCTGCACCTTGAAGGATTGCACCTGAAAGTTTCACTTAAAACCAGTGGGATCTGGCCTGTCCTGACACTGTGATCCTTGGATGGTTAAACCACACATGGATAGGGACACAATGAAAAAGATAAGATGGCTTATTGATGAGAGAAATTAAATGGCATGAAGGCAAGCATCTGTTCAGAGGAGGACCATGCACACAGCCAGCCAGAAATATAGAATATGTAAAGACAGCATGTTTGCTTCTGGATTACTTTTTTATTAAACATGGCACTGCAAAACTAAAAGCTTCACAAATTAGCTTCCTTGAAGGGTCTCCAAAAACTTGGACTTCCAAAGGGTGATATCTACAAAACAATAAATGCCCATCTTACAAAGTTCTTTGTAAAGATGTATAAAAAGGAAGCTCAGTCTAATTCACCACTTAGGCAGTTAAGGAGTGCTTCTTTCAGCATTCCTCTGTGGCCTGTGTCAACCCCATTATTCTTAATAAGATAAGGATGCCTTGACACATGTTTCATTTTCTCTAATAGTCAAAATTGGTGATGCTGGAAAAACTTTTCAGGCACATGACCTCCCTCTATCTAACTGCAAGTCAGCTCTTGTTTACAAGTGCTGGTATTGCGCTATGCCGCTATCATTATCTATATTATCTGCAGCATAGGTTGCATTATAGATTTATTTTTAATGATTTTTTTTCCTTTGGATGAAAATGCTGTTTGCATGATACCTCAAAAAAAGTCTCCAGACAAAACAATATTGGCATTTTTTAATTTTCCAACCTGTTATTACTAATAGTACTTCACATTTCTGCCACAAGTCATTTGCTGGTACCCAAGTGCTCCATAAACACTAATTAGTTATGTTTCTCAACATGCTGGTGAGGTATGGCTACCATGGCTATTATTTTCATCCTAACAAGAGATTAAAAGACTTGTTCAAGGATGCAGAAACATATCAGTGATTCAAATGCAAGGTTTGAATTCTGGGTTCCTGCTTCTATTGATGACCAACACTTCCTCTCCTTATGCTGGAAACAATCATAAAATTTTTAATGGGTTATCTGTTAAACATCTAATTGTGCATTACACAGACTATCAGTATCAGTGTGCATAAATACATCACCACCCAACCATTTCATCTTCACTCCAAGACAAGTAACTTCAGCAATAATGGAAAAGGAGATGTATTAGAAAGAGTTCAAAGGTTAATTGTTATCACATTAGACTCTAAAAATATGCTCCCCTTTAACACCTCATGACAGATGCCAGAAAAACAGACAGAATCTGCCACAAGGGAAGAAAAGATGCTAATTTGCAGATAAGCCAGCTATAGTCTACAGTAATAAAGTCAGTTCGTGTTGTTTCTTAATAATGAGCTGTCAGATGGTGGGATTACTGTGTGGTTTGACACCCAAGTACTCACAGAGAGCCACAGTGTTGTGACGACACTCATCTCCTTCACTCCTCTGGGATATTTCAATTCCATTACATTTAAAGTGGAACCAAATTTCCTTGATAGAACAAACCAACTTTGAAACCCTTAATGTAATTCTATGGGGTGAGTGGGCATGAGGGAAACCAATTCATAAGGGAACAAAATCACATTACTACATCATCATTTCTCACAAATACACTGCCTACTTCGCCTGGTACCCTCCCTTCTTCTTCCCCTTGCCCCAGGGCACAACACAGTACAGTGCAGTACATTGCCTTATGAATCTTCTTCAAGTACCCAATTATCCTGGTGCACCAGACTTGTCATTACCATGACAGCTGTGTGCAGCATGCAGTACATGCTGTCAGAGGTGAAAGATTGTACACAGGCATCCTGCATTTCACTACAACATTGAAAGGGAAGGGGAAGGAAGACAGACATAGACATGCACACATCCCAACAAACAACTTTGCTGAAGATGTTGATTAAAAGTGGAATTTAAGGTCCTTTTTTTTTAAGTGGCAATATAATTGCCAGGCATTCTGGTGCTGTCTATGCTTCCAGCAATAGTCTTCCTGTGTATTTTTTGTCATGATAATCAATGAGGTGGCATAAGTACATTTTGAGCACTTTTAAACAGAGTCAAATAAAACATTCCATCAGCCTGAAGTTCCTCCAGAAGAATTAAGCTTCATATTTTCTTTCCTCTGACCAATTTTCTTATTTTCAAAAAGTAAATAGCTCATTACTTTTCGCAAACAGACTCAACCACAAAATCTCACAGGATATCTCCACAGTGAATTAGTTGTACTAATTTAAATAGCCTCTCATGTGTAGAAAAGTGCACAGAAGTGATATGGGACACTCACCCGCTAGGTGAACAATACTGGCTAAGCACAGACATCTGACCCAGGACACATCTGGCAAACTGAATTGTGATGGATCAAACTTGGCACTCACATGGCGGGAAGTAATCCCTCTAAGCATATGTTCATGCAAGGTGACATATGCCCTCTGTTCCTACTAATGCCAATGAAAACCATACCCTGGAAATATCACAGTCAATATCTCACTGGATCAGGCCTTTTAAGGACAAACCTGCAGGACAGATGAGTGGTCGCAGTTCTTAAGAATATGCTGCAGATTTTCCAATTACACAGTGTTTGGCACTTATGTTCTGCATCTCACTTCCTCCTTCTTCAATTATCCCCAGCAATCCCTTGCCAACTCTTCATGTGATCATGCAGTTCATTACAGCTGTAAATACAAACATCCTTTTTCCACAACCCATCATTATTAAGAAACCAGATGGTACAAAAATACCTATAATAAAAGCGAGATATTCTTCTTCCCTGAGTATTGGATTTTCTATTTTAAACCAATGTATAATAAGCTTGTAGAAAACAATAATTATAGAGAGTTGAGGCCTTTTTCTAAAGACAAGCAGGCTGAAAAGGCTGTGTAGTAACTCCTAATTCAAAATTAATTTAATTTAAAATAAAGACACAAATGGAAGCAACCTGAAACCCCTGGTCAAGTATTCTAATACCAGCACTTGAGACAATACATCTTCCCAGTCTGAAGTGGAAGAGAAGGGGAGCAGCTGCAGAGAGAGAAGGGAAGTAAGCAGAGAACTCCCACCTCTCCTTTGCAAAGTGGGAATGAGGTATTTATTACTCAGTATCAGCTGCTTACTTTTCACAGGATGATATAACACACAAAGCTTCTGAACACGATCTAGAGGTAATACCCTGTGCAGACACAGTGCATTTATGTTTATAGAGGACATGGGAGGCTGAGGTTATGGGGAGGCAGCGCAGAAGCCTTTCATTCCATGCTGCACATATCTAAAGGACAAACATCAGTTCCTTGGAAGGGCTGTACAAAATTTGTGTTCTGAAATCAGTGTCCTGTAGTGAAATATGACAGTGCTGTTCTGCTGTTTGGATAACACCATTGCTTACTGAACAATAAGCTCTCAGAAAGCAGCCTCCCTCTCAGAGTCAATTACACAGAAGACAAAAAAAAACAAAAAAACATGTAGACACGGAATAAGCATTGAAAGGTAAGGATTCAGAAAAATGTTAAAAAAATAAGAACTGAAACACTTTTCAATATCAAACATTTAATCCTTCATAACTTTTCTCTACTGCAAAGGCCCAGGAGCATCACTCTATCACCTTCTTAACAGCACAGTCACGCCAATGTCAACAACAGACTTAAGCCTGTGTGAAAAAATATCTTTGGAGATGATGTGGGAATTATGACAGTGAGATAAGGGAGTGGAGAAGGGTGGAAAAACAAATAACAGCAGCAATAAGAAAGTGAGTTCTAAAAAGCTAAACTGGTTATTTGTGTAGTATCTTGCAGGAGCAGTTCTGACAAAAACCAAACCCAGCAGTTAATCTGACAAATACAAAATATGCATAATTTTTACTAGTTATGAAAAATGCAGCTGTTGTACAGCAGAAGGTTATGAATTTCCATATGGCTTAGATTATTATAATTTCTTTTAAAACCTACATCAAACTAACAACCAATTATAATTCTCATCTCTCTGATAATGACATTTTTCTACGCAATGTGAATTACTTTCATTTTAAATTATGCATTACCATTTTTTTTCACAAAAAAACCTAATACTTACAGAATTTTGCAAATGCATGGCTTATCATATATTCTTAAAGTAAATATCCTCTTGTGAAGCTGCAAGGTCAGAGGCGTAGAATGCACACATGATCATGTTAGTGGTAAGAAGGAGCTATAAATATCTTAATTAATTTTATTACTAATCTTACTCCCAAGCTCCTTTCAAGTAAGCAAATCATCTTCACCTTGCTGTGAAGCTTTGTGAGTGGGAGCACTACACAGCTGGAGGATGTGACAACTTTTCTGTCACGAGGATATGCTGCATAATACCTGGACAGCATCTCTGTGAAGCTGGTAGGAAGGCAGAGAACACTGGTATCCAGCTTTTTAAGGACATTTAGTACGACTAAGTTCTGTCTCATCTTAGCTCTGTAAAATTACTCTTATGCTTAAGACTTTTATTTTCCTTAGCATCTATTAGCCTTATGAACATTAAATAATCTACAATTCTGGCTTTAAAAAATAATTTGGATAGCCTGGGATGAATAGTCCTGAAAATGTTGCACATTTTGGTAAACACATACAAATCTCTTTCTAATGTGCTGTGTAGGAAACCAGAGGTGCTAAACACAACTTCCATTCTGAAAAGCAACCCTTTAAAATTAGGGTTTACATCTGAGTTTTTCTGAAAGGCAAAAGATAATGTACTATATCTTAATAAACAAAATGAGAAATTCAGAAATCACTTGGTGATAAAAAGATCAATTTCCTTGAAAGGGAGAGGAAATTAGTCACTGAATATTTATTCCCTTGCATCTCTGCAAATGCTCATATACCCAACAACAGAAATTAAAAACACTGGGAGATGAAGACCTCAAATTACCAGAACCCATGGGACTGTTCACAATCTGTGAACCACTGATATTAGCAGACTTTCCACATGCACACCAATATAGATCTATCACAGCTCACCTTCAGAAAGTTTTCTTACTTTAATGCTGATTACAATTGAGCCTCTGATTTTTGAAGACAAGCATATAATTCCAAGCCTGCTCTTCCATTACTATTACCATTATTCAAATTAGTAATGGTATTTTCAAGACCCAAAATTATTCCTAAAATATACTCTAAATTATTTAATACAACAAAAGCAGTTTACCAATGAAAATTACTGCCTCTGATTTGAAGAAGAAAAAAATCCCCACGTATGATTATATTTTTAAAATATCTAAAATACTATTTCCCCATTAGACACATTTTCTTACTTTAAATTACGAGTAATTATTATTGCTGTCAATGTTAAAAAAACAAACAAACAAACAACAAAAATCCCCATACTAACAGAGGTTAATTGAAAGTAGGGGAAAAAAAGTTGTAACCAAGATGTTCTACTTCATTAAAACTGATAGTGAACACTCTGTTTTTATAGAGAATTATTTCAAGCCATTCAAAATTTTTCTGTAGAACATGCAATACTGGCAGACCATGGTGCTGTTGGGTGCATGATGTCAGCTATTGCCCCTGATACTCTACTTCAACAACAAACAGCTACCTTTTGCCATATTCCAATTGCCTTTAATCTATTCTTATGTTTTATTTCAATATTAAAACTCCACTACATAAATCCACTCAACTGATACCTGTAGGTCATATTCAGGAGACTGGGACGTAGTCTGAGGAGTGTTTGTAGAACCAAATATTCTTATAAACTTTATATGCACAAATGAATTCATAATTTTGGCTGATTTATCAAACTGTTAGGAAAAGACTCACTGTACCTGGAAAGTATCAGCTATGGTCTAAATAGTAAAATTCTACTCCCATAAGAAGGGTTAAATTCTGCAGATGGTGCTTGCACAACTGGAACATCTTTGAGGAACCAGCAATATTTTGGGGCTGTAAAACAGCCAAATTGCTAAAGTACCTACTGTCTCAGAGGACTAACAAGTGAAGAGCCTTCACCACCATATGCCACTGAACCCAAAGAAAGTTGTAACACTGTAAAAACTACCTGTATTATAGGACCATAAGGAAAAGTTCAAAACAAGGATTTGGGTCAATAAGTTGGGACTTGGAGAGAGCTTCTAAGTGTTCAGTAGAAGAAGCTATATACTGTGACAGCATGTGCCTTCAAATTGATGCAGCCATCTTCTGCGACTGAAATAGGAAGTTTTTGTTCACTAACCCCATGATAAAACAGTTGGTGGGTAAAGCCTTAAAAGAAACAATTTAACTATAGAGGAAACACTGCTGCTACCTACTGCTTGGGATAATGTGCGGCATTGAAAAAGTCTTCGTTATTTTATCATATCATTGTAATAATTTGAATTGGCAGAAGTTTAAAAAAATAAAATTCAGCATCATATTGGAAAGATTTGAATGTATTAGCAATGTAACTCTTCTGGAAAATTGCCTTCACGCACAGACAGACTTGTAATTTCCAGATTCTCTGTTCTTCTCTTATGTGCCTTTTAATAATGAAGCATATTTATACTGTCATGGCACAAAAACATTTATTAGCAGAAACATTTGATAGTAATGAAGCAGGAGGAAAGCTACCTTCCTTCCTTAACTGTGTTGCAGAGCAGCAGCTCCTTGGTTTTTGCCATGCCTAGACTCTGTCTGGGATCTGTGTAGGAACAGACCTACCAATTTTCTTGCTATCCTTCTGCTCATCGTGGCCTCCACCTCAAATCTTGCTCCATGGGATTGCAAAGCCACGTGAAAAGATGGTCTGTGCCTTGCAGGGACACTCTGCATAAGCTCCCCAAACCAGTTTAATCTTCTAATACAGTGCTATGATAACCGACATAAAATGGGACATGGCTTTTTGAGAAATTTTTCTACCCCATTTAAAGTAAACAGCAGAAATGCCTTTATTATTTCGGGAATGCTAAGGCTGTCCAGAAACCATTCTCAATTTAAATTCTATTGCCATTTTAAAAAGCTGAGGTGGGAATAGAAGATAAAATGTCTGTATCAGAGGAATTACATCCAAAAAATAGCAAAACAAATTATGACATGTAGCATAGGTTGCCCAACTGCTTCTCTGCCATGGCTTGGGGCCAAGCATTGCTTGTGTGTTTCACACTAACAGCTGGACACTCTTATGGATGGTAAATGGCCTTCCTAATGAATTATGCTTAACACTATAACCTACAGATCTTCTCCAAAACCAAAATGGAATCACCACAAAAACTTGAGACACTTTATAGGCTGAGACTAATCGCCTCTTCTTCAAGGGCCCACACAATAGAGGTGTGCATAGCAACTATTTCTGGCCACGTAAAAGGAGATGGGCGGTGCGAGTCCTCTCCAAATATGGGGAGGGAAAACAAGAAACCTTCTAGCAGGACTGGCTTCAACACAGAGCTGCACAAGGAAGCACACAGAGCTGCAGCAGAGTGCAGCAATCTCCAGGGTCAGAGGCAGATGTATGAGCTTCTCTCACTGGTGTGAGGTGTCACAGACTGAAAGAAAGGCCAGTGCCATCCTTCCACCCTGCAGGATGTCATCTTACTTTGGGAGAAGCTGGACCCAGGAGCCTGTCTCATGCACTAGGCTGGGCAGGATGGAGGCAAAGGTGTGCATTTAAATGCGTTTACAGATGATGTAGAAATGGTGCTCTGGAAGTCCTGTCTCAATGCCCTTGCAGACACTGTTTTGTCTTAGCTACAACTCTGAATGATATTGTTTCTGGCATCCAGTCCACCTTGAGGGTTTAATATCCTTTTCTCTCCCCTCCTTGTCCTGTCCATGCATGCTCCTACTTCACAGTGGTCTGTAATTTAAAGATATACTTTAAGATATGATATCTGTCTTAAAGAAGAATATGGCAAGAAAGCTCTTCAGCTTTTTTAAATGTATTTTCCACATATCAGAACTGAACCTCAGCTACACATCAGGAGCTTTTGCTCCCTTTTGCAAGGGAGCTATTATTATGCAATTTAATTTATTATTAAATAAATAATATTATTTATTATTATATAAATTAATAAAATAAAAATATTATTATTATATAAATTAATAAAATTTATTTATTTATAAAAATTGCATATATAATGCAATTTAATATTGCATTATATATGCAATAAACTATTATTATGCAACAACAATTGTTATTGCATTTAGTTAATAATTGTAAGGACATAATAAAAAGCATAAAAATGGAGACTTATTTTCAAAAGAACCTGAAATTTTCAACCCATCTTTATTGATTGTTGCTGAGTAATCTGAGTCCTTCAAAAAATTTCAACACAATCCATTAGCCATCTGATAAAAAGCAATGTTGGAAAGCTCTCATAGCTCAAAATCTCCATAGAGGTTAACAACGTGCACAGTGATACACGAGTTCTTGTCTGTGTGCGTGCTCTGAAAAGAGGCAACACTCAATCAGGAGGTCTCTTTATCCAAACAATATTATCTATAATTTGAGCAATAGTCTCTAAAAATAACTCAGAATAGAGAGACAGCAGTAGCCTAGAAACAAATTAGTAGAAGTACTCTTTGGTTACACCTACAGTAGTAAATTTTTCCTGTGCCACAGAATGTTCCTGGGTGCTAAGCCTTAGTAGTCTCTATGACTAAATCACTAGAATATGCTTTTGGGCTGTGATGACCAATGTGTTCCCTAACAATTTCCTGCCACAGGTCAGGAGTTAGTACACACTGAAGACTGTTTCTAACAGGCAGTCTGCCTACAGCCATGCTGGCCCTACTTATGAGAACATGAAAAGAGTGTGAAAATGTATTATAGGTGTAGGGATATTCCATAACAGTTCTGGCATGTTTAATTTAGTAATGACAGTGTGTGTCAGTTATAGCAGATCCCAGAGGTTGATCTAAATACATTCAGAGCAAGCTATTAATAGACACTATGTTCAGCAAAAGATGTTGTAATTTTTTGAAGTACATGTTTAATTTTGAACAGCTGGTATGTCTAAATAGCTGCCATAAATGAAGACAAAAGATATGAACCATACTAAAGAAGCAAAATTTACCAAAAATTTGCTTAAAATTTCAAGTAAGTGCATTAGACTCTCTTTCTGGACTCAGTGAAGGTTTATTTCCAAATGTAATTAACACAGTGGGAAAACATCAGTTCAGGGTAAAGATCTTTGTTAATAGAAAGGAGATTCCTACAGCAGTGATCTTTCTATATGGTTGATGCCCAGCCTAAGAAAAAAGTTCATTGCATTTGTGTGGAATAAACTACTGTAACATTGTAATTGGTATGAACCCAAGGTCACTACTTTCTGAGCACTGAGTGAAAATAACTGGTATAAAAACAGAGATTCAAGTAGCGTGCTGCTACCAGATGTATACTGTCTGTGTTATTTTTACTTGTTTAGGATATAAAGGGAGTTTTGTTCTTCAGAAGAAAAGAGAAATGGCAACATTCCACCAAATGTGCTTATGTGCTGCACCTCAGGGGGCCAGTCAGTAACTTTATTTTGCTTTTGTTTTGTCTTTACATAAGGGTCTCCACATGCTTTACCAACATATCCATATGCCTTTTCTTTGTGCCTCCAAATAAAAAAAATGGGGTTTTCTTTTTCTAACTAACACAGATTTATCTGATGTGAAATGAAAAATTTAAAAAAAACCTGATCGGTTTTATTTTAATCTCTGGAAGCCCACAAATGGATAATCTTTTGCTACTGTTCTGAGTTCTCAGAAGTCAGTTCTATTACTTAGAGTGTAGCACATGATGTGTCTTAGAGAATTTGGGACAGAGCCCTCTAAATATTGTCTCCTCAATACATACAGCTAAATTCCTCTTCCAAGAATATTTATATATTTTGGAAAACCATGTTCATCAGAAAAAAAAAAGGTAAACAAGTTTGCTTGAATGTCTGTCTGTATTAATACTGTTTTTCTAAAACTTTTAAAGCAATGGACTTAAAGTTACTGGTAACTACTATATTAGCAGTTTATTACATTCAACTGTACATTTTCCAAACGATGTATCTGCTATGCATTTATTTTTTGCTTCAATTTTACTACTAAATAATAATATGGAACTGAATAATCACAAATTCTTTTCTTGCAAAGTCTCTGTTTACTACAGTGTCTTTCTTAAGTACATACAAATAAAACTAGTTTGGACGCAGAGGAGAAGGTGCCAAGTGTTTATCAAAACATATAAATAATTTTAGATTTTAGAATTTGATATGGAAAATAAAGATGTGATACTTGGGAGATAGACCTTATTGTATGGAATAACTTCTCATTGTATAATTGGGGTAACTGTTTTACACATATCTAAAGTCTGTTTTAATATATCTACTCCTGTTTTCCATCCTTTGTGTTCCTTTTCTTTTTCTTTTACAATCCCTATATAGATATAACTTTAGCTATCTTATTATCCAGTGACATTTTATGAGTTCATATATATATATATATGTATAGCCACTGAAAGATCTACATAATATGCAAAAAAAGGATTTCCTTACTCATAGGTGGTGAATGACTGCAGCTGGTCACACATACACTTAACAGCACTAACTCTTGGAGACAGAGAAGTTAAAACACAAATGGCTTTCCTCCTGCACGATAATAATAGCTTTTCTATTATAGAAGAGCCTTTATGCTACATAGCTCTGTTACAGTCTGCCTGTGTTTTGAATGTTTTCTTTTCCAAGGTTAAAACCCCTGCAAATTACAATTACTTTGCAAAAAAGTTCAAAATATATAAATATACAGAATATGACTTACTGTGACAGATAGATACTTATTTTATTCTGAACATTCAGGCATTCCCTTATGCATTTTCCCTTCCCATGTTGTCTTTTCCAAGATACATGCATGGAAAAAGATCCCACAAAGGCACTGCCACTGCGTAACAAGATCTTGTAAACTGAAATCTGGATTATGCAATCAGGCAGCAACATGGAGATAAGAAAAGAACAAGGGAGTTAATACTCAGAAATTTCACTCTGCAAGTTTTGAAGTAAAGAAATGGCCAACACAAGGGAGCATCTACAAAACTACATTATTTTTGCAATGAAAACACACAATGTATCTGCACAAATGCTTTACGCTCCATTTCCCGTTAAAACATAGTTGATGGATGCTGGCAAAGTATCTGCAACCACATCAAAATAAAAAACCGACCAAACATGTTCATAAGTCAATACAGCTCCGGCCCACCAGTGATTTTTGCAGTAATTGCCACTGGCTCCCAGGAAGGCTGTGATTTCCATCACAGTGATGAAACATAATCTCTCTTTCCTCCCTGTCTTAAAGGACATTTTCTGTTAGTCCTGTCCCATTGTCCACTTACTCCTGTAAAAAAAAAACAAACTAGGACGTTCTGGCCACCATGAGCAAGTGCAATGGGAAATCAACACTTGTGTCATTACAGCATTAACAGGGTTATCTTGCTTCTTACATTACTTTAAGGGTCATGTTTGTGGAATAATGCAAACTTTTCTACTTCTTAGAGCAGCAATCCATAAATATCCAAGACAGCCAGAGAGAACTGCAGCACATTTTACTACAAGAGCTCAGAAACAAGCAGTACTCTGCAGTAATAGGAGGAATTAAAAGCCTGTGTGAAAACCCATAGCAGAAGAGAGTGTATTTTATTCAAGTCTAACATTCGGCAAGCATGTTATTCAGATGGTAACAAAGTGAAGTTAAAATAAACATGGTTCATAAAGCTCAAGGCTAGGACAAGAATCACAAAAAAATACAGGGTGGCAGATCATAATTATTTCTTATGCAGTGACTCTGGTTAAAAGAATTTGAGCTTGGCTTTCCGTCTATTCCTTTATGGGCAACAAAATAATAGTATCTGTAAGTGCTATCTGACTGCTAATTGATTTTTGAAAGATTTTTTATAACCTTTTTTTTAAAATAACCTGCACAATTAGCCTGCAACAGAATATTTTTTGTCACAGACTTCATATCTTGCAAACAAGCAAAAATTTTTACAAATCTAGAGAACACAAACACTTCATAATTTTAAATACTCCTCTGACATTACAAAGAAGAAACAGTCTCTCAGACTTCAGAGAAGCTAAGAATGAGATACATATTGGTGAAAGGGACATCTTTTCCATAGGTGCTGCCTCATAATTAGATGTTTGCCCAAAGACAACCCTTTTGAAGTCATTTGGTTAGAAAACTCTCCTGATAAGAGCAGGCTGTGGCTTTGAATCCCAGTAGTCTATTAGGATGCTTCCAATAAATTCTCCTTAAGCCTTGATTCCTCACACTCAAAACAAAAAATCCCCTAAAAAGTTCATCTACCAGCAACAAGAAAAAACAACGTTTCAAATTACTATGCTGCTGTGATTTGTATCAGTTCTCTGTGCTTGGTTAGATCTTTGCTCCTCAGACAAGGGTGGTTCCGGCTGCATGTGGAAGACAACTGAAATATTTTGAACTTGACATGAGGTACTAAAATTATTTTGCTTGACTTTGAGTCAGACTTTCAGCCAGAGAGGCTACATTTCAGATGAACACAGCTTCTCTGGATCTCACTGACTTCAGAGACCTGAAATGAACTTTTTCCTGTCAGTAAAATTATTGTGACTTTGCTTTGAGCAGTTTTTAACCCAGTTCACAGTGAATTTAATTTTCTTTGTCTAAACTACTCCTGTATTTTTCACAGTAGACACAATTCTGCTCTGCACTGTTGACAGACTTCACACAGTGGAAAATTTATCTTGTGCCTTTGTCCTGTTGCATGGAAAACTGAAGGGAAAGATGTTGAATTTCCAGTTAGATTTTTCAATGTCCACTAACAAAGTGCATGGATATTATACAATACTGCAACAACAGTAGCCACATCTTTCCCTGTAACACCTTGTTTCTGCTTTCCACTTTGTGCAAGATGATAAATCAACTGATTCTCACCATCACGGATACTTACAACCTCAGACTAATTATCACTTCACTCTTTCCTCTATAACACAGCTGAGATGCTCCAATTCTACTGCTACCTCATTCTTAGCATCTCCAATACCCTGCTTGTGCTTCCTACAGACAAGTCTATTACTCAGACCCTTATTAACCCTTAAGAATAGATAAGTCCTGTTCCTTGACTTGTCAAATGACTCCTCTCATTCATGCAAAACACAGCTGCAATAGCCATCTTCCTCACCTGTCAAATTGATCATGTCAAATCACTCCCTCTTTGAAGCTTTCCATTTCTATCACATCAAATTTAAGATTATTGTCATCACAGTCAAAGCTTTAAATTGCCTGTCCCTGCACCCTTGTCTCCTTGGCCAGTTTTCCTTATACTCTGAGTTCCCTAGAGCAAAGAGCATCCTCCTTGAACACTTGTAAAATCATTAGTTGTATGACAGAGGTTATTACCACAAATAAATCACAAACAATAAAAAACCTCAGCAAACCTCATTTTTTATTTCACTGTTAACCTTGCAAGCTAATTCCTACAGCTCAGACACTAGTGAGATAAATTTCACTTTCCATTTGACATCTGAAAAATTTCTAAATTACTGGCCTCAAAACCTCTCTTCCCAGAGCACCAGATACAATTGCAGCATAGAGAAACTGAACAATGTGCAGAATGCACAGAAATGTTTTAAAAAACAAAATTGAGGACTAAAGAACCAACATAAATTCTCTCCAAGGGAGGCTTACACAACAGCAAACAATACTTTTGCTTCTAAATAAAATTCTATGAAGATTTTTATGACTCTATGCACAATATATCACACCATAAACAAACTGCTTTCTGACGTCACTCTGCAGAGTAGCCCTCTTTCTCAGGTGTCTCAGACTTGGAAGAAAATTACACAACTGCTTTCACTCTTTCATAAGATTATTCTGCATAGTAACTTAATGTGCTTTTTCATCTACTTTAATATAAAACTCATATGTAAGTAGTACATTTGTGTGGTGCTTGACTGACTGCAAGGAAAGACTTCAAAACCAGAAAAGCTGTGAACCTTGTTGCTCTATCTTCCCCATTTTTCATTTCCAGATTCTCAACAACTTGCTACAGATAATATGCAAAAAAACTCTTTTATGCATAGGCTTTCTTTTTCTTTTTCTTTTTATGCATAGGCTTTTTCAGATTCTTTCTTTACATCAAATGCATGCTATATTTTTTATCAATTCCTTGCTTGCTCATAGCAGATTTAAACACCCATGACAGCTCAGCACAAAAGGACAACTCAAGCTTTTAAGAATTCCAGGAAGTGCCACTGGAAAACCTCCTTAGGCAACCACACTGCCCTACAGCCTTCACATATTCTCTGTGACAGTAAAAGTACCTGTTGCTCTTACTACTACTCCCTCCTCTTCTTTTATTACTTAACCATTTCAGTCACACACTGAAATAACTCTTCAATATTTATAGTTCATGAAAAAAAAAATTAGCATCTGTTAAGTTCGGGCACAGCAGGTGAATTCAAATAGGAAAACATGCAATAAAAATTATTGTGTTTTTTTTTCTGCAGCAGCTCTATTTCCACAATCCTGCCACAAGTTCACAAAAAACTATAAAAAATGCATGATGACAGAAAATCTGGTAGATGTATCTGATTCCCAGATCTCTGCTACTACTGCCTTCTGTGCACCTTTGTCTCCTGATCTTGACTTTATTTCCTCCTCTGCTTATGATTCTGGGACATTATGAGCAAAGATCTGAAGTATACTGCTACTGTAGGAGGAGATCCCGGTGTTGCCAACTCTACTGCCGTTCCCCTGCTTTGATCCCAGTCATTTCAACTTCCCCTCATCTTCCTTTGCATCACATCAAGTACTTGCCTAATTTTGCACTGGGTAGACTCATTCCTCAGAAACAAAGCCTGAGCAGAGAAGCTAAAGAACTTCTGCTGAATTAGCAACCTAAACCTTTAAATTAAAAGTTAGGAGTCAAAGCTGTGGCAAAGGAGATGGGTAGAAGAACCATGTGGTTTAGGAGCAGACAGGAGGAGCAAGGGAGGACTTGTCTCTGCACCTCTCAATGAGCTCAGCTGTAACACATTAATTGCCTCTCTAGGCTGTGGCTCCACAGCAGGCAAAGCAGAACAGCTACTGTTTTCTTGGACCTGTGCTTCGCTGGCTGAGTGTGGTGAAATGCAGTGAAAACAACAACTGTCAAATGTGAGTAGGATATGCATGGCAAAGAAAGGGGCAGATTGTGACTGTGGAGACAACAGTGAGACCAACCTAAATTGCTGTTATGTGCTTGCAAGAGCTTCAGTTATTTTTCTGAGACAGGAACTTGTCTCATCTGCATTCATATGATACAACTTTAAACTCAGTAAGGCCATTAAGTGCAATCACACTGGAAAAAAAATAAAACAGATAAAATAAGATGTCAAATTGAACATGTCACTTTATGATGTTTGCTGAACTAGCCACATTCCTAGTAAGTGATAGCGTCAGATGCATCACAGATTTGGCTTAGAAAATACATCAGTATATTTAACAGATCTCATACAGATATTCAAAATGACAGAGTCCAGCATAAAATGCTTTCATTTTGGAAGATCAACGAGCATCAGGAAGACAGCTATAAATCCTTTACTTTTTGCTTCCAGTCTATTTTTCCTAAGACAGATAGAAGAAATGCATCAATTTAAATACCCTACACTAATGTAGCAATGCGTGGGACCTTGTTTAGAAAACTGATGCTCTTTCTGCAACAATTTTTAACCCTTTTTAAAGGCTCTTCAAAGCTTAAATAAAATCTGACAAGTTTTTCTTCCTACCATATGTAGAAGTAATGAATCTATCAAGTCTCTTGAGGCAGCCAGCAATTATCGCTGACATTGGATACAACACACTTGCATTTAGCCACACAAACATAATTTTAACTATGGGCCAGAATAATTAAAACTTTCGAAGCTACTATGAAGTAAGGACAGAACAGCTGGCAAAATGAAAACACGCTGCAAATAGATTTCAAAACTGCAATGTGCTGATTTTCTCCTGATTGCAGTTGTAGCACTTAAGGCTATCTATCAAAAGATGTTCAGTGAAGCAGTTTGGCCCATTCCACCACTGAAGAGTTTGTGCACCTGCAGACTCACTCACTAGCTCTTAAACAGGTTCAATTCTCTTTAGGTCTGGGGCACACCTTCTCTGAATATTTTGGTGCTGCTTTGAACTCACTCTTCTTCAGTCCTTACTCTGACTGCAGGTTCCCCTTGTTCCTAGTTTTGCCAATTCTGGCTAAAGAAGGGAATTATTTAATCCCCTCTGTACTCTACAGGGTTTGGAAATTCTAATTCAAACCATAATAATAAAGGTACTGGGATTGCCTACTTTTGTCTAATCTCAGTTTCCAGAATATGAAAATTTCCAGTATTCTAGGGCAGGCAGAACTTCTTGTTTTCTTGTTCTCCAGTCATCTTTGCACAGGGATGGTTAACAAGCTCTTAAATGCGCTGTCTCTCTGCCATGTAGAAAGGCTGAGAAGTGTCAGATATTATTAGTTATTCAATGATGTTTTCTCAGAAAATTCACTGTCCCTGCCAACAGGGCCAACTTTAAGACACAGCCCAAATTCAGGATCACTTTGCAATGGCTCTCGGGGACAAGCTGTCAAATGCTCCTCTCAGCAGGTAATACAACTGCAGTACAGTTTTGGCCAAAAGTTAGATTTGTTCCTGCAGTAATACAAGATGGAGACCCTAAAGTAAGACAGTGACAGTTTGACAGAGATGTATCTTACTGTCATCTTTGAAAACTGGCAGTTTCAGGCCAGTTATGAGTTACAGCTACACAGTGATTTCTGCTATGCAACCCCGTGAGAAGCTTCCTATCTTTTCCTTTTCATCTTCACCTATCAAGTCCTCAAGACTACATCACAGAAGAAACTCAGTCTGCTTTGTCCTCTTTCCTCTCAGAGCAGATGTTTACTACAGATAAGCAGCTATTTGTTTCCAGATGACTGCATAGGCTAGCCAGACCTGCTTTGTGAGTAGCTTACATGCTGTGTGTATAGGTCTGCAATTACCTGTGAGCAAACCAAAAGCTACACAAAACCTGCAGCTGCTGATGTGCCCAGTCATGCTCACATCACCTCCAGTGTGCTTCAGCCCAGGTACAAGCTGAGCACTAGGCCTCTTCCACAGCAGAATCCTTCCTGCAGTGAAGGACTATGCATACAGGACAGTAAATTCCATTTTTACTGTAGTGTTCTCATCTCCATATGGAAACACTGTGCCTTTGAATACACAGGGTCTGCTGTATAGGACTGATAGAGATCAGAAACTCTGTATTGAGACTGGAGGGGGTGGGGGTAGACCAAAAAACAAAAGAACAAAAAAACGCCAAAGACTAAATTCCACAGTGACTATTTGCACGAGACAGCATGTCTACACTACAGCAGAGAAAGAGAGCTCTATTTTAAATTATTTTAATTTCCTTCACCCACTCCCTATAAGTCATGAGCCTGAGACCCCTGAAGTCAAAGTTTCCTGGCACTGAAGATCAGGCCTGCTTGGGCTTTGCTCACTTCAGAAAATCCTTGTTGTCAGCACCATTGGAATTTTTCAGTATTGTTTGAAAAAAAGTTGCTTTTAGTCTCAGCTCTACAAGACAGACACCTTCCCGACCGTTCTACATTTACAATCATAAACCCACTGCATGTTTGAAATAGACACATATAACCTTACTAAGCTTTCAGAGTGGCTATGGTTAAAATTTATTTTGATCACCACTACAGCTTTCTATTGTTAGAGCATGATGAAAATTAACAGATTTTATGTATACTGTGAAGGTACATGTTAACTTTTGAGCCTGACACAGCAACTAGAGGGAGAAGCAGTACAGTAATTAACTATCTGGATGTTGTAGCACTAATAATTAGATACTGCAAAAGCTGATTTAGCTCCACAATAATTTTCACTGAGGTAGTTACTTCAAGCACTTCTTCAAGGGGTCTTTCTGTCATTCATACAAAAATAATCATGTTTTACTTCTTTTTTTTTTTCTCCAAACTGTCATAACATACTTAAAAATCTGGCACACAAAAGAATGAAGATCAAACTATGCTTCCTCTCGTTTTCTCTGCAATCAAAACAAATTCAATACTTGAAACATCAGGCCTATATGACTTGTGCACAATGTGTCCCAGCATAGCCATATTTAGTTAGTGAATGATTTCACATACTAGGACAAAGCAAAAGTTCAGTCACTGCTTCCACTCTTCCTCAAAGGTGATCCAAGTAAAACCCAAAAGTTTTAAAGAAATCTACATGTTTTCCACTGATAGAGAATAGGAAACAGATCTAAGAAAGCAAGACAGTTTCTCCAGAATAAAATTGTCAGGCTTCTAGCTCTTATATACCAAGCATACAAGATGTGTCATGTCCTCAAATTGTTGCGCTCGTAGCTGGCATTTTAGAATTAATCATGTGGGTGGATGGTTAAATGACAAATACTGTATATCTTTAGCCCTCAAGGAAGAGAGTACTTTAGATCTCCTTAATATGTCTTTTTTTCCTCCGTCTTTTAGGTAATAAATTTTTCCAGGAAAAGGTCAGGCCAGAGTGACAGAAAATCTGATTTGAAGGCTTTTAGGAGTCATGAAAGTAACATATCCTGCTATATTCAGCCAGGCTGGATTTGTGCAGAAACCTGCACAATGCAAAAACACAGGAGGATATGTGGTGGAGGGGAAATAAAAAATCCTAAACACCAAAACCAAACAAACAATAAAAAAAGAAAAAAAAAAAAAAAAGGGAAAAAAAAGCAAGAAACAAAGTCTCCACAAAGTAAGTTCTCCCAAAAACAAAACCAACAAGGGAAGGAAAGAGGTAATGATACTTGGTTTTGAATACAAAGCCTCCTATATCTACTCTAGCACAACTTTCTACCATTTCTCCATATAAAAATATCTACTACTTTAGATTATTTTAGAACAAGTTGGGGTAAATGCGTGTTCGAATGGCAGTGAACCTTTCAAAAATCATGAGAGCTCAACTGTGAGGTGACTTGCATCTCTTTTCTTAAAATATGTTGACCAGAAGATGTGAGCTAATGCAGAGGGAAGATGAGCACTAGCAGGTTTAAAGCTCATGATAATGCAGTGATCTAGCTCCAAGACAAGTACAATAAAGTTTCTTCGAAGACTTACTTCATTGCATTCTTTACCAAACAAGGAAATCTCCTCTAATCTGCTAGTAAAGGAAATGACAAGTGTGAACAAAAAAATGAACTGGTTACAGCTATTCAACCTTAGATTATATTATTCTGAACTGTTAATTAAACTCTTTTTATAGCTCTCTCCTGAGTCTGCCTGGGGCTATACCTTTAAATTACCTTTTAATGGGAAATTGATGTGAACAGCATGCAGCCACAAGACCAGGGAAATGTGTCCCCATTCTTAGGATGTCTGCTGTGCACATCAATGGACATGAGGGGTTCATGAAGAACTGCTACCTGTATTCTTGGCAGAGTGAGGAGACAGCCAATTAATTGGCTGTCAGAAAATGCATACAGCACTGTAACAGTTGGCTGGAAAAAAAGAAAGAGCATACAAATCAGAGAAAAGAACACAAGATAAGCAGGTCAACTATCATAAAAAGCATGGAAAGAAAAAATAGCTATTGGAAATAGACAAACACAACAGTGGCTCAAACTTTGAATTCACTGTATTTATACTGATGTAAGCTTGGCCAACTTGTTTATACAATGACATAAACCACACTATGATATATTCTGGACTATTTCCAAAAGCCTTATTTACATTTAGAAGATAACCCCTGGTAGCACATGTCAGATGAATGGTGTAAATGAGATTATTGATATGATAAACTGTTACAAAAGAAAACAGAGAAATAGCAATGGCTTTATGTTATAGTTTTAAGTTAGGAATGCAGGATAACACTAATGGGGTTATTGGGTTGTTTCATTATTATGTCTGTCTTGTTTTGCAGAAAATACAGGTCTGATGCAGCCTGTAGCTTTAGCATCTTAAAGCTCTTGTCAAACACAGGGTTTTCTGCTGGGTCTAGCCTGAGAAAATCCAGGCAAAATCAATGATATAAAATTCAAGGAATGAATTTATACTGGTAAAAAGGCAAACTGTGTCAAATAGGTATAAATAGAATGGAACAAAATCAACATAAATACTGCCCTCATGTTCCATCATAGAAAAATCAGCTTTCACAAATGTATTCAGGGTAAGTCTAACTTGGAATAAGAGGACTGGCAGAAAACATTTAGAATTCTACTATCTAAAGAAAGACAACTGTCACCATTTTCTAAGACTTAAAAGAAAAACTACATGGAAAAAATTACTAAATGACATAGAAATGGTCAAGGTGTTAATCGAACTTCAGCAGTGGTATAAATCAGAATAGCTATGATGGGACCTGAATTCGTAACAGAATTACAGGTCAGGTGTGTGCCCCACTGCTCAGGTATCCCTGAGACTGGGGAAGTGAAACTATAACAGCTCCAAGGAACAATTACTGAAACAGTATTTTTAAAAATATGTATTTAGCAACATTAAATTATTCTATCCTTACCTGATAAACTACTACATAGTATAAAAACCAAAAGCCAATGCATTATTACAGAGTTACAGGACAGACTTTGCGTTTTACTAATAAAACCAAATACATAGACATAAAAATCTTGTTAAAGTTTGAATCACATAGAAGTTGATGTTCAGAAAGAAGTAACTACATCAGTGCAGCACCATGCTGCGCACTTACATTCTTAGATATTTCCAAACAATCATCATAATTTTAACTAAGAAGCAAGAAGCTAATCATATTCCGCAAAGCAGAAACAGGCCTAAGATCACAAGGCTGAGCATTTTGGTTCTACAACAGTAATCCTTATAAAACAACATTAAGGATATATGACAATATCTACTTCATTAAATATTTCTTAAACAGCACCCATGTCTTTGGTTTGAATACACAAGGGCTGATCATGAGATTAGAAAAGCAGGTAATTCAGCATTTCATAACCAAAATCTTATCCTCTTTTCCTCCTTAAGTAGAGTCAGCAGGAGACGAAGTAATGATTTGCCATTCCAAGAGGTTATCAGCTAATTGATAGAGTCTTGTTGGGCAGAAGGAGCAAGGGGGGAATGGTAGGAATAGGTCATATCCTGCTGACTCAACACAGCTCAAAAAAAGCCCTATATTTGAAGGAGGAAGGCAAATACTCATGGTGGATAAATTCCTTCCTCTTTCCTCAAAGAAAAGGAATGTGATATTTGCATGCAAATAGCATCCTCATGAATGATCATTTCGATATATTTCCACTGTATTTCAGGATGTTGACATGTTACCTGATCTTTAAAATTCCTGAATATGACTGTTGAACCGTATTTGTCTCTCCTAACATTATACTGCAATTGCCAAGAAACTGCATTTCTCGAGAGAACCTCAGCAAAGATAATCAAGTAGCACATAATAAAAAGTTAGGGACTCATTTCCCCTCCTAAGAAAGATGTGTTCTTCTTGAGAAGGTCACGGACCACCCAAAAGTTCACAATAAAGTATGGACAATTAGCTAAGGTTTTAGTCTACCTAGTAATTTTGAAGCAGGTAGATGGAACATTTTACCACACAAAATCTACAATGCACAGCTGGAAACAAAAGAGTAGACAGCATTTAGACTGTCAAGTGCTTATAGGCATACAGAGGCATCGAACAGGATATAAACACCCCTTGTTGCAACTTAAATAATTTTAAATGGATCCTTTTCATGGAGGGGTTATTCAGAGTGGAGTCTAACTCTTAAACAACATGATTTTGCTGTTTAACTGCCATGCTCACTACTGCTGATAAAATGCCACCCACAAGGGGAAAAGAAATCTTTACAGCAGACAAAAAGCTTTGCCAGTGGCAACACTGAGAAAGTAACTTTAAATAGTGAGTTGTTGCAATTGAAACAAATTGGTGAATTATATATTTTATTTAAACTCAGTTCTAGTATCAGACTACTTTAAAATGTAATCAAGCACAGTTAATTACTATCAGTTGCTTGTTCTTACACTGTGTATAGGTGGCACATATTGAAAAAAAGATTGCTAAAACATATTCTCACTCCCTCTCTCTGGGAAAGAAAAAAAATACTCAAGGATCCAGAAGGAAAAGAGGCTGCTGCTGGCTACTGTTTCAAATTGTTCTGCATCACTCTTCCATTCAGCTGCATAAATGCAAGATACAGAATGAAAAATATTACTGATATTCCCAGTGCACCAAAGTAGAACACACAATTTACTTGTACACACTTTTCTTGGGTTTGAATGCTGATGTCCGCAGAGCCTTTACAATAATTTTTTCATTTGTTTTCTTTATGGAGAGAAAGACTGAAAGAAGGAAAATAAGGGAGAAGGGATGCACAGGCTACCTACAGAAATAATAGAAAACCCTTCAAACTGAAAGCCCACCACTTCAGACAGCTTTTAGTTAGGAAAAATACAAAGCACTATATTCATTCATCATCACACTCATAAAATATTTCTAAAAAAACCCTACCTATTCTCTTCCCTCAAATCCTCTCCTGTCATATCTACAAGAGCTTGATAATAGTGTAGGCAATGTATTATTGCAGAACTATTCATAACCTTGGATTTCACAGTTTAATATCAAATGTTGTTAGGAATACACCTTAATTCACACATATTTTTCCAGACATACTGTATCATATATATTACTCTACACATACTATTTCTAATAGAATTGATTTTTAAGCATGATTTACAGATAGACACACAACTGTAGAATGCATATTTTTAAAGATAGCATTTAAAAACTTTAGAACCCCCACAGTGCTGAAAGGCTGCCCTCAAAAAGGACTGTGTCAGGATGAAGGCAGTTACAGCCTAAGAAGCAAGGAGTGCATGCATCATTGGGCACCTCACATGGCACACAAATATACTCCATTCTTCCCTCTCCTCCTCCCAGATGCCAGCACAGATGCTCATAGTTGTACTCTCCTACTAAACAATGTGTTTGGATGTCTCAACAGTTCAGGCATTTCTTCTTTTTACACAATGATGTCATAAACTGGTTCACAACACTTACAACTTTAGTCTGATATCTTCAATAGCCATATTAAAAACACCAGCTAACAGAAATATCAAGAAGAGAACAATGACCTGAATTTGCAATTAGTGTCCAGGTACTTTTTAAATCCCTCAAGGTCCAATCAACCCTCATTTGGTTCAAAAATGCTCACAAGTAACAAAGTTTCCCAGGTGGTATTCAATTTAAGTAACAGTTTACTGACTTGATAGGCTACAAAGATCTTTAATTAAAAGAATATATTTAGATTAACTTTCTTTATCCACTTGTATTATCTGACTCTTTCTGCTACACACAAGGGGAAAGATGCGGGAAGCATGCCATACCAAAGGGTTTATCCTCATTTCATATTACCCTTTTTAAGATCGATACCTGAGGGACTTAAGCAACTGCATAATAAAACATGGCAGAAAGCCCAACAAAGCTATTGCCATTACAAGAAAATAGTCTTAGGCACTAGAGGGAGCATCTGCCTTTACAGTCACTGAACAAATGTTTCCATGTCCATATTCTGTATTACACAAAAAAATAATTTTGCACATTGTGTATAAGGTACAAGTCCTACCTTTTCCATGAAAGACAAACAAATAAAAGAAATATCAATGTTATAAAACCATCACTTTAAATAAATATGCCTTCTTGTCTATTTAACTTATTCAACACTAATTTTATTTTTTTTCCTAAATTTCAGACTCTGAAAGCAAACCTTTTCTGCAGAATTATCTAAATTGCCTAACAGCATTACAATACCATGGCTACACTGTTCAGGAAATGAAAGCAGTGATATTTTACTTTAAGGACACAGCTTCAGACTTCTGCAGACATATACATCTTGGCTAACTGCCTAGACTCCCCATGAGAGAAGGGCATTTCTGGGCTGTGATTCACCTGACCAACTTTAGGCAGCTGTCAGAGGATTAACGTGTGAATCATACTCCCGAGCACCACTTCTGTGGACAGCAAAAGTAGCTGAACTCACATGTGGATGTGTACACCCCAGATAATTATATCACAAGGTCCACACCCAAAAACATAGAGAGAATACACTAAGAAAAAACGTGTGGCAACATCAGTGATTGTAAACTTGGGGGGATGGGGTGGTGGGGGTTGGGAAATTGTACAGTGGATCACAGTGGCTGGTTACCTGGACTGTACTGGCAGCATGAACTTATTGTACATTTTCTAGTACTATAAAACTCTTAATTCTTGCTACATGTAACAGATTCAGTTAGGAAAGCAAAAATACAAAGAGCAGAAATCCCTTAATTAAGCCTGTAAAAAAAATAAGATTACATAAAAACACCTACCAAACTTGCATTCAGAACCATTTGAAACACTATTATGCTTTCATCCCCTTAGAGTGACTGGAAACAGAAAATATCTGCCACCCAGGGTTTTCCTTAATGCCTCAACCTTGCTGTGAATTCCCTTGCTTACTGGAAGGTTTACATACTCACTTCAAGATAGCCCTCAGCTCTCTGTCTGGACACTGCTGCTAAGAATCACAGCTTAGTTTACCATGGCAGTTTAGTAGCCATGGTTTTAATATCAGGCATTATGTTCCCAGACTTTGTGCCAAGCCCTGAAGCAGGAAATTCTATTTTCAAATCAGTACTGCTGCAGTCAAGGTTATGAAATTATATAATTTTAGCTTGTTGTGCAATTTCTAACTGTTGTCTACAATGATCAGCCACATAAGACAGGATTTAAGTTTTGGGAAGAAATATTAACTCTGCTTATGTCCTCTAAACAAAATACAGTGACCATGGTTTTCCAGCATTTTTTTTAGAAAGCTAGTTTCTTCTTCCCCTTGGCACAAAGGTCCTTGCTCATTGTGAATGCATCCTAAAAGGCAAAATTTCCACAGTTTCTTCAGTTATTCTTCCAAATTTATAAAGCCAAGTGATCTCCAAATAGGACTTTTACTGAAAAAGGTGAGACAAACAGCCTCCAAAGTTCAAAGGTGGGTTCACAAACCCACTAGTTTTTGACTCTAATAAAGCTGAATATAAATTATTGTACCAAAAGGATCTGAGCTCCTGTAAATTTCAGATCTCTTTGAAATTATTTCTCTTTGCACTTCAAACATTTCTGCAGTACTGTAGCAAAGCCTCCAGAAAACTAACATGAGCATTTATCTTTAAAGCGATAATAAAAATAATATAGAAAAATCACAAAAATAATACTTAGAACATAAATTATTGAAGATTCAGCCACTATAAAGGGTTTCAGAATATAAATATATATATATATATTTGGTACTGCAGTAATAAGGCAGCTGGAAATTCTGATTGGCATTGAGATTTGTTAGTCACAAAGACTGTGCTTGAACTGCAGGATACCTGACCTAAGCATGTATGGATGCAAGGAAAAAAATAAATTTAAAAGGGACAACATGATTAAAAGGAATTACTTGGTCTAGACTTGTCCTAACATGAAGCTGGGACATTACAAGACTAATAATTTAAAGATGAGCAGAGGTGATGAAATAGGCTTTCATCTTTTTCACTTTCTCCATTTACTCAGTGTGAGCTTTCACACAAACAAAATGCTCAGTTCCCTCATGTTAGGTACACAAAATATTCCTCCCTGTGCAAGAGAACAATCTGTTTTCAAATCATTATGTGAACTCAGATTCACTTGCCAGGAGATGTGTATTTTGAGCAACTAAGGGGCACAGAAATTAAAATCTTTGATTCCTGGGTATGTGGGAGACATACTGTTGGCCCCTGTGAGCCTTAAGGCAGAGGTGATACCACTACAAGGATGAAATAACTGTGGAATCAGATAACCCCGTTTTTTCCCCCTTGTGAAACAAAAGTTACTGTGGTCAGTAATACCATACTATGGAGGCAGAACATTTCAAGTCTAGGAAATTACGCCTTCCCAATTGCTATCCAGTTTAAAAAAGCAGGAACAATTCCTTCAGTAACAACTTTTTAAGGACTTGAATATTTTTTTTCTCTAAAATAGCTGAATTTTTAAAGAGCAGCTAAAAAGACATGTATGAAAAGTGATTGGTTCTGACCCACAAGCTTCATTCTGTTTAACTGGGACCACAGACATTAACAGCTGTATCCTGTGCTGGGTGAAGTAAAAAATACAGCAGACCACAATCAGTCTAGGACCATGAAGAAGCAAAAGTCCTGTTTATGTCTCCAAGACATTTTAAACAGTTTAAAGGATGATTAATAACTCACATCAGCTCCTTCCCCCAGTTACCAGGACAGTTTCATCCCCTAAAAGCACCACAGCAGTTTCTTTGGTCCACAGGCTTCCTCCCAAGGACAATGAATCGGTTATCATGTTGTGAGAGAGAAGGCTACAAATTACATACATCACTTCACTCCTCCTCCATTCCTTGTGCTTTGTGGAGTCCGGGGGGGAAAAGCCCCACTTTGGAGAAATTTAATTCCTTCTATGTTTCAAAAACAAAGCTTCAGCTATACAGGAAAGCTCTAATTGTTGCTGGTTTTAGTGGTTGGTTTTTTTTAACTTATCAGTGAAATCTACTAAGGCTGTGTCTCTTTAGAAGAAAGTTACAGATAGTTACATTTTTGTAAGCTCTGAAAATACATAGTAGAGCCCCCTAACCATTTTCAGAAGCAAGCCATAAATATGTATTACTACTTTATAAATATGTATTGTGTTACAGATGAAGAAAACAACTGAGTAGAAGACTTCATAATTGCTATGGTCCTTTTTTAAAAAATGAAAAAATCTCCATGTAATTCCACAGGGAACTACTTTACATATAAGTGTGGAAAGATAGTATAGCAAAATAGTTTCTAGTTCTTTGTATTTGAACATAGCATTTGCAGCATTCAGGCATTTTTGTCAGGTTGGGCTTTTATATATTTATTTATTTGTTTTGGTTTGTGTTCTGGGGTTTTTTTTAAGTTATTTTTAGTTTAAATTGAGGCAAAAGGAGTGCAGAATGAGCTGCTTGGTTTATTGGGAGAAGGACAGTAGATAGAGCAATTTTGTATTCATGCACATGGCAACAGTGCTCCTGCAAGTCCACAGCACCTCAATTATTGTTTTATTTTTTTTTTCTAAGGCTGGCAAATGCAATAGTACTCAGTTGTGATCACTTCCTGAAGCTATTGCTTTGAGTATGCCACCCACATATTCCATCTAACATTTTCTATTAGACTGAAAGAAGAGTAGACACATGACTATAATTTTATGCAAGTTCATCTTATCAAGCAAGCTAATCAGCTATTTGAAGCCTGGCTGTATGTTTTGAAATTCATAAATACAAGAAAATAGTTGGTTGAACTTTCCTTAAAAATATATGCAGGTTTTCAAATTTATTCTTCCCATCTAAAATGTTCCCAATTTAAGAAGATACCTACAGATCAGCCAGGAGCTGCATGTGCCTCAAACACTGGGCAGAGGCACTGCTGAAAGAATCTCCAGCTGTTCACCACTGAGCTGATGTGAGCTATTGGAAGTCACACACAGGTCCATTGGTTTGGGCTATGGAATCCTGGATGTTAAGTGAAAACACCAGCAACCTGAATCAACAGAGAGGAAAAAAAGACCTGAAGGCCAAGACTCGCCATCTAGAAAAATTAGTTTACTAATACTTTGCTTTAGTGGAGAATTAGAAGGCAGAAGAACAGATTGTGTAACTTTTAAAGTAAAATTCAACAGCGATAATATCTGTAAATGGCAATTATTTCTTATTTTAAAAATACAGGAATAAACAAGATTATAATGAAAGAAGGATGCTTATTACTGGGAATATCACCTGTACCTCAGTTCATCAATCAGACATTATCCAACTGTATATTTTTGTACGCAAAATAGTGCCTTATAGACACAGAAGATCTCTAAGCAATTATTACCATGTGTTGCAGGCTGCTTTACCAAAGGTGAGTGTAAAAAAGACTAAGAATCATAATATAAGCAAGGCATAAAGGTGAGGATTTGAACCACCTTCATGCTCAAGAACATGGCCTTCAGACTCTTTACTGTGTGTCTTTGATGTCATTTGTAAAAGTCATTATATCTCCATTCCCAGGGTTAAGCCCGAAGAATTTCCAACCCACAAGGCAATTTTTGAGCAAATGGGGTGCTGCAATTTGGAGAATCCAGCTCAAAGTGAGCTAGTGTACTCTAGAAAGAAAACTAAAAAAAGGCAGTAACTTCATCTGCAGAAGAAACTTGAGTTGTTCTAACATCCTTGTGCATATTCAGTCCACATAACTTTACAAATGAACAGTGAAAGAGGTCTCCAATACTTCATAACATCTATCATTCTTTCATTACTTTTTCCACTCAAAATTACTCCAGACTATGGGGCTCTTTAGAAAAGCATAAAAAACACCCGGTAGGCTACAGAGAAGGGTCACCACTAAGAACATTACAAAAAGTGACATGGTCACATGTAACTGTATCTTCCATGTAAAGCATCACCAGACTGATGCGTTACAGCAGGCAGTCAGGGTTAGAACCCTGTCTTTCTATGGAACCACCTACTCTCTTGTGGCAGAGGAAGGTTTGGGCAGTACATCTTCAATTTTCAGGAGAAAACCAGCACTGCCATCTGAATATAACATAACTCTACTGTTTAATATTCTGCAATTTAAATGAAAACAACAGCAGACTTTGCAATTCAGTAACCTGAGGTTCTAAATTAATGAACATGGGATGATGAGAGTGGAATATAAATTAAAGGGCCCAGCACTAGAATTCCCACAAATAAAGATCCAAGGATTTGAGAAACAATTTACAAAAACACCTGATAGTTTCGCTGCTATTTTCAGTAAGGACTGGATAATAGCACTAACACAGTGCTATTTTCTGGCACTGATGTAGATCTGTATTGAAACTAAGTGTCTTATTAAAAATGAAAAGACAATTTACTGGGAGTTTATGAGTAAGAAATTATTTTACACTTTCTAATCTCCCTCCCATCCAAACACCATAAATGTTTCATTGTTCTCCAGAGAGCATGTCTCTGGTGGAATATAAAGATGGTGCTTACAGCAGCATTTTGAGACAGTTAGTAGTTAATCATATGTAAAACTGTTAAAAACTAAGAGACCAAATAATTTTTAAACCTCCCTCATGCATCCTGTAATTGTGCCGTGGGAGTCTGACAGCCTGACAAATACAGGGTCAAAGTTTCCCAGAACACATAGTGTTTAGGTGACTGAGTAGGTAACAAAGTAATGACAGCATGATAATTACAAGGAAAAAAGGCTTAAGGAAAAGCCTTACAGGAAACACAGACATGTAAATATGTCCCTCAGCCAGGAAACATAACCAAGGGTTCTAAAATTCAAGTGTCAGGGCAGACTCACAGGACACAAGAAGGCAAGCACTGTATGTTGTATTTAACATACCTTCTTAGTATCATATTGAAATTGGATGCAAGATTTGTCTACAACATCTCATGAGATTTTTCCTGTTCATCTATCAGAACTGACTGCCGCTTCATTTCTTAATTCTTTGGACTCTCATTTGATTCTTCTTTTGGGCTGACATCATTGCCACTCAAACAGATGTAACATAGCCTGTAGCTCTTACATATTCAAATCCTAATTAGAAAATCAGAGTTGAAGGCAAGATGTTCTCTCACAGGAGCACATGTGCTATGGTGACCAGAGAACTTCTGTTAATCACCATTAAAGGATGACCTCCATGTTCTGAACAAAGTCTCTGGTTTTTGTCCCATGTGGAGTTCGTTATGAAGGGGTTTTACCTTATCTGTCTTTTAAGCAATGGCTTTAGGGACTTGACCATTCTTGGACTCAAGCCCTATCATCATATCATCAAAGTTTCTGCTCATCATATAATTAGCATTAAAATTGATGATCCTGCATTTCATTAAAAAAAACAAAACAACCCAAACACCCACCCCCAAAACAAACATCTGACAAAAACTGGACCACAAAAAAAAAAACAAAACCAAAACCCAAAGAAAACACAAAAAACCCCCCAAACAACCAAAAAAAAAAAAAAAATCAAAATTATCCCCAAACTCATCTTTGTACAAAAAGGGTAACAATTCCTAAAAGTTTTAGACTCTATGCTTATTTTTGCTGACAGAAGCCCAAGAGGCTGAGGTTTGTTGGTTTGCTTCAAGCACACCAGTTAGCAGTGCAGCTCCATTGGCTCAGTGTGAGCAACCTCTGACTCCTTGGCTGTCTGCTCCCCTCAAACATGAAAAGAATTGTATGACTTCAGCAATCAAAAGAGCCTTTGAAAGCCACACTGATTCTCCTACTACATGAGGCAATAAAACACAATTTTAGTCTCCTCCTGAAATCTCTTATATTTTGTGCACAATTTATTCCTAAGTTGTTTTTCTATGACTAACTTGTTGAAATGAAAATTCCAACATTTCAGTATGAGTTACCTATAAAGACTGTGAACTGCATTCACTGACTTGCCCAAGAAGGAACAAGGGACAAAAAAAAGCCTAAAATCAAAACTAATTCACTTGGGGAGTTGGAAGTCCTGTCAACATTACAATGTGAGGTTTTGCAGTTTAGTAGCATGGCTATATACATAAAGCCATACAAATACATTTTTCCTTCTTTCCATGTTTATAATATTTTTAATATGTCACAAATAAACCTAAAATTATTCTTCCTCGACATCAATATGCCTGATAATCTTTACAGAGTATCTGGCTATTTAGTGTGGAAACTCACTTTTCAACTTTCACAGCACTGAAAAAAACAGTTTACACATTTACTTTTCACATTTTGGGAACAAAAGGAAGGAAATTTTGTAATAATAATATTCAGAATATCACATTCAGAACTTTGGAAATTTAAAAGAGAACAGGTCAAAAATTTGACTGGATCACACAGAAGTGAAAAACATGTCTCTACTTACTGCTCAGCTGGCAAAGCCACTGTTTGTGTGAATGCCAAAGAAAATTAAATAATATTCATTTGGAAGCCATTCAGGGTTTCATTTCACATGATTATAATGAATTAAATGCAGACAAGATTCACAGCATCAAAGTACTCAATCAAAATAAAACAATGAGAAAACAGGCAAGAAAGCTTGATGATTTAAATATGAACAATTCTATCACAAAGCAAATAATTTTCAGTGACACAGCCAGGGGAAAATAGGTAAACATTACACACTTGGCCTTTTAGTTTTCTTGCACCTACTGTAGAATGAACGCCATTTGTTTGAAAATATATAATAGTACATTAAAAAGTGAAACAAACTTGATTGACAGAGAGGGACAGGGATTAAAAGCCCCAAGGTTTACTAGCCTAAAGGCAGCCATGACAAACTGCTACCAGTTGCCCAAAGCCTGCACAGCTACTCAAGCACACAATCCTCAAAATAGTAATATGTGGCTGAGGACAATCCCTGCTGTGCAGAGCTGAATTTCAAACTGGGCTCAAGAGAAGGGAAAACATCAACGCAATCACACACCAGTCACTCACATCTTACATTCATTATCAGGTTTTTCAAAGGAATCCCCAAGGCAGCTATATTTCACAGAATTGAAGGTTTAAAATAAAAGAAAAGGAAAAGAAAACCAAAGCAACCCCCTCTACTCAAAACTGTATTTATTCTATTTTCTAAATGGGCAATAAAACATATGAAATAAAATTACTCAAGTAGACTTCAAGACAAACATGTTTTTTGGAAAATGAAAAATAAATATTAAGAAAATACATAACAAGAATAACAGTGCTACCAGGCAATTGAATGCTATCCAATATATAAATTCTTAGCCAAATACTATATAATTATATCTTACTTTTCAGGAAAGCCTGCAAAGAAATTTTGTTTTGCTGTACAGCAAACATTGTCCTTTCCTCTGTGAAAATTCTATCACTGCATGTAAGTACCAAGTATCAGCAGTAGGATGTGATATGTTAATGTGTTATAATTTTGATTACTTCAGCAGAACTGATGTGTGAAGAAATTAAAGTCTGTGCATTAGACAGATTAATAGTCTAGGATGAATAAAAGACGCAATTAGAAAACTGTTTAAATTAAGAGAATCTGCAGAGAGGAGGGGACATTACATTCATATGAATGGCAATCTACTGATTTTTTGTGTGTTTTCTGGTGTCAGACTGAAATTTGCTTTATTAGGGTACTCTGAAAAGACTTGGAAAAAATTAATAAAGACTTCAGAAGGATTTATGTATATTTTACTGATCTAATGTGCTTCAAGAAAGCCAGCAGTCAAAAGTAAGGCAACGTTTAGTAGTTCATGCAGAGAGTAAGCAATCAAAACACACATGTCTTATTGATACGTTACACGTGCAGATGAGAATGTTAAGTACAGCCTGGGAGTTGTTGGTTGTATTTATGTTCGCTTTACTGCAAGACCTCCACAGTCTTCATCCAGTACTGCCCTAATGGGAACCCTTCTTTCACATTGCCCTTTAACTCTGGTGGGAAGTATTTAATAAAAACCCCCGAGATTAAACAGATCAGAACAGTTAGTGAGACTGACTGCAGCCAGCAATGTCATTGTCATTACACCATTCAATGAATTACGCATCATTCTCACAAAGGAAATGTGGCAACCAGCAAACCCTGTTTGTGTAGGGCACAGATGGGAAAGCTCCCTCCCTCTGCTAATTGTCTGGGAAGGAAAGTCATTAAGTAGTGTTTTTCACCTGTCACAGTCCAAGAGCAAACTCAGCAGCCCTCTCAGCTGCCCACTTGTAGGGGAAGGCATAGCTGATGCTGCACCAGGTTCTCCTCTGCTACTAAACAAATGCCCTGTTCCTCAACACAAAAGAGCAAAGGACCATCCCTCTAACAATTAAGCTCCAGTAGACTCCAGTGTCATATGCACCATTAAGTTCTAGCACCACCCCAAATAAATGTTATAATTCCTGATTTTCATAGGCAGTAAATGATGAATAATCTAGAGGATGAGTTCTGCATTTGTTAGGGCATTTTTTCATTGTGCTGACAGTGCTTTAAACGAGAAGGAATCTTTATAAAAAGACATTTTAATAAAAAAAATAAAGTTAATTATTTTCAAATTACTTTTACTTTTTCATAAACCAGGCCCATTATTATTTGCACTTACTAGAAAAAAAATTAAAATATAATACTGAGAGTTTTTTTTCTGCTTTGTGCTCTATTATACTGCTTAATTTAATAGCAGCATAATTTTGTAAAATTCAAAGAATCAAATATATATACAACATTAGTGTAAATCCATGACAGACCAGAAAATCTTTAACTTCTGTGTTACGCTAGTTTAAAACAGAACAGGATTTGGATTTTGGCATTTGCTAGAATTGTTAAAACAGTTCCTACACACTTGTACTATTTCATTTGGTCATGAAATTTGCCAGTGGACTCAGAGAAAAATTAATTACTACACCTAAAAAATCTTACACAATTGCAATGTTACATCCAAAAAGAGTAGATATTGAAACTCTCTAACAGAAGAATATACCACTGTAATTATGTCTACTCATATAGAGACAACAAAGGGAAAAGAAAAAAAAAAATCCCAGAGTTATACATCTCACAAAAAATAATACATGCAGTTACTTCAGAGTACAATAGCATTCAGCAAGAATGCACAGTTCTTACAGAAACATGAGTAGAGAAGGAATAGCAAAGAGTTTTAGAGAAGGGGTTTGTGCAAGCTCAGAAGCAGACAGCATGCCCCTCCCCAAAATACAGTCTTAAAGGAAGTTCACCAGTTTCCTGTCAAACAGCTCAGCAAAGTGGGAGAGTGGACATAAATCAAATCTATAATCAAAATTTCTCCCACTGCTGCTCTTCCCTGACCTCTCCCACCCCAAAGAAAACCTCACAAATGCTTATCTGTACTTCTATATATCATGGCTGGGCTCTCCTGCACACACACCTGTCCTTGTATTTTAAATGGTTTGCAGGAAGAACAGACTTTACTTCAAAGCAATGCTGCTTTCAAAGAGCTGCTCAGCTACCAGTCTATTTTAATTTATGATTTGCATGCCAACTCTAAACTACAGAAGAATTTTCTCTCACAATGACTGGCGATAAATAATGCAGAGCATAGACACAAACTGAAAAAAGAATTAAGGAGAATAGTCCCAAAATTAATCCTATTGATAGGAAAAGGGCCATGCGGCAGGTTTGTTAAAAGGACTGGTTCCAATACCTCAGCCACTTTTCTAATTTGGCATGTTTTTCAAGTGTTGCTCTCATTATCCTTTCATTGAGTCCTTACATAATACAACAAACTAAGAATTTGAGTAAGATTACTCACTTTCTGCCTTAGCCATAGATCAAGATCCAACTGTTGTAGAAAACAGAATGAAGAACAAATGTATATTTCTTTTTAGTAAAATATTATCCATAGGGAAGGAGAGGCGATGGCTTTGTAAAACCAGTAAAATAAAAAGCAAGAGCAATGCAGGTCAGCCCAACAGCCCTCTTTAAATTCTGTTTTCTATCAGCCTCATTGGCAGTTTAAAGAAGAAACACAATGGGGAGCAGTGAAGTAGCTCTGTAGATCTTCTTGCTGAACTCTAGCCAAGTATGGAAAGCTGCATGTGAGACTGTCACTGGTCAGTCTGATGCAAGGGAAAGATGTCCACAAGAGCAGGTTCACACCAGAACTACCCAGTGCAAAAGCAGGATGGTAACAAATGGTAAAGGATCACAAATGACAAACAAAGACAAGTTTCTGTATAGTAAAGAAGGAGCAAATGCACAGACTCGAAGAGCAGCACAGTCCATGCAATAGGTCATGAAGAGGACATATTATGCAGCAACTCAAAAGGAGGTAAGGCAAGCAAGCTTCCTCTGTAGAGGAAAAAGAATGATCAGTGATGAGAAGTGCCAGAATGAAATTGTCTGTCTTCATTTTTTTCTGCCAGCTCCAAGAGCTGCTGCTGAAGTAACAATTGGAAAACAAGTAAAATATGAAGAGAGACTCCCAAAAATGTAATTTTCAGACTCACAATTTACACTTTATTGTTTGCCTACAGGGTAGGCAAATTCAAGACCATGCTGCTTTTATTTTTCTTTAATTTCTTTCCATAAAACATGATGGTAGACAAATTTGTTGCATAGACTAAATTTGCCTATTTTTCTACTCTGTGTCCTCCTTTCACTGACAATTCTCCACATAAAACTATTGTGTAAGCTCTTTGGTTTCACTGGGTTCTGTAAAGATTGCCACAATGTTATAAAACATCCAAAAGAACACACACAATCCCCCAAATTGTGAAAAGTTACTTAGTCACTTCTATCCTATTTGAAATGTTTTGTTTGTTTCTTGCTTCAGATGGAACATCTCCATTATGTTCTCAGATATCAGACACGTCTCGTGAACACAACGCTGTCAAACTATAATGGACAAAGAATTTTTTTTTCCATAATGTGTTTTGCTTGTATGAAGAACTGAGCCAAGTATCTACTAAGTTATATCATTTCCTTCAGTGAAACTAATTTAAAAGGAAAATGAATCATGGGAAAGACAAAGACGATATCAGCTATTCTATATCCACCCTGTTCCTTCCTGTATCTGTGCCTGGAAAAACCAAGCAACATAATAACAAAAGAGTAAACTCTGACCTCCTACGATGCCATTGAAGTCCACAATGTTACAGCATGAATGAAGCTGGCGCAAGGTCAAAATTTAATTTTTACCAATGCCAAAGTCTACCCCAGCATATAAATGTTTTCCAATTACTTGACAACATGAAGATAACCTTTCTGTTAAAAGCACAGTACGCCATATCCATTTTAACTGGAATTGTGCAGGTAGGCAGGAGGCATACCATAGACTTTAAACTAAGTTAATGCTTCAGTAGAGTAACAGAATAAGTGCTCTAACAAGCTGCATGAAGGATTAGTAGGAACAGCAGCAATGTATTGCCACAACCAAACAAAATCCCATCTTGTTTGCTTCACTGAGAACACAAACTTTAAGATAGGAGGGACAATGAATAAGTAAATTTTTATCATAAGTTCTCGTGTCAGGTATATTCATGTATTCTCTTAGGAAGGTCATCCTTTAGGACAAAATTTCTATGCTTGATTTGTTCCCATGATTTCTGAGGGTAATCTGTCATTCTTGTAAAATTGCATATATATATATATATATATATATAAAAAAAAAAAAAAAAACACAAACCCAAATCCCCCAAAATAACAACAATCAAAAATCCCTCAAACAAAAAAAAACCCACAGCAAACACTGAAGCATAGAAGTACTCTATCAGCAATATAAGGATTAAAGGATTATACAGCTGCTTTTTTTCTCCCCAATTAAGTATCACAAAAGTAAAATTCTTTTTAATCTAAAATTTACCACCTACACCACATAAAGTCTACATTAATGGCTCTATGGCTCTGCAGGTTTTTTCCCTGCACCCTATCTCACTAAGTACATGCTGCCTCCAAAGTCAACGATTCTCCAAAATTCATGAGAATTCATAGATAGAGAGGGTACAAAAACTGTTGCAAAAAAAAAAAAAAAAAAAAAAAAAAAAAAGATAAGTACACATGCCTGAATCACAAGTTGTGCTGATAGACAAATGATGAGAGATGAAATTTATAAAGTTATTTTAGAATTACTGAAAGATTTTTTGAAGGGTGTTCTTGTGATGAGCAGCAATCAGACTACTTTTGGCTTGTTTGTTTCTTCTTACCTCAGTAAAGAGTACATGATTTCCCAGTGCCCCCTCCACTGCTAACACATTCTCTAGTGCAGCATATGGAAATAAAATCTGTTCCCATGTAGATTGAAACTCACCACTTCAATTTGGTTTCAGTAAAATTGCATGACACTTGACCTCAATACTATATAAAACTAAGTGCTCATTTGAAACATCTCTGAAAATCTTTTTCAAGTGCTACCATTATTTACTATATGCTCATAAGGTTGTACCAGGGTGTGCAGCATTACATCACTGAATTGCCTTCCCCAAGCAGTGCCATATGACAAACACCTTTCTCTTGGCTGAGCTGCAGCACCTGTGCCTACCACTGCTATCCACAGCTTAAATTCACACCATACATAGAAATTTCCATCCATTCACTCCATCTTTTAAAATTAGGCTTTTATATCCTTATTGTTGAAAATTGATTTAAGATTAAGATAGTCTAGGGATAAAGACTATTGTGGATGTCTACCAACCTTTGCCAAACTGGAAAAAAGTTTTAAACTAGCAAATAAAAAAAAAAAAAAAAACAGATGGATTAGCTACAATATAAAAACAAAAGACAAACTTGAAGACAATTACTGATTTCCAAAACATAGATGTATATTTCACAGCTTTAAAGAGGAAAAGATCTTTCATAACATAATAGGAGCAAACAGACCATTCACACAGTGCTCTTATGTATCCAAAGAGCACTTGAATCAATCACACTGTCCTTGGCAGCAGATGAGCCAAACAGAAGATGATAGTGTGTTGCACTGCGCACTGATGTCCTGACAATGCCTCACTGACTAGACATGTAAGCTTGTGCCTCAATTTCCCAGTCTTCAAAACGAAGGTCACTGGCAGTAACCTTACTGACGTGCTTATGATTTACTCAGGACAAGCACTGCCAATGCTGGGAGCCCGGTGGTGTAGCAAATAGTGCTATGTCACATGTTTTCAATTACACGAGCTTAACTACAAGGATTAAAATACAGCCTTGTGCAGGGCAGTCCTGCAAATAAACTGCTCTGGACCTTGTTATGTGCCTAAAATGGCATTTTTTTCTAAGTTTACAGTCAATTCAGGTCACAAGCAAATAGGATGCAGTTTCACAGCCTCAGAAACAGGCTAAGAGTGACACTGACTCAGTTTGAATTCTGTTCCTTGTGCCCCAGTAGAGTATAAAATGTACTATATTTGTATTGTTGAAATATACATTCTCTGATGTATTGCACTGAGTGACACAGAGCACAAACTCATGTGAAAATATGTGCTCCATTATCCAATTCCTTAGGTGGAGGACTTTCTTTTGTAGATCCAGTTTCTATTCTTGTTTTCCTACCCACAACTTGTGTGTCAGTCAGCTGTAAAAGGACTTCTCCATCCCCACAAAGCAATTCTTCTTTTCTCCAGGTTGCTTGCACTATCTTAGAAAACAAATCTGAGCCATGCACTGAGTTTGTAACAAGGGCTGTAGCACATCTCTTTGCTTAATATGATACCATAATATTTGGTTATTGTATTCCAAGCAAAGCACTGAATCTAAAGATCTTACATAAAAAGAGCAAGCAAACCTTGTATAAGGAAAACAGAAGAAATGCAAGAAATAAATACAAAACTGAGGCATAAACAGTAGTAGTTATGGTTTCAGATAGTTGTCAGAGACTACAAAATTTAAAAAAAGAATAAAAATGTGTTTTTAAATTTATTTAATAAATCTAATGTGGCAAAGTATACATTACATTGCCAATTAAAAAAGGCAACAGCTCAGACAAAATAACAGTAGAGTTTTTCCCTTCAAGTCTCTGATAAAACAATGTTTGAGCTACACCAGCTCGATTCCAAAGGATAGCTCTATGTGTCCAGAAATTTATCACTGGCAAAGACATAAAGAAATGAAGGCAGGCAGCCAACATCCACTGAAGGGAAATAATTAACAGTACCTAAAATTACTCCAAATATACACAGCAATATAGCCATAATTTTAGAAAAAAAAAAAAATGAGCAACTAATAAAGAAATGCATACAAACAGTTTCAGCTAGAAATCTTGCTCTTTACTTTTTACCCATATAATTTTTGCATACATGCACATGCAAAATAATGAATAGTACTGAAAATTCTTTGCTTTAAACTGTTCAGTAACATGCACTATCATCTTAATCATACCCTAGGTATGTTGGCAGCAGTGCAACAAGTGGGAGTCACAACTGAATTTTCTTCTGTAAAGACCAAATCAGCCTTTAAAGACTTAGAAAGGAAAAATTCCGAAGCAGCTTGTTATGTATGAAACTATTTGTTCTTCAACAGAAAACAGAACAAGTTTCCATTTATTTAGAAGCCACTAAGGAACAAAACTTATTAATTGTTTAGAGGCTTAAATTGAATCTAAAAACCTTCTTAAATATCACTTAATGGTAATTTTTGCTGCATTATGAGCAGTAAGTTCACTTTACTGCAATGAAACATATACATATGCTGAGGTGGTAACAAGAGTACATATATTTTATTGTCCCACACACATTGAAGCAGTTATATATTCTTCACAAGATTTTTTTTTTTCCAGAAGAACACACACAGAGCGTGTGTGAGTTCAGTACCTCTCTGAACTCCCTTCTATATCCTTGAACAACATTCCAGACTGCCAGAATGATGCATTTTTCATATATATTATACTTATATTTGTTAAATTTAGGGAGCCAGCATTATTTAACACTGCACAAAACATTATCATGTAGTATATTAGGCAAAAAAGACAATGTCTACCTCCTTGCAGGTGACTGAAAATCCCTAGCAAAGTTATATTCATTTTAGTCTAAAATAATCATCCAGAGAAATAATTTTGATCCACATGAGTCTTTAACCCTAATCAGCCTTACTGCTAAATTCTTTCTTATTGGACCAAACCACAACATTAAGAAGTATTTTCTACAGTATAATGCCCTGCTATGTAGAATTACTGCAATTAGCTCTAAACCCACAAAAGATCTCATTGACTTCAGTTCAGGCATAAGAATCTGCACTGCTTTGTATTGTTAAATACTCCACACCAACAGATGCAGAACATCACTGTAAGTTGCCATTGATCCAGGAGATACTCCCTCCAGTGTATTTCAGTATCATTATTATGCAAAAAAATCATGCAAAACCCCCAAATCCAATAAAGAATTTCAACAAGATTCTCATTTTGTTTTCAAATGGGGGGGGGGGGGGGGGTGGGAAGTGACAGATTTTGAAAAGGTGCCCTTTACAGACTTGCTTGGCTATTGATGATAGATCAAATAATGTCACTTTTCCTTCTTCTCCCTGCCCCCCAACCCCTAAAAAGGCGAGGAGGTGGTCTCTTAAAATATAGCTACTTATATCAGGCTATTGTTTCCTTTCCCTCCAAGACCACCCAGCTTTTCTAAACTGAATCTCTCAGCATGAGACATATTGGAGCACTACCACTGCTCTCTATGCAAAGACCTGCTATGCTGCACTGTTTACCATCCCTACGTAAACATACTGGCTGAATACAAACACATAAGAGACTGTAAAGGTTGGGGGGAAACAGTGAAATCTTAGGCATTTGAGGAGGGGAGAGCCATGACTAAAGTCCTCTTCAAAGCTCAGGAGATTGCTTAAAAACAGGCTTTTTTTTTTTTTTAGAGAATGTATACAAAGCCTTTACGTTCTTCACGCATATGGAGTTTTGAGGCTATATCTTTAAGATGGGAGTGTAATTAAAATTTTAAAAGAAATTGGAAATTATCACATAATAACTGAATTCCAAGTTCTAGCATTTCTGCATGAGAAAAAGAGAAACCAAGGAAGACTTAAGTTCCAGTTTCCCCTGGAGGTTGGGGCAGTACACTGGGCAATATAAAACACAGGTTCTAATTACGGCTTTCTTGCTATCTACCCCATTTTCAGATTATGATGCTTCAGTTTCCCACCCAGATACTGGCCTCTATTCCTACTGGTCCTTACTGTGCTTCAAACTCTACAAATGAGAGGCAGAAAGTATGAAAGGAACTATGCTATTATGAAAATGAAGCTGGGATACCACACAAGGGATAGACACTGCTTAGGGGCATGGTTTTTCTAGCTGGCTTTGGCCAGCTGGAAACACATTAAAATGAAAGGGACAAGGTATAAGCTTCTTTGAAGAAAGAAAAAAATCACAGCAGGGAGTTGCTCAACACTGGTGCCTGCCCAGACAGCTAGATTTAGGTGCCCTGAAACACATCTTAGGCAACAAAATAAAGCTAAATTATATACACACGACCACGTCAGGCATTTTGTCCTTGGCTCATCAAAGCACAACACTGGCACCAGTGTTGTTCCGTATTTCATCAGATTTAAAATAATCAGTTTTTACTGTCATCAGCTGTATATATTGTTGACCAGTCATGAACTTGCCACCCCACACTATGTAACTGGCACAGAAGGTATCCTATAAATCAGCAGCTGCTCAGCAGTGAAGTGGGGCAGGCAAAGAACCTCCTAAGACCATGATCAAGACAGGGCACTTCTTTCTGCTATGACATGTATCAAGGAACATCTAAAGACAAAGTTATGTTTGAACTAAGACATGTCATTATTAAATCTAATTAACTAGTATCAACACAGAGTTAGACTCCAAATCATATAAAAAGAAGTGTTCACTAGACTACTGTCAGTAATAATATTTTGACCCTATCTTGATGTGGGTTATATTTTAAGATATGCATTTTTTTAAAGCATGAAAAAAAACAGATGCAGAATTACTGCTCTGTTGCTACAGGAATTTAATATTACACTTTAACAAAATGCTTCAATTTAGATGTTGGGTTTGTAGTCTTAATTTTCCTTCTGGTTCCCTTAAATATCATAAGAGTTGGAATGTGCAGTTTGTCTTGGAAACAAGGTTACTGGTTCTTTGTTTCCATTACACACAGCATAAATATGATAATACAGAAAATAAGGTAGCTAGATTGGGGGTGGGGGTGTCAACATGTGGAGTTTTCTCAGAAGCACAGAGGGACAGGATGAGTGACACCAACACAGGCTGTAATACACAAAATTCCAATGAGGTATTAGGAAATAACTTTTCAAAATGAAATAGTCAAGCACTGAAATAAGGGGCTGGTCCAGTGGTTGAATGCTTATATTTGAAGAGATTTAAAACTCAGTTGGATGAGGCTCTGCGCAACCTGCTGTACTTCCTCTAGTTGCACTGGAGGGCTGGACTTAATTCTCCAGAGGTTCCTCCTGCTTGAATTACTCTGATTGTAAAGCACCTTGAAATTCCTTACCTTCCAAATGACCACTACGTGTAAGACATTTTAAATTACTACAGTTAACAACATGGTAGGTAGTATTGTCAGCATTTCCCTGGTAGGTGAATTCCTGCTTCTCAGGTAGGCAAATAGCCCATGCATCAGTGACCTGGGAGGCTGCCTTGAACATCTTAAGCTTGCTTGACAAAAATTAATTTCTTCTTTGCAGTCTTGGCATGCTTCCTTCTCCCTCCATCCCTATCCACAGCTGTGGCCTGTAACTAGTTTTGTGCCTGTAAAATAATCAGTGGCATTAATTCTTTGTGATAACTACATCACACTTTTCCCAAGCCGCCATTTTTATGAGGTTTGATGTTGCCTGCTTCTAACCTGGGCTTTGAAACTCTCCATGTGCAGACAAAAAAAACCCAAAAATTAATTGTGCTTCCATAATTGAAGTTCAGCTACCCAGAAGTCAGCAAATTAGCTACTCATTGGAATAGGGTGTTTGCAAAAAAGATGCTTCCAAATATATTAGTAAATAGCTAAAAAGGAAGGCAGTAGATAGACTTTCTACCCCTCTGATACCTACAGTGGATTATAGTAATACTCCAATAAAACCACATCCAAAATCTATACAAAATTTCAAAACAACAATATAGTTTCTGGGAGAGAAAATTCTCTGCTTTAAAACCAACATATCTTCACAGAAATCACCCCAACAGTAAAAGACTGAATTTCATAAACATTTATAAACATTGACAATTTTTGCATGCAAATGTTCCTGCCATTTTTTGCCAACCCTCTGTTTTCTCCTAACTTGGTAAGAAGGAAAGAAGAGCAATCTCACAGGCATCTGACACTGACAACTGCATTGGATTAGGCTTTGGACAGAGTAATAAATTATCAAGATTGGTATTATGCTGTATTTTCATCAGAAACTGAACTTTTAAAAACTTCAGGAACACAAGTATAACTACAATATCACAAATACCAAAATCCATTTCCATTAATAAGAAAACACAAAAGGAGTAAAACAGATAACAGGGAGACTTTTAAACTGTGAGAAAATGCCCAAGCAGCTGTCACATTTAAAACATTTTAAGGCTTGAGTATATACAAATCTATCCATATATTTATGACACTGACTTTGTCAACTGACAGAAGATTTTCATGTCATTCATAATGATTAATTCTAATGTCTAATAAATAGTCTTACTGTATTTTTCCTCACTTCATAACTTCCAATATGAAAAGCTTACTAAACACAATATTAACACTAGACTGAGACAAAAGGAGAGGGTTTTTGCCATAAAAATGTTATTTTCAAATTATGAATAAAATGACAAAAATCCAAATATGGCCTAAAGTCAAAAGTAACCCCAAAATCAATCAAAATGTTTAATTTAGATGGCTGCCTTTTTTTTTTTTCCACTTTAATGTTAATTATTATAGCTGTTGAAATAAATACTGAAGAGAATGATTTAATTTAATGTTAAATTAGGACATCACAACGATTTCAAAACTCCATCAGAAACATTTCAAACCTGGAAATTCCCAACCACTTCCTATTAAGATTGAAGCCAGTAAAATTCTGGTGTAGCTTGCTGCTTGGGCTGTTCTTTCTGTGCATGACATGAAGTATTTCTATTGTGGAACTGCAGTGAAGAGATAGCATTCCAAAGTCAACCATTTTAGAAATTGGAATGAACTGTGAGTATATTTTTAAACTATATTTACATAAATGAATTGTCTCTGAATCAGAAGACCCTAAATAAGGAATAAAAGAAAAACCAGAAACTGTCTACATGTAACTATGAGAAGTAACATTACAGCAATTTATGCTTTGATTTTTAATTCATTGCTTTTATTGGAACAAAAAGTATTTGAAAAATGAGTGAAAAGCTAATGAGCTTCTGTTTTATGTTCTGGGTAGTGAGTCAATCTCACACTCTAAATCATCCACAGGAATCACGAAATACAAAAAGGGATGCTGTAGATCTGTGTCTCAGCATTGAATTAATTATTTTGTCCCTGGATCAAGCACATTTAATATTCAGATGTGTTACAGCTGTTTTCAAAATATACAAAAAATTCTTTAGATGTACAGGACTTAAGAGTGTTTCTATGTTTTAAAGAAGGCTCTCTGGGAAAAGCAAAATCTTTGCCTTTTCACCTACTATGTTATATGTGAACATGCTTAACACATGTCCTGGTATAAACTTTCTGCAGATTGCAGATGAGGAAATGGCCTGGGTTAATATTAACCTTGAAATTTAAGTGTTTAGGTAGGCTGAAAATACTTATTTACAAAGGAATTTTATGGAATATTTTTGCCTTGAGCACAGAATACAACTTGATCTACATGCTACCTGGTATTTATCAGCTCCTGCACACCTGAACTACCTGCTGCCTAGATATCATTGCCAAATTTTGATTTACAGATCTGAGTACCTCTACACTGCACTCTAAAATCACAGGAAAAGGAGGTGCCTCAGTTTCAGAGATTAGCTACATGCCAGATGTCACACATAACCAAGAGGAACCAAAAATGCCAACAGGAGAGCCTACTGGTGGATCTTCAACCCCCCGTCCCCTGTCAGGGGAGCAGAAACAGCAATATTTCTGTTAAATCTGCTGGGCATGTAATCAAATTTAGATATATAAGCTTTATAAATCTAAAATGTTGCTTAATGTTTTCAAGTAAGTCTCATGTTTTTTGTGTGGAAAAAAAAGCAGTTTCAACTGAGGACTGTCCCTCAGTCCAGATGATTGTAATCTGCAAGGCAGGACCATTTCCTGAGTCTGGACTAACATATTCCCAGATGCAAGAGAAATAATCTTCCATCTTTCACATCCTCACTGAGGCCTTTAAACCAGACGTGGGAAGGCTTCCCCCTTCCTCATGTTTTGGGGTATTTTTTCCCCCCTTATCTTTGACTCCCATTGTAATTCTTCAGTGTGTCAAGTTGATAGAAACAATCATGTGGATGTGGCAGACACTTTAATGCCTAAAATCAGATCTCTCAGCTCGCAGAAAATTTTACTCATCAAAATCTGAGTACTAATTGACTTAAGACATGCTGTTAGACATACTTCGATAGCATTTCTTTCTCTACCAAGTTTTGGGCCCACTAGGGTATGGGTCTCAGTATGTCACTGAAACACATGAAAATGGAAATACAAGGAGTGAGGCAGCAGAAAGCAGTTTGTCAGTGAACACTCTACAAATGCGAATAGAGTGAAAGATGCTCTGCAATGTCCAAGGACAACGGGCATCTTCTGTCACACCATGTTCCAGAGCAGAATCTTTTACATATTTCAAGTGATCACAGTTATGTATGCTTCAGTGGTTCCCCAAACAGAAGTGCTTTCACTTGCAGCCTGACACAGTCCTCAAAGACTGGGAAAAGGAAGTCCAGGAATGCAAAACTTTCAGAAGTATTGCAACAGAACTGGGAGATCATTCACAGCCTAAATCTTTCTTAAAAGCCTCAGGTGATCATTAATATATTAGATGCTTTTACAGAATTCATCATGTCTCAGCTGTTAATTAACTAACAGATTTACTATAACTTGATCAAGCACAAACAACCAGCTTTTAAAGAAAATTCATGTTCTGGAGAAAACAGTGATCTTCATACTTGATTGATCTCTTACACTGGCTTTCACCTCCCTCATTTTCTTAATGAAGTTGTTATTTTGTAAGTATATTTTAGTGCTAATTGGAGTAGTTGAGAAATTAACTTTAGTTGTCTCAAGCTACTAGTAAAGAATTTCAGTCCCATCTAGTTTTATAGGAGAACAGGACCAGCATTGAAGGCTACAGGAATTTATTGCAACAGAAAAAAATTGCTGGGGTATTCACAGAGACTAACAAGTCATGGTCCTACTATTTTCCCAAAAAGTTATTCACTTATTAGAAACAAACCACCTATTTCATATTTCTGGAACTGGCAGTTGTTTTTTCGGTGGGTCATTTTATTTGTTTGTCTTCTCCTCCTAGGCCATGTTTTGGGGAGATCTTTCCCCTCCTTTAACTACAGCAAGGATGAAACAGGTAGCTTAAATTGCTGAATAGCAATTTCAACAGAATTGCTGTTCATGTAAATTACCTACCCCCTGTGGCATGTTTACTAACCAATCAAAATATTTTCATCAGACAAAGCACTGCAATAAGTTTAAATGAAAATAAGGACAACCACAACACAAGACACATAATAAGAGATTTGTGCACAGCATGGAAAGTATCTTATAAGTAAGAAAATTATGTTCATGTTTTAGAGTGCAGAATTTTCAGAACAATGTAGCGTACTTATCATTTGCTGCAGTACAGTTGTTTCCAACAACTTAATGAAAAAATTCCAATAATAAGTTGCTATTGGAATTGCTGGGAATAAAAAAAAATAATCTGCTTTTCAAAGCATTTGAAAAACCACACATATTCTGTGAGAGCAGATCTTTTATCACAGTATTGCTATAAAAAACACTTACTGAAATGTACATTGCAACCCAGCCAAAAAATTCCATCTAACTACTTCTGGGGTCCATTGCAAGTGCAGATGGAGTTTAACACAGCTCTCAAAAATTATGGAACAAGGCACACACACCAAAGCTGAACAGAAAGGAAGTGTAAATACCCTGTAAAATAACTTTACATCCCCTCAACAGACAGATGTTAAAGACCCTAGTTGCTAGCAGGCTCAGAAAGTATCTCTCTTGGTTTTCTTCTGTTTATTAAAGAAAGACCACACCCAGAACAGCACAATAAACTACAAATTTGGAAAATTATGTCTATCCCAAGCCAGGGTAGAGTCCCTCAGTTTGCTTTGTTCTGTGAACTGATAGTCCCAGCAATTTTCCCCTTTGGATTTGTTAATATTTTACATATGTATATGTATGTATATATGTGTGTGTGTACACATACACTTATATACCTATTTGGATATAAAAATGTAAAAAACCAGTACTGACATCTTGAATCAAGATACAATAAAATTTCATCCCTCTTCAAATCCAATTTTCTGATATGCTGGCATTTGGCAGCTCACTGGCTGCCACAGTGTTAACCAGTCTCTGTTCAGACTCGTCGCAATGCAGGATCCTCTAAAAGCATGCAGCTGAAGCTGATGATTGCCTACAGCAGCAAATTGCTGGAGGCAGGAAACAGTCTTGTGTCCCTGCTACCTGCTTCCCCATTCCTGCTTTCGAAGGAGTGAGATGGCTGATGGTGATGCTGAAGAAGAGGAGTGACTCCTCTGTACATCAGCGACTCCTGTCTGGGGCAGAAAAGAGCGAGACCCACCCTCCCTGGTAGCCAGTCTGCCCCAGCTCCCTTGTCTGTCCCTGCCTCTCTCAACAATACACTGACATACTGAGCTACCCAACCCAGGCTCAGCTTAAATCTATCCCCCTGTATCACATCTGTGCTATGGAAACAAGTACACCATGGAAGAGTGCATTGCCACAAGTCCTTGACAGGCAAGAAGCAGAAGACAGCTGGTCCAGCAGTTCCCAGCCACCTCCATTACTCATCCAGCTTGAATGCATGTTCATCCATCCAGAGAAGGCCAAATGTTTGAGATACATTAAGATAAAGAGGATGTCATGGAACTAGTGGGGACAATACAGAGGCAAAATACAGGAACGTGCCACTGTAAATATTGTGAATGGAAAGAGGGAAAGACCTTATACACAGGGAAATGTGCCATGATCTGTCATAGTCCATCAGGCAACCTGATCTGTACATTCTGATTAAAGAAAATGGGAGAAAAATGAAAGCATTAAATTGAAGAGACTACAATTTTAACTCTTTTTGCTTTTTTCAAACAAAAAAACCCCAGCGGGAACAAAAAAAAAAATCAGTAATTGCATAGAGAAGTTAGAATGAGTGTGACTTATCTTGCAATATATAAGGAGTTGTGCAATGAAACTGAAGGCAGAGAAAAAAACTGATCAGTATTGTTTTGAAGAATTAAAAAAAAAAAAAAATCAAAGTAAGAGCAAGGATATACCTAAAGTTTTGACAGCCGTAACTTGCACAGCTGTCAAGGATACTCAGATTTTGTGAAACCAACATAACATCTTGAAAAGTTATTAAAATCTTATGTTTTATGGGTTTAAACCTGCCTTTAAATATCTCTAATTAGAGTGAAAACAGTTGGAAGAAGAACTTATATGCCTACTGTGCCATTTTTACAACTTTAGTTATCGGATGCTGTCAAGTACACTGTCAGAGCCAGGACACCAGCCAAGGCAGCACTGGCAACTGGTATTCCCACAAACAAAGGGCTCATTCCTCATCACTGAGGCTTCCCATAGCCATCATTCTGCAAAGTCAGTGATTCTTAAATCGGGGTTAACAAACCAAAAGAAAAACTGGAAAAAAATACTGTGCTGCTGGAACTGGATTCACACACAACAGAAAGTTGGAAATTGCGAATCTGTATGCTGTACTTCATTAAGTACACTGAATTTTGGTTAAAAGTTTAAACATTAAATTATGGTATACAAAACATAGTAAGGACTTACTTTGGGGGAAAAAAAAAAAGCCCTTATGTTTTAAATTTATCCTCATTTTTTTCTTTTTTCCCAAACCAGGGAACATTTTAAAAAATTGCATATAACAACTTTGTCTTAAGTAACTATTATAGCATTAGGAGAGATGTAGCTATTCAGTTAAAAAAAGAGCTGTATGATCCAAAGTGAAAAATTAAGCCCAGTGTTGAACTGAAAAATTCTCCCTTGAAATGGTAAGAATAAAAAACCCAAAAGTAACTGATTCCTGACAGATCCTGAGATTATTTTTATTAGTATTTTGCATGGATACTAACAGCTACCTCAAGCTTTTTTAAAACACTGCACTCTGTTTTATCTACGATTACAGATGAAAGAAAAAATTTCAGTACAGAAAATTAATGAAAAATAAGCCTTGTCTTTTTGCGTTACCAGTGGTTTAAAATTTTTCCTGAATCTTGGCTGAAACCTCCCTACCTCCACAGAGACAGGTTAATTTGAGTCTGAATATCTTGAATCCTGACTAGCTAGTACAGATGGCAGCATGGCTTAGAGCCCAGGGTCGAGTTTAAACTCAGCTAGTGTTTGCCCATTTTGTAGCAAAACACTCAGAATCCTCCAGTACCCTTCCTGCAACCCATAAGAAATGCTAGCTTTAGAAAGGCTTCCCCATAAGGAAGCCTAGTTTTCCACACCTGGCTGGGATAACCTTAAGGCATCTCAGGCCTTGGGAACATAGTTACAGACACACTGTTCATCAACTAGTACAATAGCTACATTCGAAGAAAGAGATAAATTAAACATTAAGGTTACAAGCACAAACTTACAGTACCTGAAAATGTGTTTCCTTGTCTCTATCACTTTGGATGGTAGGGTCAGGATGTAGAGCTGATCAGATACAACTATTACACCCTAAATTAACATTCTACCCTAGTAAGAAACATTGGGAAGGCCACCAAAGAATCAACTTTCAGACATATTGAGGCCTCAGGTGAGATCAGCCATAGGAGCCCCACATCTCTGAAAACTGCAGTAGGTGGCCAGATTTACCTGCAGCCATAGAAATGGGCTGGCTGCTCATTCTGTAAGTGGGTATCACACACAGCCTTTTCCATCCCACATGGGCAAGATGGGGGAAGTTGAAGCAGTGCTGTGAAAGCAACAACACTTGTATAGAAAATTCATGCCTGCCTAGAGGCTTCAAAAATTGGTACCTACATTTCCATTAATGTCCAGTCTTCATCTGTGGAATTCTGTGAAGTGTCTGTAGTGTACAGCTTTATTAAAAAATAGAAGGTGTATTTAGTCAATATCTTTTCACTGTTTACTTTCTTTTTACTGACACTGCTTGGGACTGTACATGTTTCTATTTCAAGTTTTCCAGTGGCTCTTCTGAAGAGTAAACCCAGAAAAACCTGACCATTTGCAGCACTACACTGATTTTAAGAGAGGAATGACAACATATCAAGTGCAAACAGAAAAAGTAAAATCTAACAAAATCTCAACCACTTGTATTAATATGCTTATTAAAATAAAACACATACAGTAGCTTCTAGTTCTCATACCACTATTTACAAATGACTTTTAACCTTCCATTCCTATACCACATTTTAATCTCCAGTTAAGTACATCTTATAGCCTTCAATAAACTTGCCCTTCCACATGTCTGCTAGGCAGAGAAGTGCTATTCTCCCATGCTTCATAAATATAGTGCCTGGAAAATCATTATTAAAACCATTCCTGTGAATGCTCAGGTCCTAATTCATGACTTCTCTGGAAGGATTTAATCAAACCAAGATGTCCGATAATCAAGAAAGTTCTTCCAATAGGCAAGAGCAACAGATCTTTCACAACCCCTTAGATGATGTGCCAAGACAAGTTCCTTCCCCGTGTAATAGAAGCCACAGGAATCAGAGTTTCTGATCAAAGTCCAACACCTCAGCACTGCCAAAAGCTGACAAGCCTTTTTTCTCCTCTTTCCTGAAAGGAGCTCTGTAATCACACTGGATTTTAATAGGATAACTATCTCTTGGACTCAGACTGAACTCAGTTGTATTAAGCTATGATTAAATGATATGACAGTTGCTACATATAGCATTACTTCATATATTTATTTTTAAAGCATGTTGAGATTCTTATGCAATCTACTACTATAGTCCGGGTCAATGGGATTTTCTTAATACATAGAAATTTCCCTTTTGTCAGGGACATTGTATGAAGCTTGAAACAGAATACTCCAAAAAGAGCAAGTGACAGTTCTGCTCTATTTGCCAGTCCAGAGTATAGATACTGAATTTAACAAAGTTATTCTGTTTTGACCAGCATAACCATGAAGAGGCTTTAACTACCGGAAACAAGTTCTCCTGTACATTCTTTCATACTGTGGGGCACTGCTTTGAACTTTTTCACAGCCAGAGCACTTAGGAAACTCATGACTATGAGTTCCTTCATCAGGATTTAGGGACTGAAATAACAAACTGACCATGCAAAAAACTAGAGCAAGTCTGGCAAAGTATACCTGCTCATGTTTTGCATTGCAGCTTACAGACAGAGTGTTTTCAGCTCACTAGCGAGACACATTCCCATCAGTGGGAACATAACCTAAGGTCATGTGAAATCTTTAAAATTTGAAAGCATCATAAAACTGTTCTTGAGTAACAAAGAACCAGTATTAACAGGGTCTCTTGCAGCCAAAAGAAAGGAAACTTATAGATGATACTCTCTACAACAATTCACACTCAAACCAGAGCAGAGGGTGAGAAGGAGGAACATCAAGATCCATGCATGTGACTTTCCACAGCTGTGCTGATGCTTTGCTTCCTGCAGAGTGGAGGGACAACCACACACACAGACTAAGCAAATCACACCTTAACTGAGGGACTCATGTGGACAAGGGTCACTCCAGCCAGCCAACATCCTACATCAGTCATGTGTTTTGCTAAATAATTTCACACCACTGAGACCCTTCAAAAATCTAAGGATTGTTCTCATAGAAACTTTTAAAACTCCTTACCAGTTTTGGATGTTCAGTTGACTTTTAGATGTTATTCAGTTAGGGATACCAGAGGAAGTAGAAGTTCAGGAATAACATATAACAGTCTGGACTTCTGAGCTTCTTACCTCTTGTATTACTGATTTATAGTATACAGCCACAGCAATACCCCAGAACTGGTTTGTGCTTCATTTACCAGGAGAAAAGGCTAAACACTGACCAAAAAGATCTAATTGTCCTCGAGAGGAAGGACGGTTGCCATAACATGTAGCCTTAAGATGAAAAGTCAGGAGAACCTCAGGACACAGAGAACTGCTCTTTCCTGAGTTCCAGTTCTTCTGTTTGAGCTAAATCACTCAAACATGTGTGCCAATGACCTAATTCTGTTTTCTATAGATGTATTACTTATGCAAGAGAGACTATAACAACCTCTTCACAACAATTCCCAGTCAATTGCAGAGTTACATATTTAAAATATGTACAGTGCATAGTGAAATGTAATAGTGAGAAAACATGCAGAACCCAAATTAGCAGAGGGATTATAATCCAAGTTATACTGCCAGTAACATCTCAAGTCAGTTAAAACAAATCTATCAGATTGCATACTACACATTTATGGAAATTTTAGCATCTACAGAGAAATGAGTTAGCTTCCTGAGGCACCAATATTTTCAAATTTAAGGTGTTATGGAGGCATAAAAATATCATCAATAAATTATAACATAAACCTGTTATTTAGCATAATTTTTCTTTTAAATCTACCAGATGGGGAAAAAACCTATTTTCTCTCACAGTTCTCATCACTCAATAGTCACTTATTTTCCCACAATATTCTTCAACCAAATAGGATCTAACTACTTATAATAGTGGAATAATCACAGTTAATATTTTGAGAGCATTTTTATAGGAAACAATTTTCACTGTATGCTTGGACTTGTATCAAGAACAGTTCTTGTAAATCTAATGTTTTGTGATTATTAAGGTGCAAACTGCTGACATGAGGCCTTACAACTTGTTGTATTAGCTTAACTCTCAGCAAGGACTAAATCACTCAGAGGTGTACAACAGAGGTGTATTAACAGAGGTGTGGGTATAACATGCCATTATTTTGAATTTTAAGGTTGTAGCAGACCTGCTAAAACTATCATTACAAGCTAAACTAAAGAGAACCAGACTTTTTATGCCTGCCTATGCATGAATTGCTTCTTATGAGCAGGAACAATGGGAACATGCAACAGATTCCTCTGTATCTGGTGATATTTAGGTCTGTTTGAAGCAGTTCCAGTCAGCCTAAGGCTACCAGTGTGGTGCTGACCACACACAACCTCTCAGCAACTGTTGTATGAGAAAATGCTGTGGGCTTGTGCACAAGTGGAACCAGCTTTTTCCTACGCATTATTGGCCTGATACTCTTCCCAACCAAGCTTTTGATTTTTGCTGACTGATTTCAGTCAGAGATGAATTTTAATCCCCAAATACTCTCATTATTTTAAAAATCCTTAAGATAAAACACACAGTCATCCAAAGACAGAGAAATGAGTCTCCCTCTCTAAACAGAGAAATCTTATACTAACAGAAAACTTGGGGAAAAGAAAAAAAACAAGTCTCTGTAAATTACCACTTTGCAGTGAAAAAGCTAATGCGTATTGCAAAACTGAATGGATTTTACTTTACATATTATATCTAAAATGTATCTGTTCATATCCTGGCACAATCCAGCCAGACAAGAAACTGTTTACTGTCCTGCCAGCAGTTACTTTATAGTTTGCACTGGTAGCTTCCCTTTAGTTTGAGCACTAATTTAGCCGAAAAAGCCAGCAGACCAAACTCTTCTCCTGGTGAAGTGGTCTTTATTCACCCTCACCACCACCCACACACTCACTTCAAATGTTACTGCTTGGCCAGGGAACAGGAAACAAATTAGTTCCCTTTGCACTGCTTAAATGGAAGCAGATTATCCCGTATTATTGCCAAATGGGTGAAATTGAAGTCACAAGATGCAATCACGTGCTTGATAATGTTTGTACACATGATGATCACACTTTCTAGTAAGCTAATTAGGGTATTTTGGCACATAACACCCATAAATATCTTAGAACATATCTATGGTTAGATATTTCTAAGAGAAATTATGTGCTATGCAAAAAACTATTCAGCTAGAATAAATAGAGGAGATCGGAGGCTGTTCTTCAAGTTATTGCCTCTATGAAACAAAAAAAGTTAAAATGAAGAGCTAAAGTTTAGATTCTCCTTGCAACATACTTGTCTTGCAGCCAGACAAGAATCGTTTACCAACCTAGTGGACAATGTAATCCTGTAATCCCTGCGATGCAACCCAAAAACCCACGTGCCAACCAAAGTATGTGGCTAACTCAGAATGGAGGACTGCTTGTCATTCCACAAGACCAGACAGTATTAATGTCAGTGCTGGATCTTCCTAACTACTACTTTGTTGTAGTTTACTATAATAATGAAAAAGAAATGTGAAAATAAAGGCTTTTTACAATTCTCACATTAAGTGTTAAAACCCCAGAAACATTCATCATGTCTCAGAATTCAAGCTAACATTTTTTTATGGGGCTTCAAACAAGAAAACACACTGAGTACAGTAATGAACAATAAAATGGATAGAAACTGCCGATTTTATGCAAACAAGAAAAATTAAAATATGTACCACAGAATTAATTAAATGGAATTAAGACTGTTTTGCTGCAATTTTCTCCAATTTCATGACACAAACAGCAAAAGAAAGAAATAATTTTTTTCCTCCAATTTTAGAGATCAACATACCCTAAAGTATCTCCACATATTTAGGCAAAATTCTGCAAATGCCAAACCCTAAAACTTTGCTGTTTATCTCCTGCTGGAAGACATACAAATTATGGTGAGCAAGAAATGTTTACTGCTTCTCACATCACATACTTCTGAGATTAGATATGTGCATGTGTGTCTGTGTAGAAATAAATGTTCATGGTTGCAATTTTCTTTAAACCTTACTAAAGCAGCAGCAACACTGCACTCCATCTTTCCTCACACATCCATATGAAAAATTTCCAGAGATAGAGACAGGAGCTCATTAGCAAACTGAAGACAAGTAAGATGAAGCATCCTTAAATTATTATTTTCCCATTAATTGCTTTGACATTGCAAGATAAAAATCTGTGAAGAGACTGTCACAGCAAAGCAGTGTCTATAACACATTATGTAAAGATAATAAGCCTTTAGAGATCAGATTTTAGTCTGGTCCCTCAGGATGCCACCTATTTCAATTTGTCAAATAAAAATAGCTAAATAGCTAAGAAATTAAATCAGCATTAGTGTATGCTTAAATTGTTAAGCACTGAGAATTGTTATAGATGTATTGTCAACCATGTGTTTTGTATCTAGCTGAATTATCATCAGTTTATCTGATGGTAATTAAGAATTCTCATGTACATGTTGAAGAAATCAATTTGCATGTTACATAAGCCATAGTGCATTATGGCTTAATAAAGATAAAATCCACATACACCCATTTTTTCTTCCTAGACTGAATTATGCTTCTTTAAAAAGAAAATACTTTGTATCATGTACAGCTTTCTATCTTACATTAACAACATCATAATATGCCTGATTAAAATATCAAGGAGTGCTTATATTGTGCTCCCTAGGCATTCCAATTTCTTATTTCCTCTATCAAGCACAATCAATAATTCATTGCAAAAATATGTGCTTCGCATTTGTTTTCAGTAGTCATTCCATTGCCCTTTCACTAACATGAAGATGGCCATAATCCAGTCTTGACAAGTACCCATCATATTAATGCCTTTTTAATCAACAAGGATGGAACTCCTGTCAAGTTCTAAATAAATTATGTCTAAAGCACCTTCAATACACAAAAGCATCTTTCTCTCAATACATTTCAGTATAAATGGGTTTATTATGGAAATCTGAAATTAAAAAGCAGTGGGCAACAACATAAGAAAAAGTAAAAGAGAATACATAAGAGCAGGGGTTTTAGTAATATGTTGAAATACCAACATGATATGTTGAAATACCAGGGCTTTTTTTTGCTTTGGGTTAGTGGGGTCTTTTTCAGTTTGCTGGGCCTTTGATTTATATTCCAATCCCTGTCCTCCCCAGTACGATATATCCTCCCCAAAAAGATAGGAACTCTCAGGATTACTAGTTCTTTTTCCTCCCAGCACTGTCCCACTGCCACCAAAATGCTTCAGCCCAGTTCTTTCCCTCTTGCTTTGCACACTCCTGTCTGACAGCTTCTTACACAGCATTGCCTCAGGGCAGCACAGGGTTCACCAGGAGCACAGCAAAACAAGAGCTATGATTTCAGTTTCAATGCTAGTCCTTCACCTGGGAGCAGCAATTGCAGCCAAATGAATCCAGCTTTAATGACGTAGCTCCAGGCTAACGCCTGTTAAGTATTTCGGGGCAGGGGGGCATATGTGCCCAGACTGGTCAGCACTAGAACTAAAATACGCAGAAAAATGCTCACACACAAATTCAGAAAATTCAGAAAATCCTGAAATGAGAATTCACCAGTACTAACTTCAATCAAGTAAGTTTTCTCTCCCTTGACTTCCTCCAGGAGCAATGAATGAAGAGAGCAACTCAGCAGGAACCTAACTTTGATCCTTTGAATCAGTCCAGGAAAAACTTGTCTCCCATTAATTACAGAGAAGATTAACTTCATTCAAAATCTCCCCTTTGTCTCTATTCAGCCCATGCTAACAGACTTGAAAAGTTTGTAATTTGGCAAATGAATTATAGAAGAGATACCCCTGGCAAAAAGGCCACCTGCTTCTAAATTTCAAGGCAGTGCTCCAATTATTGATCTCAGTAGATAAAGCTAATTATTATTATTAGCTGCCGGAATTATTTTCAATGTAAAACATTTTTTTCTCCTCATCTTATTTCCAGAAACTGCACAATAGTTTAGTCCAAAAATTTAAAACCACAAATAATAAAAATTATAACAAAGTTATAATTGAATAAACACACACATGCATAAATCTTATGATCAGGTCCCATCAAAAATATTACACCTTGACTGCCGCAAGTCATTCCAGTGAGGTACAAAATGACCACACAACAGGGAAGAATCATACAGAGCAATCCATTCTCAGGGATCACTGTGAAGTGCTATTAAATGTTATCACCACTAAGCACATAGAATTTTTCTTAACCCAGACCCTTATCATCAAAAATAAAACTAAAATAATGTGAAGGCTGAAAGCTCTGCTAAATGCCCATTCTCAAAACTTCCAAAAAACCACATCTCTCCCCATAAAGACAGTGCCACCACAATGCCCTCAGATCTACCCCTCCTCCCTTCCCTCCTTGCCCCAAGAAAAGGAAACAGCCTTGCAGCAACATACATTAATTTAGCTGCATTTCACCAGATGCTTTTTAGGTATAAATTTATATCTTTGCTATTAGTACAAAATGAGACAATAAACATATTCAGAGCATATAAAATTGCAATTCAGTCCTTCATTTTAGCAGTATTCAAACATTTCATCAATGCATCTCACCTTTTACTGTTTTTCTAAGTGTATTAAATGACCATATTATAAAATTTTTATAACAAAAGTCTCTTAACATCTTAGGATCTTAAAAATACATTTTTAAAAAGCTGCCCGGACTATCAAGGCAAAGCAAGATAACTACTACACAACTGAAGGAAATCTAAAAAATATTTCTGATCCCTTTCCATATGCCACTCATTTCAATAAAGAGAAACAAAGACATTATACTTTTCTAATAATATGTGATGAAAAACTTCTTACTATTATCTGTGGCTGGGTTTTGGAAAAGTTCATGGGGAGCTGATAGTCATGTGGTAGCCTAAATGTTTTCAATTTTTTTTAAACCAATTAAAAGACTATTTATGTTAATACATCCATATTTACTGAAGGCTTCTAGGCATGTCCTTGAAATAAGCTTTTGAAAATCTGCCAGACAAATGAAATTGCATATCTTCACATTGTCTCGTCTGGGTCATGTTGGCTAAGCATCTCCTCACTAAAACTGGACTTCTCCCACTCAGGCTTTCTGATTACCATCCATAATTACCCCTTCCCTCCAAAAAGACTATAATTCTTTCTTACAAACAAGAAATAGAATATGTTTTGATATTTCACAGAGATCAGGAAAAAACCCTCTACAGAGTTCCTGCTTTCCCATATATTGCTTCTTTTTGTAATTGATCCTATTAGGTTCCATCTACCAAACTTAATAGCATTGGATGAACATATCTGAGAAGAGAATTCAGCAAAAAGTTGTTACAAAGTATGGCAGTGGGTCAATATTTAGATTTCTCTGCCAAGGGCAGTAGAGTGTTGAATATATAAACATACTGCTGGGCTTCAGGGTTGTTATATGCCAAGTTATTTTTTTCCCACATATGGGCCATAAACTTACTTCTGAAAGCAGAGGCAGCAATCATAGGCTTTAAAGCAGCTTATGCAAGTTAGCCACTGCATGCCCCATTGACTAGGCATTTCATTCCTCAGCTTTCCTTCACAGTCCCCTTGCATAATGGATGCCATACATATAAATTCACGTCCCCATACATCAGATTTCTATAGTTATTCAGCTGTCTCAGTGCCTAATTGGATTTTTAAAAGCACTGAGTAATTTAACATTTATTGATTTCAATGGAAGCATGCATTCATGTGATTACCTGAGTCTGTAAGTACACTAACATCTATAATTTAACTGGACTTACAATGAGATCACCTAATTGGATAGTCCAATTTTGTCATTGCTAGTGGTGTGACTTCCAAAGATGCTGAGTCTTTGCAAATCCAAGGGACTCAGAATTTTGTAGATGCTCAGCACTTCTGAAAAAGCAGACACTAAGCTTACCTGCCTTAATCAGAAGAAGAAGGCTACCTTTGATCAAGTATGCTTGACACAGCATGTTTATTTGAAGTGCTGAAGTGTCATGCACTGTATACTGAGAGAGTCTGCCTGAATAGGAGACTAAGGGGTCCTTCCACATTCATTCAGCACAGACCTAGCAGCATTCTAGCAGCTGTGTTTAGGTAGTCTGGAAGAACAAAAACTGATTCATATTTCAAAGATCCTTAGCACATACATCAAAAAATAGAAGGTCCAGACTGAATTGACTTCAAAAACCTGTTTTTGCCAAACATACTGTAGCCTCCATGCTGTCCTACACTTCGAAGAAATGGGACCAAAGACACACATCCATTTCTGTGAGACCCATTTTGGAATTTATTTATTTATGCCTGCTTGGAAATTTAGCTGGCATATCCCTGTTGCCCAGCTTGTTATCTGTATAGCTAGAATCTACTATACTGGAGACATCCTGATGGAGTAAAAGTATCTAAACACTACAAACAGCTAATGTCAAAGGAATGAACCAAAGGAAGGAAGTCAAAAATTCAAGCCCATACAGGAGTTTGTCAGGGAGATAAAGACTACTATTTCTTGAAATCATCTCACCTTTAAAACATGCTTTTAACCTATGCCCTTCAGGGAGCTCTCAACCCTAGCCAAAAATGGAGCTCAGTACAACAAATTATCTGTCCATCCAATGAACTATTTGTCCATCCTAGAAGGAAGTTTCTCATTAAGTTGTGGTAATAACAAAACTGTATTTCTTCAGCACTTAATGTGGAAATCTATAATATAGAAAACATTTAAACAAGATAGGGAAAAAGTTCTGTCTCATTCAAGTAGTCTTACTAGTGCTAGTGTAAGGTGCAGACTAACACAGCAGTGATAGTTATGTTGTGCTTTTTAAAAAAAAGATGAAAGAGATAGAAGTAACTATTATAAATGTAGCTTTGGTCAGGACACAAAAAGGGTCAAAATCAAGATATTAATAGAGCCAAGACCACTGCTTCCACTGCCAGAAAACAATTTCAAAAGTACAAAATACAAATAGTCTTGTAGATCAGCAGATCTTAATTCTGTCTCTGAAAAAATTCTAGATGCAGGTTTTGCACTGCACTGGTCCATGGATTTGAATCCATGAACACACCGAGATCTAGTTGGATAGCAGGATTCTCCAAATGCTTTTTATACTACAGACTATGCCTTAACATAGTCTTACATGCATCTTTCATAGGAGCTGACAACTTTTCACAAGTCTTATAACATCTTGTCAAGGTAAGTTACTTACGTACAAGAGCAACATTAACAATGTGATTTTGCCTTCATTTCAACGCAATTTTAAAATTGAAAATGAAGAGAACATGTACAATTAGTTAGCTCTCTAAGGATCAAATACTTGCCATATAATTACCAGATCATTAGTAACTTGTGAACCACAGAGTGAAAATCTTTATGACACAGTTGAAATTCAAGAAAATAAGTAGGTGAACAGTGAGTTTTGCTCATTTCACTGAACTAGTCAAAAAAATCTTAGCTCTGTTGCCTTAAATCTACAGTATATACAAGGGTTAATCTAATAGCAAGGGATATTTAGTAGTATTTTATAAGTAGGTAATGAATAGAGCTCGGAAGGTAGGGCAGCCGATTTAGAGGAAGAAGAGGAAATCAAGGAGGGGAGTGGGGACATGTGAGAAAGAAAAACGGTTTTCGCATTTCTGATTAGCCAGATTCTAAAGATTCTTTAGTCAAAGAAAAAATGTAAGATGCAACTACACAAAGCTCTCCACTCCTAAATCATATGTTAATGTCTATTTTCCAGATAGTCCTGTTTGCTTGGTTAGTCACATGCAGACAGCTATTGATACAGTGCAACTGTAGGTTTCTGCACAACATAGTCCAGACAATGAACACTTAACTGTTATCTTTAGCTCAGTCTTTAGCTAGAAACAGAATTATACCCCAGTCTTCAGTTCCCAGAACTCAGCTGGAAACCAAGCCAATGTAATCTCAAAGCTCCCTAAAATATCTGTGTGAACACTAAATAAAATGGGCAGAAGCTGAAGGATGAAGAATGAGGTGTTTCCTCCATAAAGCCAGTTTTGCTCAGGTCTGAATTCCTATAATGTTTAATTCAAAGCACTTGTTTCTTGTTGCCAGTAGTTTGTGTTGAGTTTGATGCCAGCTGGCAAAACCCAGCCTGTCACCTTAGTAAAACTACCTTCCCAAACAGCCCAAGCCCACAGCAAAATGTCAGTACGGACAAACGCCAATTGAGAACATATGCCCTCGGCTCCTCTGACACTGTCCTTTCACAGTATAGCACCTTCCTCAGCATGGATGCCTGGCACTGGGAAAAGCAGCCAACTCTGAATATGTTCCAATAATACAACAACACTGGCAGCTGGCAAGTTTTCAGAGTGTTGTGCACACCAACACAGAAATAGATGGGGTGTGGTTTGCATTCTAGGATTTAATTAAAATTAATACAATTTTCTTGAGGCTTAAATGCCTCCTCCTTACCTTCTTTTGTACCTGATAAATTAAAAGGGAGGAAATTCTAAGAGGAAGGAGGGAGAAGAAAAATAAAATAGATCCTTGTAGGTGAGGAAGACAATGTGCTTGCAAAAATGCAGCCATGGTAACTTAGCAATTACATCCCAGGCTGTTGTACGATTATTAGAACTGACGAGGTCACGCATACCTTGGCTTCTATAGAACAGAGAGGGAAGCATGAACATCAGTTTCAGTACTTTTAGATTACCACAATTTCATTACTGAATAAACTGATAATTGCTTCAGTCATGAAAGAAAAGATGCCAAATAACAAGTTTTAACACTCATCCTTGAAAAATCCACTTTTCCAAAAGAAGTTACAAACCAAGCAGACCAGCACAGCGCACACAATGAATCCTACATATCGCAGTATGCAGAGAAATGTTTTGGGTGTTTTTTTATTGCTCAAACCTGTGCACATAGTGTGTACACAAAACAGTTCTCATTCCTGTCTGAGAAATGGTCAGATTGAATCAGATAGGCTGACTTTGCCAGACTTGACCCAAATGACAGCACATTTTCAAGCTGCACTGCAAGGCAGCATGCCACAGATAAGTACACTGTGGTAAGATCATGACTTACTGCCACAAGGTAAGTAGGTTTTGAAATTGAAAGCAATTGAGCTATTTGCATGTTTGTACGGTAACATTCATTTCTGCAGGAGCTTTTTCTGGATCATTGGAAAGGAAGCATTTGAATACCATTCCCTTAGATTTTAATGACACTTTATGTCATTACATGTACATCAGGTAAAAAAAACCCAATAAAAATAGCTTTTTACTCAGAGGAAAAGATACAGCTTAAATAAATCAGGCTCTTGCTTCATATACAACTAAACAAACAAAAAATTCTAGTTCTTGGTTTGCAAAAAATCAACAGCTAATATTGCTGCTCAAGGGATAGTATCTCAGTAGACATCTGGAAAACCTACTGATTAATTAATAGATTCATTAATTAGACAGCTGTAGTGTTAGAAGAGAATTTAATTGTTTGGATTAATAACCCCACTAATTAGTCCTAAAGAAAATCATCATCTACCCATAGAGACGAGAAAACACTGACTTCCTAAATGCCCATCTGCATGATTAACTTCACATTTCCAGAATGTGTTAACTAAGTCCTGACAGACTTACAACTGTGCCTTATGAACATCCAGAGCAAATCTAAAGGCTATGAATTTTCTGGTATATAGCATACATACGTACACACACCACTGAAGACCAATGCTACTAACAATCATTTACCTATTTCTTGATTCTGAAGTATGGCCCTGACATGGGAATCTGAGAAAAACAATTATAAACATTAAGCCTGTGTGGGGGTACATAAACACTGAGGCAGCTTATGAATATTACTTAATTTTAAATCATCAAGGCATGCAAGTGACACACAACAGTGAAGAGGAGCCTATGCAAAATGATGACAGGGTTGTAGGTTTGTGAATAATCTTATTTGTCTTATCTCATCAAGATAGACATATCCCTTTCTAGAAAAGAAATGCTGAAATTATATGAGGCATTTCATATGAGCCATAACAATCTAAAATATGTGACAGCCAGCTTAGAGTTCTGTTTAATAATGAGCTAAAGACCTCATTGCAGAATGTTCTTGTCAAAAGAGTTGAATCTGACAGTATGTCTGTTTGATGTTAAATATGCTAAAATTCACATGCTGGTTTTCCTCCTTTGTGTCTGAGTTGCCAAATGTATAATGCAGGTAGTACATCAAGGAGTATCGTCAAAATAAATTAATGAATTTTGTGAAGCACAAAGGTGCTTTACTGTCATTCACCACAAAACCACACAGATAAATGGGTCATTTCTCACGGAATTTCATTTAATTAGCATAAAAACATATAGTAGAGATATAGAGAGGAAAAAACAGTTTGCACATCAAACATCCCACATGATAAAAAAGTTTGCAACCAGTTGGAAAATAATTAACTATGAAATAGTTACACATGAAAGGAGAGGACATAGGGTAAAGTAGTTAAAATTGCAAAGGAAGCCACAACTTGATCTTTTTTTCTCGTTCTGAGTACTTGCTTCTGTAGACATAAAATTCTCTTCCTGCCTTCATGAATTCTTTAGCTTTTTAGGTCTTTGCATGCTGTGGAGTTTTGGAAAATGAAGTTTATTGGCTATGTCAAAGACTGAAAGAAACCACACCACATCAAATTATAAAAGCTACTTAGTTACATAAAAATTCATGGAGTTCCTTATAGAATCTTAATGGGGATGAGATACCAAGCATGTTTTTAAAATTCTACAGCATCATTTTATGCACAGCTTCCTCTCAGTAAAATAAATCTTTTAATGAATGTGTGCCAGATTATTATAATAAACTACATGACATTAGGAAAGAAACCTATAGCTCAAGTGAAACCATGACTTAAATACATAGAAATCTTGTCATTGTTAGCTCTGGCCAGTGCTTATTTTGCCTGCAATGTAATGCTTGAATATTAAAATCAAAATCAATATTTCTTCTCACAAACACTTAGAAATTCTGCAGTTGTATCAGAAGTTTCAATTCTGTATCAGTTAAATCAGAAGTTCCTTAACAGAATATTGATCAAGTAAGTTTAGCCATTAACTTCCATCCTACCAAGTACCTGCACATTTGTGTGTACCATAAGCCCAGTGCTTCCAAAACACACTACTACTCACTCAAAATGCAATCTGCAGAGCAAGAACTGAGTAGAGAGTGGGAGAAGCACTTAGAGAAACCTTCAGAGACTGCTTGGGTAAGGATGGGGTAGAAAGATGATGTGGTTGACCACATCTGGGCACTAGGTACCCAAAGCTGTTCATGAGTCAAGGTAGAGGACAGGGAGAGGTCACTCATCAGTTACTGCCATGAGCAAAACAGACCTGCCTTGGGGAAATTAGTTTAATTTATTATCAATCAAGTCAGAGAATGACAATGAGAAATAAAACTCAATCTTGAAAACCCCTCCCTCCACACCTCTCTTTTCTTCACAGGGTTAGCTTCATTCCTGATTTCTCCACCTCCTTCCCATGAGCAGTGCACTGGGACAGTGAATTGGGATTGTGGTCAGTTCATCACACTCTGTTACTCCTTCCTCCTCACAGGGAGGATTCCTCACACTTTCCCTGCTCCAGCATGAGGTCACTCCCACAGAAGATAGTCCTCCATTAACTTCTCCCCTGTGAGTCCTTCCCACAGGCTGCAGTTCTTCACAAACTGGTCCTGTGTGGGTCCTTTCCATGGGGTGCAGTTCTTCAGGAACAGAAAGCTCCAGTGTGGGACACCACAGGGTTACAAATCTGGCCAGCAAACCAGCTCAAGTCTGGGTTCCACTCTCCACACACATTCATAGTTCCTGCCAGGAGCCTGCTCTACTGCAGACTTGCCACACTGTCACAGCCTCCTTTGGGCATCCCCTTGCTCTCCGCCATCACATCTCCCCAGAGCATATGCTAATAATCAACACACTAGAACATTTCTTGTCCCTTGTTGAACTGTAGCTGCAAAGTTTGTCTCTATAATAATACAATCAGGGCTAAAAATAGAGAAGGGGGAGGGAAAAAGAAAGTAAATAACTCCACAGTCTTAAGACAAAGACATCCATCCACTGTTCTACCAACCAATACATTTTCCCAAAAGAATTATTTGTTTTATGCAATTTTTATTTCTATTTGATACAGGATAAAGACACAGGTAGCAGAATAGAGATCCACAATACTGAGAACTTCCCCATTAAAATTGTCTATTTAATTTAGAAACTTCCACAATTCAAAGCACAACTACAACTAAGTGAAGAAGTCCTCTGAATAATCTGGAAAGAAGATAAATGATCAAAAAAATGAGATGAATCATGCACTGGGATGACGGGGAAAAAGACATTACTTCAGTCTCCTTTTATACCTCGTTTATAAAAAAAGCGTATTTTTTTAACTGACAGAAAAAACAAATGTGAATTTTAAGAAACAAATAGAAAACACAGCAAGACATGTTCAGCGCAATGTTGTGTGTGGGAAACCACCTTCCTGCCTTCTCTAAGTATATCAAAAGTTAACAAAACCACTCTAGAAAAAAAATTAACATTAAAGCCTATGGTAGAAAAATTTTTCAAGTAGATTTATTTCAGGGATAAAATCCACAAATTCCTATTACATGGTGTTAGGGAGAGACAGATATCTATTTAGATTGTGGTGACTGCAGTCAATAGGTGTATTTCATCACTGCTGCTGCCAAAACAGACAGTATAGAAATGTGTCTGACAAGTGTAAAGAGAACCCAAATGATTTATTATTTGCATTACATCAATAACTGAAGTGTCTGAAGGAAGATGAACCAAGTGGGATCAACTGGTTAAAAATAAATCATTGGCATTGCATTTCTAGAAATAACCTTTTTCCATAACTTATCAAGTGACTTTTTCATATTACTTTTTCTTCTGCATTGGAAACCCTTTCCTCTTGATGCCTATTTAAGAAAGTATCACATATAGTCAATGATTCATGTTTACCTGAGAAACATGAAAAGTACCCTAACATAAGAGTTACCAAATCTTACATTTAAATTGCAAACATCAACTAAAAGTAGATTATTTTCTGAACATGGAAGAGACTTACTGAACAGAAAAGTAGGTTAAAAAAAAAATATATTGAACCAAACTACTAAAATTAAGCAAAGAGCACAGGACTGGTCTTGATGGCCTAAGTAGCACCTCTAAGGTCCTTTCCCTTTGTTCTTCTTTGTCGTTCCCTGTCTTTTTTGGCATTTTGACATTTTAAAAAACAAATTACTCAAACTATGTAATTATTTAGGGTGGCATAGATTAAGACAATTAAGACTCTTTTTTCACCTCCTTCAATTGAGTATTAGGAGAGAAGACAACTTCTAGCTATGTTGAAGCGTAACTTCATTAAGCCTTTAGTAACTGGTCACCACCAGCAGATGACAGGTGATATGTCAGTCAGTAGATTAAAGGTAATGCCACAGGCCCTTGCTGCTATTACAAGAGTTTGGTAATGGCCTTAAAAATATACATACAAAATAAAAATGTTACTGCTACAGTTCCAGCTATTGGAATACCTCTTGCAGCTGAACTAATTATTATTAAAACACCCTCTCCTTAAATTGTTTGCATCATTATGCTGTATTGATGGCAGCAAAGTGCAATAAAACCCAATCCACCAATCCAACAAATATGTATTTGAGAGGCTAATTTTTATGGTAGATTAAGCAGAAAAAGGAAAGGAAGTTAACACAGGGGAAAACAATGGTCATATAAAATTAAACAATTAAGACACAAACCCATGTGGAAACACAAAATTGAAGACTGGAACGGGAAGAGAAAAAACTGGGACAATGGGATTTTATACCTGTGCTTGACCATAACAGAAGTCTCATGACACCAGTATATTTGAACGTGATTCTCAATTCTTTGTTTAGATAGTAGCAGTGGAAACAATAGAGTTTGGGGGGTTTTTGGTTGTTGTTTGGGATTTTTTCTTGTTTTGTTTTTAATATGTATGTCAGCCAAATAATTTAGAGTGTCAAAATAGAAATGTGAAAGTCAGCCTGCCTTTCTGTCAAGAACACACAGAATACGAGCATGTTGCCAACTTCTACAACACTGTTGAAAGTATTAACAGCACTTTTTCCCTCAAGGCGTATGGCTCAGAAACAACCCAATGAACTTCCATTTTTTAATAATGTGTTATTTGTGCTTAAAAAGCACAAAAGCAAAAATAACAGACAAAAGTTAACTGATGATAATACAGTGAATACACAGGTGTGGTGGTCTGGAACAGCTAATAATGGGCTATTGCACTCAGTAAAATCTGTGGATGGCGGTGCCCTAAAACTAAGTAGGAAGGAGCTGGAGTAATGAAGAATCACCATCAAGAGGAGAAGTATCACCAACATGAACACAGCCTCAAAGTCTCAAGTCTGTGCCCCTCATGTGATCAAAAAATCATGGCAGCTCCTCACCACATCCAGAAGAAGTGAGATTTACTGCAGAATGAAGGTGATGAGTGCAGTCAGTTTTGTGCAGGCCTCTGCAGCAAATACTCTTCATTATGCAGAACTGGGTTAAATTATGCCCACTGCTGGACCAGCACTCCTATTCCTGAAAATGCAACTGAGATTTTTGTGGAATGAACTTGTAAGAATTTCACAACCATTAAGAGCCATCTTAATGGCTTAAGACACACCTGCAGATGTGATACCTTTTTTCCCTTCCTTTTTATTAAAGGAACACGTCTGTACTCATGGGCTTGAAGAAGTCCCTGGCTCCCAAAGAGAGCAGAGAGAATGGAACTCGAACACCATCAAGAAGTCCTAAGAACAGTATCCTTTCTCCCTCATTCATCTCAGCCTCCTCATGGCATGAATTCTCTGGCTGTGCTCTGGGCAACAAGTGTGGCCCTGATAAAATGTAATACACATTTCCCTCTTTTCACTTCTTTATGGACACTGTATCCAAGATATTTAACATCTACTGCATGATTTTTGATAAATACAGTTTTGGAAAGAATGCTACTGCTCTGCAGCAGATATTATCTCAAAAATCCCATATCTTTACATGGGATCTTCTGTCAAGGTATTTCAATGCAAAACTTCACCACAAGCAAAACTGCACTATAAAAAAAATCCATTTACACCTCCACAGTGGACAGGGCTTATTTAATGTGCACATCAAGTATAATCACACTTTCACCACCCACTTTACATTCATAACACAAATGTTAAAACCTCTGATAAAAAGGAAAAATTATGATTCTTTAATGCTTTAATTTCTCATTTTCAAGGTGCATTGGCACTTATGTGTAAAAGCAGCTTTTTTCATGGTTTTGCAGCGTGGAATGGAGTATCTTATACTGGAGTATAAGTGTAATAAAAATACAATTTGTTTTGGATAAATCTCTACCATGTAAGAGACTACCTTTGTATATTTTCACCATGAATTATTTTAAAAACTCAAGCAAGCTAAAAACCCCAAAAGCACCGAAAAAGCCTGCCACCACAACAGGCTGACTTTCAGGAATTAAGCAGATATTCAAGTAAGAGTCCCAAATATACATTTAATTCTTGATTCTTTTTAATTGTCTCAAGTTACATGACTCTCGATAAATAAGTGTCAATAAAAAAGAAAACCCCTTGAAAGAAAACCCAATTTAAAAAGATCTGAAGAAACTACTGCCTTTAAATTTGATTGCTCTGGATTTATTTCTATTTAGCTGTAGACATTATTAAAGCCACTGGAGTCCTGTACTTCTTATGTGAGTTTCAGTCTCTATATCACATGCACATCAGCTTGCTTACTGCTGAAAGTACAACTAATAGGATTTATTGTACATGTGGAAAATAGCAACAAACATCTCCAAAAGCCTTGAATCAGCAAACCTATTTTTTTTCGGGAGCTACTAAACTATCAACAAGTAATAGAAGATATCTTTCTGAGTGTAATTCCAGCCATCAACATTTTCACAACTATGAATTTGGCAGAACATTTCTTTTCATTCAGGTACCAGATAACACGTGTAGATCTTTCACAATACTTGCACCAAAACATTATATTATTCCAATGTTGTGACACAGTATATTCATATCATAACGGATTAGTGTGTGTTGCCACCCTAGAGTACTCTCTCACCAAATTGCTGGTTTCCATTTGATGTCATCTCTCTGTTGGACATCACACTGTTTTGGGAATGGTAGACCAGGTTGGTCCCAGGTTCTGCTCCACTTCTCTCAGAGCTCTTTACTGTTTTCTAAACTCTTGCTTGTGGTGCTGTTCATGCAGTTCTCTACTGCCCACAGATCCTTCTCAAATTCCACATGCAAATAAACCTAGACCAAAAGAACCCCAACACCTCATACATTCTTACAGCTCCATGTTTCTGGGCTTTTTTTTTTTTTTTTTTGCTCCATTTTTTTCTCTCCCCTTCATTTTGTGCTTCTTAAGATTTTGAAAAGCATGAGGCAAACACAATTTTGTCAGGAATTTTTAAATCCTCTTAAAATCTAAATCTATTTCCTCCTCTTGCCCTGGCATTTCTTTTCCCCTAAAGTAGGGTGATGGCTGTATTTCATATTGGAGCATGCAGCAGGGAAAAGAATGGATTTACAGGAAACCATTCTATTTCAGTACTACAGATTGCCATTATATAACTTATTCTTAGGAGCAGTAACTCACAGATTAATATAGTAGATACGCATTCAATCTCAGGTAGAAGACAAGATGTAAATTTTAGTTCTGAAATACTGAAAAGACAAGGGTACTCTTTATGCCTCTGAGCCAATTTATGAGGACATGACAAAGTAGGTCCAAACCAGGAAGGATGACTGAAATCAAAGCTATGTGCCACTGAGTTAAGTGCTGCCAACAGTGGCTGTGAAAGTGTTCCTCCACCTCAGATTTCTGTGTAAACAACCAAAACCCTCTCTCAACTGAGCTGGCTCAAACATCTGATTGACAGTTTGCCGTCTTTAATGAACTGGAAAAATGTCTTCTGCCTCTGAAGATTTGGGCAAGTTCTGCTCTGAGAAATCATCAGCTGCTCTTTGCTCTCTCCTTTCAACAGTCCACTTTGAATAATTAAAAAGACAAATACTTGTTTTATATTTTGAAAGGTTTTCTTGCCTCTTAAGACATAGCACTTTATCTTCCCTGTTGCTTTGTGTCATTCAGACAGAAGATTCAGATATTTGGAAGCTACTAGGGCCTCATGACAAAAGCTTTTATTCCCAAATGAAACGGAGTCTTGCTTTTTCTTCTTAATGTGCGTTCGTATTAACAAGATGACATTTTTTCCACAAAACTGCATCTACAGAAGTAGATCACATCCACAGCACTAACACCTAACAAAGAATTGTGCAGACTCAGGACTGCTGAAGCAGATATCCACATTCTGTGTAAAAGACATTATGAGTTGCCCATCACCTAATTTTAACTCCAAGTTTTTAGGGTTTTTTCCTTGCTATGGTTACTACAACCAGGAAAGGCATTTTGATTTTAAAAAGAAAGACAGGAGAGTGATAGGAAAGCTGTTTCCTGAGCAAAGAACTGCTAGACAGGATGTGGAGGTTGCTACAATTCTTCCTTGCTGTGAAATTAAATTAGTCACAATGTAGAGCTGATTAACCACTGCAACTGGTACCACTTAAGCATGCAGCAAGAGTCTTAAGTTCATATCCCATTCTACCTTATGTAAAGTTGGTTTTAATTTTTCTTCTTCATCCTTCTTCCACTTCAGCATTTTTCTCCAGTCCAAACATTTCCAGATTAGTCTGCCTCATTTCCTCCTGGCAGCACATCTCTGCAGTAGCCCAAGTAAGGTTTTTCCTCCCAGGGCAGAATAATCTCCTTTTGACACTCCACTTGAAGATGAAGCACTTTACAAAGGAGCTTGCAACGAGCCCCTGAAATCCTTACAGATCATTTCATAGCTGCTAAATGAGAAGAAACTCTGTTTGTGATGAAGGTTTCTGAATCTTTGTCCTGACACTTGAATAATAAATAAAAACTTTCCGCTCTTAACAGCTGCAGCCTCAAAAAATCTATGAGTGGCTGAGCTCAGTGCACCTCAGGCCACACAATTCTAGATTTCCCCCTTCCAATAGTTTTCTTTCCTCTGGTGCATGAAACATCCATTCCCTCCAGAGGCACCCTCTGACATCTGTTGAAACATCTGCTTCATTTTCTATTCTGTATAATATCCATAAGAAAACACTCAAAAAACCCACAAAAAATTACTTGCATTTTTTACACTGAAAATATAATAAAAGCACACATCATTTGGAGAACTTTTAACAACTTGTTCTCATCTTGAGTAACATAGTAACAAGCTTTACAGGGAGAGAAGAGTACACTTAAACACCAGTATTCCCAGTGTATCCCATGACATTTACTTTTCTCTACCAGTTCCAAAGAAAACACGTACATATACGCTGCGCAACAGAAAGTGGAAAAAAACATATCTCATCATGAATCCACATTTGCAACACTGCCAAAGTAAACACAATCAAGGGTAACCTAACACTCATTTCATCATAGCCCAGCTTTCTTCTCTCACGTGTCCTTATCCCTTTAGCATACAAGGATAAGAATCTAAGGCTTTTTCAGCCAAGGTCTTTAGCTTTCTATGCTCTGTTTCTTCCCTAAAAACAAAGTCAAAACAATCAGTATGCTTATTACACATTTATAAATCACTTCAGAAGTGATTTGTCTTCACGATATTTTAGAAGTAATGCACTATTAAAAAATCATATATACAGTTTTAATTCATGAGTCATAAGCAAATTTTCACAATTAAAGGCCCATTGTTCTTGTTGTTTTAAAAACTATTTTGTAACAATTAATTTAGTACTTAGCAAAGATACTGTGTTTGCAGTTCTAAAACAACTATGACCCTATCTACAAATTCTGACGGAGGAAAAAATTCAACTTGCAACCTAGAGGTTAAAAGACTGTCATATTCCTGAAAATCCCTTGCTTCACCTGTGCATGTGAAAGGAAAAGGGGAACAATACAGCATGAAGAAGATTAAATACAGAAACAGCTTCTCAGCAAAACAAAGAAATGTTTTAAACATGGAAATATTAGGAACTACTCTTAAAAAAAAAAACATTGACCAAATGAAGTTTAGCACTGAAGAAAATAATGTCACCTGCACCTACACATATTCTTCAAAGAGAACAAGAGTGTAATTCTCCAAATTACACTCTTACCTTTATAGATCTGACAAATAACTACCAAAGTAAGCACAATCCATTAAAACACCACATACACTGCACTTGCATCACCTGAACACAGCTTCTTTTAGGACCATCACACCAGGAGGCATACTCCAAAGACTTTAGCTATCTGAGGCATTGCCATTCAAACCAATAAGAATTTCTAGGCACTGAACGGAACAACTTTGGTATAGATGTCCTGCCAAGCTTCCCAGAGCACAGCCTGCAGCACAAGCCATAGCCTGATTCTCCTTGAACATGAGTCCATGCAATCCAGAAAGTCTATACCTTTGCACTACCTCATCTAGGTCATGTTACTTCTCTAGACAGCATTTCAAACCCTGCCATAACATTACTGTGAGGAACATATGATTTGAAGCAAGTGGTGCAAGGTAGATTTAATGCTAATCAGTATTGCACTTACATTAAAAAAATAACTAACAAGAAAAGATTGTCTGCTGGGAAAACTCATCCCTTTAAAAACAGCCCAAAATACTTCTAGAATTCAAAAACTTAAGACACTCTTCTCCTGACGTCCTTTCTCCTGATTTTGAAAATAGGATATTTTGAGACAGCCCCAGGAAGAGCAAGTTACAGTCAGCATAAGAAAATTAGTCATAAGCATATAACTACACACTAATATGGCCTTGTAAGTGTACACACATGCTCTTTTTCTCCCCATCAAAATTCCCAATGAGATTCATTTGCAAGTGCCAGCTTTCTCCTCCAAAACAATATTTCCTACTATATCATATAGATTTTCAACTGAGAAGAAAACAAAGCGAGATTCAATTTTGATATTTTTCAAGTTCTGCTAGACAAATTTTGAAGAATAAAACCTGATGAACCATAACTTGTTTCTATTGTATCTACCCTTATATACAGTTTTTACTGTATATAAGGTAAAAACTGTTTTTACTGTATATACCCTTAAATAAATGCAGATATTAACCCTAAGAATGTCATGGCATTATCACACTAAATCATTTAAGACAGCTTTTCATTTTCTAAATCAACACTCTACTAAATCAACACTCTACCACTTAAATAAACTGGGGATTTTTTTCTTCTTCAAGAAAAATTCAGAACTATTACACAGCACAACGTGCAAAGCATCATAATATCATATATTACAAATAGGTTTTTCACCCCAAGGATGGTTGGGTACTGATGGTTGGTACAGGCTCCCCAAGTAAGTGCTTACAGCACCAGCCTGACAGAGTTCAAGAAGCATTTGGACAACACACAGGCACAGGGTGTGACTCTTGGGGATGGTGCCATGCAGGGCCAGGAATTAGACTTGATGAGTCTTGTGGGTCCCATCCAACTCAGGATATGCCATGATAATACACAAAATATTAATTATACTGCAAGCCTCCCTAGTAATTACTGTAAATAAATCTTTAAACCAACTTAGCAAGATTTCTGTAGTCTTTAACAAAGGCAGAGGCCAACTAATTCATTTTGACAAGTGGTAGATTGAAGACGAGCATTTTGAAATACTATGAGAAATAAAAGAACACAGGCTTGTATAAAGAGATGTATTTCAGAATGCTTTATACAGTAAAGGGCTGTCAAATGCACAGTTTCTCTCTTTAAATATCATCTATTTAATAGTTCTGTTAGTTTGATGCATTTGATTTTTTTGCAATCATTTACTTTTTTGCAATCATGTACAGATCTCAAGGGTCTCAGTTCTTGGCTATTTGTACACAACCCAAAAGAATTTTAAATTAAACTTCTGTTTTAAGCATATTGTTTTGATGTAAATGCATCTACGTATGTTACATTTGTTTAGTGCTGCAGAGTGACATGACATTCCATTTGCTTTCCTTTTTTATTGTATAAAAGGCCCTTTTTACCGAAGTTGTTGCCTTGATTTTAATGAAGTGTGCAGTTCAAAAAGCAGTAAAATACAGGGTTTGCAAAGACTTCCAAGTCACTGTACAACTAGATTTTTTCACTTGACATATTTTGTACGTGCACACAAGGGAGAAGCTTGAAGTAGAAAAGACTTTCTTATTCTTATCAGTTTAAGTAGACAAGATTCAGCCACTGCATTTAATATCATTCAGAATGACATTGTAGGCAACCACAGTTGCCATGTTCATATTCTGCTTTTTGAGATGGAATTAAATTCAACCACACAATTGTGTATATGATTTTCTATTAAATCTGCTCTTATTTTTAAAGAACTGCAATGAGTTTATTCAGAAGGTTACAGTGTTAAGAGACACCCACAAGAGTGTTTTTCAATATATTTGAAATATTACAGCCCAGTGGAAACATTGAGCAAAATGGTTGTACCCACTGAAGCAGACACAACTTGGTATCAATATTTATAAACCTAAATAAAATCTCCAGATAGCAAATAAGAAATTCCTTCTGGATGAAATGAGAGAAAAGATGCAATTAACGACATAATAAGTAGAGAAGCTAAAAAGGTAGGGTGAAATTATGGAAAAGGATACAGTATCCATATAAATTGATCAATGAGATACAGGTACAATCTGCAGTAACACAAGACAATCCAATTTAACTCTTCTTAATATACATCAGGAGCCTCAGAAAAAAACTATGTCAATTCTGCTACACAATTGGTTTAGAAGAGCTCCTGTCTTTCATGATAAACATCAAATGTTAGGATGGCTGAACCTCTAACACACAGAAGTTTCCTTTCATAGCAAAAGCACAAATATCTTCAGGAAGAAGAAACACTACAGATTTTTTTTTTTTCCAACTGTGTTTTTAAGTTCAGCATCATGCACTTTTTTTTTTATTTTCTTTTTTCCTACACTTTTAGGTTACTCAGTTTTTCTACCACGCTTCATAAGGGAGATGACAAAACAGAGGATGGTACAAGTGGCAAAGCAAAGCAGCATCTGCAACTCCCATGCAGAGCTATCCCCAAGGGCAGCCTGGGGGGACAGAACCCCCCCAGCCTACTGCCCATAGGTCTGTCTGCTCTGTGGTCAAGTTAATCTCAAAACTGGATAATCTGCCCTGGGTTAATCAAAAACAGACCTTAGCAAATCAAGACCTACAAATACAATTTTATTTTATGCAAAACTCAAGTAGAAAGATACAAGGATTTGGTGGGGGGGGAGGGGGTGGAGGGGAGGAGGAGGAACAAGGACAATAAGACTTTCAAGAACAGTCAATATTCAGTGTTTGAACTTTTCTTTCAGCAAACTAACATCTGAATAAAAGTAGTATTTTCTTCTCTAGACAGCCAAGACCCAGATTCTTAACTCCCCCTGAGATGGTTGTTTAATGAGTGTCATCTTTTACCTAAGATCGACAGACAGCATTACACTGCAAAACCAAAATGTTTTCACTACCATGGAAGTTTGTTTGGTTTTCATTGTTTTTTTTTTTTTGTTTCATTAAAACCACTGAAAATAATGCAGTTATTTGATTTTAATATAACAACTTCATGTATGTAGCCCAGTTCAGAAACAAAATTAGCTTCACAAAGTCAGAATTAAGACATTGATATCTTTTTCCCTAATGTTCGTGCCAGTTAAACATGCACCTTTAATTACAGAAAAGCACATTTCTTCCAAGCAAGGCTGAAAAATGGGCAATATTCATGTTTACAATTTGTTCAAGGCTTCTCCTTTATAATTAACCTTCTTATAGCAAGCAGATTAGATATTAGACACATAACAGCATGCTATTTTCCTTCTTTTTGAGTTGTATGAGGCTAGATCTTTAATTATCCCAGTGACCTAAGATTGTGTAAACCAGTGCAGTCTGAAAAACATTCTTCTTCTTTGAAATATTAACAAATTCTAGGAAGTAACATGACTTGTAAACCTCTTTAAAATTACAAAGATAACTACTAGTTCCAAGAGACTTAAACATTTTAAGAACTCTATTTTATGCTTACAGTTCATAAAACAAATTCTGCTCAACTAATACGATCAAGTGATTAGAAACTGGCATTTATAGAAGTAAGTAGTTTTAGAAACTGAATTTATAAATTTAATTGAAAAACTTGAATTTCATCTAGGCAGTAAAGTACATACCGTATCATTAATACAGAACAAGCAAGATTAATTGAGATTATTTAAAATAAGAGCATCCAGTACAGTAAAAGGATTTTCAGGAGGGAAGCAGAAGGGTGTGAAGATGTAAACTCAAGGTTTCTAACTTAAAAATCAATCACATCCTTACCACATGCATTTCAATAATACTAACTAGATAAACACAGGCACTGAGCATCATTCCTTGTGCTCAGTTTCAGATCATTTTGATTCAAGTCTCATCTCAGTAAGTAACATACACTCTCTACAATTTGTCAGGGAATGCTGCAACTTTCTGCAGATGTACTTTTTCATCTTGTTTGTTCTGTACGCTGGTAATGGGAAAGAGCATGGCATGTGAAACAGGTATTTGAATGAGATAAATGATTTCTAAGTGATTTTAATATTCTACTTCAACAACGAGCAGTTTGACTAGATAGCAAAATAAGTTCATATGTTCTTCAGCACATGGTAAAGTTTATTGAACATAGAGCTGTTTTCTCCCCTTATTTAATATACTCCCCATGGAGAACACTTCATTATTTTGCTTATTGCCTTCCAAAATTCTTATTTTTAGAACTTTCAGATGCAGCTCTGCAAGCTCTTCTCCCTCAATCTCTACCTCTTTCATTTGGAAGGCTGAAAAGTAGGTTTGTCTTCCATTTTCCAGGAGCACAGATTCTTCTGATTACTTAAAGTATTAATTTTTTTTTCTTTAATTTTGGGAGGTTTTTTAGTGTTAGATTTTGGTATTTTCTGGTTTTTGACCTACTGAGTCTTCTGGAACCACACAGAGTGAAGGAACCACAGATGCATATACATTTTACTAGAATATAGTAGGGAGCGATGGAAATAAAAGCCTGGAAATGCATCGTTTCACAATGACTTTTTGAACAAAATCGGAACTACATACATACATAGGACCCTGTCAAAGTAGGTAAAACTGCACCGTGTTGAATAAAATAAAATAAAATTCATAAACCACTACCAAGGCAGGGACTTGCAAAGCAGGATATCTGGCTAATCTCCTCCTTCCTAATTATAAGCATTAGGATGTCTGTAATATTCAAGTGTTATTGAGACTGACTGCAACTATAGCTCAAGTGAGAGAGTTTTATTCATCCTTTATTGAAAATTATCATTTTGGTTGAAAATAATTTGGTTTACTGTCAATTAGAATAATATTTAGTTTATTATAGGCTCAGCCGAATTTGTGGGAAATTGTTTTAGTTGGAAGACTGGGAATTAGTTTTTTACCCTCTTCATATGTCCCAGATGATCCCCTCACTGAACATGCAATCAGTAAGTCTATAAAGAGCAGATGTTAAAATACTCTTTCAGTTCACAATGGACTTAAGAGGCCACAATCAACTGTTTCTGCCTCTAGAACAACAGGCCTCAACTATATGTCTCTGGTTTACCTTTTCCAGTCAATCAAGTAATTTCCAGTCAAGCAGTAATTTAAACATCTGATAAACTGTATCTTTTTATTAATAAATACAAGGCCTCCCACATCCTTGATGGCACAAGGCTGCAGACCACTGCCACCAGCCTACACCTGCTTTGCCCACAAGCACATTTTACTTTCAGTGGTGGTGCAATAAAAATTTCAAAATACTTCAAAGTCAACATGCTATTCAACAGAGATAATGGCATCAAGTACTGTTCTACTACCACAATGGCTTTTAGTAAAAAGAAAGAAAGGAGAAAGTAACATTTATGCTGTCTGAAAAGACTAAACAAAATCCTTCAGAGATACATCTCCCTCAAAAGACCCAAATCAACAGGGAAATATTTTTAGAACATGATTTCAATAAAATAAAAGACCTCACACACTCTTATATAAGCACTCACATTGTTAAGCAAGCCGCACAATGACTTTTTCAGGGACTGGGCAGATTTCCTATTCTTAGAATATTTCACTGAATTATGCCATTAGCTCTAGTTCCTAGAGAATGTTAAACACTTTGAGCCATTAAAATGAATGCACAAATCAGTGACATGTATGACATTCAGTCCCAGAGATGGTTCCTTATTTTACCCTGTACATATTTGAAAGACTGTTTCACTTTTGAAATAATAAATGTTGTCATTTTTATAAAAGTAATGATACAAAATACAACCATAATAGATTTTTCCGGTCTTAAATTATGTTTAAAAGTTTATTTCCTTCCTAATGTTCCAGTGGAATGACTTTTTGGCAGAACTAGCTGGAAAGTAGAAAGCAGATTTAAATGCAGATCTTAACCCATTTATTTCTGATCTGAAATGAGTACTAATATTTGTAAAATTTTGAAGTCTTTTTCAAGCTTTAAGTTACTATAATTATCTTCTTTAAAATAATTACTTGACCTTATTTGCCTTTTGACATTTTTTTTCTCCTGAGAAATTATAGGAAGATTATTTGGGAAACTACTGAAAAGTCCAACTTTCCCTTTTTTTTTTTTTCCAACTGTTTAACTTATTTCTTCATAACTCTCAACAACCCTTTCCATTGGGAGAAATTCCTCCCAGACTACCTCTGCAGTGAACTATTCACTGCAGCCATTTAGTGTTTTGTCTTAACTATTACAGAAACAAGGATTAGAATTAAACACATACATTTATTAAACATCCATGTAGAACACTCTCCGTTCAATAACAAGCTGATAACTAAGGCATGCAGTTTTTGGCCCAAGACCGAAGTGGGGGAAAAAATTAACTAATTACACTCCTCAACAAAAGGGAAGATGCCTAAGCCGTGAATAAAAAAAAAAAAAAAACAAAGAAATATCAGTAAAGAACATGCAGGACATTAAACCAAGAAATACGCACCAGTAAAAAAAAGAAAAAAAAAAACAACTCAACACACAAAAAAATCCCCAAAATCATTGTCAAAACTTCCATTTTCTATAAGTAAGCATTGTCTGTCTTGTGGAATATGCAAAAACTACATAGCTAATATGAATAGCTATTTTATACCAAGTCCCATTCCAGAAAACACTTTCCATGGGACTAACACTTGAAACATTTGAACTTTAGACATGAGTGAATGGTACCTTCTCCTCTAGTGGAACAGCTCACTTGACTAAAAGTAAGTTAACATCATTAGACTTTATAGACACTGATTCTACAAAGCCAGTTAATTGCTCAGTGTATCAGTTTAATTAGTGCATTGCAGCTTTATCTATATCCTCCACTAGCTGGAGTCATTCCCAGTGCTGTGTTTCACTGTTAGTTGCTTACAAATTTCCAGAAGTCAATGCATCTCTTCTCCTAACCAACTGTTCTGTCTACGTTACGAAGGAGTAAATATTATAAATTGCAAAACCCCCTCATTTTATAGGCAATAATAGCTGAAATGAAGGCAAGCTTGTGCAATTTTGCATGGAAGTTCTGCAGCTTTTCTTGGGATCATTCAACACCAGGATCTCCAAGTGTAAGCATATATTTTGGTATTAATTAAAAATTAAGCAACAGCTCTACTGTACAGCTGCATCATACAAAGTTATCACTTGTTGAATTAGATGCTTGGCATTTGTAGAAGTAGAAACAGTATTGAAGAGAAAATAGAAGTAGAGATGATGAGCTTCCACAGAGTGACTATAAGAAAATATCAGGTCATTGTATGGCATGTAACTACGCAGGGTAAAGCAACTATCACCTTCTTTGCCTCAAAAGAATCTGGAGAGAAGGAAGTTCATTTCCCCCTATGTAGATTTAATTTGGACAATCTTGCTATTTCAGGAAGTTCAAAGTCCTTTCTGAATTGCACCTTCAAGGAAATTCATGAAATGGGTTATTGCCTTCATAGCCAGAGTAAATTCTCCACAGCTTAATTTGTTCTTTTTCATATGTTCCCACAACATGACTTACCAAGAGCATTGCAAACTCAGCAAGCGCATTCACACATGCTGCTGCTGAATTTCACTTTGCACTCCACTGTAAAACTCTGTTCTACTGTTTTAACTAATAATATACTTAGTACTCTACTGCTTGAGGATGGACAATACACACACATCTGAAACAAAGGAAAAATTTTGAGGGTAAAAGAGACGTAGTTTATTATGGTAAAATTGATTCTTGTCAGAATCTTATAGGTCTACAAATTAATGTATGTGTATGGATAAGTGTATGGACCAGTTTTCGTAATAAATAATTACTGAACACTTCTAGAGCAGCCATATGATTTGTACAGTAAGAGCTATACATTCTCTCTATAAATCCCTCCAATCATGTAGGGTCACATAACTATAAAGCTTGAGTCACTTAAATTGAAATAGTCAAATAAAAACAATAGTTCATGGCTAATGGCATCTGCATCTTCAAACAACATTTTTTCCCAGCTAGAGACACACAAACCAAAAGAAAAAACCTCCAGTACTCATTAATCTCAGCAATTACTTCACACATTTCATGAACGCTTCCTTAATGAATACTTTATGCTACAGTACTCCATATCCTTTTTCATTTCAAAGGATTTTGAAAGCCAGGCCTCTTCCACAATTTGATTTCCTGCATTTAGTCCTTCTGGAAAAGCCTTTCCAAAGGATCATTCCTACTACTTTCCTCCCTCAAAGAAGAAAAAATACTTAAATACAAGGCCTCTTTTTCTAGAGGAATAAACAAGTATCACAAATACCACTAATGATAATGATATTTGCTTCTACGTTGCACTCAACTAAAAGCAACTAACTTAGTGACGAATACTAAAAAACCTCTGCCATATCATATTTTTTACTAAAAGCCATCACAAAAATAGTGAGCAAGCACTGGAAAATGTATCTAAGTTACGTAAAATTACGTGCTGCATAATCATGGCATATTTATCCATGGCATTGTAATTAATAATCAGCTGTCAATATCCCGGAATGGCTTTCCAAACATGTTAAACATAGGATGCTTAAATATTTTTAACTTCTTTTGTTAACATGCATCTTTGAACAAGCAGAAATATTTTTCCAAAGCACTGCGTTATTATGAACGCCTGAATAGGATTAATAGGCTTTCTTGAAATACAAGAGACCACATGGATTTCATCTGCTATGTGGGAAGCCAGTGCTGCTCATGGGCTTCTCAGGTTTACATTACATTCATTATCCACAAGCACTGTTAGGTGTTGACAGTTCTAACTGCCTTCACTGGAACAACAAGCCCTGCAAAACTGAACACGCGCAGAATTTACGATTCACCGCCCATCTGCCAAGGCTGAGAGTCAGCCCTTCTGAAGCACATGTCACAGCAGGCACATCTCCCCCAACCTTTCTGGGGGAGGTGTGAGAAGGGGTGAGTCAGGGCCAGAACCAGGAGGGGAGCTGGGGAGAAGGCCCTCACCAGACCCTGTAAGCTTCAATTTCACCTAGCATCCTAGTCACCAACAAAAATCTTACTAAGAGGTTTACACATAGTTTAAATGGCACATAAGTCTGTGACTCAACCTGCTATGCCAGAGGAGTCCGCATACGTTGGAGTCAGCACAAGTTTGTAATATGATAAAGATTTCCAGGTCCAGAGGAGGAGCTCAAAGATGAAATAGAGGGCTGAAGCACTTCTCCTCTGAGGAAAAACAGAGTTGGAGTTGTTCAGCCAGAGAAGAGAAAGCTCCAGGGAAACCTTTTTGCAGCCCTTCAGTTCCTAAAGGGGGCCTACAAAAGAGCTGAAGAGGGACTTTTTATAAGGGCATGTAGTGACAAGACAAGGGGGAATGGCTCCAAACAGAGTAGGCTTAGATTGTATGTTAGGAAGAAATTCTTTACTATGAAGCTGGTGAGGCTCTGGAACAGGTTGTGCAGAGAAGCTGTGGATGCCCCATCCCTGAGATGCTCAAGGCCAGGTTATACAGGGCACTGAGGAATCTGGTCTAGTGGAAGGTGGCCATGCCCATGGCAGGGTGGGAGGCGGGGAGGGCGCAACTGGATGATCAAGGTTCCTTCCCACCCAAACCATTCTAGGATGCCACAAAGAGTACAGGAACACAGATGAAATTAGGAGATATTCTTTTGCCAGTGACATGAAGACATTTTGACAATCTCTTATGTTCCAAAACCCAGGATCACTTCTTGGTCTTACTATTAAAAGCAATCAACATTCTGAAGTATTCCTATTCTAGACTTTAACGATCACCTTTCCATAAGGAACATAAGTTTTGTCAATATTTCTAAGTTTTGTCTATATGTCTATGATGTCTATACATCATTTTATTTCAAAGCATACTCAGATACATTAAAAGCATATTTTTATCCAGTATTATTTGCATTATGCTAAAAAAAGAAGTCACACTTCAAATAATTATCTGATGGTGCCAGTATGTTAACCATGAGGCTGTTATTAATTGATTTTGTGTCCAACTAAATTGTGTAGTGCAACCACAAAATGCTAGATAGATTACACAGAGAATTTCACTCACACATCTTTTCAAACTACTGCTTACGCATTTTTTAGAAAAGAAAAATAGGTATTAAAATACTGAACTAAGAAAAATAAAGTAGAATAAGTGGAAAAAATAGATCAGTGTTTTAAATACAAATTTTAAAAAGACATTGTATTTTTCCATACCAAAATACAAACCACTGTGCAACCTTTAGTAGAAAAAATATTTGACAAAGAATAAACATTAAAGTATATACCAAACATCAGTATTCTATATGAAGTTGAAATTGAGAGACAAAAGTCAAATTACAACAAGTAATACTTTTCAACAGATACTGGTTGTTTATAGCACATATTGCATTTTTTGACTTTTAAAAAACCTGTAAGTGAAATATCAAAAAAATAAAGCCCTGATGTTCGCCCTGGAAGATAATGCTATAAAGTAGACTAAAAAAATGTTTTGGGAGGTATGGAACAAGACCTTCTTGGACTCAGTTTTCAATAGCAGAGGATAGAGAACATAAAGGCAGGAGATATGAACAAGAGAGGCCTGAGCTCTTGAACTCATCAAGGCAGAAGCTTATGCTTGGATTTGGAGACCTAGATGAACAGTACTCCATAAACATGAGCAGGAATAAAAGTCATTAGGTCAGTGAGGATTTTTGCACAAAGCAAACAGATAATTTGTTGCAGAGGAAAAATGTTTCAGTAGTTTAGACCACTCAGTTATCTATTCTGTTCCTAGCAGCAGCTGCAATGGGAAAGGGGTTTTAGAACAGGCATGTGAACAGACAGTTTCTGCCATTTTAAAAGTTCCAGATTTGCTGTGTCAGGAACAGTTTCTTTATCCGTTTTACACTCATGACCTACAAGTTTTCAGTCCACTGTAGTTGTCACATCACAAGCTTTGGTGAATAGCAAAACCACTCTGTCATGTTGTGATGTTTCCAAGTTGTATCTGGCACTTTCAAGGTCAGAAACAAGAAGGCCTGGTTTGGATTATTCTTCCACTTAATGTACTACTTAGCTTTAGTGCAGAACAATATATATCTGATGCCTTTTGCCAACTTGGTATTGAGAAGCTCCTCCCCAACATCACCACAGAATTTTAGCACTCAAAAAACCAAAAAGACCCCCATTAACAAACTCCCCCTGACCCCTCCCAAAAAAAAAGAGCTCAGCATCGATTAGGGATTTAATATGAAAAAAAAATAAGCAAGTTTCTGAATGTTACAAAGTATAGAAGGTTCACTAACACACAGGAGGGTCAGTCTCACACAGAATAATTAACTCAAGGATTACTGTATGGAAAACAGGCAAGTACAACACTTGAGAGTGAAAAGTCTGTTTATATCAAAACACTAGAGATCTGTATTGATATCAAACTGTAATTAACCATGAGTATCAGCAGGCCAATCCCACCCACAAGAAAAGCAGATGTAATACAGTAATGGATCAGCAAAGTATATATCATGGAAATATTCTATTTCAGCTATATTGAATCCAATATATGTATATGGGGCATTTATGATAAAGATAGAAAAAGTTTTAATCCCACTTTGGAATTTCTTCCTTTGATCTACACTGGAAACTAAAAATAGTTTATAACCTTAAAAAAAAACCCAAAACAACAAAACCTTATGGAAGAAAGGAAACTCACTTTAGGCAATAAACTAAATCTCCCTTTTTTACCCCTCACTCTTTTAAACCATACAGATTGATGCTGTCTTTGGAGTAAAGACAGGTTTGCCTGATTGAATTAAAAAATTATATTAGGATTGTAGATAATTAATATTAATGATACTTAAAATGTATAATAAAATATAACTTCACAGAGAGTTAGAATAATTGGTGTTTGCAAGGAGCCATGCATAGGCATGCTCTATATATAGCACTACCTACACACATGTATGATACTTGTTACTATTATCAGTAACTGCCATCTATTATTTCTGAGGAAAAATAACCTGTCTGCACAAGGAAGTATTTTTTTACCAAAAACAGGAGAGCAGCACAGGAATATTGTGGTTTATTTCCAGATCTTCAATTGATAATGAGCACATTCAGGTGATTTAATTTGCTATTATACATGAGTTTCATCACCTGTAAAATGGTACTTATTTCCATTGTAAAACACTTGAAATGTACTGATGAAGATCTCTACATAATCAAGTACTTTTATTTTTTAGTTCACTAAATAGGCATCTAGGTCAAGAAATTACAGAAACTAAGATTTAAGGAACAAAAAATCACCACATGCAATATTAAAAAGTATTTCCACAGCCTTGAGAGTATTACTGCTGAGAATACAGATAAAACCCAAAACCCTACTAAAATAATTGTTCCCCATTAGTAGAAAACAATTTTGATTGAAAGTGATTAATTTATTCCAAAAATCAGCTATAGCTTTCTTAGATACTAAAATCTCTCATACTTCAGTTTAAGCACATATTAATTTAGATTTGTACATCTTCTTCTTCTACAGAAATACGATTGCACTAGCTAGAAAATAAAAAAACTTTTTCCTATGAACTGCCCCGTTCTCAACTCCTATTAAAATCAAATTGCTGGCATATTAAACACTAACTTAAAATAATTGACACTGAGCAACAATGCTACTTAAAATAACAAACAGAAAAAGCCAACTAGCACAGAAGAAAGTGGTCAGTAATTACGATTTGCAGAATTACTGTGTTCTTATCTTTGGCGAGATAATACCAAGCCTTTGCTAAATATGACAAAACCATTTTTGTCAATTATATTATTATTTCATTTATGCTCAGGTTACTCTGCCACTGAAAATAATTCATATAACACTCCAAACTTTACATTTCCTTTGTCATTGAGAGTTTACAGGAACTGGGAGCTGCCAGCCAGCTCATCCAGCTGTCCAGCTGTCACTTCTACTCCTTCCTACCCAAAAGGGGAAAACAGGAAAATTCTTGTCTTGCTTCAGCAAGATACTCCAAGCAAAATACAAAATTATGTCACTTGGTACAATGGAAGCACCAGAAGACTAAGTGCAGACTATATTACCCCACTGTATGAAGCCATTAGGCTTCATACATTTGCAATCCGCCAAAAAGAAGATTCTCCCAACAAGACAAGGCTGCTGAACCAAGGACGGGAATTGCTAAGACAAAGGTCTCTGTTTCTCTTTTTCATCAGACCTTTAAAGACAGGCAAACAACCTGGAAAATCCAGTCCCAGTTCAGCTCTACCATTCACAAATTTTTTCTGTTTCATACTTCATCTTGCCCACTCAGATTACTAGCCCAAGAACTCCTCAACTCAGCAGCACAAGATTAACTGGTGTAAGGATAATTCTCACTAACAAATATCACAACACTCAGTACCAAACTAAATACTGTCAGTATCTAGCCTGACACCTCAACAGGTCATCGATCCTGTAGGCTAAGTGGGTGATACCCACTGTATCACCTCTGGGTGGTACAGAGGTATTAGATAATAAATTCAGATCTCCATTAGGTTGCAGATAAGTTTTTTGCCAGTAGTCTCCCAAATCACTTACTGTTGGCTGCACTTGGTATACCTAAATTATAGAGGATACTATAAATATCTAATATTTACTGCAATAAAACATTTGCCTACAATAATTATACATTGACTAATCTTGGAGTTTCAGGATTTTTTAAATTTATTTGGATTTTTTTTAAATGACACTTGGCTCCTTATATTGATCATTTGGTTCAAGGTCAGAACACCATGCATTTCCCCCCTAGCATTCTTTCATGAACAGCTTGGTCCACTTTAACCTCCAAATGCTCCTTCTACCATCCTTCAAAATTTCTTATCATTTGAGACCCCCTGCTTCTAGTTGAAAAGCTGATACATGATGTACAGAACAGTTTTGTGCTATCTGTGAAGTCCTGGAATCGAAGTAGTGTAAAGCTGATTAAAAATACATAAAAACCCACATTACACAAACAAACGCATATGAAGCATCCCATTCAATTGCAGTTGTGTATCTATTTTCTTGACTTCAGCTCCAGGAATTCAAACATAGTCCATCAATTGTTTAAAGATGGAACAGCTCAGTGTCTTTTAACTTACAGGTAAATGAAAATTTAAAACAAACAACCAAATAAACATGCCTACTTCAGTAAACCTTTCTAGTATCAGTTTTTAACACTCATGAAAGAATTTTCACTTTAAAATGTTTTGCTTTTTCACTTACATGGCAATGAGGAGTTCAACTAAGTCTGCTATTGTGAAGTTTTTTTGGTGTTTTTAGTATAGAATTAAACTGCATCTATTTATCTCTGTTACAACCCTTCTGCCATCTGTGACAGATCAAGATTTCTTGAATTCATCATCAGAAGATGACTCGTTTCATGTTACCCCTTTACACTGCTGTACATGCATTCCAATCATTGATATTTTACCTCTAAGAAAGAAATCCTTGGATTTCAAGAAGCAGAGGGAGACTAATGACAGAGCCCTCAGCTGGACTGCAGCTCCTTGACACCAATCAGGGATTACATTTCCTGACTTCCACTGCAGCAGGAAAGCACCAGCTGAGCAGTTCAGAGGAGATCTAAGTAGTTTAGAAAAAACCCTCAGAGCCAATCACAACTGCCTACTGGACACAGCAGTCGCAGAGAACTGGATTAGTATGCAAAGCAGGAGAAAGATGCAAGTTATTTATTAATTCAGTCACCTGGATGCCTTAATAAACTATTAGAGAAGAGGCAAAAGAGACAGAAAATGACAAATTATGTTAGGAAAAAATCTTCCCCTTCTACAACACCAACTAATTTGATAAACACAGCTATTCCAGTATCAGGGCTCTTAGACAATTGATGCAACTCTCTGCTGTCTTATCTCCACATAGACTTCTTTGAAGGCCAAAGAGACCCAGAACATAGCTCCTCTCCCAAGCACACCAACCCACACAGAAAGGGCAAGGGCTGGAAACAAGAGGCCCTGAGACCCCTGGCCAAACAGCCTCCTGAAGAAGAAAAGGCTGTCATCTTTTCTGGACAAATGGAAATCTTGAGAGGCACCATTCCTAGGTTGGGCTGAAACCCTTCCTAGCACATCAACAAGAAGAAGCATCTGCAATGAGGTTTCAAAACAGGTATTATGAAAAGGGAGATTCTCACTCCTGAAATGATCAAAGTAAGCAAGAGCGACATGCAGAGATTTTCTGCACATCACATACAGGAGACTGATGGTACCAAAAAAAAGCACAGTTAGCACTATAACCTGCAATACTGCTAAAAACTACAGTATGTGATCTCAGCATTTCAGTTCACATGCAGCAGTCAAGGTCTGCTCTGAGTTGTAAGAATATAACAAGAACAGTTCTATGTAAACTTTTTGTGATGCATTGTGAACACTACTGCAGTAGAGTCCTAGCTTTGAGCACATGAAGGAAGAAAGACAATGAGGGAAAAGTTTGCTCTTACTCATCACAGATTAAAAAGATATGGAAGCAATCAATTGTAACAAATCCTGATCATTAGGAGATTAGGCTTTCAGCAGAGGGATAACCCCACATGTATAAGCTGTCAGCAGACAGACAACCTGTCATGGAATGCCAAGACCCAAAATAAACTTGGGTCTTGGCATTCCACGATATGGCATTCCATGATATTCCATGAATACTGATATGCAAACCATAAGGGTATAAACAAACATGGAAAATGTAGATGGGCTTTAGAAGATCCCAGATACCTAAAGCAAGTCACTTTCTTATCTACCAGCATTTAGCTACTATTCAAACATTCAACAACAATAACTATCAGTTTAAATGACAGACCACTGCTCTATTTATTCCCCATAATATGAAACCAACTTTCACAAAAAGCCACCATATTTATACACACACGGTTTTGTACTTGGGCATAGGATAGCTATACTAACATATTCTTCCGTCACAGTCTTCTATGTGTTGTCTTTACTCTGCTACATTTCCTTCCTCGTTTCCAAAATGCAAAGAATAAACTTGTAATGACTCTCCTGCATGGCCTCCACCCCATCATATGCCTTACTTCCACCTCTCACATTCCTTATCTTGCAAGTATTACATCAAAACTTACTTTTTTCCCCCCCAAAGTCAAACTATCACTTCAATTTTCCAAAAAAGAGTATTACTATTTCCCTAGGGGGTAGAGACAAAACAAACCCTAAAACACAACACAATTTAAACAAGTCTGTACTTCAAATTACTCTATTTTACATTGATCACTTAAGCTCTTGTTTAAAAAACTATGACTGCTGTTTTTTGTGAAAAACCAAAACATTTTTTAAAAATCAAATCTCACATACTTAATAAAAATACTGCTTTCCTAAAATATTGTCATAACAAACGGAACTAGCTTTACTATCCAAGTAAGTATAACTGGTTTTAAAATTTAGAAAGGGAACACAGAAGATTCTGAAGCTCTGGGATTATAGTCAGAAGCAAAAAAAAAAAAAAAAACACAAAAAGAACATAAGACACAAACTCAAAAGAGCTCGTTTACCTACCAGTGACAACTAACAAAACAAATAAAACATAGCCACTTACAGCAATATACATTTGCCACAACAACAAACCCCAAAACATTTCTCTAGTCCTTGTAAGGCACAGTGTCCTGTTTGTACCACTCTGCTCCTTTATACTTGGAACAAGAGAATAATAAAGTTCTGGCCTGCCTTTCCCTCAGTTAATGTATTGCTTCTATCCACACTCATGAGATGTCCTTGGCAACTAATGATTTACCTCACCTGTTCCAGACACAAGCTGATTGTAATAAATTAATATGGCTTTCAACACTACTTCTCCCATCCATATAGCCCCTACTACACACTCATCATTAATCTACAGTGTTTTCTGAAACAAGAGCTGCTGGTGAAGGAAATGCTCACACAGTAAAACAATATTCCCATTTATTTAAAATGGGCACAATTTAGAATGAATATATTCAGTACAGAAGCTTAGCTTAGTCCTAGGACTGATCAGTCATAAGTGTCTGGATCCAACTAAGCACCCAAATGTACACCTTTTACAATTATATTTAGGCCAATCACTGAAATAAAGTGTCTGCTACATGCTGCTTCACAGACAAGTGATAGCACTATTGCTGTAGGAACCAATACACAAGGCATTAATAATGCAGACAATTACTGCGATCTCAATCACACTTGGAATTATGTAAGTCCATGCCAGCTGCTGCCATTTCACGTGTTCTCTTTAGTGCTCAATTTCCCTAATAATATTTTAGAATTTCTAAGTAATCAAAAGCATAAAACTATGCCTTATCTCCCTTTCACATCTTCACCATATAAGCCTCAGTATTTTGGTTGCTGGTGTAGGACGTTCAAACAGATCATTTGCAATGTATCAAGAGAGAAAACAGGAAAAAATGGCATGAGCTATCCTCTCTCAATCACATCATTACAAAAAATTAATATAAAGGTCTATTACAAAAGTCATTCAAGGACAAAGAAATTAAAATTCTGATTCAATAAGAAACAGAAGAAGGTATGGCTGTAATGCAGTTCTGTTATTATAGCCAAAATAATTATCCCAAAGCAAATAATGAAGTGGCTCACCTTTCTTAGACTCCATAAACCTACTTTGTGACACTATAATTTACCACACATCATGCCTTAAAATTTACAGTATCTACAACATAAATCGCTATTTGTTTTACTCGATATTGTTCATCTGCTACTACTTTTTTAGCATGAAAAAAACACACAAGACAAAACATACCAAATTCAACTCTGCACTGACTCTGCTAAAGTTCTGTGACATTGGTGGCAAACCCTGCCCCTCAAATTTTGTGAGCAGTCAAGCAAAAATCCCAACCCTATACACTGTTGCTATGCAGACAGACAGAATACAGCTACATCCCTACAGAAGCAACCTGACCTCGAAGAAAGCACCAGCCCCTTGGACAGCCCAAGAAAATCAGCGCACACTTCTATATGGTAATAGCAGCACATTGTTTGCCTGTATTGCACACAGATATGCTGTGAAAGGGCCTGGAAGCCTGAGACAGCCTCAGGCTGCAGGTGTAAGCACACTAACAGTGCAGGTGTGCTGCTCTCAGACGGAGAGAAGATGCTGCTTTACCATCAGCCAACTGACACTGCCCAGACATCCAAAACACAGATGAATGTGGCAGCTTCCACTGCTGGCAATCTCCAGTGTCCTGAGCGTCATTTGCAGGCACCTAAAAGTTTCCCATGTAACATATATGGAATTGATAATGTAAAAAGATGATAAAAGTGACTGGACCTTTTTTTGATAAGTTTCATTAAACAATCCTAACAAGTTACACTCCAATCTCATATGCAGTCACTGCAACACAGTTCAAACTCATGTTCTGTATTTGCCACAAGGAAAACTGTTCATATAAGGTTCATTTAAGTATTCATATGAGACAACTCTACATCCTAGAGTTGAGCAGACTCAAGGATCTCCTTTATACATACAGACTAAACCCACCTGTACCTTCAGTAATTTCCATATCATCTTTTACTACTTCCAAGATTAATCTTAAATGTAGTCAGTTCATCCCTGTCTACCCTAGTTTAGTCCAGGTACTTCAAATACTATTTTTGAGTCCAAAGGCTTACCCAGCAGTCTACCTCTACAGAACAATGAAGACTTAGCTAATTATGCTAATTAATTAAGCTAATTAGACAGCTTCAGCTAATGTATGTAAATGCAGCTGGTTTCAGAATATTTCATTTTAAAAGGCTAACATAATTCAGCATGACTTAAGGCTAACAGACACTTTTATAGTAAGTGTTAGAAAACAGCTGTAGTGGGTTGTTTTGCACAGGAAACTATTGCTGTCATACTCCCACAGAGAGAAATGCTCAGGGGACTCAACATTATTTAACAAATCGAAAAGACTAAGCTCAGCTCCAGGACAGTGAAAGTGTAACTTGTACATCTACCTAACATATGTGCCTTGCTGTCCAGAAAATTCCCAGCAGAATTTGAGTCAACACCCAAGTTGGAACTGTAATAATGCTGCTATTATCTAGTTAGCTTTAAGCCGAAACAATCTCACTTTCCCTTTGTACAAGCAGAGATCACGATTGTAAAAAAAGTCATGGGTCTGTTTCTGTCTTGCCTTTATAGACCACAAATTCCTTATTTAAGCTTTACAAGCTAAACCATCAAAACAGAATTAGCAGGATATAATACACTTTTTACATTATATTCTACTCCAAGAGGGATTGACTATGTAAAAGTATTTCAGGGTTAAATATGCATTAACATAATCTTTGATTTTGCTAACATAAAGATTAGCTACAGATTACTACTGCCCCATGAAGGTCTAAAGGCCTCAAATGTAATTTCTATTGCTAGACTGAGCTTCAAGTGATAGATTCATCTGAAATCTGGCTTACTGAAATGTAAAATGGACACTCACTTTTGCAAAGTATACCTCCTTCTCATCTTGCTGCATAAAAACACTAAGACCCTTTTAAAAATAATACTTGGTATAATATTAAAAATAATATTTGGTGGATAAGTATAAGGCTAGAGAAAATAAGCATCAAAAGAAACAGCCAAATTTAAACTCTGACCTACATTCACTTAGGGTAACTAGCAGGCCAACAGCCTGTGAAACTAAAACTAGAAACTGTCTATTTTGGAAGAAAACAAAGGTACTGAGATCTTTGCAAGAAAGAATTTAACATGACCATTGACAATTATGATTAAATAAAACTAAGAGCTGCAGTGTGCATACTATCAGTCTATCCCATTTTTTCTTGCTATTTATCTTATTTCCTTTTCATTAAGGAAATTCCTCTTTTCCCTACACAGAACTGAAGTGACATTTGACAAAGTAATTAAGGGAAGGATGATCATGATCAGCTGCCTTTGCCCTGTTACCAAACACAGTCAATACACAGTTCATGACTCCAGCAGATGTTTGTGCTTTACAGACTTATTGGAAACTTAAGGTCTTCAGTTTTTCTGTCCTTCCTGTATTACATGGAAAAGAGAATCTAAGCAGAGAAACCACTGAATTACTAGCAGCAAGTATTAACCCATCCAACACAATCTACTGTATTAATCATCAAAAAATAAACTGCCCAACATTTTTATCTCCACCAATACAGAGCTATTATGAAACAGGCAAGCTTTAATTCTCTTGACAAATGGCAAAAAAGCTTGTTTGAGCAAAGGACTCTGTTAGGGTCTTTGGCTACTCATCCATCACACACTATGCCTCCCAGTTAATACTTGGCTAAAATAATCCTGCTCACAAAACATGAATGTACAGTGCAGAGGACAGAGGGTCACATGGTATAGTGAGGCAGAGTCAAACTCTGACTGTAAAGAGGCATTTGTGAATTCCCGCATCACTTATGTCCTCGTCTCTGCCTCTACTCCACCTCCATATGCCACCCATCTTCACATGACCATGGACTTGCTCACATCACAGGATTTATCCAAATCAAAGCTAACCCCTTCTCAAAGGACACAAAGAGGAGTTTTCTGTGTGTGTCTGTGCTCAGAGAAGATGAAGGTAGTAAAAATTAAAATTAACTGCCTAATAAAAAGGTTGGGTTTGGGGCTTTATTTGTTTGTTTAAATTGCTTGCAAAATGAGGGCCTTATTCTAATATAGACTACTTCAGCTAATGCAGTGAAAATACGGTAGTTAAAATCTAATTTGGCAAAAGACATTTCTAGTCATGCAAGAATGCAATCTCACTGAGCAGCTATGAGTATGAAGTTACAGGATAAATTGTTACAGGAGTTACTAGGCAAACTCCTCCTCATCCTGACAATTTCTGGGCTTCAAACACTGGAGTTTTGGCTACACCCTAGACACCCATCGGGGCTTCACAAATATATCAGAGATCAGCAGCAGAAACTGGGGACGGATACCAGCTAGGGATTCGCAGATCCTCCAGTGAAGAAGCTGAGGAGGAGAAATGAACAGATGAGGTTTTACAGATCAGAGAGATTCTGCAGGGAGCCTGGCAGAATATAAATGGAACACTTCAGATGCTTAATTTTAACCAAAAAATATCCAACAATCTCTAAACAGAAATAGTCTATGGTGAAAAAAAGATTCAGGTTCAATTTTGCTTGGCATCTCTCCAGCTTGACTTTACAAATACTTAAGTCCTTAAGAAAAGGATAAAGATAAAATCTTGCTATTTTCAATTTCCAATGCACCCTGTCTCACACTATCATAACCACTAAACAAGGCGCCAGGCTGGAGAGAATCTGCCAGAGTGTGCAAAACCCAAAGCAACCAGTACTGAGGTGATCTCTGTTGCACTTCAAAACCCACTTTTTGATGAAGAACCTTAATATGGAAAATTTCTCACGACCATTCTTAAGAACATTTTACATCAGTGGTATAAATACAAATGTTAATTCAACAGTTGTATTAAGTACAATTCCAGAAAAAACACAAGCTAAAATAAAATACTACATTTATTCTTGCAATACTATTGGTCAAAAATAATAAAGGCCCTGCATGAGAGCATATAGAAACAAACCACTGTCATTCAAAATTTCAGAAACCTCTCTAGTTTTGAGTTTTTCATTCACTATTCCAAACTAACAGGTATATAATCAGTAACTACAGCAGTATGTTTTACATCGTGACTTGACTGCTAATGTACCTGATCACTATCTTATCTTAGTTTAAATCCAAGTTTAATAGGATAAGTGCTCTCTATGCTAACGCTCAAGAATAGTCTCAAGAAACATATTATCAAAACAGCTTTAACTCAGAGTTCCCAAAGCCCAACTCAGAATCTTAGAATGGTTTAGGTTGGAAAGAATCTTAAAGACCATCTTGTTCCAACCCCACTGACATGGACACATTTCCAGGTTTCTCCTAAACCAGGTTGCTCAGAGATCCCCATCTAACCTGCCTGGAACACTTCCTGGGATTAGGGATCCACCTATCTGGGCAATGGTTTACAGTGCCTCACCACCCTCACAGTAAAGAATTTATTCTTAATATCTCATCTTAACCTACTCACTTTGAGTTTGAAGCCATTCCCCCTGTCACTACATGCTCTTGTAAATAGTCTCTCTTCATTTTAATTGTAGGGTCCATTCAAATAATACTACTTAAGCGTAGTTGTCTCTTCTTGAGTTTTGATGCATGAAGGTCATCACAAAAAAATATACAGAAAACTGAGAAAATGGACAGAAAGAGGAAGTGTGAGCAAAACTCTATATATTTATTCTATTCAAAAGGCATTCTAAAATAATTTGCAAGTAAATTAGACCTTCCTTTCTGTATTATTTTTAAGTGCTCAGAACTTCAGTATATTAGCTACCTTTCCAATAATTCATATATACCTAGATATGCATTTAAGGTATTATGGGAAGGGGTGAAGAAAACAACCTGCTTTACATGCCAAACAGAAAGGCGGCTGGCAGCTAACCTTAAATTCTTAGACCATAATAAACAAAGAGGAAAAAACTCATATGCATATGTATGTGACTCTGGCTACTGCAGTCCATCTAAGTCATTTTAGCTGTAGTTAATTTCCAGCAACAAAAGGAGATACAAAGGGCTACATGTGTATTCTTTAATATACAAGATTATAACTAATATAAAGTCTTTTTTAAATTTACTGTTATCATCTATTAAAAATAACTAATTTTACAGCTTTCTAATGTGTAGCTCTTAAGCTCTAAATCACTGACCATAACTAATAAGCAGTGTAATAGCATGAGTATCTGAAGTAAAACCACAGAGTGCAATTTTGTTGATTGTAAATCATAATCATTTTAATGCAAAAGCAACAGCAAATCTCTGTAATTACTGGGTGCATTTTGAATCACTTTTATGATTACTGCTCTATACCCATTAAAAATGCAAAACACTGAACTGCACAGGGTATAAAACTAGAATTATGATATATTACAAACAGTAATTGAAATCCATAAATTCCCTTACCAGTATTCAAAATTATTTTGTTGCCAAAAATTGCAGCCCTGCAAAATTGACTTTACAAACATTTACTTTATCTAAGAAAGCAGTAGGGGCAGGGATTTCAGTAGTTGCTTTGAGATATGTAAATAAAAAATTAAGAACATCAAGAACCAGATTTGGCACCCCTGCTTGTTTATGTAATATATGTGGCTACCAAACTTGCTGATTAAAAAAAACCCATCTGTTCTAAGTGCTAGAAGCAAAAACTGAAAAGGTCAGCAATAGTATATATGCAGTTTGGACCTGCAATTAAAAACTTCAAGACACAATTTGTAACACCTGGGATAACTTACCACCTACAACACTGTCCAAGAATATTCCACCAAGTAGTAAAACACTGTATATCATTTTAAAAAGAGAAAACAAGACAAAACCCAGGAAATAAAAAAGAAAATGCTTACACATTACTTGAGCAATTTTCTGCTTTTCCTCAGTAATAAAAAGAAAATTGGCTTCTAGAAATGTATGTTTTTTAAGAAGAGGTTGAAAGGAAATGAGAAAAATTAAATGCCTCATAACAGGAAAAGACTTTAATGTTTCTAGAGATATAAAAGTGTATGCTAGCTAGACATTTCATAAAACACCAGATTACAAATTCTGAAACAAACCCACATTCAAACTTATATGGGGTTAGCAGGAAAGGGATATCACAGTATTTGTGGTTGTGGGCTACTTGAACAAAGAGAAACCCAGGAGAGCTTTCCTTTTTTCAGCTACCAGAATAAAGGCATTGAAGAGATACACCTGCTCTTACTGTGCTGTGAGTCTGAGCTATCCCTCAAATGGGGACTGTTGTTGCAATTAATCTCTTCATACAAGGAGATACACCCATGTTGGAGAATATGCACAGGGCACTGTGTCGGGGTTGTTCTATTGTTACACAATAACCTACTTAAACTTTAAAAGGTCATTCATATTTTTTAAAGTATGAAAACCAAATTCACAATAAATGTAGGCTGAAAATTAGAAGACAGCTTCTATTTAAAAAAACTGAAAAAGCACTTTTGAGGATCTTGCAGAGCTTCTCTTAGGATGACTGATAAGAATAAACCAGTTCCTAAGTCAGAAAGATTCCTCCACACTTACATACTGATGTCATTGTCCGCTTCAACTGAAGTGTCTTTTAGTGCACAATAAAAATTGCTTTTTATTCTGGTGAGGGTTTTCTTCAATTAATGACACCGCAAAAAAAAAACCAAAAGTAAAACAAAACAAAAAAAAAACCAAACAAAAAAAACACAAAAAAAAACCAAACAAACAAAAAAAAAAAACAGTAAGAGACAATTGGCACATCCTTCCTGCAGAACCTCCAGGGATAGAGTTTGAAGAGAACAAGGTAAAAACTACACTTTGCCTTTTCTTTTCCTTTCCTCACCTAACCCTTTCTTTCCCTTCCCACCCAGCCCTACATCCCCCAACTTCAACACAGTAATTTCTACACAATCAGATTGTACATTCTATTCTATAGCATCCTATTATGAGCCACAGTCATGATTGAAAAAGTATTCTTTAATCTAAAAGCCCCTTTACACAGATTTATATCTTTCTCTAAGTCATTTCCTAATTTCTCCAAAGCTCCAGGCTAGGAACAACTGCAAAATGTTTCCCCTAAAAGCAATATATTGAACTGCTTGTTTTCAGGAATTGTGTGGTGAAAGTGGGTAACATCAGTATTATTTAAGAACATTTGCTATTTAAAAATAAACTGTTGAAAACACCAAAGTTCACCTAAGTAGATGAATGTGTGGTTCAGCAATTAAGCACAAAAAAAACCCTCCAATATGCTGCAGCTTGCCCCCTTCTAATTAAGATCAGCATTTGTGTATCAAAACATATTCAGTCCATTAGGATGATAATGCAGACAACATTCAAAGACACTGCATGGGCTCCCACTGCATTAAACAGAAGAGCTGCTGATTATACAAGTAGGGACTAGATATACAGCACTACAGAGATGCACACATGGGGATTTTTCTCATTTTTCCTTTCTATTGCTAAGGCTTGAGGAAACAGAAGAGTGACATTTTTTGCTTTCTTTTCTCTTGCTTGTGCATTTGAACTGTCCAGGGCTTTTCCATGAACTTGATTCCTTTCAGCAGCACATCCCTTCCCCTGGCTAAATTACTGTGCAATGTTTCACAATACTGTGGATAAACCCTTTGCAGACTCTGCTTTTGCACATGCATAGTCCTGTAGCACTTACAGGCTAATCCTGCTCAGGAACAAAGTGTTTAAAGTGGAGCACAAAGTTACCCTCAGTTCCCTCTACCCACCAGAAAACCAGCAGGAGCTGAAACACAGAGGACACACAGGTGTTTCTGTCTGACAGACACTGTCATCCATGTAGGGGTTAACAGCTGTGCAGAGGTGCTCACCTACAAGGCTGGGTTTATGATCACAGCATGGGGAGAAATCAAGACTGCATGCAAGGAGATAGGCTGCTGCTCAGCAAGAAAACACGCTACCCTTGCCCAAAACTGGTGGTGTAAGTGACCAAGAGCTGTGACTTTCTGGGTAAATGAAGATAATAGAAGGTTGAAACAAATGTGTAATTGTTGAAACAAGATTTTTATGCTGTACAGAGAATACTTATTAATCCTCCCACATAAAAATGCTTCTGTGTCATTAATCAAAAAGTGACAAGATGTTAAACAGTCAACCTAGACTTGTCTAGAATTGATTATGTCAACTCAACCTAATTTCTTTGAATACTAGACAAAAAGTTACCACAAGAAAGGAAATAAGCAAATGCCAAAAATTAACTTCTTTGTATCTTTTGATGTTGTTTCACTAGACATTTGGATTAGAAAAGCACAGTATAAATCAAAATAACAAATGAGTACAAAATATGAGGAAAATATATTTTTACAAACAAAAAGAGATATCAAGACAAGTTTTGCAGGGGGCTATCCTCATTGCAGCAATAATCACTGGTTTTAGTACTGACTTGGGTAGAGAAGTAGAATTATTTTTTATATCAGTAGGCCACATTCAACTGGATAGAGCATTAGCGTACAGAACAACAGGCTTAGACTTCCAAATGGCTTATACTGGAGGGAGAGCCTGGTAAATACAGGAATGTTATTCATCAGGGACAACAGTAAGAAAAGCACAACTAACCACAAAGCATTGCATACACCAATGACATAAAATAAACCTCTGGCTCTGCTACCCAAGGTCTCAGGGTCACTTGTGGATCCAAGGCAGTATCACAACATTAGAAAAGGATAACAGCCATGTGGGGGTAAACAAAACAAATTGTCAACTGCAAAGAGTTATGCACAACACCAGCAAGGCCCCAGTGGGATTCAACAGCCAGAGCCCTTCAGTCCAACAAGGGAGGCGACCAACTTCAATGAACAAGAACTGACCTAGCAAGTAAAACCTAAGAGAAGAATTAATGAACCATCTTTATTAGTTAAGCATACACCTTTAGGTAGAACTCAGTAATATCCTTGGGTAGCTAAAGCTTGTCACCAGAAGAGAAGACAAAAACCTTTATTCTCCATGACCATGGCAGACATGGCAAGAAGTAACAAGCTAAAACTATTGCATGGAAGATTCAGGAAAAAGAATATAACAAAGACAGCTTAGTTGTCAAACAATTAATAGCCAAGATTAAGATCACCAGTAATGTAACCTTTGAAAAGTTATACAACTGCTTGTCAATCACCAGTTTCAAAATCCATCTTACAATTCAGGAAAAAAATACTTAGCAGTATGTCACCTCTACTCAAAGGTATTGGACAAGTATTTCAGTCACAAAAACTTTCAAGGATTAGTGCTACCAATTAGCTGAACAGCAGAAGGACATTTAACTCCCTGTGTAGATCTGATGTCACATAAACAGAATTATTTTTACAACTCAGACAACATTCACTTGGTCAAATCTGAGATACATTGAAAGGGAACACATGGAAAACTGCTCCTTTTTCAGGTACTTAGAAATACACAATTCCATGCAGCACTACCACTTATTTGTACAGGGGAAAAGAAGAAGCTTATATAAAACTGCAAGAAACATTCTTCAGCTGCAAGCTGTCTAAACAACATCCAGAGCTGTGACTTAAACATGAGCCTCTGAAAAAAAATATGCTTTTCTCGTCCAATTTTTTCTTGTATTTAAGAGATGCTGACAGTATTTGGAAAGCCAGGGTTTAAATATTCTTTATACATAGTTTTGGGGACATGGAAAGAAAACATCCTTAGGGTGTTACTAGCATACCCTTTCAGGCCTTGTTTTTTTCCAGGCAGATGGTCTACATGAGCACAAGCAATGGGCTAACAGGTCTAAAAAATGTGTGTATTTATCAGAAGAGAGAGCAGAAACCATAGATTCTGAAGAAAAAAGCAAGGGAGCACATGGGCAGACAGCCAACGACTCCCCTGAACACATGACTTGAAATTAAAAAAAGAACAGGAAATTAGTTAAAATATCGGTAAAATTTGCACCTTTAGGAAATTCTCCACCAGACACAAAAGCAAACCAATCTACCCATGTCCAAACAAATCCCACCCCTTCACCAAAGTCAGAGCGATCTCATCCTTGGGGCATACAGTTCCAGAACAGCATGATACAAACTCACAGTGCAAAAACCCTTATTTCCTCAGTCTGGCTTCCTTGCAGGTTCTTTACTATAGCTCATACTGCCTTTCCAGTTTTGCTCCTCCCAGGCAGTTTAAGTCTAGTAAGGCACCAATAATTAAAAATATTCTTCTTCTTAAATCAGTTAAAAATGCTTTTGAAAGAGATATATAGCATCAGTAGATAATTATAACACAATTATCAATTTATTCCACTTCTTCCCAATATTTTTAATGTACCAAAAAAAAAAAAGAAAAAAAAAACAACTCCTTCTTATTGATGACATTTTCTATTCCCTAACTTCTAGCTGAAAAAAATGGAAAACCATCCAGAATTTCACCAGACTGTTTGACAGGTTACAACTTAGGAGTCTCTAAACTGGAAAAAGAAAAGGGGTGGGTGGGCACTGGGGGGAGCAGGGGGGTTTGGTGAGAGTGAGAAAGAACAAGAAAGAAGCAAATAAGCAGGAAAAAATGGGTACAGATTTATTTAACAGCATTTGACTGACAACATTAGGTGTGGGGGGGGAGGGGCACCCACAATCTCAGCAGCTTATTCCAAGGAGAAAGGATTTTACCAGCTCGTGAAAATAGCAGCTAATAAAAATATGTTTTAAAAACCATTTAAATCTAGGCAAGATTTCAACCAGAAACCATAATGGTTACATTTTTTATTTAGTACTTTGAAAGCACAGTTGTAGCTCCTTGGAAAAACCCTCAGTTCGTTCCCAACAAAATCAATAGCAAAATTTCCCATCACATGATAGGAGTAATGGCCATAGCCTACAAACCTGACAGAATCTACTGTAAATATGCTTTTAATTTGAAAACCCTACTATAGAAAAGATAACTGATAACACTTATACTGTAGAAATTTCCTCCTCTATCAAAGAGCTATTTATCCAGCAACATAAAATTACATATTTTATAGGTCTCACCTCCAAGCAGCTAATAAGCAGACCTCAAGAAAGTACAGCAAGACAAAAATTCAATTCTGCAGTTTGTTCAGGTTTTAGTTTTAGGGGGTTTTGTAATGCTTTTAAGTATTCATACATGCCCCTAAACCCATGCAACATTAAAGCCATATATATTTCTCTGTTACCTTATTATTGTCCATAAGACAAACACAATCACTAATAGATCATTACTACTCAGGTAGCTATCTGAAAGAGTCTAGAGAAAATTAGGGCTTTTTTTTTTTTTTTTTTTTTGGTAAATGGAACACTTGGCAAGACAAACACATATTAAAATAAAGGAAAAGAGATCAAAAAGTGAAGGAGAAAAAAAAAGAGCAGCAGAAAAAAAAAACCTACCAAAGAGCACATAAGTTCTGGGAGGGGCTGTATAAAGTAGTAGGGTGCTAGTGAGAACAACAGAGTCATTCTGAAAGTCATTTTTGAGATGCCAACTCTAAAACTTTAGAGCAGAATTTAGGTACCATTATTGATTTGAAGGCAAACCAAAGTTTGCACTTACCTAGAAATAACACATGCACACTTTAAATTAAACATCTATGAAATGAAAAACTATCAAGTACATGAAGCATATATTCATACTGCATAAACTATTAAAAAAAATAACAAAAAAGGAATATTTTAAAGTTAGAATGTACTAAGTAAAAGTATCACATTGTTCCTGTCTAGTTATATGGCAAATTCAAATTAGAGAAAGACATTTTTCCATTGCAAACATGACAAAAGATACAAGGAGAAGAAATGAACAATAAGCTCTTGAAATTCCTTTACTACCTTCACCTTGAATTTAATTCATATTCATTGTAAGTACAAAGCTGCTATTTATTATTGAAAAGAGGACACTAATTTCCTTGTCCCTGTAGGAAGAAATACACTCAGCACAAAGGAATTTCTGCCTTATTTTCCAAAATGAGATCAATAATATTAGCTATTACATCAATTTCAGCCACTGAGAGGTCTATAAAACAAGTTCTATAAAAAACTAGACAAAATCATGCTTCTTCCAAACCCATCACACACATATAGAGGAAGGATATACAGCAATAGCTTATTTCCTGATAGACACCATAGGAATTGTCTTAATGAAGCCAGTGGTTGCATAAGCAGTTCTTTTTAACATACATAAGTTAAGAATATAAATTCTCTTTTAAGTGTGTTTCCAGCTCTATGATGAAATAATTCCTTAGGGAAACAACTCAATCCTTTACAACTTCTCATAGAGGTGAATTTATACTGCTACTGAAATCTCATAGGAAAGCCACCCAATTTCTTAAGTGAGACCATGTTTTATAAAAAGCACAACACCCAAGCCAGTACATACTTGCTACAGTATCAGCATAAAACAACCTTCACAAGAGATTCAGACCACCTCTTATTATGATAATCCCTGTTTCCAATGACATGCATAAAACTTACCTATGACAAGAATCACTGCAGGGAGAACTCCCCTGAAAAAATATCCCCACACGGCTCAAGGTTATGCAGTGCTACTCATATTTATAGAGGTAAATGAGCACTGAGGCCACCAGCCTGGGAGCACTTAGAAGCAAGCCTGGCTCAGCTGATTCTCATTGCTGCCTGATAGCAAAGAAGCTCCCTTCCTTTCCCTTGATGGCACATACGTGCCTTTCTATCAAAGAACAAAAAAAATTTCCTGGGGAACTATTGCATCAGGACCCAAAACACTACTGAAAAGAGAATTTTTCAACATTGCTTCAAACTAGGAGTTTTTAGACCACAAGCCTGAGAAATATTGAAGAATTTTGCCTTAACCTTTGCTAAGGATATAAATGTTACTTCTTGAAGAGATATAAAATGTGCAACTGGGGGGGCTTGTTTGGTTTTGACATTAGTGGCAATGACATATACACATTTTATCACTTCTAATCATTGGCTCTATGAAGTATGTCCCTACTGTGTGTAATTTTTAGAACTGGACAGAAACCAGCTAGTGGTATTCTTGTCAAACTTCCTCTTGCTCCATCCTACTCTACAAACTACAGAGCATTATTTTTAACACTGTGCAAATACTAAGTGCATGTGAAAATGCTCTCTCTGAAACGTCCTCTTGGCAAAATTTTATTTAGAATTATCACAGGGAAGTCCAATAAGTTTTCTTCACATGAAAACAGCAGGTTAAATCAAAATTACTCTTGTTTTAGTCCCTTTTCCTTATTTTGTGTTTTCTCCTCTTTTAAGTGTTAATACCTTAAAAGGAACAAATCTTCTTGGTTAGCAACCTCAATTTCCACCATTAGTTTCCACAGGTTAGTATGTTAAAATGAGATCTGATGTTTGGTATGACATGAGAAAGAATACAGACTCAGAGGCTGAAATAGCCATTTGCCCTTATATTTAGGTTGAAATTTTTACCTTAGGAACTAGCACATGAAGACCTATGATAGTCTTGATGATTCTTTATTCTTGTACTTTTAACTCCCTAACTGCAGAAAAACCTCTGCTAAACTAATAGCTGGATATTTAGAGGAAAGCTTAACTACAGGTAAACAAGAGGTCAGAGATGCATTTGTATAAAAATTCTTAATGCAGTACAATACAAGCAATTATAAGTAGAAAAGGTTTAAATAAAAGCTCAAGAAAAACATTTTGGCAAACAAAAAACAACAGGACAAGAATTCAGAGGTGCTGCAATTAGAAGCAATTATTATGATCATACTATTAGAACTAGAAAACTATGCAAAAAGAAAAGCCTTTCAAAATTTTTGCATTGAAGGCATTTTGTATTGAGGTTACAACTTATTTCTTTAAGAATACATTGAGTCCTGATTCAAAAAGACCAAATCATACAGCAGTTCAAAAGCTATTATACATCCTTCTTTTCCTAGATCAATCCCTTCTTTCTGCCACAAAACTGGGGCTGGAGGGACTTTGGATGACTGCTGTTTGTGGCAGTTTTAAGATTGACTTTTTTAACATCAAAATTTAGACTTTCATTTCATGAGAACAATCAGGGTTCAGCCACCTGTGTAAGTCAGTGGGAAATCAGCTGGGGACACTGAGCACAATGGGCAGAGAAGTGATTACCCCACTCTCCTGAGTGGGAGAGAAAGTTTCTCTTCTCATTAGAACAAAAGGGAAGAGAGAGATGGATCCAAATAACAGTCTGAGACACTGGGCAGCAAGAGAAGGAGATGGAATGAATCTCATACAGAATGTAGATTAGGAGAAAAAAATGTTAGGGAGCCCAAAGGCAAAATATGTATATTCTTGGGTGGGAAAGAGATAGTGTATCGTGAGGCAGACTTTGGGGAGATAATTTAGGAGAAGTCAAGGAATGCATAGCTCCAGGGTACAGAGAAGGCTCTGGAACAGCAGAGCTGGGAAATGTGGGGCCCAAAGGACAGGAGCTTACTAGTGCACAGGTTCCACTTCCAGCATCTCTACCCAGAAACTAAGGGCACTGATGCAAAAATGGCACACACTCCTAGTTTTGTCTGGAGGTTGTTTTGTTTTTTCCTCTATGGAATATACTTACTAAGTTTTTTATTTATACTGGCTTTTGGCCTTCTTCACAGCCTGAATAGCCTAGTTCCAGATCTCAGCCACTGAAGTTCTCAATGCCTTTTTCTCCTAATATAAATATTTCCTTCTGTGCATGTGAAAGCATGGCCAAGTGGCCACTTAACTAATTCTGGGAAAAAAAAAAAAAAAAAACAGTACAAGCTTTCCTTAGCCCCTGACTGAAAGGCAAGGGTTCTTTTCCCAGCCTTTTAGCTCTTTTCTTAACCAGGCTTAGTTTACTGTGTATTTTTGAGGCACAGACAGAACCAGACTTAATTTCCCCAAAAGATTGACATCATATGCAGTGATAACACCACATGCCTGCATCAGGATGTGTTTCCTCAAAACCAATGCAATTATTCTGGGAAAAAACCCAAATGTGTAGAAGACATACATTTGTATCTGCCTATAAGGTTTATTTGCCATATATTATTGCTATTTCTCCCTCATTTTACAGCTGAGATGACAGCTGTAAATTATCTTAGCTCCAACCAATACACATTAGTGGAGATTTCAGAGAATATTTACCAAACATTTATTCTAGCACAGACCCATAAGATTTATGTTCAAAAGTCTGCCTCACTACTATTTGAGCTGTTAATGATGATACTTAAAGCTCTGAAAAGTTGTGATTTTTTTTTTATGCCACTGTTGTATTTACCATTCTAAACTCATGTAATCCTGTTCTTATCCACCACCACAATTAGAGCCTGTAAGGGTATGCTTGTTAGGTGATATAAATTTGAACACCTCACTCAAAAAGCATCATCAAATGAAATCCCTGGCAAAAGCCCCACTGACTTCACTGGGAATGAGACCAACTGGAAGAACAGACCTCCTGTGAGAGGCATGAATCACTGTCATTCCCATGGTGCTGAGTTTGTGAGAATGAAGATGAGATACTGTTTGAAGGCCCTTCTACTTGTGTTTCACGTGACACGCCACTTCTTTTTGTTTTGCAAAATCATAAGAAAAGTTTTTTTACTATATCTGCAAGTAACAAACTGAAGAGGCTGGATGAGTCACTGGAGACAGCTTTGGGCCGACTTGGCTCGCAGACTGCCAGTGTCATGGAAGGTTCACCCGATTCTCCCCTTCCTGCTGCACAGCTATTCCCAAAATAACGTGGCAGTGCTAAACATAGCCATGTTGTCCTCTTTTAATAAAAGACAATTCCTGCAGGGTACACAAGCCACTGCATTTGTCAAGATAAGCACATCAATATGAGATGTCATATTAGCTTAGACAAAGAGATTGAACAGATAGCTTTGTCAAACACCAAGCAGAGGGGCTCATTCAAAGTGACAAAGCAAGAAATTCAAACGTTGAACCTACATTCTAGTATTAACACATTCCATCCTCTTCTGCTGTAGAAGAGTCTCAAACCAGTAAGCGAGTTCCTGCAAGTAATATAATAAATTTATTCCTAATCTAAAATAATAGAATTCTTGTCAATTCAAACCTCTCTGCTGCACTTTTCAAAAACTCTGTAATGGCTGTCAGTATGTTTCAGGCTATGTATGGATCTATACACCATAGTGGATAGGGACCCTCCAGAATGACATATGCACACAGGGTATAACTAACGCGGAAAATTAACAAGCATAACTAATTGCCATGCAGCCAGGCCACCAGTTATTCCTTGATCACTTTTCTGTTACTTACATGTAAGGAAGTTTACTCTTAATCCTAAGGCAATAGACAAAGACACTGCAGCAGTGGGTCCCAGTGCCTCATCTGTCTAAAATCTGTCACGACTTTAAACAAATTATTCAATTCCATGTCCGAAATCAGGGACACAGCTGCCCATATTATGGAATATATGAGATATTCATATTGGTCATATGGAAAACTAGAAACATAGGTCACAAGATTACTTCCTTGGTGAGAAATTACCTTGGGGTTTTTTTTTGTATTCCACATGTGTAGTTGTGTGTATCTACATCCTACGTATGGCAGAGGCAGAAGCTATGGGGGTAGGGTTATCAACATAAATATTTTCCTTAAAATGCATTTACATTTCAGAAAGACATGATCACCAAACTTATTTAAAACAAGACAGGTTATCAGCGTGTGGAAGTGAAACTGGAAGACAGACTTTTGTCACACTGCTGGTGGTGTCCCTCTTGAGGTGCAGTATTTACACAAAACTCCACAGTAGGTGGGAAAAATCAGTTCAGCTTTGCACTACAGAACTCTGACTGAATCAAGTTCTCTGGGGGGAGGAAAAAGCCCTCAAGGAACTGCCAGAGGCTAGGCATTCCTCTTTTGCCAGGAACCTTTAAGTTTAGCTTTTCCTTCAAATTTAGAGCCTCGTGGAGGATGTAGGAAGGATTCCCCTTGCAGGGCAGTTGCTCAGCTCTTCTGCCAGCCCACACCAAGATCAGAGCTCAGAAATTACTCTTAACACAATCGTGGAAAGGGGGCAAGAAAGCTGTGGAGTTGACACTATCTTCTATCAGGATGCCACCTGTAATGTACCTGAATGAGATCTTCCTTCCCTCTTAACTGAAAAATAATTAAATCTATGAAGATTTGCATTCAACATTTCCAGAGGAGATTGAATACACTTTAAAATATTCATGAACAATTCAAATGCAAATACAATATAGTACTGTACTGTTCACATTCTGCAGCATTTTGCTTTAATGGGCTGATTGAAAGATCTTTTCCAGTTTGTTTTTGTGAGTTTAATAAACTGGGACTTTGAAACAGCTGCCAAATATATGAGGTGCTACATTTTCTTTATAAGAAAACAGAGTTGTGAAGTCAGGTAAATTCAGTGGTATCTTATATAAAATCCCTTTTCACTTCCTGAATGTTGCCTGTAGCTTTGCTAATTTATTGCCATGAAAATATTGTTACTACTTAATGCACTAGTACTTCTGTCAATAGGCAGCTTTCCCCAAGGCATATTTGAGAACGCTCTGCTAATCAGAGTTGATGCAGTTATTCTAAAGCAGCCAGGTCTTCAGAAAAAGGTTCATGTTTAATTCCAGTAAAGGTGAGTGTTACCATTTCTTCAAAGCACAATATTTTAAGCACAGTTTTTAATTTGCTGAATTCAGTTCTGTCTATATCTAAAGTACTGATTACATTATCCAGCCCCAGCTTGAACCAGTGTATTTCAAAGCAGTATTGCTGGCTTCTTTACCTCTGACAACTTAACTTATGTGAAATAGACCTCATTTTGTAGTGGCAAGGATTAAACAAAGACTTAATCAGAACCACAAATCTGTGCTATATTATCAGCACATAACTTAAAAAGAATGTGTTTGGGTGTTTAAGCAGATACTCGGATATGACATTTTACTTTTCTACATCTGCTTGAACTCTTGAGATTATGATCTCATGCATCTGAATTTTTAGTGTTTGTTTTCCAAGCATGCTGATAAACACGAAGAGCACAGTGAGTGACAATGAGGTCACACACATGTACATATGTCACACTACAGTTTTATTCTCTCTAATAAATATTGAAATCTCCGTGACTATAACTTTACTGAGGCTAAGCAAGTAATCTTAATTGGTGTGAGAGGTTTAATGCATGTATGTTTTTAATGTACTTGCAATTCTATGCAGATGAAAAATTGAATAAAATTCTTCAAGAAATAGCTCAGGCCATTTATTTCAATTAGAAATAATAATTAAATTACAGTAAACTATTAAGTGTCACTTAATCTATATTCAAGATAAATAGAGTACTAAATTTCTCTTGGCATGTTCCACAACAAGGTACCCTACTTGTCTTTTTATTGACAAAAATTGAATGTTCCTCTGCTGTCTCTTCCACAGTGACATTTACTCCTTCTGCTGTCCCTTCCACAGTGACTTTACTCCTTCTCAAACCCAGCATGGACATTATTCATTTTGGAATAAGCCCACCAAAGAAAGAAGTGTTTTTTTGTGGAGTTAATGGCTATACTTCTCAGATCTCGTTGGTTCAGATCAGTGCTGTGTTTTCTTATATTCATCTTCACTGTAACGCAGGGGGTCTGCTCATTTTGGTTTCCTTCTGCCATCAATTCATTTCCCAAAACTTCTAGGGGCAAAAGACGGTTAAAAGTCTTTCTACATTGCACATAATTCATTTCCTAATTAATGATAGAATTATAACCATCAAAGATAATTTCTTTGAGCAGCTAATTGTTTCAAGGTGACAAGATGATTCACTTGGCCATGGGCTCTCGTTTGAAGGGCTTTAAATCCCATCATCTCCACAAGAATTTGCTTAGACATAAGAGACTCCTAAGGCTACCAGCCAGCAATAGCAAGCTTGGTGAAAAAACTAAAACATAAAGCTTTGAGTGCTATGGAGCATTATCAACATGGACCAAAATCTGACGCCTTTGGAGTTCTCCTCACAGTTATGTTCCTTGGTTCACCTGAAACACACATAAGATACAATATAAGGAGGTGAGGCCTCATTCAAATTCTCCATGGAAATAATCAAGATGGCTTATGATAATTCTCTGTGTCTGAAGTCACCCACACACATGGCTTCAATTCCAAGTCTGCATGTTGTTTAAGGGATTTATATTAAGCTCCACTAAGTAACTGTTAGCCATTTTGCTGACTGCAATCAAAGTTAAACTAAAATGTACCATAGCAATAGATTTCTATTCTGCCCACTCTCTTGTTCCACCTTTCATCTGAAACTACAGCAAAAAGGAATGACAGCAAAAGGATGCTTTTAACATCTCCACAGCCACGTACAATATTAATTTTTGATCTTTTGACACGTTTACAGCTCAGCCAGCTAGCAAAAGACTCTGAAGAAGCCACAGGAGCAACACTTCCAGTTCTCAGGGATGTTTTAAAATAAAACACCAAATCTTGCTTGAGAACTTCTTAATTGAGTCCAAGAAGTACTCCTCAGGAAGCAAGTGAAATGCATATACATATGTACACATACACACACATACACATCAGAAGGCTCCTCCTTTTATAGATACTAATTTCCATGCATAGATATTAAGAAGAAAAGATGGCATCCTCCATGTAAGCCATGGAAATAGAAGACTAGTATGCAGCTCAGCAGAACGAGAAATGCAAATAGATATCAAATAAGTCAGTGGTCTAGTGACTCACTCCAGAATGTCCACATGACAAGGATGAGTGGTAAATGTATACAAAAAAAACCATGACATAAACTTCAAGTTGATTCTTCAATCCTGTGTGCTGCAGAAAATACATTCAATTTCTTTTGACATGCAGAAGCCTGTATATTCTACATGTGCTGTATATTCTATATAGAACTCTAATGCTTAAATTATACCCACAATTTTCTAAAGTTTGGCTTTGTTGGCTTTTTTAGATTTTCTTTTTTTTTTTTTTTTTTTTTAAGAGACACTGCTATAATATGGCTCTTTCCCAGATGCAAAAATACAGTATTTCATCTTTCTTGTTTTAAACAACATCCAATTAATAATGCACAGTGACGTAATCTTTTGCTATTCACTTTAAGCCATTTTGGAGATAGATTGCTACAGTGGGTGGCATTCAGAATAATGCATGTTGAGCAACACATACTCAAATCTTGCCAGATTTATGTTTTCTTACAACATGCTACAATGTGAAGTTAGAAAAGTTTTTTCTGTTACTGTAAAAAATGATGTTATATGCATTTATTATCCAAAATAAATACATTGACACTACAGCCTGAAATAAAACTAGGAAAGTAAACTTTGTTTCTCTTTGTCTTTCAAAATATTACATTTAGATTCTAAAAAATTAAAGCTGAGTGATGCTTTCTGTGTAAGTCAAGCTTGTCCTGACAGTTAATCTGCATTATCAGACCCATCAAATTAAAATAAAGTGAGCAAAAGAAGAAATCAATGCCAAGGATTTGAATTGCCTTGATGTCATATGCTGGCATCTTATAAATTTTACAATTCCCGTGGAAGAGTATCATAGAATCATTTAAGTTGGAAAAGACCTTTAAGACCACTGAGTCCATCCGTTACCCTGCACTGCCAAGTCTGCCACCAAACCAATGTCCCAAAGTGCCACTTCTACACAACTTTAAAATACCACAGAGAGAAGGCAGATGATCCACTTGGAAAGACTGAATTGGTAACTAAGAACACACACAAAGTCGAATGAAAGAAATTAAACATAGCTATGGAGGTGGTAATGTGGTGCAGCTACACTGACAAGCCACAAGTTCCATGGAATTTCTTTTATATCAGACATGTAATGGTAATTTCAATCTAATCATGTGTTACTCCAAACCATGGGGGGAAAAGAATCTCCACAAATTGATACAGTAACTTTTGGAATGTGCTGCACTTAGACTATATGTTCATGAGTGTTAAATTTGACACAATGTCTCTTACCATGTCCTCAGCCAGAAGCTCAGGAAAAGGGAACAAATAAATATCCCAGACCAGATAACTGTGCTGTACTTGAGAAGTGACTATGGGCCTCTGTCACCAAGATGTTAAAAAATTGGAATACTGAAATTTGCAGTTTTATTATCTGCACCTTCACAATGTTATCCAAGTTGAATTTTACCCGTTATCCTCACCGCCATGTCCGTGACAGCAGATAATATGCTCTCATTTTTAATTCCCCAAATTTCTGTAAACCCAGACTTGCAGCCCTCCCCATCACTTTGCTTCCTTACATTCATAAGCATTTCAGAGAGAAAAAGTACTCACAAGTTGAAGGTCAACATCAACTGCTCAGTCTTTCTGAAAAATGAGACTTCAAATCATTGAAGAAAAGATGGGCAACGTGGGTCATCAAACTACTCTGAAGCACTTCATCCTGAACTCTTAAACCCCCATGCATTATAATACCTTAGTTTCTTTCACAAATAATTTTCTTCTCCATGGTATTATTCATTTTATTCTATTGTTTTACTTATTCTGCATATTACATTTTCAGCAGGAATCCTACCAAGAAATTCAGACAAAACAATTTCAAACTTCCAAAACTGATGAATCTTACATTATAACCTTTTCAAAAGATTAGAATTATGTAAACATTGAGGCTTCATCAGACTGGAATGGACTCTACTGAGATGTACCCTTTTCTGGTCTTTCAGCAGACTGTGCATCCTGGAGACTGACTGACCTGTGCTGAAGCCTGATGAATAGTTTTGGCATTCACCAGTCACTACCACATTCCAGCAAATAAATCCAGGCAACAGTTGGATTCAGCTGCTGGAGTTCTTCTTCCAGCCAGATGACCACTTATTTCAGGAGCCATTTCACCAACAGAAACCGACTAAAACATGACCACTAGCAAAAGATGAGAGAAGCCATCCCTCTTGAACACAATGGAAAAGTTTCACAGAAAAGACAAAGAAATGCACAAACCATTAAGACCATCCTGACAATTTCCACTTTCCCACCTTAAACTAAACTGCACTAAAAGAAACAGTGAATGAAAAAATGGGAGGCAAACCCAAAACACAGCACCATGCCATACAACCAGTACCAAAAGTGCTGGTGGATCTGACCTTTGTTGGCCTCACTACTCTTCACACCTTGCTGAAGCTCAATCCCTACCATATTCCCCTCCAAAACGCCATTGGCAAAACTGTAGAAACTTAGCACCGGTACATGGCAGAGGCGGGACCAGGCTGTGCTGGACCCCCCATCTCCAGCCCAGCCGCCCCGCTACTCCTCCACACCCGACAGTCACGGCTCCCCCTGGGGCGGCGGCCGGCGGGGACCCTCTTACCTTGTTGGAGTAGGGCGGTTTACTCAGGTTGATGCCGTCGCGGACGAGCTTGTCCCGGATCATGATCTTCAGCTTCAGCCTGGGGTACGCGACCAGCCCTCCGCCACCGGCCGCCCCCCGCCGCCCGCCGGGCCGGGCCCTGGGGGCCGCCCCCCGCCGCGGCTCCTCCGGCCCCCCCGCCCGGCGGGGGCAGCGCCCGGCGGAGACGGGGGGCGGCGGCGGCGGCTCCAGGGTGAAGTAGAGCCCCGCCGCCCTTTCGTCCGCCTCCTTCAGCCGCCGCACGGCTTCGTGGATTCGGCGCCGGTGGTGGGGCACGGCCACGCCGATGGCATCCAGGTCCGGGTCGCCGATCTGCTTGCAGACCTCCAGGTCGTCGTAGCCATTATCGACGAAGGACTCTGCGTACTGGGGGAGCTGCAGGGTCTTCAGCCACTCGTAGACTATGTTGGTGCACATGCTGGCTCCAAAATAATAACGATCGCAACTTTCAGCACTGAAGCCAGCCTCCCCCTTTCCACTTCTCGCCAAAGGACATAAAGCCACCAAACTGCGATGCAAGTAAGAGGTCTCAAAATCAAGGTCAAAAAAACATCCACCAGGAAAAGTAAAAAAAAAAAAAAAAAAAAAAATCCTTAAAGGAGATCAGTAGGGCACAGCAAGCACTGCTGACCGAACCCCTCCTGCTTATTCCTCCTCTTGTACCAAGTACAGCCGCTTTCTGCCACCGGAGAAGGGAGGCTCGGACTGAAGAGAAGCAAAATATAAGGGTGCATCCCCTAAAATCCCAGGTCGCTGCTGCACAACATCCACCCACTTTCTCTGGAAGTAATTCGCAGTCGATGCTTTTTTATTTTTTTCCTTCTTCCTTTCAGTGTTAGTTTCTGTTTCTGCTTCTGTCTCACCTTCCTGCGCTCTGTCGTATGATGAATCTGTTTATTATAAGTAGCTGCTTTGGTGCACGACGGTGTCGGGGGAGAGCCGAGCGCAGGATCCCGCACCCTCGCCCAGCGTGTGCAGGGGTGCCGGTGTGCAGTGCCCTCCTCTCCCGTGCCTCTCCCAGCGGCGGGCGCACACAGCGGCTTTTGCTTTCCTTTTAAACGGCTCTTTTCGGATTAGGAGCAAAACAGAGGAAAGGAAAAAAAAAAAATCCCACTCACTTTTCCGAGTTACTTTCCCAGTTTCCCTTCATCCCCGTAATGATGGTTAAATGCGCTTCGCTGGCAGTGCGACCAGAAACTGCTTTCTAGCCCCACTTCCTCCGCGCTGATGCCGGTGGTGCCCTCCTGCCCCAGCGGGGCACGCAGCCCTACTCCCGGCCCGCACAACTTTCCCCACGTCCCCCTATCTCTGCTGGCGCTCCCGCCGCTGTCCGCAGCCGCCCTGGGGAGGAGGCGGCGGCGGCGGGGCCGTGCGGGCGGCCAGCGCTTCGTGCATCCTCCGGCGGCGGCGGATGAGCCGATCTGCGGCAGGTCACCGGCGCTGCCCTCGCCTTCCCCGGATGCCGCCGGAGCTCTCCCTTCCCGGCCACCGGTACCCGGAGCGGTGCTCCCCGCCTGGGTCCTCCCTCTCCTCTACCCCGGAGGCGCCTGATGCGCCGCCCGCAGATCTCCTCCGGCTCCTCCCGGTGCGGCTTTTCCCCCCTCCTCCTCCGCGCCCGCCACCCCGCTGCCAGCCCCCTGCCCCGCTCTCCCCCAGGCCTCTCCAACTTTCCCTGCCGGCAGCCCGCGGTCTCTGCCGCCGGCCGCTCGCCTGCCAGCCCGACGCGCCGGGAGCGCGGGGAGGCGGCGTGCAGCCGGCCCGAAGGCCAAGGCAGCCTGGCAGGGCAGTGGCTCGGGGCTGCCACCGCTCCGCGGGCTCTCCGCTGGGCTTGCTGTCCCCGTTTTCCCCGCGCCAAGGAAACGCCGAGGGGGCACGGCCCGGGGAGCTGCTCCCAGCGCCCTTGGGACAGCCGGACCGACGGCGGCGTCGACGGGGGCAGCGAGCCCTTAGCGGTGGAAGGGGGACCCTTCGTGGGTGGCAGGGGCGCAGAGCGGCGCTGCCCCTGCAAGCGGCGCTGCCCGGGAAGCGGCGCGGGCAGGCGGGAGGCGCCGGCCCCGCTCCCCCCGCGCCGCCGGGGCCGCCCGGGGCCGCTGAGGCGCCGCGCGCTGCGCACGAACGCCGGGCTCGCAGCGCCCTCGCCGGGCCGCCACGGGAAGTGCCGCCGGCCCGGCCCCGCCGCCGCCGCCCCCGGCCCCCCTCGCCACCCCCCAGGGGCTGAGGCGGGGACACCCTGCCATTTTCATTTTAAACTGCTTGAAACTTGTTTTCCTGCGAAGATCGCTCCTCATGCCGGCTGGGGGAAGCTGGGGATAGGAGGTGGGGCACCCACCAGCCTCCTGCAGCAGGGGTGCCAGAGGAGGGGCACCCTCCTCCACTTTTGTAATTTGGCGGGGGGCGTTATTCATACAGGGTTTCCTGGAGGGGTTTTTTGAGCAGAGTTAGGCGCACAGTTGTCCTCAGGCTTCATGTAGCTCGCCATAGGATTGCGCAGCACAGCGGCGTTCTCACAGAAAGCATTGCACTGCAAGGTGTTTTGGAAAGGTTAGCTACTTAACAGCGGTTAAAATGCAGCCTCTGGGTATAAAGCCTAGGAATCACCGGTTCATCTGCTAAAGAAGGAGAAAAGGAGGAAGAGCATTTTAATTCTTTTAAAATCTCCTTCTAGCCTCATTTTTTTTTCCTTTTTTTTTCTTTCTTTTCCCCTGAATCTTATTTTCCTTTCAGACCACATAATATGTCAAACTCTCTTCTCAGCCCAGAGACAGATTGATGCAGCAATTATCTTCTCTTCACAGACCTGGGTGAAAGACTGACAGCACCGGCAAAACTAGCAAGGAGGTTCTGTGATCTGGGGCTGCAGCTGATGGTATGAGAGGCAGGAAAAACTGACTGATGCAGGCCCTATGTATGGGTCTTATTGACAATACATACTGAATTATATCATATTTATGTGGGCATTTTGGAAGGGTCTTGAAAGGCTTTTAAGATATTGCATATGTTGTGATTTGGATCTGCTTAGTGAAAGGCCAAGACCCTTCTGATGGGGTGGCAGGAGAAGTGGTGCATTCCCATGGGACTGTGGAGGCTGGCAAGGTTGCAACATTGTGAAACTCTGGTTGTTTCACACTGATTTTGGTTTCACAAAATTAAGTCACCTGTCAGCAAATATAGTAAAGTTTTATGGGACTTTGAAACACAAAAATAAACAACAATTAAAAAAATAGAAAAACAATCAGAAGTCCAGGAAACAAGAGGCTGGTCTACCTCACCTCAACCCCACAGAGAAATCTGGGGCAAGTCTTTGTGAGGACTTACTCGAGGTTTGGGTGGGTAGTTAGAAGGAATGTTCCTCAGGGTTCATCATTGTCACTGATGCTCCCATTGCCAAGGTGGAATACATACTCAGGGAGCTCTCAGAAAACACCAAATATGGGGGAGGGTAGTCAATATGTTGGGAAGGTAATTCAAGAGCAAAGAAAGAAGCAGGTCAAAAAGTGACAGAGCAGAAAATGGAGGCATGTTTTGATTGGTAACAGCAAACTCCGTTTGAAAAACTCCTTTATATGCTTTAAACAACTTAGGGTTGTTTATTTTTTTCTACATTCAAGATTTATTTGATTTTTGACACATTAAGGAAGAAGCACAGCATTTGCTCTGGATACCTGACTACTGTTCAGTGTTTTGAGTCATGCACTCACATATTAGATGATCGGAAAAAAACTAGACAAGAGCACAAACACTTAGAACTGAGTACTCACATATGAATATACATTCATAGGATGAATGAATATCATTCATCTGATATTCACCTGTTCTATCTGAACACCTTCACAAATATCCATCAAGATATTTGTGAAGATGTTCAGGTCGAACAGGTAACTCAGATTCACACACAGAATGAGTACCCCATGATTATGTTGCAAAGAATAACGTGCCATGAACGAGTGGAAGCTAGTATTTCTATGCTTTTTTTAAAATAATAGAACCAGACTCTACAATATTTCTCTAGGGTTTCCACTAGGACACAAGCTGAATAATTCAGTAGAACTCCTCATACACAGTGGCAAATGTTTGCAGAACCAGGCTATTAATTCCAGTAAATAGAGCTATTTATACTTGTGTGTAAAATGTTGCAATTATTTGACTGTACATGGTATACATTGGCAAAGAGTCCAGAAGAAAATAACAATGACTGTGAGAGAAGGTTTGAATGTATCCAATGATCTTACCTAAACTGTTAATCCTAAAAAACAGATAGCAACATAACTCAGCATCTAAAGGAAGATTTGGCCATGTAAACTCTGCAGAGAAATAAACTTAGAACTTCAAAAACTGATATACATCATGTCAATTCCCTCAGCTGTACTAACTCTAATGGAAAGTACTATCTATTAAGTGTTCTGGAGATTGACTTTTCCTCATTAAAAAAATCAGATGGCCATTACTTAAAGTACTCTTTCATAGAGGATTAGGAAAATTTAGTTTGGAAAGGACCCCTGGGAGTCACCTAGTCCCATACCCCACTCAGAGCAGACATAATTGCAAACTCTGATCAGGTTGCAGACAGGTTTGCCCCACTGACTTCTGAAAATCCACAGGCATGGAGGTTCCCAGTATTTCTGGGTGGTCTCTTCCAGCACTGACCTACTCTCACCATTAAGAATTTCTCCCTCTTGTCTGGTCAAAGCAATTGTGACCTTTGTCTCATGTCCTTTTGCTGAGCACTTCTAAGAATGGTTTGGCTCTTTTCTCCATGGCTTTCCTCACAGGCAGTGAAAGACTGCAGTGTGATTCCCTTTGCTTTTTCAGCTGTAAGATAAACAAACCAAGTTCTCCTAGCCTCTTCTCATATTTTGTCAGCAGACAAAAACTTGAAAACATGTTTGTGAGTTATGTAAGTAAAAGTTTTATCACAGAAAAGACAAGCAAAAAAAGAAGACTAATGAGACCATTGCAATCAAGAATGTATATGAAATTTCAATGTAAAAATAGAACTGTTTACAAAACAGATTTATCACTTAGAATTTTATATAAACAAAGCAATGTTTTAATTATAAAGGAAACTTTAAAATATACAAAAACATGACCCCACTCTAAATTTACTCACTATGTTTGTAATAACTTAATGCTCACTGAGACTATACAATGTGAAAGGATCTAGCTGATGAAATATCCATTTTGCTTTGTTGTGAATATAAAATTAATTTGGATTTGAGAGTGCATTTGAAACAGAACAGTTACGTTATTTACTGTGATTCTCCTTTCCTGTAAAAATTTACAGGCATTAATTTCAATTCTCTTTTTAATGAAATAGATTTCATCATAACAAGTTCTGCAACAAGAATTCATTCTAAAAAATATCCTCTTTTTTCTTAGTAACAGAAAGAAAATGTATAACAGCCCAACTTCTTCCACAAACTAGCAAATTCTCCATTAACCAGTCAACTTCAAACACTTTCTTTTTGTTGTCACAGTCCATGAGAAGATAAATGGGCTGGCACAAATTTTACCTTCTTTGCCTTTTATTACAAAGATACTATCCTGAAAGAAAACAAAATTATCCTAAACCAAAACAAAAATTTTGTGACTATTTTACCAGCTGCTGACAAACACCTATTTTCATAAAGCAATGGTTCCCTATAATAATTCAGGGTAGGTTTGTCTTTACAAACATAAACCACTGACCAGCTCTCACTGCTACTAGCTTTGAGCCAGAAGGTAGTGCTGATATGGTTGAATTTTACCTGAACTCAAAACATTTTGCTTCACACTAAATGCTCTTTAAGTGAACTGTTTATTGTAGATAAATATAAGAAGAAATCCTAAATTATTACTAATAGTTGCATTTTACTACTCCATAAGTTGTGGAAATCCCTAGAAATACCAGCTGAATATCAGTAACTAATAAATATTTACACCTTCACAATTTATAATCTAGTGCTTCCATGTGATACTGTCTGGAAATCATAATGAAAAAAAGCTTAAAGCTTTGCTCTCTTGGTCATTTATTTCTGTTTCTTTTTTTCTATTAAGTTCTACTTACTCTTCTTCATCAAGAAGAGCTTCTTCATAAGACACATTCATGAATCATGAAACAACAATCTTTATGAGGTTTTCAAGCTGGATTTTTTTCCCAGTGAGAAAATTAATTTAAAGCATTGGCTACTGCCTAACAAGATTGAACTCACAGTCAGTATAGTCACATGCCTTAAACAAATATGTTGTGAAAATCCACAAACATCAAGCACCTGGTTTCCAGGAAACCAAAGGGAAGAAAAGGATTTAATAAAATGGGCAAAAATGAATCAATCATTTCTAACTAGCCTATGCAACTTGTTCTAATACTTGTGGCACTAGCTGTGATTATCAGCTGTGGAAGAGAGAGCATATGCCAGGGAAGGGGAGAACCCTTCAACCCTCCAGAAATTATCATCTCCCAGAAGGGTCCTCTGGTGTCCTAAGACCTCAAGGTAGTATCCTGGTCCTGGTGGATACCAGGGAAAGACCCCTCCATTCCGTTCAGACCAGCTGAGCCTTCTGTGTGCTCCCAGAGCCGTGTCACCCATTCATCCTACAGAGCTTCATGAAAGCTGCCCTATGACAGACAGCTCCTAGTTTGTCACATGTTTGTTTTTACTCTGGCTCTCTTCAGCAACATATACACAAAGGCCCAAATTTAGAAAGCATTTAGGGGAAGATAGATAGAAAATAATGAGATTTTCAAAATTACTGAAAACCCAGACTCTCTTAAGTAAATATGCATTACAACTGTGCCCTTAAACTTCTTCCTGTTAGGTACATCGCTGATAGTAGAGACTGGCTGTTTCTATTACCCACTGACATGTGTTCAGGTTCCCTTATTCCATGGGCTCTTTCTCCAACTGCTCCATTCTTCCTTCCTTCCTCCATATCTATTATCCACAGCAATTTTCTGCAGTTCTCTCTACCTCATGGACTGTGTTATTTCACCATCTCCTATTTCCACAATTCCCCCCCTTTTCCTTTACAACATCCCTTCTGAATAGCTTTTTTGTTCACACTTCTCACTTTCAGTTATTTTCTCCTTCTCTTGCTGTCTCCAGATCTAATTATTTTCCCCTACACTTCCAGTAAAAATATTTAAGTGGGAAAATTTCCTTGTAATGTTTTCCCTGTTCGTGTACTTATTTTTTACTTAAGCACCTGCTACCTAGACAAAATATCGAGCTAGGGAAGCTTCACATCTGATTCAGCATGGCTATTACTATGTATGGTTTTTATGACAGGTGAAACACTATCCTAGCTTTGCCTTTCTCTCTTAAGCTCAGCTACAGTAGATGTTATAAACACACAGAACTTCCTGAGCAGCGCTTCAAACACAAGGTCTTAAATCAGGAGTGGTGCAAGGTAGAAATCAGCAAGAGCAAAGAAGCAAATACTTATTCTATTTCTTGAAGGTCATTGAACTTAAAGTGCTTCCTCGGAGAAAGAAGGTTAAGATTATTACCCAGTTGGCTATCAGGTAAAAATTACTGGAGTGAAACAGTACTGCAGGTTAGCAGTGAGGATCCATCTTATGGACCTGAATCCATCACATTAGCAGGACCATAAGTCCTGGAGGAAGAGAAGGAGCCAGCTGGCATGAAAACATGAGCTTTGTATGTTAGACCATCTGAAACAGCTAAGGATTTGGCTTCTGGCTTTGAAATAAAGAGTCCTGATACTGTTGAGACTGTGAAGAACCTCCACCAAAAAATCAGAAAGCTTCCTCTGTGCCATTTCAAAACAAAGAATAAAATGTTTGGGTTTGTGAAAAAGCTTTTCTCCAAATAATCAATGTTTGAAAGAATCAAATATTTCCCTAATTCCCTCCAGACATCCCCATTCTGGATGAGTAATGAGAAATTAATCATCCTGTCAAAATAGATGCTGTGAGACCTTTTAGTCATGCTAACCCCTCTCTCCATAATAGATTTTTGTCAGTCATTCAACTAGGTATCCCAAAAGACAACGCTACATCTCAGCTCCTGCCTTTTGTATGTTTTTTTTTTGTTTTGTTTTGTTTTTTTTCCTGTCTGGGACTAATTCCTATATTCCTTAATATATCAGGAGTAGATCACACATCACAGGAGCCCAACCCATCACACCCTCCTTGCCCTCACTGACTGCCACAGCACCACACGGCACCAGCTCTTCATTAAGTCAGTGTTGATTCCAGCCTTCCTGCAGCTGATACCCTGGATCTTCCTGACACAAGCAGACACAGCTGGTGCATCTGTGGGGTTTTAACTTCTTAGATGGATAAACACAAGGTTAGCAGAATATAATAAGGTCAGGGAATTACCAAACAAACGTTCTTACAGTCATATGAGTTCATTTACACCATACATATTTCTGCTAAAGCTGATACCACAGTATAATTAGAAATGTGAGTAAGAAAAAGGAAGAAGTAATTTGAGTTTATTCTTCCTCTGAGTCATGACAACTAAAAGAACCTGGAGTTTTTCTGTAAATACGAAATGGAGATGATGGGTTTTATCTCCAGAGAACACATCCATTTTATATTTTTGATGTCTCCGATTTTAATTCTTTTTTCAACAGCCAGTAGCTCAACAGAAGTTTTTTTAATCTTTGTATTACTGGGTCTTCATTTCACAATAGCATGCATGCAGTTTCCATTAATGTACAAACACTTTCAATAGTGTGAACCATCATCTATCTTTAACTATCAGTTTCTATTTCAAGTGAATCTGGGAAGACTGTGGAGGGGTAGAGACCTTGGCTGCAGAAAGAAAGACAGATCTGAGAGTTAACCTCTGCATCTCTGGTGGCAGAAGACAAGAGAAAAAAGAGTTATAAAGCAAATAACTTTCAAATTTAAAAAATACCATATGTGCAAATCACTGATGCTTTTTAACCCTGGAAGTGTTGGTGGGGGGATGGGGGATGTTTTCTTTCCTTCCAGGCATCTGGAGACTTTCACATCTCACCCACTTCAGTTGAGTATGCAATATACAAGTGTTGTGGAAGTGGAAAGGGGCTGCACACGTGAGATAATCCAAGCTGTGACACCAACTCTGATCTAGACATGGGTCAAACCTAGCCCAGAAATAGCATCATTGTCAACACCTTGGCATTTGTCAACATCCTGATTCTTCTTGTCATTTCAGGTTGTGACATTCAGAAGACACAGTTTTAAGTTTATAGCTCTGGTTTTTAAGTATCCAAGAAAGGCTGTTTCTCAGCTTGGTGGACCAGGGACATTTCTGTGCCCCCAGATTCTGTGCAGGTAAAGTCTCCAGCAGTGTCACAACTTCTTCCAAGAGTAGAATTTGGGGGGTCCACTTAGTTATCTTTGTGGTAACTCTATGGTAAGAACAGCAGCCACACAGCCTGGAAGACAGCTATTGCTGATGTCAACCAAAATCTCAATTCAGATGTTTGAGAGAACAGGAGTCGGAAGTATGTCATGAAATACACCCACCTTTCCATCTAACAAGCCTCTGCAATCCTGCTAGTGATTTGAGACAGATCAAACCATGTCCTCTAAGTTCAAGACTCTGATTTGGAGTTAAGAGTCAAGGTTTGATCTAAAGCTAACATAATGATGAATTAGTGTATTTTGAATTAATCAAATATTAGGGCAATTCCTCTTTCATTCAAGCCCAGCTGAAGACCAGGTAGGAGATTAATGCATCTTTGTCTCTGACCAGTCTTAGCCTTAAAAAACTATCATTGGTTCTGGCTGGTTAGCTGAAGCATCAGAAGTAGCCTGAGGAGATATGCTGTAATGAAGAATTTTTTCCTTTTTCCAGAAGATATAAAAAGCCAACTCTTTCTAGTGATGCCAGTCAATAGGTTTATGAGGCAATCTGTAGTCTACCTTTCCATTAGCAGGCATGTAAGATCCGGTTGTGGACATTCCCTGTCTTTTTACAATAAAAAATCACTTCTCTTACAGCCACAAAAATCAGACCAAAAGAAACTTCATCAGCTCCAGCCCAGGCAAAATACCCTACCATCAGTAAAGGGTTCATGGGTTTTGTGTTACAAGCTTTTAACAAAATCCCATTTCATACAAATGGGCTCTTTTACATTCATAAAAGGACAGTCATCCTCTATGGATGTTTTCAATCAGAGGTTTTAAACTCTAAAGTCCCTATTTCATGGATATTTTCTCCCTTAGTCACTGCTATGCTGATCTACTGACCACCTGTCTACTGTAATTGTCGGAGGGATCATTGGAAGTGGCACATTTTTGCAGTAAGAGCAAGAGAGATGCTAAAGATTCTTGTGAATTAGATAAGGAATATGAAATGAAAGATCCTATCAATGAGATCAAAGAAAACTGTAGAATTGGGACATATATGTCTCTGTGTTCTACCTAGTAATTCAACCTTAACCCTCATGAATATAAATTTTAATACATAATTAATTTAATAAAAAAAAGTTAGGTAAAATTTTAAGGGCACTTTGTACAAAGCATGTAGATAAATGTTTGCTATGCTAGAAGTCTTCACTGAATTTCCAGAGTAAACTAAATCTGAACACTGTCTCACTCCTAAATGAGGTGCATAGCAATGAACAGTGTTTATGGATGCCAGACCAATGATGCTGGGGGCTTTCAGAGCTCCAAAGTAAAGGTAGAACACCATATTATCTTCATTTTACCCCTGCCTGAAGTACAAATAGAAAAATGTGTCTTCTTACACTGCAAACTGAAAATATTCAATGCTGCTCTTTTAATATTTTCTAATCTAGCCTGTGTTCCAACAGTCTCCACAGTGCCCCTGAAACATAACACCCCCAAAACATTGCTGCAGTTGTCAGTCAAAGGTGTGCCTCTAAAGTGATAATTCTGATAGCTGTTAAAAGACATATTACTGCATTAACATGTCACAGCTGCTTGTCACACATGCTGGTTTGTATGCTAAAATAAAGAAAAACAAGGAAATTTTGCTTTATTTACTTACCTTCCCCTCAAAGTGGCAGACATCTTATACTCATGGCATTGTACATCCATTGGAAATCATTATGCAGAGAAATCAGCAGTATATGTGGTCCCTCCCTATTTGCATTTAATGTAATTGTATTAAAGTTTGCTGTAGCAAGATCTTATTACAGAAAAAAAAAATCAAAAGACAAAAAAAAAGAACACATTGAGCAGGAGTATATACTATGTTTTTCAGTGTACAGCTCAACTTAATTTTGAAGGTTTTAATTTCACGAGGAAGAAAGTTAAAGCTTCCTTATTTAATCAGATTTTTACTGCTAGAATAAACAAGAACAAGAGAGGTCTTGCAGCAATCATTCTTGACAGCAGAACACTGTAAAAATTATAATAATGTTTAGAAACTGGTAATGCCAATATAATTTTTATACTTTACAACAGGGGCACCACAAACACATCTGCCTCTTTTAATAGCAATGTTAGTGAACCAAAGCAAGTGACTGAAGTATAGCATTCTGAAGATCACTAAAGTGAGTTAAGCATTATAAATCCAATTCTGTTTTGCTTCTGTTATTTTCTCTATCAAAAATATTTTCTCAAGTTTTTGAAGGGGTAACCTGGCAGTTTAGTTAATTTTATTTTTCCTTTTTAGTTGCAGAACTAGCTCTTATAGATTGCACTGCCTAATCAATGCCATCAGCAAATTATCTCAAGTACATCTTGAGCAGTTCTGCATATTTCAGCACAAGTTTTCTTTGAAAAGATGACTTACGTAGATCCATCTGCAAGAAGACGCTAATTTGGTGAGTTTGACTTCAACTGACACTTAAATATCTTGCAAATAGAGGCAAACTCTGAACCTGAAGTAATTTCCTTTTTGAATGCTGCTAGATGATTGTTATTGAGGAAAGAAGGAAGGAGGAGTAAAGCATGCCTGGAAAACATTGCTGGTCACTAGCCTGTACTGCTTTGAGACAAATTGTTCACTCACTTCAGCAGATATTTTTCTCCAAGCATTACAGAGATCATACAGATTTAAAGCACTTTCAGATCAAGTTTTTGGCTCTGTTTAGCCATCTCCATTTTTTCAATGTAACACTCAGACCACTACAGAGACCACAAATAATTATTCATAATTTTGAGTAGTTGAACAGTAATTACTTGAGATTTAATTCCTTCAGTAAAATGCTTACTATCCTTTGCCTCTGTAACAACCATTGTGTTTTCAACCCAGAATATTCGGAAATCATGAACTATGTCTGACATTTGATGTAATTCATATGATTTTTCATGACAGCTATTTTTTGCAGGGGCAGCTTAGAATGAGGAGGAGATCCTTTTCTTTTCTTTTCTCTTTTCTTTTCTTTCCTTTTCTTTCCTTTTCTTTCCTTTTCTTTCCTTTCTTTTTTTTTTAAGAAAGAAACATAAGATTTTTGCAAAATCACTTGCTTTGGTGATTTGGAATTTTAGTAAATTTTAGTAAACTTTGCACTGCCAGCAGTGCAGGTGGCATCTCAGCAAAGCAGAGTGGAGAGGCAGAATCACCTCTCTCAACCTCTTGAAGTGTCCCAGGATACAGTTTGCATTCTATTTATTGTAGTCACTGCAAACAGTAAGATATGACTATATTAGCCATTGCTTCTGACTTCGTTGCTCCCCATTTGAATGCCAGAATAAATACCCAGAGATCCCAAATAACTGCAGGAGTGAAACTCTGATGGATCCTGCCCATGGTTGTGGCAGGCTGTGCTAAGCCAAGGCCACCATGTGGCTTCACCCCATGGGTGCTCGGCACAGACAAGGGGCTCTGTCTGTGTAGCTATTCCTGGGAAAGGATAGAAACAAACATTACTGCTTCCCCGCCTTCGCTCCACCACAAAGAGCCTGACAGTCATCTGAGTAACAGAGACTTGTCATGCCTGCCTTCATCAATAACAAAATTAAAATCTTGATTGCCATTAAAGAAGCTTTTTTTTTCATTTTTGCTAGGCTGTAACAAGCATTTCAACTGTTCATTTGTGTTAATGTTGCAAGATAGGGTGTAACCTGTAGACTAACTAATTAAATGCTCTTTGATTTTGAGTGAAGTGTTTGGTACAGTCTAGACAACAGAGTCTAATTAGCACTGGATGTTTAATGGAACTAAAGACCCATGAAAAGCAAAAGGTGCTGAAATAAAAAGTCAGTGAGAGAGATGTGAAGATAAATGAGAATGAAATAAGGAAAACAAAATAACCCTTTGCTATACTAGAAATACCATTCCCTCAGAAAAAAACCCCACTATATTAATTATGAAAATCTGAAAAAATTCAATCAACTCCAATGTCCAGCAGTTTAGGGTAATATAATGGAAAGCTATCCAAAACACATTATGTCAGCAAGGAACAAATTAAGGCATTTTGCACTATCTCACTGCATTTCATTTCTTCCAGGCAACAAATTCACCCCAGTATTTTTGCAATAGAATAAAAACTCTCTGTGTATTACTTTGTGAGCTATGATTCACAGCCTCTCGGGAGGAAATTGAATGTTTGCCTTAACAGCACCTTCCTCTGTCTGTAAATGTAGCCAATTTGTGGTTTTCCTCAGCTGAGAAAAATGTGGATGCACCTTTCAATTAGTATGTAGTTAAGTCCATAAAAAAAACCAAACCCACAATACAACAAAAAAACAAAAAGAAACCCCCAAAACCCCTCAATAGATTGGTCAGCTTTAAACCAATAAACTTTTATTCAATGCATTTGTTCTCTCTAAGAAGGGATTAAACTGGATGTGTTAGGAATAACAAGCCCCCCCAGCTCTGCACTAATTCCCTGGTACTATCATCTACTGAAGAGCTGGGAGCAAACTGTACCGAATCAATGCCAAAAGCTATGGCCCATTTAGTTCTTCAGCACCTCTCATGCCCAGGAAACACCTTGTTTTGCAAAGGGAAGTTAGTTTTAGTTTTAGGTTTGATGGCACACTTGGTGTTCCCCTGTTTTCTTTTAGGGCTTTTTAGTGTATTTTCAGTTTATTTATTCTGAAGGAAAGCAAGTGAACAAAGGAGTTGGGAAGCCAATGATACACTGTACAGATACCACTAACACTTGTTCCTGAATAGGATGGTTTAGAAAAAAAACCAAATTAAAAAACCCCACCAAAACACAAACAAACAAACTAAAAGAAAACAAACACCCACAGCAAGTGCAGTACAAAACCAGATCCCTTAATCCTACAGCAGCACATCAGTAGATTGATAATCCAGCCCTTGCTTTCGAAGAAATAACATCTACCTAATGATGTACAGCATCCCTGCCTTGGGGATGCAGTAGGGCAAGGATCCCTCCAAGAGCAAAGCTTTCTGAGGAGGTACGTGTGCCCTGTGCTCTGTGGCAGACTGCTGGGGAGCAGAGCTGTGCGATGGATCAGTGCAATGCAGAAGTGGCACCTGGCCCCTGTCAGACATGAAGAACAGGAACCTGAGCAGCTCAGACTTTGTTTACCTGTAATGGGGCAGGAATAAAAATGGTTCAGTGGTTCTGGAAGCCCCTCCTGCCTCTGAGCTCTTTGGCTCTTCTCACACCTCACTGCCCATATACAGTCTCAGATAATATTTGCCTTCTACATAAAGCCACTGTACCCTCTCCCATCTCTTCAGAACATAGAAACCAGGATAATGTATTCCTGAGCTGGGCTCCTGTGCACCACTGAGACATGCTTTGTGGGAGGGGCCCCAGTAACTCATAGCCAGAATAAATTTTGATAAACTTGGTAGAGATTAGCAAATGCTTGGTGGGCATCACAGTGCAGCCTTGGAGCACGAGTTGTTTTCCTTCTGGTCAAAAATAAACAATATTAAATGAAAATTTTTATAAAAGAAAAGTGTTACAGAAATACATCAATATACTTCATCTGCATGTTGGAGTTCATCCCCGGGGATTAAATCAACCTATTTCAAAGCAGTCTTCCTGACTTGGGTATAGCCTGAAAAGCAGATATTTACCACTGAGTGTTTCTCACTACCAGTATCTATTATCATTTTGCAGCTATTACTGTTATGCAGCTGCAGCCACATTGCTCAGACGATGGGTTAAATGCTTTCACCTTCTCTACTTGTCAGTCCTGAATCTACTGCTATTGCTGAGAAAAGGAAAGAACTGACTCAGCAGTCACAGCAGCAGGGTTTCATATAGATCGGCACGGCACACAAGGTGGCACCATATGTTCCTGCCCTTCAGCATCTAACAAATATCAATTAATTCCAGTAGGCACCAACACAGAAGCAAATACTAATTAGAAATTTGGATAAAGTGGTATTAGCAGTCTAAATATTGGGGGAAATTCATGCTATGCATAGAGCCATTTGAAGAAGGACAAACTGAAGGTCATTTGCATATTTGCATTTAAAAAGTTGTGATAGCAGTCAGCCACTCCCCACTCCTCACAACATGCTAAACCAGAGTTAGCTTGGTCAGAAGAGATTTGGAAAACAGACCTAGAAGTTCATATTGAGTACAAGGAAGAACAGGTTCCTGTGTGAGTGGCTAAGAAGAAGAAAATACTGAGATAAAAGAAAGATACCTTACTCAGGAGTTTCGAGAGTGACACAGAGCACCTTGGTGCTGCTGATCCATAACTAATAAACAGAATAAGAAAAAATCATTTCTTCAAACGTACAAATTTATGTAATTAAAATTATTTTTGGGGATCAACTCCTGGTTATATACAATACATTTTACTCAAACTTACTGCAGTCTCTATAAGGCATTTATTCTCTGGGAAGCTTGCATGGTGACAAGGAAGAGGGGACTTATGAGCTCTTATTCAATAGACAGTGACAAAGCAGAGATAGATCTTACTTTCTTTTTTTATGGGATATTTATTATATCTACTAACAAAACCTGCTGTTTTCTTCAGTCTTTGAAAGACGGAAGTGACTGAAGAAAGTCACAGTACTGTGACTTGATGACAAGAGTCTACTGCCAACAAGGGAGTGGAAGTTGCAGGTAGGGGCTCTGTTTAAGTGAGCCCTAGAAGTGGTTTGAAATACTGTAAGATGAAAATTCAGTCTTTAGACTTTGTACAACCAAGCTCTTTCAAAGATTCCCGTCCAGAGGATTAGAATATCAGCAGCAGTGACATAATCGTCAATCTGTGCAGTCGATATAAACAAAAAAAAAAAAAAAAAACAGCAAAACCCCAACAAAAACAGCAACAAAACCCCACAAAAACAAACAAACAAAAAACAAACAAAAACCCCCACCTGAACAAAAAAAAAAAAAAAAAAAAAAAACCAAAAAAACCAACAAAAAGAATCAAACCCAACACAGATTCACATGCAGGTCTGTATTTTGAAAGGCAGCAAGAGGAAGCAGGGCCAGAGTGCCAAAAGCCATGGAAAAGTAGCTTTCATAACACTGACTACAACTTAACAGAGCCATTGACTCTTGTGAAAGCCCACCCCACCACTTACAACCTGTCAAGACGATTTCTACTGCAATGTATGCTGGCAACCAGAACTATTTGCACAGAAACAAATAGAGTAAGGAATAATTATTGAGTTTCCAGGTGTATTTTTATAGAATTTAGAGGTTTTCTTTTCCTCCAGTGCCAGGGCAAACAAAGTCTCAAGAGATGAATATCCCAAGTATTTCTTTTGGAGCAGAGGAAAATCATACCACTGTTGGCTTGTCTGTGTCCATCAACTATTCTTTGTTTTCCAAGGTAGGTTAGTGCAGTCCTTTGTTTTTCTGCTTTGTTTTGGTTTCAGTTTCTTTCTCTGTAGAAACTTTGTTGATGCTGGAGGTAAAATGACAAAGAGCTAGTTCAAGCTTAGAAGGTGAGAAATGGAAAATTTTACCCCAAGGCTGGTTTTCATGAGTGATTAAGTAGAAACAACTGGAGCAACAAGACTACTGCAAGGTCTGCATGTCATCTGCTATTCACATGGATTAGTGCTAAGAATGAAGAAATTAAATGCATGGAGCTCAGAAAGGTAGAAAGTATCTTGGAACACTGCTCATGGAATTATTTGAAATGAAACTCCTCAAATGTGAATTAATATCTGATGTTGGGTGTTTTCTGAAGTCACAGCTGTTTCTCTATGAGGAGGAAGGCAAGGGGAGCGAGACTTCAGCATTGCTGCTTGTGCTTAACTCACTGCAGCAATACCAGATCTCCAAAATTAAGTCATGGCCCAAAGCATGGCCTTTTCACTGTCATCAGTTCACATTCCTTTGAAGACTGTGAGTGGCACAAGGTCACTCAACTTGAAAAAGCATACAAAAAGCCCATTAAATGCTTACAAGAGAGAAAGCACTGAGATTCGTGAGAGAAACTTTTGCACCAAGGACATTCACAAGAACAAGCCACATTCTAATTCTGAAAAATTGAAAAGCATGTGAGACACAGCTTCAGGACAGTTTAGTGGTTAAACAAAAATGCAGACAAAATATCAAAACAAATTTTCATTATACCCGTAATTGACTATAATTTCCAGTGCAATTTTTTTTCCTCTCTCCTTGCCTTTCTCAGCCAAGTGACGAATTTACGTATCAAATCATCTACCTTAAAGGCAGCTATGGCCTGACTTTTGCCATTGTCACCATCAGTAGTTTTCCTATTCACCCTAACAGCCCCACACTGATTTTATTCTAGATCAGGTCTTTCCTTTAATCCAAGGACTCTAAAACTCCCTGCACTAAGCTTTGCTGGACTTTTAAAAGAGTAGGTAATAGTCAGGTAATTTACTGACCACAGCCTTAAAGTCTGAAAGAAAAGACAATACTCAGAGGATGGCCAGAACCTGCTCTACATTCCTAAGACCATTTTATTCATGACCCAGGAAGGAAAATCTGAATCCCTATTGGAAGGTTAAGTGCATAGACAGAGAGATCTGAGAGGCTCTGTGTGTCATGAAAAAAAAAACAAACTCCGAAACTGAAAAACAGTAATGGATGCTACCCTTGCAGTACAAACCAGTAATTATCCTTGCAGTCTCACATTTTGGTATTCTAAACACCAAAAAAAAAAAAAAAAACCCTCACTGGGTTTTTAAAAAGATCCTAGCCTCTGAGCCTGGTCTTCAGGTATGTTTCATCCCTGGTGGAAGACAATGGAGAAGCATGAACAGTCAAAGGACTTTTAAACAATGAATGAAAAAAAACTATTTCTGTGGTTATCCTGATCTCAGGAATGTGAAATTCAATAGTAGACTGTAAATAGTTTTTGCTTTTTTTCTGAAAAAACTCATAATTTGTGATAGAAACACTAAAATGCTTAACCCTTATAAGATATGACTCTATGATATTTGGTAAATATATGATATGGAAAGAAATTACATTAGTGCTTTACTTGTCCATCAAAATTCTAAAGATACTCTTCAGGCTTTGAAAGAGTCTCATGGGAGAGTTTGGTAGAAAGGAGGATGACACTTTTGTGATCCAACTGACAGCTGGAAAGGCAGCAGCAATTTTCCTGTTGAATTCAGGCTGCTGTATGATAAATGCTGTTTTAAACTGAAACCTTGATGTATGAATGTAAATTGTTTGCAACAAGAAAAGCATTGCTGACCAAAGGACATGTGCTAGGCAGCACAGGTTATCAAAGCACTATCACCCCAGTTCTGTCTTTAGCAATTCTATATTTAACTACAAATCAAAGGAAAGGTTTGATTCATCTTATTTTGTGAACAAGCTCTAATTTGTGTCTGTAGGGTCCAAATTTGGGTTTTGGGATTGGGATCTATAGCTAGATCAGAACAGTGGGGACTCAGCTCTGTGTAGTTGCACTGAGGGACCACCCATATTTTGTTTCCTCTCAGCTGGTCCAGGGGTTTGAGGCTTGTAGCTCACTACAAAATGACACTGAGATGACTAAAACATTTGCCATATTCAGAAATAAATACACAGGCCAATTTTCTGACCTCTTGTCTGAAGAAAGAGCTAAATGAAACTTTTCCACGCACTGTGTAGTTCTGGGAGGTGCTGGGATTTTAGTCACCTGTGTAAGGACCTCAATCAATAAATTGCAAGACAAAGGCAAAACAGGAGGAAAAAACAAACAGCAGAAAACCCTGCTGAGGCTGCACTCAAAGTGCTTTTGCAACATAAATAACAAAAGCAATTTTACAGCTTGGTGACTGAAGTGACATAGCTGCACAGAGCAATTATTAAAGCAGACAAAAAGTAGATTTTCATGGGGCTCAGCCTACACCCATCACTGGGGCTGTGCAAAGTTGTGGGGTGGAGGAGGGAAAAGAGTACTTTATACCTGGCAGCAGGTTCTGGTAAAAGGAGGGCTCCTGATTTCAGAGTGAGCCTTAACCCCTCTTCATGGTATTTAAAGTTAGAGAACACTGAGGGAATTAGTGAAAATCAAATAATTTTCTAAAACTTGTCTATTCAATTCTGCAAATGCTTATCAAGGATTGTTTATCTTCAGGCAGAAAATTATTGATTCAGCAGGATTAGCTGGGGCTGTGAATCAATGCCAGACTATAGAATGAGAGACAAAACCTGAATATAGCAGAATCTGAAGAAAGTCAGATTGGCAGAAACTATAAAAGAGTGACAGGGTAGGAGAGTAGAGAGGGAGCAGATTGTCCAAGAGGAGAGGGCAAAGCCTGGCAAGGATACAGATGGTGGGAAACTGGGGACAATCAGCAAAACAGGAAGGTCCTATCTGGACCTTCTAGGCTTCTCCTAGCAGAGAGAGACGAGTGCATGGCTGAGAGGTATGAGGTGCTGTAGGGCAAAAGGAGCAGCAGGACAGGAGTGATGGGGACAAACTGCTCTGCCTGGGGTCTGCAGTCCCCAGATGCCAGCCCAGGACACTGGGGTGGGCTGGGGAGCAGTGATGGGGATGCACACTGGCTGGAAACCTGGTGTGTGGGAACAGGGGCAAGGAGAAAAGGTCTGCCTTGCAACCAGAGTTGCTTCTACAACACTCATATAAAGCAAAGCTATTTTGCCTTAAGTGGCTTACATTTTCACTTTTCAAGCTAGGAATCCAATCTATTGTGATCTGTTTGCCATGTTTCAAGTTAGCATAAAATATACAAATCTTATATGCATAAAAGATAAAGGACTAGCATAATTTAACACCTAAAATACAGCTTCCTAACATAGCTCTCTGTTCTGTATTTCTGTTCAACATTTGAAAGGAAAAAAAAAATCACTTTGTTTTAAGCTGGTATTTTTACCCTCTAAGGATTTCCTTCAGAATAAGCCATGCTGACCCATCTGCCCACAGATCTCTGTAGCCTGAACTGGATTTTCCACCTGTCGTTATGCCATCAATTACTTAATTTGCTAGAAATTTTTAAAAGCAGAGAAAATGGAAATGGTAAATAGAAAACCTGCAAGCTCTTTTTCTGGATTAACAGATAGTGGGGAAAGTTTGATGGAAAATGGACAGCAGACACTGTTGCTCTATCAACATCGTTTTCCATTCCATGCAAACTCTCTTAAATTTGTTCTGTTTAGAACAAATAAAGTCCCAGCTACAGATGTATACTCCTAAAAGCTGAATGAGTAATTATAAGCAAAATAAATAGTACACAAGCTTGGGAATGGCAACCAGGTCACAGGAACAGAAATTGATCTGCAAACCCTTCAGCCTGGCACAAAAGAGACTTCTCTGATGAGTGTGACAAGAAGGGTCATGGATGAAGTAAATTGGATCCGATCTGCCTGTTCTGTTTTGCAGAAATCTGAAGTAGTTTCATAGATGGAAAGCAAGAGGAAACAGTATGACCACCACATTACTTTGAAGACAACTCTAAGGAAAAAACCCTCTCCTCATACAACCAACACATTCAGCTCTTGGCTTGTGAATACGAAATGCAAAGCAGCTGTATGAGACCCCACATACCACTGTGGGCTGACAAATTTTACTTACACTGGGGGAAACTACATTTTTCAGGGTTGCTCCTACCAGGGGTGTAAGCTCCAGCAGAGTACAGCATTTATAGCACCACACCACAGAGATCTTGTTCTGAAATGCAGGGAAAGCATTTATTAAAATATCAAGTGCCAGTACAGTCATTTTCCCAGGGTCACAAACAATTGCTTTGCTTGACATGAAGACTTAATGTAATGACTTGAATCCAGAGAAACAAAATAACTAGAGGCTACAAAGCATCAGTGTTGGAATTTGTTTATGAAAAAAGTTCTGACTTTGCTTTTGCTTAATTCATTGCAGTTTGATTTTTTTTTTTCTTTGCTTATAATGACAGTAATTTACCACAACAGGAAGGAAATCCAGACAGGAGTGGCATGGGCTGTGTCGTCCTTGACTGGTGGGGGAGGAGCTGGGCTGAGCTGATAGTGGCCCTGTCATTGCCACCTGAGTGGGGTCCAGTCCTTCTTCCCTTCTCCCCTCAGCATCACCAAACCATCTTCATCTACCATTTCAAATAGCAGCTGTGCTGGTGCTGCAGCTTAGGCTTGCAATTAAATTGCAGGCTGAGATCTTTCATGAAAAATACCATGGGATTATAAATGATCCCAAGCAATGAAAACAGGACATCTCTAGCACAAGAGGGTTGCTGCTGCTTCTTGGTGCATCAGGGAGATTGTTCAAGTAGTTATCAGCTGTGATACCATTTATCTGTTATGATTCAATGAGGTCATACCTCCATAGGCAGGAATCTTGGTGATATGTAGATACCCAAGCACATGGATAGGTACCCGTAAGCAATGCTCAACCCCACAGGTTCAAGGCTTTCTCAGGAAAAGAAATGGTGCTTAAGTGCTTCTGGAAATGCCCAAAGAAGCAAAGCTTTAAAGGTAAGCATGACCTGATTCCCACTTATTTCAGAGCTTATTGAGGATCTGCTTCTAACTGCTTTATAACTCCAGATTCCAGCTTTAGATGGAGCCAGACCCTGAGTTTGCACTGCTCTGGGTTTTCTTTAGCATTGGCTAGTTCTTTTACTGGTGTACAGAGGAGTGCTAGCAGGCAAACTCCAGAATGACTCTCATATGCCCAAATGTATCAAAGACCACACTAGGATTGATTGGCACACTGCTCTCATTGTCCTCACAATTTGTTGTTGTAGAACTTGAAGAGTTTGAAATAGTCACACTCTGTCACATCTGCACTTGAAGGGAAACATCTAAAACTTTTTTTAATGTTTGAAATGAATTGAAACTAACAAGTTGCTACTTCACAGCTGGCATTAATGAATCTACACCCTGTACATCTTCTACTGGCCAAGAAGCTCTGCCATAATGGAAATGAGGCTGGGGTTGCATAGCGCCACTGGAATAAAAGCAGAAGCAGCTTTGTGAGAACATGGTCTGTTACTGTGTTAGCAAATGGGATCTGCAACCCAAATAAAATATTTGAGTAGACAGAAGCAAGAATGAAACATGATACAAACTCCACTTTTGTCCCAGGGGACAAAATATGATTTGTAAACTCCCGCAGTAGCTGCTCATGGCAGAAATACGTCAATGAGTATTGCTCATATGGAAAAGCAGCAGAATTCCTGTTTCAGCAAAATCTTTTGAGAACAGGGTTTGTCATAAGCTGCTGATGTTATACAGTATCATATCCAAGGTGCTGAAAGATATCAATTTTTTTTCTTTGGAACAACTGCCAGAGAAATACCTGATGGGTCAATGGCCTCGCTATGTGGGGGGAAAAATTCATGGGCATCTTTCATTGGGAACACATAAGTAATTATTTGCACTTGTTCATTCTGCAAGAGAGAAATTGTTTGCATGTGAGCAATAATAAATTAGGCATTTTATATAGTTGATCCTCTGCTGTCAGAAAAATGTCAATACAAAGGCAGTTTCCAGTAGCTAAGATTTGTAATAGAAATTCAAGCCCTTTGTGCAAAGGGCATTGGATTTAAGGACCTCATCTTTTTCTGTAGTGGAAAAATAAGTAAGAAACTTGTCTATTTAGGTGAATCTATATGCTTGATAAAAACTTTATAGGATTTTCAACTGGCTGTTAGATTTAGAATGAGCCCATTTACACATTGTTATTCTCACCCTTATTCTTAGCTGAAATGCTGGATTTTGCTAATGCATGTGGCTGGTTAGTGGAGTCACTGCAGTAATGAAAGAATAATTGTCGGAAAGAGGGTAAATTGTTTCCTCTGCAGTTTATTGTTACCATTACTATTTTGAGATGTATATCAAAGTTACCTAAATTGCCTCAGAGAACCTCACTGCAAAGTGATAGAGTCCAACAATTTAGCTGAAAGGACAAGTTGCCTCATGCTCTTAACTCACTGCTGCGAGCTGCCCCCTTCCCAGTTCAAAAGGCGTTATGGTTTAGTCTCTGAAAAAAAAGTTACAGTTGTGCTACTTCACCTTCATTACATCACTGTGACTATCATTACTTCAACCAGACTTCCTATATACTTTTTAAAATTTTCCAGGGCAAGAATAATTATGCAGATTATAATCACAGTTTCCACAAAATGCATTATAGCAACCCTTATGAAGAAGGCTCCATGTAAAATGGAATGAAGACATACACAGGACTTGATCAAGTCCTGCAGTAAAAACTTAGAGGATATTTTTTCTGGAATGCAGTTATCTAAAAATTACTTCTGATTTCCGACTGAGTGGCTTCTTACAATATCCAGTCATATCTGCTTAGTTGTTTGACAGAAATTACTTTTATTGCCTCTTCCCCTTGAGATACAGTATGTACCAATGCCCTTTTTAAAGTCTCCTTTCAGTACAGAACCACATCTTGCAGCCAGAAAGAGACAAAGACTCCAGCAAGGCCTTTCAGCTCTCCTCTCCCCCCGCCTGGGCTCACGCACCATAAGGATGGCCTTTCTCTAACATTTTTTTGTTGTTGTTGTCATACAATTTGTAATTTATTGCAAATATCCAGGGAGGTAAATTGACAGGCAGCTGCATGTTACGGTGATATTTCTCTCCTGACAACACTAGATGGACCCAGACATAGGAAACAATGTGGTATCATGAGATATTTTTGCTGAATATGACACTTTCAATTGAGCATCTTCAAGACAGCTTCAGCTTTAAATCTGAATTTGCCTGATATAACAAGGATTTGACATTGACCCTTCACCTGACAGTAATACATTTTTTATCTTTTAATAACATACAGTAATGCTGCTTTGTGATTTCAGGGAGCTCTTTGAGTAAACAAATCATATTCATCGCCTGGAGACTAACATGCCTTTCCAGAGTCTATAAAGATGAGAGATAAGCTCAAAGGCAGGCTTGAAAAAGTTTTCAGCCATCTAAAAGAATATTTTTAGGAGCACACTGCCGAACCAGTTAGAAATTACTACTTACTTTTATTTTTTCTAAGGTACCGTTGTTTATATGATTTCTCGAATTGGTCTCTCAATACTGTTTGATTCACATGTACTGAGGGTTTCAAACTGGGTCTTTATGCCAGTTTCTCAGAAAAACAAATGTTATGTGCATATACTGTCTAGCTGCCTATGCTGAGCAAATTATTTTTTAACTCAAACTTCAATTTACAATTTCTGTTAAATTTCACATTACTCTAGAAGCAATCTCCTCCAAATTCTGATTCACTCTCAGTCATCAACTGTTAGAATGCGAAAAGCAGTCCCACTTGTACCATCACGCCCACACCCCATGGCAGAAATGCTGAGGCCTGGAGAGTGTTTGGTCTGGCAGGAATGAGTCAGCATGGGGAAGATCAGTATTACAGTGAAATAAAGCTTTTAGACACTGATGCTTTAAAACAGAAAATGAAGACCCTACCAATACAATTGAGAATTTTTGTTTAAAAGGCATTCTTGCAATGTCCAGGGGACATCAGCATTGTAGTGTGAAACCAACACAGCATCACGTGCTGCATGCACCCCTGGGTCCTCCCAGCAGAGCACAGCGCAGACTTTCCACCAGACCCAATTTTGCGTGACAGCTGCCACTTACAGGGAACTTCATTTGGCAGCTGCTGGTAGGAATGAAACATGTCCAGAACAGTAGGATGACAAAAAATTAATTAACTGTGGTTTAGCTTGGAAAATTAGCTGCATGAAGAGAAGCAGCAAGATTTGTTTGAATTTTAAGGAATAGCCTCAGCAAAGTATTTAAGAATATAGAGGGGACATGTGAACATACTTGCAAACCAAGAAGAGTTTCCAATTATATGTTTGGAAGGTGAAGGCAGAAAGACACAAACACACACAGAGAGGATGGAATATCACCCACATATATGTTTCAAAGTTCCTAATAAGGCTTTTGAAACTGTGTTCAAACTGGAAGGGAATATTTTTGTGTAGCACAGTGGAGAATAATTACTGACAGATTGAAGTGAATAGCACATGCATTGTACCATTTATCAAATGAATTCTATGATTTTTTCCTTATCCTACAGTCTTGTAATGGCATTAAGTGATAATTCTGTGCTACCATGGGTAATCAGAATGAAAATTAGCCTTTTCCAGTTGAATTAATTGTCTCTATTTATTCTGCTTCCAATTCAGTTTTTAGCCATTATTTGTGGTCTATTTTAAAAAGATTGCATCTTTTCTGCAAAACCACTGTCTTCAGCAAAACCACTGTCAGAAATAAGAGCAGTTTTACAAAAACTGAAATAATGCAATGTTTCTCCTTTCAGTTGGTTGTGCCTTCCATAGTTAGCTTTTGGCTTGAAAAGAAAGCCATTATATTCAGATAATAGTTTTCCCAGCCAAAAGCATGCACTCATATGGAAAAGATTGACTGTTAGACTATAGCAAAATCTGTAATCTACACACAATGACATTTTATAATAGCAGCCTAAGTAAAGGCATTTTGTTTTTATTTAAAAAAAACTCCTGAGAAACCTGATGTCTCTGAATCCAGACCAGCAAACATCCTAGTACCCCACTGTGTTTTTGACAGCTGAAAGCTGATTTGTTCAGTTCCAGAAAAGACTGGGATGGTCGTATCAGTGTTTTTGCAATATGGCAAAGGTTGCTATCTGATACAACTTTGTTTTGCACAGGAACTGGGTCCCATAATTTGTCAAGTGCTATTGATCAACCATAATAATTGTGAAATGACCCAAGGTTCACTTCATTGCCATCAGGCCTATGTAAAAAATCCACACTTTCATTATGCTTTCATTATGTATTTTGGGGTAAATTTTTCCTCTTGCTCTGCCTCTTGGCCCCCTCCAGGCAGGCTGTAATCACAAGTCTGTGTAAAACATCCTCTGAGAGACAAGATTTTCCTGGCAAACACAAATTAGAGATGAGTAGGATTATAAAAGGCACAGCATATGCAAGTGCTTGATTCAGTCAGATTTTGGGTGACCCACAGACAAGTACTGCTCTTCCTGTCCTGGAGAGATTTTCTCAGAACTTAAGAGAGGTGAAAGGCTGTGTGCAGAGCTGGTTCCTCTTGTACTCTGCTGGTTAGAGAACAAATTTAAATTGAAGGGTAATAGCATGAGGTGGAAGAGTCAGAGAAGCCAGACCGCATCTCACAGTATAAAGGGATGCCCAGTGTTTGGTAAACATGACGCTGGATCTCAGCAAGCCATTGGAGCAGAGACTCTCCCTACAAAAACCTTTTTCTTCCTGCCGTCCTTGGCCCATCTCCTCCACCTTTGAACTCACCAGCTGCACACAACACTCCTGTAGTGGCAATCCACAAGCTTTTCTTCTTCCCATGCCTCACTTGTCCAAAATACAGCTGCACCCTGCCTGGGCTCTAGCAGATCTGGCTGGGACCCTGCCCAGCCCCTCCTGCACTGGAAATTCTGTTCCTGAGCCCAGGTCTCTCCAAATACTCCCGTCCTGTGTACCCCAGTCCCTTGTTCCCATATGTGCATCTTACCGAGCCCCAGGGGTCATCTCACCTGGGAGGGGGTAAAGCGCAGGGACAACAGCCCTGCAAAACCCCAAACTCTACACATCCCATCCTGCTGCCTCTCATTTCTCCTCCTCATGGTATAACAGCATCTTCTTCATGCACCTGATGGGAAAATGATAGCTGCTAGTGAAAAGACAAAGTCTTGGAGAAACCTTCCTCTCCCACAACACACTTCCACTCCTCTAGCCCAGTGGCATTTGTTTCCCTGACACAGAAAGCAAGGAAAACCCTCCCCAGTGAGCTGCCATGCTGATACACAAAAAAAGAAAAAAAGGGAAAAAAAAAAAAAAAAAAGTGGAGCACAGGTTTTGGGAAAGTTTTTGCTGTAGCAGGTTTTTGCTGTACCTTACACAGTGGTAGGAAGAGGTAATATAAAAAGTAGCTGAGTGTGTGAATCTTTTAAGTGACTCGATCAAAGTGGAAGTTTCTAGAGAGTCATATTTTAGTTACACAGGAACTTTTAACAGGAAGTTTTACTACAGCATATACGAGTTACTGCATTACTCCCGTGTGCAGAGGAGCAAAGGATAATGCTTGGGAAGATATACAACTTTCCATTTCCTATGCAGTAAATCATCCCATGTAGGAGGAGAGGAATCTGCCATTTCAGTCATTCTTGATGCCCTATAATGTACCAGCACAGCTTTTAATTAAAACTATGGAGCAAGAAGGGCTTTTATTTCACTCCAGAGCAGGATGGGTGGTAATGAAGAGAAGGGGATGATTCTTTGCTTATTAACTTGCAATATTACCAGTACTCCTCCCATGAACAGCCATCTGATGCCTGAGAACAACGGGACTTATTATTACAGGGCACGTTCACTGCTGAGTCTGTGAGGCTGTTGCAGATGCCACTCACAGAGACCTGGCAGTGAAGCTCAGAAACCTGGCATGCCCACGAAAGCCCTGTCTCACGAGTCTTTAGCCAAAATGTGACACTTCACTGAAAACTCTGAGAATGAATCAATGAAAAAAATCTGCTCCTGTGTCATGTTCATTGCTTGCAGGGAGCAAATGTCCCAAGGCACGGCAGACCTGCAGAAGAGCAACTGTGAGGCCAAAAGAAAGTGTGCTCTGCAAATCAATTTCTTTGCACCAGAGGGTGTTTGTATCTGCAGTGCTGTTTGGACAGATGTGGGCACATATCAGTTCACTAAAGCAAGCTGCAGATCTTCTTACATTAAGAAACACTGCCAGTTAATTTGGCCTTGAGCAGTAGGGGTAGGGGTCTTTTCTTAAAGAAAAAGAACTGTAAAAATCAAAGGCTGTATATTCATACTCAGTTCACAGCCACCTCAGAAAATCTCAGGGTTCAGAACCCCAGTGTCAGAGTCAGAGAAGCCAGCAGGACCCCACAGGGGGTACCTGAGTCACCTCCCACCATCTACAAAGAACAAGAACCCCACTGGCATCACTTTGAGGGGGACAGAGATTCTGGTCTGCAGTCAGGCACCAAGGCTGCAGCATCAGACTCTCAGTTTCTCACCACCAACAGAAGAGCCTTGGGGTCAGTGTTCTCATCCTGGCTGCCAGACAAATTTGAGGCCAATCACTCCTGGGCTGTCACAAGCCAAAGGTTGGCTCCAGATATGACTAGAAACACATGACCCATGTCTGATAGTGTCCATATGTGAAGTGATGCCTGGGATAACATGGGTCCTCTGGTCAAGCAGGTGTCTCCTCAGGTACTGTTTCCAGCTGCTCTCTCCAGGTGCTCACAATGGGGCTGCCTGCTGCCTTGTGGGACCTTTTTTGTACCCCTCTTCTAAAGCAAATCCTGTTGTACACATCCCCAGGACAAAGCTTCATGCCAGCGCTCACTTAGATGCTTTCCTCCAGTTCTGACAAACACCATCCTACACAACACAGCCACAGAGGGAAGTTCAGAGCTGGCTGTCAGGCTTGTAGCCTCCCCCTGTGCTGCCTTCCCTCTTCTTGAGAGCAGCAAATGCAAGCAGCTTATCTCCATGTCCATTGCCCTCTCAGCACCCTGTCCCCTCCAGAGCTATCATTGCTCCTTCAGTGCAATGCCAGGTCTCTCATGATCAGTGAATTATGTCAAACATTACCACTTCTGGTTGGATTTTTCAAACAGTCCAACTTCTCTTTTTCCATGCTGTTTATGTTAGGGAGCACCCCCTTGTAAATGCACAAACTGTCACTTTTTCTCATTTAAAACACATTCTTAAAGACTTTGGAACAATAGCTGCAAAAACGTGCCAAGAAGAGAATCGGTGCTGTGCCAACCAGCTCAAGACTCTTACTTTTTTCTGCCTCCTTGCCTCTCTGAGCTATGCTACAAATTCTTTTACCAGGCTGAAGCCTATCGGACCACAGGCTCAGATTCACATATTTCCCATGTTTTTACATTGCCTGGAACAATCAGGTAGTAGACCAATAATAGTAGCTCAATGATAAAGCAAGACATGCAACTCACACTCTCTGATTGAGAGCAAATGACAACCTTATTGCTTATAGTGCAAACATAAAGAAATTCCTTTAATACCTACAGGAAAAAAAATAGGTAATTGCTTCCCATCAGTCCAGTGGGGGATTACAGCAAACCACCATTATTCACACAGGCTTTGCCTTTTCCCCAGGTGAAATCAAAAGGAGTGGGGTTTTCAGGCTTGAAATTTACTCTCCAGGACATGGTATATGGCCAATTCCTGTCACTTTGTACTTTGAAAGACATCTTGATGGTCTGAGTTACAACCCTCGCTAAACTCTGCATCCACTTCAGCCATCCCCACTCCTACTGTTAAAATACACTGAAATAGCAAAATGCCTCAGATGCAATACTCCCCAGGTCCAACATGATGCAAATACCAAGAGTTGCTCTGTTCCCTGCAGAGGGCACATGAAGAGAATTTCTATTGTCCCTTAGGCCACAATCTGCTGAATACTTTGAAGTAGTTGTGACACTGGTGTCAGAGCCTCATAAGCCCAGCCATATTTAGGCATTCTTCAGTTTTCTTTACCTGAAGAAAGTTTGCATTGGTGACTACAATCCACAGGCTACTTGACAAAACTGGTTCATGCAGCAAAACTAGTCTACTGGAGAAAAATAAGCTGCTTACAGAAGAATCCTAAAAAGAACAAGGAGTTGCATGTCAGACACAGAGCCAAACGAACTACTGGCCTTTTAAAAATGAGGGAAAGCTCTAGAAGTCAATGCAACCTCCATGGATCCTATTCTCACTACAAATTATATTTAAAAATGTGTAAAACCAAGTTTTCTAAAAGGATGTAACTAAAACAGTAGAATAAGGAGCTAATTTCCAGAATGTCTCAAAAAAAAAAAAAAAAAAATCTGTGAAGTGGTTGGGAACTCTCAAACCCAACCAGTAACTTCTCTGCTAAAGGCAAAATGGGAGGTAAAGGGCCTCTAAGTTCACAGCTAGAATTGACTTTTGAGCATATTAAAAAGAAACCATGATGCAATGACCTTGATTAGTCCTTTTTCTAACCCTTTCATATTTAAAAAAAGAAAAACACAACAGTTCTTCCTTCTACAAATTAATATTAAGTTCTGATATATATCTTGAACAACAGACATGCATACTCAGTCTGAAGACAGCAACTCCAAGGAAGAGAAGTCTCATGAGACCTTGGACCACTGTGCTGTGTCCTTGGAGATCCGGGAAGAAAAAGCACCACAGGCAGTAGGTGACACTAACACTCAGGAAAAAAGTAGTTAAGTGGTGGCAAGAGAGTTGCAGCTGCACAGGAGAATTAGGGGATACCATCTTGAAATTGTTTTCTGTTCACTCTGTCATGGGAGACTGCATTCCACATTATTCTTTCCAGGAGTGTCTTGCACCACAGAAACCAGAATTATATCAAATTTCTCATTATGTCTGCTTAATTAGGCAGAGGAGTCTGTAAACTTATCAAAACATAAGCACAGTCTGACATTTTGATTACAAACCCCTTCAAACACTCAACTCTCTAACAAGTCCTGCTCACACTGAGATTGCAGCAAGATACAAAAATGCAGTTACCTGCTCCAAAACACCTCAACCTTTCCATTTTTATCTTGACTGTGGCTTTGCTAGAGTCCTCCATCAGCCCTTCTGAGCAATGTTGGAATCAAACAGCTCTAAAGGAGTGTTTGAGGCTAAAGGAATGTTCCCCAGGTCTCAGCAGGGGCAGTGTGGGTGGGTACAGCTTCCTGCTTCTGAGCAGCCTATGCACAAGCCTTAGTCCAGATTGTCTCCTGTGGCTGGCAAATACAGAAAGCTGTTTGCTACAGCAAGTGAGCAGAGCTCTGCTACTATAATGAGCTGCATATGTAAAGCCCCAAGCCCTCACTGAGGGAACATTAATTACACATTGTGAAAAATCAACCAGCAAACTAGGAGGTGAGAAAGTGGTGCTTGCTGCCATCCTGCTCTTGTGGATTTACCTCAGTGAAGGACTGTGGGGAAAAGCATCCCATTTCCTCAGGCCAGGCTGGGATGCCTCCTGCAAGAAGAAGCAGACAGTGCCTCTTGCTTGGCTGACCCGATGTCGCTGTCGAGCAGGACGGGAACAGAGAACTCTAGATCAGAAGGTAAAGAAAATGAGCTCTGATTTATTTCAAATATACTGCTCTATATATGGAGAACATCGAGAAGATTAATTTCATTGGTCTTAGAGTAAAAACATGTCACACCATTGGTGTGCAGTGAATGACGCACAGTGGCAGAGCATATCTATAAACAATGTGATTAACAAGATAGATTAGAGAATTATTTACATTCTTTCTCAACTGTTTCCCAGGCTCTTGCCTGGTTAGAAAACCTTTCTCTTTCTCTCTGACTGAGCTGAGAATATCCACAGACCCAAGGCCAAGGGAGCAGTGCAGGTGCACAAGGCAGGAGGAGAGAGCAGGCAAGATCCTGAGCACCCGCAGGCCTCCTTGTTGTGGGCAACAAGGAGCGGCTGGTTCAGTGACCCTGCCTGGATGAAAATTCCCAATTAAAAAAATCAGGGTAAGAAAAGTGCTGATGGGAATATAATCATATGTCTGTAGGTCTTAAATGCATTTAACTTACAGTATATCGGCACCAAAACTGTTGAAACACACGATGTGCCAAGGAACCACATTTTTAATATGGGTATCATCAAATCCGAGTTTCACTAAATGAAAATGCTTCACTTTGCAACCTCACTCTGGCACTCCCCTCTTGTCAGTCCATTGGTCTGCGCAGTCCTACAGCACCCATAGGAGGGATCTACTTCTACTGCAGCTTTTTTACTTTTATTGGAGACTACCAGACCTGGTAAGTAGCTGGAGGCAGTGTGACAGCTCCAAATATCTTGAATCCAATTAAACTGAAGATAAAACAATTTTTAATTCCAATGCATTATCCTTTTTATAACTCCATGCACTGCAGAGCTTCCAGTTCATTATGTGTAACCATCAGATATTAAAGAAAAAACAACCAAGAAGTCTGGAACTAGCAGACTTTTCCCCACAGATGAATCTGTATTCTCACACACTAAAACAACCAACAGTGAAATATTTTGCTAGTTGACATCAAGAGATTCCAAAAATTTCTCCAAGGTACAGCAATTTCACTTCTCAGATTTGCTGCCCAAGCCGCTCTTCGGATTCATTATTTCCCCACCACTGAGAGTATGTTTACAAAGCTAGGTTTTTTGTATTTCCCTCTCTCCCCAACAGCAAAAGACAGCAAATTTAATAAGACTGCAAGCTAGAAACTGCTCTGTGGCAAAGCTGTACCTCAATCCAAGAAAATAATCCATCTGCAGTACTGTAAACACAGCAAAGAAAGAAATACCAGTTTCATCTCTTCTCCCCTTAAACAGTGGATTCTTCATTTAATAGACAAAATGCAGCTACAGAAAATACTTTGCTTTACTGAGTCTGTACAATGAACTCCCTTAACTTTTCTGGTAACTTAAAAAGATAACAGGACTTCACATTGTCACCATCAGTATACACATTTCAGAACATTTTTAGACATGTTTGGGGACATCACTTCAGATGAACCATTTCACACCTCTCAGGGTCCTTCAGGGCTACTCCTCATCAGCCAGACTGGCTGCTCTGCTTGCTATAAAGCACAAGTCACACCTTCCTGCTGCTCCAGCCAGCAGAAAAACAACTGGTCAGGAAGAAAAGGAGTAAGCTACACTCATTTCAGGAGAGATTTGAATCGTTTATTTTGCCCAATTAAGAGCCCTTCAGCATAATGACACATTCATATACACATATATGAACATTTTTTTCAGAAACATTAATGTATAATACATTTTAAATTTAAAATACCAGCTGCACAGGTATTTTTATTTACAAAAATATTCCATACTTAATTTTTTAACTTCATTATGATGACATAGTTCAGTCCAAGTACATGTAAGTAAAATAACTCTATGCAATCTAACATAGTTGAGTTTTAACAGTACAGTTTGCAGTTCATATGAAACTATATTTGTAGACAGATGGATTTGCAACCCTACCTAAAAACGCATATTCCAGTAATCATCCTCAGAAGAGCTAGTGGGGCTCAGCAAGACTTAACTGAAGAATAAGTTGCAATGAACGTAAGGGAAAAAGAAAACACACATGTACACACTAACATATACAGAAACAAGAACTGCTACACATTAAGCATGCTTACCCAGATGTGGGCAATGTTAGAAAAATTTACGGATGTATTTTTTTTCCCCCATGGTGCTGGTACAATGAAACAGCAGCATAACTAGAAAGCAGCTTGTTTTCCTAGTTCTAACCACTACAGATAGCAGAGCTCAGGTCTAAAATAACACGGTACTGCTTATTTACAATTCTGTTTTAAAAGGGAATATTTAAAATATGTTCCCACCCCTCTCCCTTTCCATCACCTATGACTGAATGGTAGTGGTAATCCACATACAACTTCTTACATGTTTTCAACTGAAACAGTTTAACTTCTAGTTATTTGCCTGGTAATATGGAACTTAGGTACTAACAGAAAGAAATACAAGTGTCAAACTAACCTACAGCTGTAGGTTAGCTTAAACGGTTCTAGGTGCACATGGAACTACTGAAAGAAATACTGATTGACATCTTTCATTTGATTGTTTGCTGTTTCTGCCTCAATTCTGTTTTTCCTTTCTTTCCACTTTTTAAAAATTTATGCCTACATCTTTAAGTCTAAACTTTATAAGGTATAAAAAAACCCAGAAACAGTACACTCATTGGACTTGAAACAGAAATAAGGTAGATATGTAGCACATCTTTATAATGGGCTTAAGGAGAAGAAATTGGCCCAGGTCAGCTTTTCAATGAAAACTGAGGTAAAACTGGTTTAACTGATTTACCTACACTACACCCTTCCCCCCCCGATTCTGTTAACTTCCACCCCTCAAGCATCATTAATTTCTGTCTACAGAGTATTTGAAGATTTTGTGGTAGTAGCAAAGTTATCAACATCCACCCAAAAAGACTCAAATCAATTACCCAGGAAATTGGCTGGCATGAGGGAAGATTCAAGTGACAAGCTGCCCTTCTACCTGGAGAAGGAGGCAAGGCACTGCAGTCCTTCCCCCCACACCAGATTCTGTCTGCAGTCAGGGCCTGCCCAGACATGTTAAACCATAAGCAGAAAGTAGAGGGCACTTCAGCCACAGACTTAAGTTTTCCAACACATGTTTCAGACACATAAAACCCCAACAAAACAAATCCACATAGAAACCAACCCTGATTTACTTGTAAAGAGCTGATGTATAATCAAAATACACAGATTACTCAAAGAAAATGTTTATTGGACAAACCTCACTTCAGTTTTGGAGAATTTTAAAAGTCCAAGAAATAGAGCTGAAAAAAGTCTCTCGTGTGTACCAGAAAAAAACCCAAACCATAGAAAACCAGTCAGCCATGGACTGCAGCTATTGAGAAAACATTAATATTAGGCTAGCTCCCTATTTTCTTGCTCCATACTTGGAGAATTGTTCAAGGATGTTCATAATGGGAGGTAAAAATAATTGATTATTTTCTGCAAAGCAAAATGGGCTATTTGTTTTATTTGCTTAGTAATTGTATCATCTCGATATGAGATATGAATGTATTCATAAGCTTAAAACAACTTCTATGGATAATATACATACTTTAAGTACTTTGACTTAAAACTTGAACGTAAGTCTTTTTAAAATTAAAGGTAGAAGTGTACATATAAAAATTATTTAAAACTAAAAGTATATTCTTAAGCAGTATGTATAAATATAACAGATTTCTTTTGTATTATCTAATAACAAATGCGAAAGTGTTGCAGTAATTTATAAACTGAATGCTGACACAGAATACGTGCCTTTCATTAGATTCTATATTGTATATACATATTTTGCTAAGAAAACACACATTCTAAATAAATCACATAATTAGCAAAGGTGCCTGAAAGTAATCTGTTCTAAAGTCTTTATTGAACATGTGTGTTTATATACAAATAATGAACCTGAACTGCACAAATGCAGAAACAAAATTAAGGAATAACATATCATGATTGAATTAAAGTGCAGGAAAAATTCAAGTTTAAAAGTTCAGGTAAGATCAGTGCCATTAATTAAGAAAAAAAAAAACCAAAAACAAACAAACAAACAAACAAACAAAAAAAAAACCAAAACCAAAAAAACCAAAAAGCAAACAAAAATTCCCACCTCTCAAAAAAAAAAAAAACCAAAACAACCCCGAACGAAAACACCACCAAAACCAAACCAAATTTAAAAAAACAAAAAATACCAAAAACAAAGCATAGAAAGGAAAATAAAAGGAAAACTTAAAGGGAAAAAAAAAAAAAGAAAATGAACTTGCTTCCAAAAATCCTCCTTTGGATATAGCTTTCCAATCACCTGCCATGCAAGTACCACCTCAGGCACAAAAACTTTGCATAAAGACAGACAAGGAACACAGCTATATATTATTCTACTTTATAACTGACTGCTGAAGAACAAATTACTGGAGATTCCTGTGGTATAACACTTTCAGATTGATTTGGAATACACACATATTTACACATACCAGGATTCAAAAGTTACGATTTGGCAGGACTAAGGTGAAGAAAAGCTTCTTCATTTTACAGTTCCTAATGAGACACACTACATATAAACAGATAGGTAGCAGCAGGTAGTTTCTTACTTTCATTAAAAAAAAAGTAATAGCTCAATTGTATTTTATAGTTTTCCAGACACTCTAAAAATGTCACACAACTAAATTGCTAGTGAAAAAAACAGGGGTGCTTCCCTGCAAGGATTTCAATACACTTTGCTGTACAAAAGGTGCACCACCAATAGCACAGTAAGATGCAATGATGTGTGTGTGATAGCCTTCCTTCCACTGAGAAGGAAAAAGTAACATTTTAGACTAAAATTTTACATAGCCCCTTTTATTAACCAAGAACCATTTGTGTATGTATCTCATGAGAAACCATGTCATTAGTCCTCCTATCTAGTAGCATGCCCTGAACATAAGCACCAGAAGAGATTCAACTACGATAGATTCTGTAATACCAAATAAGCCACTAATCTTCTGGTATGGCCAGATGGTCTCTCATTGCCTCTTATTATTTTGCTTGCTGGTGGTTATCAAATGCATCTTGATGACGAAGTATGCTTTCCTTTCAAGCCAAGATCATCTTCCATTGAATGATACCATAATTTGTTGAAGAATACTTTTGCAATCCTCTCCCCCACGAGCCTGACCAGATTAATTCCCCAGGATTCTGTTGCCCTGAAATGTACTTTATCTTCAGCAGGTCAAATAATAATGAGTCAAATGAATTTAGAAATGTGAGACAAGGAAGGGGACAAGTGTCATCTAGGGTGGGTTTTTTTGCATGTGGTATGGGTAGTAGTTTATCTCGTTTTCTTCTACCTGGATGTCTCACAAAAGGGTGTTAAATGGGCACTAAATTTGACACTAAAAAAAAAAAATTAACATTGCATGGCAAACTGAGTTAAGTAACTCAAGTAAACATTGCTATGGGACAGAGTAGCTATGGGACAGAGCTATCAAGAAATCATAATACTGCTTGTTTGAATTGTCATATTCTCATTTTTTAAGTCCTTTGAGCAGTGGGCATAGTAGAGCATGCCCTTTTACTGGCAACACAATTCAACTGTCTTTTTAAAATGTTGTTCTACCTAAAGTGAGAAAATGTATCAGTTGTGCTTCAAAGCCCAGATGTATTTGCCTCTCATTTGAAAAGTGATTTAAGAATCATAAGTAACTTCAATATTTTGCATACTTGAGGTGTTTTGTAAGGTTGCCTTATATGCAACATCACTTCACAATATAAATATAACCAAGGTTTTGCTTCGGGAACATTCAGAAAGTTTGTGAAAAAAGTACACAAAATGCAATGCTTGGAGAAGCAAACCTAAGTGATTAATTTCAGACAATGTAGACCTATCAGCTTCTAAGTACTCCCTTTTATAAAACAAAACCAGTCAATAACTATTCTTAGGCCTAAGGAAAAAGGCCTAAAAGAATTTTTGAAATTAAAGCATTTATTTTAAGGAATCTTCTTTTTTAAATAGAGCCCTGGTCAATCACTCTGATATAGCTTTAGTGCAGTAGCCATTAACAAGTTAGCTTAGCTGTATTATTTACCTCACCCAAATGAAACATTATTTCAGCAATTCCTGAAGTTTTTATGCACACTTTACCACTGCTTACAATGAAAACACTGCTTCAGAGATTAAATCCAAACTTTAGGACAAGTGCCTTTAGTGCTGCATGGGGCTGAGACAGGTACTTGTAAAATAGCACTATCGGCAGAACTTCGCTAAACAACATACTGACAATTATTAAGTATTAGATGCTTGCTTGCCATTATTCATGCATCAGCACCTCCATGGTGTGTAAAAGTTTGAAAACCTGAGTCCAAGGTTATCTGATTTCATAGTAAAGGACTAAAGGGGCATCTAGAACCTAAGTCTTGAGCAAAAGTATCCCAGATATTTTAATTAATGGCTGTAAAGATACATTCTGTTAAACATTTATAAAAACTCACAGCATGAATGGAACCCACAGCCAACTCTAAATGTTACACAACCTGAACCAATAACTGTTTTTGGCAAAAATAATATTTAACTGAACAGAAGTTGAAGAATTCTTACCACAAGGAAGATGTTACCACATTTCACATTGCACGGCCATAACACAAACGAAAACTCCCAGCATGACACATTCCAGTCATATTATTCACTTGACTTTTTAATGCAAAAATTATGTATTCTTTTGTTTTGCACGTCACAGAATATGATGTGAATACAAGAATACTAGATCAGGGGTCCAAGAAAAGACTATGCACAGGTCAACTATGTATACAATTTTCAATAAGAAATCTTCCAAGCTTCCAGCTTTTTAAATGAAAGAAATGACAGGAAACTTCAACTCTTCTTCAACAATAATGGCAAATATAGCAAGTCCTAGAGAGGGTAATTGTAAGTCAGCTACTGTCCAGCAAGACAAACAGCTTGATTCCAGCTCTTGGACCCCTGATTTATTGCCTCTCCTTACAGGAGGGTATAACACTGGCAGCAATTACAATAGCACAAAAACGTTTGGCATATGAAATACCAACACAGGATTGACCCTGCATTGCCCCTGCCCATCTCACCATGATTTCCCTTTACTCTCTTTTTCCCATGTTCCAGTTACCTTCTCTGTTCCAACTTTATGCTAACCAACAGCTAGGAAACACTCAAGTTTCTTTCTTTGTATGTGTGTTTCTTAGATATAAAGCTCCTCAGTTAAAGCCAGGACTGAGGTAAAACAGTGTGTCATTTGTGCTAGGAAACAACAGTATCCAATGGTGAATACTCCTTTAAATTTCAGTGGTCCTGCCAAAATTAATGAAAATACAAGATTTTTTTCATCAGGACAAAATTAAACAGATGTGATTGATGAGTGTCATCAGAATTGGTACCACTTCTTGTCTTTGTACTTCAACATCATCTAAAAAAACAAAAAAAATTCTAATTACTGTTTCTGTAATGTTTCTGTAATGTACAATGACACAAACAAATAATATGCTTAGAAAGCAGCATGAGAAATAAGGATTTTAGCGAGGCTTTTCAAAGTCACAAACATCGCTGAACACTGAGTGTTTAGCATGATGAATTTTCTAATGGTAGCATCATTGCTGGTGATCTAGCCTCAGAAAAAGACATTATTGGGAGAATGGAGAGGTTGCACAGGAGTCAGCATGAAAATGGATGAGAACAGCCATTCTATGCTAGTCACTGAGGAAAAAAACAACGAAGTCACACTCACAGGGTTTGCATACAACTGGATGTTTCTTAAGGACAGCAGGAATCTGACATAAAACATTACTCTTCTTATTAATTCAGTGACAATAAGTAATTTTTTTCAGTAATGGGGATTGAGTTGCACATTTAGAAGCTTACATGTCACTCCAGCAGACTGCATGCTCTAGAGCAATGTGCCATGAGACAAGACTGTTTACAATGAGTACTTAATTGTTAGGAGTGACAAGTGATGGATGAAAGGGAAGCATCCTTTATCAATGATACTGCATGCCCTTTAGATACCTCTAACATGCCTTTGCAGAACTGAGTCACTTGTAGAATTGGCATTTATTTGACAAACAGTTCAGTTTAACATACCTCATGAGCGTGTTTTGAGAAAGAATCAGCACTGTAAAGCATAGCTGCAGTTTTTTCTTCCAGTTCTCCCAGTTTCTGTCCTCTTTCATCCAGTGCTAACCGGGCTCGTGCCAGTTCACCAACTACACCAGATGCTGCTCCTTTGACACCTTCGATACCCCCAGGTCCTGGAATATGCTGGGCAAGACTCCTTGATGCCTTCCCAGATGCTGATTCTCCAACTGGAGGCATTTGCAAAAGCAGCAAATACAGAATAGTAAGTAATTGTATGGTTGTAATGGTTGTAAGAACAAATCAGCACAAATGGTCAGCTGAACAGCTCCAGACTCCAGTGATAGCACTGACTACACTGACTTTGCTCTTAATGGGAGTCACCCAGTTCAATCTTGACACTTGATATGCCAATCTCAAGCAGAATTGGATAGACTACAGAAATCTGAGTATTTGTTTTAAACAGTGAAATATTGTTTGAATATTTTCTTTTTTTTTACCTCTAGGAAAAATAATACTAACTGGTTAAATACATTTTGATGCAGTATTTCAAGACTCTCTGATTTGATTTTATGCTTCTATTAAGAACAATTTACTTTTAAATTAGTATCATAAACATCTTTCTGTGAATTCCCAAAATAAGAGAAATCATTTCACTTATTACAGATTCTGCTGTGACCCTCATGGTAAATATGGCTACTTTAAAGATATTCTCAAATGTCTTTTGAATTGTCATTGAAGTCTCTGTCAGGTTTTTTTTTTTCATTCATTAGGATTTTTTTCTTCAATTCAATACTATTTTCCTTCTAAAGATCCAAGCCCAAACTTAATGGTGGAAACTTGACATGATATAAAGAGATAGCTTCTAAAGCTACACGGTATTTTTCCTCTGTCTTATATATATATATACACCCCAAAAAAGAAACCTTTGACACAAAAAGTGACCTCTAAATATCTGATATTTGCTCAAAATGTATAGGCACAAGTAATAAAGTCTAATTTTTATTCTGTAGAGATCAAAAGAACCAGCATAAAAGAAAGGATTGGCAGGGCACCTTGCCCATTTTGACAGATACATTTCACATTAATAAGAAAAAGGTTCTTAAAAAGAAGCTTGCATAATATGGTGTTGCATCTAGCAAATATCTAAATAAATAAATGGAAGCTATTTTCCTTAAATATATTAAAGTTCTTAATGTCACCACAGTAAAAAAAAGTAATCAAAAAAAAAGAAAAAATTATAAAGCAATGAAAATTTTGCCAAATCTGAATTTTACTGTCCTATAAACAGAGGACTGAATTGAAATATACAGTTCTGCCCTTGCTGTCATTTCTAAGGCATCTCTACACAAGCAAAACATGGAAAATCTGGCAAATAACTCAAGTAGAGTGAAATTTTAATTTTCTCGCTGTCCAGAATAGAATTCTTCAAAAGCAGTGCATTTCAGTTTACCAGCATAAATAGAATCATGGTCGGTACTACATCCTTCATAAAGATGAATAAAAATAAGATTATAAAACAAGAAATGGGACAACTTATCTACTGCTGAATAGATGAGCTAAAAGAACCTGTGGAAAAAAAAAAAAAAAAACAACATAACAAGCTTTTCTGATCTTGTTGGTAAGGTATACAACACAAAATCTATGAAAAAAATATTTGTCACTCCCTATTTTACTCTCCTCTTCACAAAGGTAATGTTCCATGAACACAGGTAATACATTTACCAAGGATCACTAGCTTCCTTGGGAAGAAATACCAGAAAAATAACAATTAATAAAAACTTACAGAGTTCTTCTCTGTCAAGTGACTGTGCCCCACCTCCAAACAGGCCTTTGAAGAAACCCCTGTTTGGTGCTTCTGGTGTTTCTACAAGAGTGAAGAGCTCACCCAACATTTCCTTTGCAATGAAAAAGAGACATAACAAGGCATAAATTACTAAAAAGAATGGAATACTCTTGCACTTTCAGGATTTATTTAATGGATTTAAATTTCAAAATAAATATGCTTTAATGGGCATCTGTCTTGGCAAGGTGATGTAGGAAATAGAAAAATAAAAACATATTAAGAAATTTGTCCAAACCATCTGCTTCTGATGGTTTCACGCTTAGAGCTCATGGAATTCATGAAGCAAATGCTTCATGATTGCTCAGAAGCAAAGAAATGCATTCAAGTAAAGCTTATTTGTCCCTCAGCAACTTGGGCAAGGCTCCTGACTTTGTTCTATTGAAACTGTATCTACAAATACTCATATCCATGTAGCAGCATGAAAGTAGAGCCTGCAACTCTGCTATTTTGTTATTCTATACAACTACCAACCCGAAGCACAACAGAATTTTTCAAGCTGTTAATACCCCTGAAACATAATAGCTTTCTTCAAATATCCTAAATTGGCATTCCCCACTTGTGTCAGCACACACCTCCCCCAGTGTCAACTGATCAAGGGAATTTTAACTGCATATTAAAGGAGGAAATTTCCTGTTGATCAAAATGAAATTAAGAAAGCAACTGATTCAGCTACAATAGAATGGATGAAACAAAAAAATTAAGGTAGAAGTGATTCATTCAGAATCAGACTGTACAGTGAAGGGAAAACTGATATTTTAAAAAGAGTTCATTACCTGAAGATTTTCACATGTTTCTTGGCTGTAGGTGAGCCTCTGTATTTCAGTTGGTGAGACAAGATAGAGTGCTTGTCCATTATCAGTGAAGCAGAACGTTCTGGCTATCCGCATATTGGTGAGTGGCAGGTAATACACATCCAACAATGGCCTTAAACTTGGCAAACTTAAGGAAAAGAATTTAAAAGCCCATTAAATATAGCAGAAATGTCTCTTATTCATCAAATGGCTCATTTTTAAACTGCAATACATAATTTTTTCTCTTCACCATCTGCATGAGTACCACATAAAAAGGTGCCATTTAATGACATTACAGAATCTCAAAACATGAGATTTTTCAAGGCAGCACCTCAAAAGTGAAATTTAAACATCTGCATCACAGATGCATTTAAAAGTATCTTTTAAAATGATAGTCTGAGCATATAAATCACAAATTCAGTATTTAATGAATTAGGCATTACTTAATAATTACCAAGGTATTCTGATAAGTATCTACCAATAGTTTACAATGAAACATCCTGTCTCTTCTCTAAGGTTAATAATTTCTCCTTGACTAAAAATACAAGTCTATAAGATCTCTCCTTGAGAAAATTTAGAAATAGAACATGAATGTTCTGTCAAAGAAAAGCAGAATACAGTAGCCTCAAACAATCTTATGAATTAAGTCCCCTTTTTTCTCCAACTAGATGTTGAAGAGAAAGTCCTCTTAGAGCAAAGTTTGCTTACCTTGTATTTTCTGATTCTGTACATGTAACTGCAGAACTTACTGTATCAATCTACTGAAGAACAGACAGCACATTTGGGCTAGAACAATATTCCCCTATGAACCTTAATGGGACAAAACACCTAATTTCTTGACAAGTAGAACCCAAAATAAACCACTGTCTCAAACACCCCCTATGAAGTTCTTCTAAAATAATCGCAGAAATTGTTAGCTGCCAATGTCCCAATAATACAATAAACAGCTTCTGCTGCAGACACCATCCACATAAGGTTATTAATTCTAGACACTAAAAACCCAACAAAAGGGCAAACTGAAATTAAGACTAAAGAAAGATGTAGTAACCACAACAGTATCAGGCTGCCTTGTTTTGTTTTTCTTTTTCTTTTTTTGTTCTTTTGATGCTTTGATTGCCTTTGGAGGCAAGTTTTAAAGTAAGAAATAAAAAGCAATATTCTCTTGTAAACATATCACCCAGATATGACACCTCTGCTGTGCATGTATCTAAAATAAGAATATTCCTAAGAGTCAGTAACAGGAAAGTGTTTTTCTTCAGATCAATGGGAGCATAAAACATTCTTACAGCTTTAAAACACAAAAACATTAGATTTGCCAGGACAACCATGACATCAATGAGAGCATTTTCATTGTTTCTGTTACAGGTTTGTTTGTTATGAAGTCCTATCTGAATCTATATCAATAGTTAAGTACTGGGCATCTTGGGTATGATACAGTGCTCTGACAACTTTACATGAACTACATGTAAGGTCCATCCCCAACAGCAATTCATGCTTACAAAATGGAGGTCAGCACTGGAGTCCAACTTCTCCACACAAGGTAACAATTCAGCATTTATAATTTAGCCCGTATGTAGAGTTATTAGAGAACAAGTTGAATCCTGAAGAAGACAGGACTTTTTTCAATATATGATATCTGAACATTACTAAGTTTAGTTTTAATTAGGAAAAAAACCCTGCAAGGTGAGCAGCATTTTGTAGAGATGTTTAGAATACATAAAACATGGGATATACACTAATGGAGTTACAGACTTAAATACTACAACTAAATAACAAGTTTCAATTGTATCAGTTTTAGCTTTACACCTAACAACTTCCTAAAGAAATATTTTTTTACAGAATTTTCCAAGCTGAAAGCTTCTTTTGGCAACCTTAAAATAATCTTTTAGGAACTTTACTGGCATAAGGTTACAGGGCCATTCATCTTATCATCAGGCCACAACTAAACTGCAGGTGCAAGTACATACACACTGCTGGTTCAGAATAGAACCAGCACTTAGAAATATTCAGCACTTAGAAATATTTAAGATAAAGGACATGAAAATTACACAGGCGACCTGTAAGTAAATTTAAACACTAATACTACTACTACACATGTTTAAACTCATAACTTAAATCCCTTACTTTAGATGACTTAATTCTATACAACTGCTAGCAGTTAATTTTGCCTTCATAGCCTAAGTTTAAGGCCTTTAAGACACAAGCAAGCTACACAAGAAAATATTGAGGCATAAGTGTGATACAAATAGCTGCACAAAAACAGGCAGAGTTCTCGTCAGGTACAAGCTAAAGGTCTGATTCAATGCAGTTTTCTCCATCAGGAAGTAAGTTCAACTTTTAGACAAACTCAGTGTAGCTTGAGCTAAAGTGGTAAACTCTTTCATGTGTTAAAAACATAACTAATAGGAATGTGCAATCAAAATTATTCAGGCTCAAGTGTTAGAGAATCATCAACCCTGAGTGAATGTAATTTTTTAAAAATTCATCATCCTGTGGAAAAGGAACCTGTGTAGCAGAAGCCTATTTCTTTTTATATTTAAGTTACTATCAAACAGGTCTTACCTAAAAGTCATAATATGTCCATTGGCACAAAAACATGCAAGGCAGATACTGTTACTCAACGACACTATGTCTCCACGAAGAACAAAAGAAGTCTCTGTTATATTTTGCTTATAAATACAGTTCTGGGATGGCAGTGAGATAACTTTTGCTTGCTTTTCTGAACATATCACTGCATATTGGTTTTCACTGATTTCCTGAGAGGAAGAAGGGGACACTGAGACAGGTCGTCGCTTTTTCGCTTTTTCATCTTTATCTTCATAGTGTTCTCTCCAGGTTTCATGTGCTGGTGGGACCAAAGATCCTGTGGTGTCCAAAAAAGCCATTCTCAAGATTGCCCCTTTTAACCTCAGGATGGTTCCTAGGAAAGAGTATTTGAGCACATTTCTAAAACAGTTCTCCTAAATTGCTTTTCAAGCTACAAAATATTCCTTTAAGAAGCTAGGAGAATGGAAAGAAAACAAGAACTTCAGTTTGCCTCCCTATAAAAACAGATGTACAGCAACCTTGGGCATTTATCTAAAAACCAGTGAAGCACAAATGTAATCAGGAAAATGTTAAACCAGTTTTCAAGGGTAAAGTGGGTGCATACTCTTTCATTAACTTCAAGGGAAACGTATTTGTATTTAAGTTCAGTGTCTCAAATGCAACTCATTCTCTCCTGATGAATACACAATATGTTTAATATCAACAATAAATGTTATTAGTCAAAGGTGAGCACCACCTTTTCCTTCAACTGGTTCAGAAACAAACATGCATTTTTTTTATTTCTCCCCTACAGTTCACACTTGAATCCACTTCTTTAGCTTGAAATGAAAAAGTTTTCCTCCTTACTGTTCTAATCACTGTCTCTGTAAGCCAGACCTTAAGCAAATAAATTTCATTTTACTTTAATTCATTCACATGTAAGTAACAATATGAACATTTGCTAAGTACAAAATATAAAACAATATCTTTTAAGGATTATGCTGCAGATCCAAAAGGGAAACACACTGCCTAGCCTGCAGCATTGCCTTTATGACCAAATGTTACCAAATCTGACCACTGCTGCCAATACCTCACCCAATGGGCACAAATCTCATATATGGTCTAGATGTCCACTCCTCATCATTCCTACAATCAAATAGCATTGCAATTTGTATGTTTGATACCATCTGCGTAGCAAAATAGACATGTTCTGCATGAGACAGTGGTAGCAGGAAAGCTGAATCTACAACTAATAGTCTATCCAATAAACCACTAATACATAATTACAACAAAATCAGTTGCTGCATCAGAAAAAACAAGATATATGGCCTTACACAGCAATCCAAATGAATGTATTTATCACTAATATTTCAAGCTAGTTGTTCAATTTACAGCCTTAGTTTTCACTCCCTTTTCTTGCTGCAGGAATACTGATTGATTCTTACCTCATGACTAAAAAACAGTAATAAACGGAGCATTTGATACTATTCATGTCTTCTGCTATCTCTTTTTAACAGCTGCAAACATTGTTTTCTCAGCAAGTAAACACTCAAGTTACATTTTATGAAACTGTACTTTCCATTTTTCCAAGTTGAGAAACTCTGGTAACAAAGTAACCAATCCAGCTTCTTAAACTTACGAGCTAAATCAATGCAATATATATTTTTAATTAATCAATAATTGAAAAGAAAACCCCAAACAGTTTCTTAAAAAATATGAAGAACGACAACAATACTTTATCAAAGCGTACTTTAGCCTGTCTGCTTTGTACATACCACTAGGAGAAACAATTACTGGCTGAAGAAGTCTTTGCTCTCCTCCTGGGGGTAAGTTCAGTACAACGACAAGCACTGTACCCAGCGTGGTGCCAACCCACAGGCAAGGGGAAGGCGATGTGTCAGCCTTTCTTGTGAAAGTCTCACAAAAATGAAGAGCTGAAATTGCCTCGCGGGACTCTTTATCAATGCTAGTTACACTAGAACTCCGGGATCGACTGAAAGAGTTGTCTTTGACATCTGAAAATAAATCAGTATTAATTAAAAAGAATGGCAAATCGGAGGGATTAAGAGAATTTAATTTTTTTTTTTGTTCTTTAGCATCAACTGTATACTAACTATAATGTTACTGATTTTTGTAGTCCTATTCTTCCTTAGACATATTTCCTTATTCCCCAATTTCCAGCTGTTTCTTGAGCAAAGCACCTAATATTTGTTGCAGAGGTTGCCATTAGGTAGTTATCATGAACAATTTTAAGGCATATTTCTGTTTTCTAGAGCCAGAGAATAATAGTCATCAAGTGGTATTCCTTTAAAAGGTTGAATAACAAACCTCTCTGCCAATTAGCTGATTGAGCATATGAAAAAAAACATTGGCTCCCATGGAACACAGTTAACTAATCTCAGGAAAATACAACTATTTTACTTTAGGAAATGCAGTGACATGTGCACAGCATGATAGGATGGAACCTGTAATGACTCACAATGTTGTTCCACTTTAGGAAACTGTGTGCAGGAGATCTAACAGGCAATTTACACACCCCCAAACTTTTAGTAAGAGGAAAACAAATGCTACCAAATGCCACCTGGTACTGCTATGCAAAGCTGAAGATTTCCACTGGGACTGCTGTGCATAGTGCCAGTAACAGCATTAAAGCTGTTCTGGACGTCCTACTCGCTTGTTTAGCAACAAGCGAATTCTAACGTTAACAAAAGTAAATGTGCTGCTCCACTCTTGCTGTATGCTATCTGTAGGTGTGGCAATATCTGATCCATCAGCAGACACTGAATTTATCTATGCATTCACAAATTAATGCTGTACTTTCTTATTTCGTAATTGCAAAGTTTTAGCACAAGACAGCCCTCACCAGCAAAAAGTTGGATGCAACCTATACTGTGCTTTTAAAAAAATGACTCAAAAAATATTTTGAGTAGGGTATAGATGCAATTGACATTTTAAAGCAGGATTAGGAGCTAAAGAACAACATTCAACCATGTACTATTTGGAACTACTACTATGTTAGTTTCATTAAATTATTGAAAAACTTTCTACAAAGAATATCCAACATGCATTTGGAAAGCACACATAATAGATTTCAACTGACTAAACACACACATCCACTTAACACAAACAGTGAATCTTCTCAGGAATTGCCTCATTCCAACAAGGATAGAAAAAAAACACTGTCCTGTTGAATTTTAGCTGTCAAATATGCAACAAGAATTATAGGAACTAAATCAATCAGATGTTGACATACTAAGTTTTCACATTAAAAACAATAAATCCAGTGTAAAACAATGAAAACAATAATTTGTTTTTATAAGTCTTCTAATGACCACCACCTCTTATGATGCTTGATTTTTTCAGGCTTGAGTATTTACTAATTTAATGGTTTTTTTCAACTTTAACATGGATTAATCAGTCTGAATATAATCAATCATATAGTAACTGCAATAAGCATAGCTTTACATGTGTATTTGTGTGTTCTACCTATTTGATTTGAAGCGCATGTGTTCAAATTCCAGAAGCATTGGAATGGACAGGAGAAAACCAATGAAAACTAACTTGTCAGACATATGGACATTTTTGAGAGCGGACAATCCATTCAGAAGAGAGAACAGAGGGTTGAAAGTTTAATTGCTTTAGTGCATCCTATTTATCCTCAAGTTAAGGAAGAAGTTTGTAAATGGATTAGATTTAGATGAAGAGGAAGGAACAGCAGTGTGATGAATCACTACACACCACCAGAAGGATGGAAAGATGAGGCTCTTTTGAGGAAGTAAAGCAAGGAATAGCACCTAGTGGCAATAGCATCTTAATCACTGGATTAGAACATTGAAAAGCAATGATATAATGCAGGCAAGGGTATGATCAAGATAACTTCTGTTTTAGAAAGTGGAGAATAAATACAGAAACACATACTTCAGATTTTTATCTGTTCAGAGAGGAAAAGGAGCTGGTTAAAGATCTAAAGACAGAAAATTAATTTGAAAGAACAAGATCATGAAAGAGTAAGTTTCAAGAAGCCATGGAAAGAAATGAGAGACAATGATAAGGATAATGAATTTAGGAGAAAGGCATTTCAGTTGTCTCCTACAGCCAGTAGATATGGCCACATAAGTGACAAAAATACAAGCAAGCCAACACTGAAGAACACTATGCAAAAGGTATATCACTATGAGAAAAAATAGGAGCAAAATTCAATGTAACTGCTTAAGGAAGTGATTTACAGACCTGAAAACCTACAATAATTTTACACAGAACAAAATGAGGTTTCTAAGCACAGATATTCACATACATGCAAAGTCAAAACCAGTCAAAGGCTATTACAATTCAGAAGGTACAAACTATTTTGAGTTTATCAGAAATGATGTGACAAAAAATCCATTATTTCAGTAGAAGGAACAGCAAATATTAAGTGATGTAGAAAACACTGTAACTCTTTCAAGATTGGAAAATGCTGAAAAAAACTTTCAACATTCACTTTTCACCACTCTTCATTAGGAAAAAGTAACACTTCCAAGTACTTTTGCCATCAAGGAACTGTGAGTAAAACAGCAGAATTACAATTGGTTGATACCTAAGTATAAATGTGTTTCAGTTTGCAAAGTATGAAATTCACCCTACACCAAAAATTATCCCTAAACCATTAGTAAACATAGCATGGAATTCCAGAAACATATTGAAAAGAGTAATCAAATTCTTCAGCTCTTCTGTGCCAACATGGCCACAGTCAAATTGCTCTAGTTCCAGACACTGAGCTTAGAAAGATGAGGAAAAATTCCCAGAAGAGATTAACAGAAGCCACCTCAGGTTTAGATAACATAACCTAAAGAAGAAGGAATTCTGTAAAGAAAAAAAATCTGTAAAAATGAAATTAGAGATATGATGACAGATTTCAACAGCATAAAAAAATTACTAAAAAAGATAGGGAGTGCATGTTATCCCTGTTTATCATGGAAAGGACAAGAAAAAGTTAATATGGAAGCAAGGAAGATGGATTAAATAACAGGAAATCTGTCTAATTAGACTATACAACATTGAAACTTTGGTGTATTTCTAAATAACTTTTTTATTAGAGGCTCATGAATAGATCAGAGGTTAAATTGTCAAAATATCTGTATCCCTAACAAAGGATCCTTGCCAATCCTTGGATAAGGAACCTCTGAGAATTGCTTCCAACTTAACATTTCTCCAAGAGGGGCAAGCTGTAATTGTAAATCAGGGTGGTCCAGCTCAGTTTCAGGATATACCAGTGCCACAGACTTATGCCCTTCTTGACAGCAGCAGCACCTGGCAAACACAGTGCTACAGCTGCCATCTGATCCTGGCTGTCTTCTGCTGGGCTGGTGGTGGCAATTCTGCTGCAGAGAGAGGAGCAAGCTGTGGCGGGCAGATGCCAGCTGCATTTATTACTGTAGGTTTACAGTTGTCCCCCATCATCTTCAGAGAACAAGTCAGAGGAGCTGGATCTGATCTAACAGCTGGCAGTCAAAGTATTTAAAAAACCCCAAGCGACTTGTTTGTACATTGTTTTAGTTAGGCAACACAATGATCTTTAGTACTACAGACCTCACAACTGAACTGATCTTTATTTTAAAAATTACTGTGTGTTTTCAAGAAAAATGAATTCTCAGACTGGTCATCCATCCGAACAGCTGTATATTGCTTTACTTTAGAGAGAGTGGTCACAAGACAATTAATATTTATAAAACTATAGCCAACTATTTGTTGGGAACACCTCAACATATTCTGTTAAGATATTTCATTTTTCAGTTTAAAGCGTATCAGATGGTCCTAAACAGGCAGCAGTTTTCTTAATAAGCTGTGTGCTTATTCACGCTTTTGCTATCACAGTACGATTGATAAAGTGAGTGACAGATACCTAAAAATTATGATGAAAATTTGATAAGCCATATACAGGAACTGCAGGCTTACCTTATGATGACAGCAATGACCTTTTGTGCCTGAGAGTCCCCAAAAAGAGTGGAATTAAAATTTTATTTCTACACTTCAGATAAATGCAACATGAAGTCATGATAACTTACATAATTTAGGCCTCTTACTTTAACATACTCACATTCAGATTTAGTAAGAATAAAATCAACTATATAAACTTACCTAAATCAGGCTTTAACTCAGTAGGCAAACTTAGCTTCCTGGACATCTTTGCTGAAAAGTGAAGTATATCTTTTTTTTAAAAAGAATAAACATAATTTTGCTGGTCCTTATTTGCTTCTTTTGCAATATTTAATATATAATTATTCATTACATTCACTGAGGTACTTTAAAGGATTTCCACTAAAGTAGAGCCTCACTTCCTCAAGTGAGGGGTGCAAACTAGGTCATGGAAGACAGCAAAATCCCTAAATACAGCATCTTATGACTTTTGCTGAGCTTGATTTCTCTTCAGGCAGGACTTAATGGATTGGATGAATTTGGCTTTGGCTCAACCTCAAGTTTTAACTCCTCAGGTAAGAAGTCAGAATTGCAAGGATGTGCACTGATTCTTACAGTTACAAAAAGTTAAGATCCCATCCCCCTTTCTTATACCCTACTTTCTAATCAAACCTGAGACATTTAAAATAGAAAAAAAGAACTTGAAATTCCACTAAAATTAATGCACATGTGTAAAAAGCTAATCACCTGAGAGAAAATCCACAACCTGAGAACAATGAAGACATTACAGAGAATAATCAGAAAATAAGCAGCGTACAAATGCTTGCAACACATTTAAAAAACCAGAAAGATTTTGATAATACTGCTCAAGTGAAAAACAGCACTTCAACTCATACTTGACTTAGAAATTCTTTTTATAGGAATGGAAATCTTGCAGTCCATTTAAACTGCAGTACAATACAAACAAATGCTGCTACAAAAAAACATCACAAGCTAGTAGGCATACATACCACTTCCATCTTACTATAATTACTGGAGAAAGAATTATTTTGATATAGTTCATCTGCTAGATCAGGACTACACTCTAAATTTATTTCCCAGCCACATGCTTCAGCTTTGATGTATCATTAAATTCTTTATGATCTTGCATGGGTAATACTTCTTTTCCTAAAGTAGATACTGAGCTTAGCCTCATAATTCTAGGAGTACCTTGTAATGGATCCCACTCAAAGCAGCCTGAATCCTGCTGCTTTTCTCAGTTAAAATTGGAGTTACCTCATTCTAATTATCACTTTAACAGAAATCATTCCAATTTCTACATATCCTGAAGAACAGCATGTGACTTAAAGTTAGTTCCACTCCTTCCAAAAGTGAAATACTTCACTGTATCATCTATTATGCTCATCAATATTGCAAATTCTAGTCATCTGAATAGTTGAACAGTTTTATTCCTGTCATACATCATAAAAATTTGAGAAAAAGACTCCAGAAATAATCTTCTAATTTCCTTTATGTGTCAATGTTAAAAGTATGCTTGAATTAAACTGAAATTACTTACTCTCAGGCAGAAATGCTAATCACTTATTTTAGTGCAGGCTGAAACTGAAAAAGGCAGCCTGACTAAGTATTTTCTATCCTCATCCTTGCTTCAGAACTGGCAAATACCTAATTTAATGGTGAGGCCAAAACTCATCTAAATGAGGTTTCTGCCAAGGGTTGCACCCAAATAAGATTAACTCATATTTCAGATCAGAGCTCGGAGATAGGAAGAACAGAAAACCAGGGTACACAACAGCACTAATGACAAGGAGCCCATCTTTTTGCTATCAGCTTGAACTTAAATCAGCTTCCAGAGAGATAATGAAATCTCATCTGGAATGGTGAATTACAAGATGGGCATTCCTCAAAACACTTGTTTTTTCTGTTAGACGTTTAAATAGTAAGAGCTGAGATACTGAACAAAACCTCAAGTACATACTCAGAAAATAACTGGAACTATTTTTGGTTTCTAGCAGCTTTCACCATGTGTAAATAAGCTATTCAACTAATTGAAGACCAGTACAGTCACTTTTTGCTTTTCAAATAGAAACATTTGGCACAATCTTAACAACTGGGAGAAAACTGACCAAAAAAAAGAAAAAAATTCCAAAGTTACAGATAATATAACATGTAATAGCAAGTATAGGAAAATTGTATTGGATTCTGAGAGCCAATCCAGTTTTAGCTTTTTGTTCCTTAGTGAAAGGCCAGCTGTGTGAACTAGGCTGGTAAGATAAAACAAATTTGTCAGACAATTTTCAACATACACTGAACTATGTCTCATTAATAGGACAAGAGGATACAAGAATTGTTAAAAAGGATATAATTACTGGAAATCGTGAATTACTATGCTATGCAAAAAAACCCCAACGTTTCAAAACATATGTTAATGTGTCAGAAACCTCAATAATTCAAATGTAAATGAGAAATAAGAATCTATTCCAACAGCAATGGTGCCATCTTGTGTTTAAACAAAAAACTGCCTAAATATGCAGTAAGAAAATAGGAATATTTCACCAGCTAAGCCCTTTTAAACTAACATTAATTACTCAGTATAAAAAAAAAAACCCTGCATGCATTCACATTGGTTTAAGTTTTACAATTTTTGATAAATTCAGTTTTTTATGCCTCAGATGAAAACCAGCAACATGCTAGATACCTTGTACAAAGCAAGAGACATAAATCAGAAAAATGGAAGATACAGGATGGAGATCTACAAAGACAGATCTCAGTGTCAGGCTTTTCACTCCAGCTGTACAACAGGGCAGAGGTGATGCTGACTGCTGCTGCTGCACGTGGCTGACTTCAAGTAGTAGCTGTCATATCAGAGTTCAATAACTCCCTTGGGGGTGGTGGTTGCTGCAGCATTTATAGCCCAGAGAGAGATCTGGGATCTGTTGTGCTCCTCCTGGCACATTGCTGCTCAAGGCAACAGTGACTGTTTTGCCTGGGTTTAGTCCTACATTTAATATTTCTCTATATTAGAAAACCTGGAGTAATACACAGGTGCACACACGTGTTCTGTCAATATATATAATTAGGTATCATATTAGAGAACTGTCCAAACCCAGGTATTCTTGGAGATTTCTCACAGGTCAGGCTTGGGAAGGTAGGTGTTAAAATATGAAAGACTTTCTTTCCATAACATGTTATGTGTCAGTATAGCAGGAACAACCTTCAATTCAATGAAGAAAACCTGAAGCCTGAGAAGGCTTTTCAATAGGAAGCTGTTGCTTAGAAGCAACAGTTACATTTCCTTTGCAGTGAGTTATCCTGAGCTGATACTTTAAAATGTATAGCACATCAGTTTGAAAGCTCTACAGTGACTTCTCCTTCATTCCTTTTATTTTAAAATAAAATTCTAAAGATTATAAAAGACACATGTTTCTTGGAGCTTTGACAACCAAGAGAACAACTCATGAAGCCTATTTCATATAACATCACATGAGAAATAACTAAGCAGCTTAGAATTTTTTAGAGACACCAAATCTCCCTAATTATACTCTATTTGACAACTACACAAAGTGAAATATTTACATTATCAATTAACTAATGTTGAAATCTCTAAAATTCACATGAGAATAATAAAACCATTTCACAAGAAACTGTAAAAAAACATGTACTTGGATACATCAAAATTAGATCAAAGTATTAAAAACACATTGAAAGAAATGGTCTTTGACATTAGGGCAAATAAGAACTTATGAACATCTGAAAATTTGATTCAATGAAAACAGCTGTAATGGTCAATTATTAGAGCAATGTTTGAAAAATTTAGGTATACGCTTAGAATGTAAGAAATGTGCGAAACCTCTGTCAGTACTAACAGCAGGGATCACAAAAGTTTGGAACTAAATCTACTCTGTTTAAGTCTGTTTACTAATACTCTTTGCAATTGTTTTTAAATTTGTAAAGTGCAAGAAATAAGTAAGACAAATTTTCCTGAGAATTATTTGACACATAGGCTACTAGAACAGTTATAAATGTTTTAAAATCTACCATATTTTGCAGGCACCTTTACTAAAGGTTTTTCCAGAAATGGTTGTTACATCTTAACTTGCAACACAGTTTGTAGCTATAATATTTAATTATCTGTATCTACAGCTGAAGATTTTGCTTCCACTGAAGTTGGATCCCAATGTCTTTCTATAAAAATGACACAGCCTTAGAAAATAAGTACTTCCTACCAATTCTTCTTTCTGCAAATTCATTTACATTAAGTATATTCCTTCATATTACTTCACGGCATATTGCTTATACCTTCAAATATGTGACATTTATAAGAGAATGGGCTGGATTCAATAACGGCCACAGTACTTTCTAAAATTTCTAGAAATGCTTATTTACATCAAGTATCTCAATATCTCCAAGGAAACAATTAACTATGATTTTTTCGAGGTTCATCTTTTATGCAAACCAAAGGGAAACATGACCCAGAAGCAACACAATTCACAACAGGTCTTTAACTTGATTTACTATCCATTCCTTAGCACAGAGCATTCACAGTTGTGTATTTAGAAGAAGACAACAAACCAGACCAACTAATCTAAATGTGGGTGCATGAAGCATTTGCATATTGTTTTATAGAAATCTGCAGAATTTTATAGAAATCTGCAGAAATGACAATGCTTTACATCAGTTGCAATAAAGTGATAAATTGACAATAGCTTCATGTTTATAATTGCGTGTGTGATGTTACCACCTTGCAGCCCTACCACTGAAATGAAATTACTTCACACTTTGCTAGCAGCATTCCCTTGCTTCTTGTTCCTATGCTGCAAACACAGGAGTGATACTAACATCAACTGAAATTACCAATGGAAATGAATTTAATTCTATTTTGCACCACATTTAGCAGGTTGTATTTTACACATTGACAAGGATTGGAAAGAACTTGAACTGATTGCTCTGTGTGCCAGTGCAGAGAGCTATAAATACCTCAAATCCATCCCTAATCACACAGTTGATGGCAAATAATTTGTTTCACACAACATGATGATGTTGATGACAGTGACATATTTCACAAAACTCATTGTCCATGCACCCTTGGTTGTCAATTCAGTTTAAAACAATGAAAAGCAAAAACATGCAACTATTAACACAGGAAAGGTGCTTTATTTACATGAAAGAGCTTAAAAGTAAGTTCAGAAAGAGCTAGAATAAGCATGTCAGATAAGCTATAGAAAACATGGTAGCAAAACAACCACATTCAGTGCACAGCAAATCACTCAAAACTAGGAAAATGCAAAATAAATAATTATCTTTAAGCTTCCAATAAACTGTGCAAATTACACAAATCACAGTCTAACTTACACCCTGAAGAATGCATTGCTTATAAATAAATGTTTTGCTTTTTTTAGCTGTGAAAAACATTCCTAATACTTTCAGATGAAAGGCTTCCATCTGAAACAGCTGTAAACGGCTCTATACAATCCTCATTGGCATACTTTATTAATGGTCTAACATAACTCTTTGAAAAGGATTGAAATAAAAAAAGAGGTCACAGTCAGTCAAATTTTCCATGTGTTTTGCACAAGACAGTGTGTTTCATGTTCAAAAGAGACAAAAGGGAAACATTGCCTCAATGGACATTGATATAACATGCACAAGACTAGGTGTTCTTTTTCTCAACCTGAACATTAGGTTCTAGTTACCCTGAAAATCCTTTAGGGGAATTAATGCTCATGTAAAAGACACTAATTTCTTTTTTAATTACAGATGAATTCACATAATGTATTATTGATGGCCATTTGCTTTCTTGTCATATTTAGACTTTAGCTGCCCCAAAATTAATTTTCCCTGCCATTTCTGATGTCATTGAAAGAACGTCTCAACATAGAGCAAAAATATGTACAGTACTTTCTCATTCTGTACTTCAAATTTCAAGGATTACTTGAAATTCTTGAGGATCTGTACCTCAATTTTCAAGGATTTAAAGTATTACATTGTCATACTCCTGTTTGTCTCCCTGAACTTTGAATGATTCTTTGCCTCAAATACTGAATTATGATGAAAGGGATTACTATTTTAGGATAAAATTGAAATTGCCAAATAGAAAAACCAAAGGGAGACTTCAAGAAAAGCAATCTCTTCCTCCCTTGTCTCAAGCTATGCTTCCACGCAACCTGTGATATAGTAGCTTAGCAACCAGTTTTACTATATAATTTCAACCTAAACTGACTGAAGAGATAAAATGAAATTATCCTACAATGATATACTGATTTGCTAAATGAAAACAAAATGAACATTAGCAAAGTGATTCTGCAATCAAAGTAACCATATCCCAGTTAAGGAAGAAGAGTCCCTTTCCCAAAGCTAAATCATACAGCCTCTTGCTTTCATTTATTTAATGAGCCAGTTGTCAGAAGCAGAGTTATTTTCATTTCAGCCATGAAAGGGTTCAATCTAACTGCTTACAACATATCCCAAGGCAATTTTGTTGCCAAATTAAGACACAAGTCTAGAGCTGGTAGGGTATTGTATCACTGTTGGATGCAGGAAAGTAAAGAGAGTTCTGGAACAGCAGTGGGGAATATTTATATATGTACAAGCCAGTCCTCTTCCAAATGAATGAATGCAACCATGATAGTACCTCATTCCTGACCATAGCGAAAATCTGACCATTTGGCTATGAATACAACATATAAAAAAGAAATGGCATCAGCCATATGTTCCCAAAACCAGCGCACGTTCACAAAAGTAGTGGAATCATGTTGTGACTTGCATAGACTGAACTCTTGCTATGTATCAGAATTTTACCCATCCAGAAAAACAGAGAAGTGCAACTGCAAAATCAGAGAATTTAAATCACCAATATCCTTGATTTTTTTCTATTATTGTGCTCAGTGTATTTAGTACAGAAGCAGTCCATAGAATTACCAATTAGCATAAAGAATGAAATAATTAATAACAGAATGCTTTCAAATTTGACTGTTATTTTGCCTATTTTTTTTGCTGCTGGGTTAGTGCTGCATAGAATAAGGCACTGAATTAGAAAGAGTAGATTTTTTCTAGTTCCTACCTATGTCATTGGTTACCATCTTGGAAAACTTTCTGCTTTTGGTCTTCACTGTAAATAATATTATAATAAAAAAAAAAAAAATCAATCTAAGTGTATCAAAAGGTGAACTAAAGAAAAAATAAGACTAAAGAAAAGAAAAATACTGTACCCTTTTCTATAAAATTATTCATTTTTTGTTCATCATCAGAATTGTTAGGTGAACCAGAACCTACAAGTGGAGACAGAATGAAATGGATATACATTTGACATGAATGAAGGGGCTATATCTTTGACACAAAAATCAATGTATACACTTAAAATATACATATATCACACAATATATGTATACATATATTATACAAAATTATATACAGGATCTGAGTTTAACAAAGATACAAAGAAAATATCAAATACTGATATTCGTATTCTCTGTAGCTCTATTAGATATTATAAAGTACAAATTACTTTGGCATGACACAATTCTGGCATACTGGAATTAGCCACAGTGAGTTTACTGCTAGAAATAATGCCCTCATTGAACAAATGTTTACACTGAATAACTAAATGGCTCCACTAATCATTGCTCCAGACACGAGATTAGCCTAAATTATGAACAGAGATTAGCCTAAGTTATGATTCACAAAACACAGCTGTAACAGTAAACACAAGTCTTATAAATCTGTTTGGGTTTTTTTTTTTTTTTTTCCAATGCAGTAAATTATTATTGGGCCACAGTTCTTCAACTACTCTGCAGACAACTCTGAGCCGACAGTGCCACCTGGATTTTTCGGTATCCCAACCCTGAAAAACTGATCTTAGCAACAGACCACAACTTCAGGCTTACCACTGTCATGAAATTAAAACATTGCCAGGAAATTAAAATAATTAATCTAAAAAAATTTTAAAATTTAATTGGATTTTATATTGTGGAAGTGTAAAACCAGAAGAGAACACAAGCATTTTAGCACTTCTGAAGACAAAAACTTGATAGTTTAAATGCTACACAATCTTTTAGGTCAGATAAAGAGTCAGAGTCTAAGCCTATTACTGCTTGGCATCTATAGAAAATGCAGGAGGTAGGACTATTCCTCCTGCATTTTCACAGTATTTCTATAGTTCTATGTTAGTGAAACTATAGGATACTCTCCTAACTTGCATAGGCAAGCAGTCCCTTCCAATCTTCTCATCTATATAACCACCCACTGGAGGAAGTCTAATGGAAGTTACCTTCCACTTTGCTTTACGTGGACATGGAAAGGTGGATTTGAGCAATTGCAGACTTCAGTCCAAACAGTGACTGGTCTCTTTTACAGAACACATTGTAACAATGAACACCAATATGGCATTCAATTGCCAATCCCATCCCTCTAATCTTAGAGCTAGTAACACACAAACATTTTGTGTTTGTGTATTTTCCTCTTAACTAGAAAGCCTCTAGACTGCAAAAAGTTTCCTTAAATTTAGCCTCCATCCTTCTTCTCAAGCTTGCCAATATTCTCCAGCAAATTTCTAAAAAAGGTCCCCTCTTACCTCTGAGAGCTAAATGCCACTTTCAAGCTTGTTTTCAGTCTTGTGCTTTTGCCCAGAAAAGATATAAAACTCAAACCAAACCTAAGGAATTAGTTCTTCTCTCTTCACAAACATCAACAAATTATTTCCATACCAGGGTGGTGCATCCAAGATCTTTTTCAAAGCAAAAGTTGAGAAGTCTACCACAAGCTTGATCTCATTCACTGAGAGCAGAGGGCAGAATCATGGGAAGCAAGGTACAGTCCAGCCTCGCTACTAGAAGTTTCTATTTTACAGGAGAATGCAAGGGTTACATTCCCCCTCTATCTTTTGTCCATTCACTATTTTTGATACTTTAGGCATTATTTTTTTAATCTTCTTCAGCTCACAGTCAACTCAAACAGGCAGGGGGAAGGTAGGGGAAGCCAATTGTTAAATTTAGGAGTTTTCCATAAGCCTTAATTTTCATCTTTGGAGTTGCCTTCATTGCACTGTTGCGGAAGTGGTGAATTGAGTTTTACTCCACTTCAACACCCAGTTATGAAAGAATGCTCTTGTTTAAACTACACAGTGTTTTAAGTGGCATAAGTTAGGAGTTGTTTGGGCTAACACTTGGGTGATTCTGGAGCAGGGGGGAAAAAATTATACACATTAAAGGTTACAATTCATTAGCTGTTAATTGCAGACATTTTATAGCAGTGTTCCAGAACCTACATTTAGTCCAGACGTTTTAAGTGGGTCCAAATCAAATACCATAGTGAATTGATAACTATGCTCAACCTTGACAGACATAGGATTTACTGCAACTGCAGTAATGCATAGCAAACTGTTTACAGGCATTGGTGTCAATATGTAAAAATGAAATAGGAAACATGCACTTTATTCTCAATACCATAAAAAAGCTTTCATTATAAACTATACTGAAGTTGATGACTCCAGCACACCAATACTTAGCAACACGGATTTGTTATGAAATCACATCTTCGGGTAAGACTTTTAATTAAAACTCACAGCTAGGTTTTGCTTTAATTATAAATAAAACAAATTTACTCTAAGAAAGAGCTAGCAAAAATGAAAATGACAATGATTGATCTAGAGGAGTGTTTTGCACAATTTAAAAGGAACATCAAAAGACAATTGTCAAATCAGAAATCAAAATTTGTGTTAAAATTTCTACTAACATAAATTAGTAGAGTTTATGTTAAAAATTCTACTAATTTTTACTTTAGAAAAATTTACATTTTTCTAATGTAAAATTTCTACAAACACAATTCCTACATTGTGTTTGTAGCACAAAACGTGCTACAAACACAAGGTTTTGGTTACTTATGCTTTCAATTTGGCTTTGAAAGATACAGGCTACAGTAGAAAAGGAACCTATCTTTAGACTTCCATCTTAATTAGCATTTTACACTACATACGTGCTTCATTTAAATCTGCAGTTGAGTCCTTTAACCTTGAGTAGTTTTGAATGAAACAAAATGACATCTTTAGAAGTTCTCAGAGCAATAAGTAAAGATAAGTGACAAGTTTTAGCTACTACAAAAACTATTCACTCCTTACATTGACATGCATTATTAAGTATTTACATGGTTATAGCCTCAACTAGCCAATATGAAAATAATAAATCTTGAGAGTTTCATTTAAAATATTCACATACAGGAGTAGCAACTGGAAAACTAAAAAAAAAAAGAAAAAAGGGTGAAAGAGGAGGAATATTAAGTAGGGAACTCCTACTTTCTTAGGATGCTGCTGTCTGAAGACCTCTGATTCCACAGAAAAAATAGTAATTTGCCACTTATAAGGAAGCAGAAGTAAACTTGCTCAGAAATAACCTCTACTACTTTTGAGGATTATGAAATACAATCACATGAACGATTACAGGAATCTGTGCATCTCTTGTCAATGCTTCAAAATTCCATTGTGCAGTATATTCCCTGAGGCATAAATATTTCAGTCTATTCTCTCTTCAATCATCTTTTTGACATATTCCTATTGCATCTCTTAAGTCAGCCTTGTTTTAAAAATGCAGTTGTGCAAGATGGCAAAATTTATGACAGTTCAACCAGTTTGTGAGAGGACAACAGGTTTTATATAATTACTTAATTAGTAAGTTAACCTCATGCATGTCATCTTCTGGGAAAATAAGAAGCTGAAGATCAGGGAAAGTTATGATTACCTGACGTGGGTGACTTGCAGCGGTCTTCTGGCACCACTGTACCTTCATTTATATCACAAAGACCTGCTGAAACACAAAACCAGTGTATTATAAATACAGTTCCCATTTCGTTTTTACTTCTACTGCAGTCAGGAACTTCATTTCTTATTAGAGACAAACAAGGCAGTTGTGATAGAATTTCTGTTACATACTACTTTTTTTGACATTACCTACAGTAACTGTAGAGTCGCTTCATACTACTAAAGCTTTCTTTGCAAAATATACTCAATAAATTTCAGTGAAAACCACTATACTTTCAGCTAGACAAACTTGTCAGAACAGTTAATTATTTACATGCTACAGGTATATATTAAGCCTAGACATAATTTCTTTTGAAAAAATATCAGAGTTAAATTAAAAATGTAATTGCAAAAGAAAAACATATAAAAGAGGATCTTGAAGATTACAAGCACATTACGTGTGAAACTACAGTGCCTTTTTTCAAACTATTTTTGCACTGTTGCAGTGATATGCCTTGTATTTGCCAATTTGTATTGCCAAGTTAATTTTCCAGAAAAACTCCTTATTGGTATCACTTACAGAATTCAGGTCTTAGGATGTTTAGATAGGTGTTCTCCCTTGCATAGAGGAGTTTCACTAAATTTCTTACATCATCAAATCTGATCAATTTGAAAAACTGCAGTACGTTAACATCTGAAAGCTAATTCCTTTCATTCCAGTGAAGGAAATAAAACCTAGTCATGCTCAATCAGATGCAAAAGATGGAAGCTGCCTCAAAATGGTCCTGAATATTATTCCATTACATAAATTAAAAGTATACAAGAAATTTTTCTTTTTGACAAGAAATTGCTGTCAGGACTGCCCACAACTAAGAGAAGCGCATTTTGTGGATATTTTAAGGTTAGTAATGCATCTTCAAGTTTATATCATGAAGCTTTCCTTCAGAAATTTCATTATGTGATACTAATGCAAACAAGCATGTAAAACTGAAGAGTAATAGCTAAGAAATATTTGCTAAAATTACAGAGTTTTGCATGCACACAAATATTTCCAATACTCAAAAAGTTTGAGTGGCAATGGTAATGGCTAAAGCAAGAAAGGTATCACATGGAAAGCCTGTCTATACAACTGCACACTACACATTCACAAGTGCATCTGTACATATCTGTTAACAAACAAAAAATACAACAGCTCTACTCCATCAAAGCTTTAAAATTTCCAAACATTAAACTAGTAGTAGTTTAAAGGGAAAAAGGTTCTCCTGAAATACCATATCAATGTGGAACATATTGAAAGTATGTTACATTAACAGTTCTATTTATCCAAAATAGTCTCTTTTAAGATTACTAAGAGCATGAATAGTTTAAACCCCAAAACTCAATGACTATAATTGTCAAATGACCTTAAGGCTTTGTTAACCTTACATTTAACAGTCCTGGAACCAATTTAAATTTTAAAATGTCAAATGAAATTCCAGGTGGAAGTGAGATTTTTCTACTACACAGGAGAAAGAAAAGAGTAATTTATTTAGTCATCTGTCAGTAAATCAATGAACACTATGGGATAATCAGAGCTTTACATCAGAGTTTTAAACAGGCATGGGAGACTAAATGTTTTGACCTAGACAGGATTGTGTAAAAAGATTTTTGAAAAATCCTAAAGTTGCTTTCACAACAAGCAATACAAGTTTCAGATGATAGCTGTGCTGGAGGATAAACCCATATTGTGCTCTTAGAAGTAGCTGCCCCCTCAGGAGCCAAACTAAAATTCACACATGCAGTTCAGGAACACAATTTCCTCTTTTCCAATAAAAATTAATTCTTTACCTTCAAAGGAAGAGTTTAACTTATTGTACTAGTTCTCCTATGAAAATTCATTAATTGACAGCAATAATCTTTAGCCAAGAATGAAGACACCTGCACACTTGAATTCTTTGTAGGAACTCTCAAGGCTATAATTTGATTAATATACATCTTAATTAATAATATGAATAAGTGTGCATTATGCTAATGATTATGGCATGTAAATCTTGGATATCTGTTCATAGCCATTACTGCTATTACTTAGGAGAGAAAGGAACAGGAATAGATTAAAAGTAATTTTAGCTATGATTGTATTAGTAATTAAACCAAGCAGAGTATAACAAGAATGATCTAAGTTTGTGAACTAGGAGGCTCTGCCCATGACCAAGCTGAAGAAACTTGCTATTAATTTTAAAACCCTAGGTATCCTGATAGAAGCACTGGCAGCAAGACAACTCTTCTGGAAAAAATTATCTAGTTTCAGGTTTATAGCATCCATGCAAATTGCTATGAATTACAAAAGAAAATTGATCCAAGACTTTCTGTTTCAGAAATACAAAAACTATATCCTTCTACAACACCAATATATGTACAAGTGACCTTCTAATAAGCTTTTAGTTTACGTCTGCAAACTCCAGAAGCAAGAAAATTGAAAACTCTCCAAATTACCAAAAATCAAATAATGTCATTAAAGACATCATTACCATGCTGCATTAAAAACTCCACAGAATTACAGCTGCAATTAACTGATATATAAAGTTTCATGAGACTTAGTCAGTTTTTTGCACAAGCTTTAAGCAGACACATCACAGATGTACCTACAACTTGACTGGAAAATAGAAAAAATTATTAAAAATTAAAAACTATAACTAAAACTAACTTGATAAGATCTAAAAGTTAGAATTAAAAACAAGCTGAAAAACAGGGTCAAAAACAAATCCCCAAGCCCAATGATCAAACTTTCTGATACAGTTTCAGCCTTGGCTGATGTCAGTCACAGCTGATGTTGGTCTCATGACATTAAAGTTAAAAATTCAAATAGTGCATGAAAGAGGAAGGGAAAAAAAACATGACCAAGCAACTCCAGAAGAGTTCTGGGCATATATTTTCTTCCAATTTGTCTCAACCCCACTTTTTGAATCACTCATAGATTACTGTCAAAAAGCTTTTTGATGTAAAGTAAAAATTTTTAGAAGTCACATGCCTGTAAGAACTGCTTCAGTTTTGTCAGAAACTTGAACTGTCTCTGGTAGAACAAAGAAATCCTAACTTTTAAAGACTTGTTCTAAATTGCACTAATCAAAAAGTCACATAAAATCTTGTAACTCTCACCAACAGTAATTTGCAAAAAAAAAGAGTTATGATTCATGTTCTGTGTGAACTTATGGAACTGAGAAGGAAAAAATAACAGCTATATAAATCTTAGTGTTTCATCATGAAATTATGACCTGTCTCATTTTTTTTTATCAGTACTGATTTAATGACTCCTGTCTTATTTAGCGAAGAGAATATCAAGCAAAGGTCGCCTAACAGTGTAAGCCTCCCATCATGTGTAGTTGTCATCACACTATAACCTTTCACTTACACATTTCATGTCTTTGGGCACATGGCCAAAGTTGATTTTCTACACCCTCCCCCCTCACTATTAGACTCTGAAGGCAAGCGTTGATTTTGTTTTTAACCTTGACAAGCACCTGATGACACTGTCTGGTAGGCCTTAACAAAACACATGTACTGCATGCTTCACAAACTAAAAATTGCCACCCAAAACATGTGAGTAGTATACCTGGTATGAATCACTGATAAATTCCAAAACACGATCTCAACTGGGAGCTTCTATCTGTAGAGCTAGCCTGAAATGACATTTTACAGTCTAGCTAGTGTAGAGAGCCTTGTCTCTAAATAGATGCTGCTTTAAGACGGGAATCTGAATTTCTTTTCTGAGTAGAAAAAATAAGATGACAGAGAAATACATCATATTCTTGCAACACAAGAGAAGGGAAAAAAGCTCGCGTTTCCATTCATATTTTAGAAGATACGTAACTCTTATTCTATGAAATTTTTTAAAAGATGCTTTTGTAAATTTTTAATTGTTTGATTAAGGACATACCATTTACTAAATCTTAAGTACGTTGGCAGATACTGATAATCTATTGAATTGATACTTTATGCTGAAAAATACAGTACACCCATGTTTTTAACGAAGAAGGACCAATCCTTCCTGCCTTTTCTGGACATGGTTGAATGTACAATAGCAATATGCTGCTCTGTTGCAGGCTGCCTGAATGCATATGTAAGCTAATAAGATTTTTTTCCTTAAATACACTGTTGTTGTCTCAAAGAATAGGTATCTTCTAAACCAATCACATTAGATAGAAAACCACTTTTTCTAGGAAGATTTAAATATTAAGTACTAGTACTCCCTGAAGATTATTAGTTGTATAGCCATTGAAAATATCTTATTCATAGATAAAAATAATTTTGAAGTATTAAAATAGAAATGTTTTCAAGATAGAGATTCAATGAAGGCACATCTTTCAAAGCAAAAACAAGGAAGCATAAGCTCCTTGCATTTTTGTAAACACTAAATGCAGATAGTGAATGCCCAAGAAAGGGAGAATGCAAAATCCAGAAGTGTTCTATCTTATATAGTTCCAATCCTATAAATAAATCAAAGGGTAGTACTTAAATGTAGCAGATTCATTATTTGTGGAAAATTATTGAAGCAGTTATTGAAGTCTGGGCAACACATACACTGAAAGTACTACAAATAATGAGAAACATTAAATGATTAATTAAAGAAATTATTTTCAATTTTTAAAATGACTGTAGCTCCAGTTAATCCAGATACTGTCAGGATGGTAAACAGAAAGAGAATTACATGGTTATGAAATTAACTCGGGTACAAAACTTGTTTAAACTTATTCCTAAATAAAATAGTCCAAGTAAATTCAGCTTTACAATATTTACTAGTTTTGGAATTTCTACCCATCTTTTTCTTTTTTTCAAAACAATCATCAGTCAGCGTCAGATCCTGGTTTTCAGTTCTGTATCATCTTAAGGTGGAGGCATTTCTTTTATGCCTAGCTCCCTTTCTGCCATGGCAGTAGAGGAGGAAATGCTATAGAGAAAGCAGTATTTGGCAATTGAGACTATCCTCTGAGATGTATTTCTTTTTTCTTGTTGGGGGAAAAGAAATAACAGAACTAAGACTTGGACCACAATTTCAAGTTTGTTTTGCAGTTTTGTTCATTTGTTGTTTTCCATTATAAATTCCATTTATACAGTAGCTTAATCTGATCTACTTCATTTAAAAAAAGGCTGAGATTATCTACCTCTGCAGCCTCAGGGCTGCAGAAAATTGGCATCCTAAGAAAAGGAACAATGCTATGCTTTTAAAAAATAAGCCTTACATTCTCCAGATTCTTGGATGCTGTGAATGATGCTGTAAGCCAGACTCTCTCAGGTAATTCATGGTTCTGATGGCTTATCTTCCTCACACAGATACCTGAACTTCAAAACTGCTTGGGAACTGAACAGGACTGTTCACAAACACCTCTTAATCCCTATAAACAACATTTTTTTAAAAGTAACTTTTCACTTTTAGAAGAAGAATCTCTCTGCAATCACAATGTTTATTCTTATCATTGCTCTGAATACTCTATACCTTTTTCTACCAGAAAGGGAACCCAGAAAGGAAAGCTGCTAGTAAAATAAAACTACATTTGCGAGTAAGATCTTAGCTGTATAAACATCAGCAAATTTTGAGATAGGATCTCCTTTTGATTTTGAGATTTATTTATTTAAAAACACAAAATACAGAGACTACTATGGTTGCTTTTTTCCTTTAAATTTCTTTTGAACATATCATGAACAAGAAATACAATGGATGCAGGACAGATTGAAATCAGTTTTTATAAGTAAAACAATTACTTAAATAGAACTAAAGAAAATAATAATGGTGAGTGAAGAAAACAAAAAAAATCAAGTTCAGATGCTCAAACAATATTTGAATGCCATGAGATGACTTACTTATATAAGAGGTGCGAAGCTTTTTCACAGACTCTGAATATAAGTTAGAAAGGCCGCACATGCAAGAAGCCACAGTCAGTATACCTTCATGAAGCAATGAGAAAAGGAAAGACGGAGACACTAACAGTACATTTGAGACAGAAAAGCCAGCCAAGTAACTTGTACAACAAGGTTATTAAAATGCCATTGCCATGCAGATTGTTAGTATCAGAAGATAAGATGAAAAAAATATGACTTCATCTAACAGCTATATTAATGAGCAAAACGGACTTTCATCTTAGAGACACAGTTGAAACACAGAGTTATGTGAATCCAATTTATTGGATAAAAAAAACCAACAGTTAAGAAAACAAAGGCAAGTGATGTTTAAAGCTCCAAAAGGCAGTTTATAATCTATATGCATGAGGCAGAATTTTAAACCCTTTACTCCCAGGACAAATTAACACAGTCAAACAGTAAGGCTATTTCTTTCTCTAACAGTTTATATCACACAAGAAAATATTTTATCTGACAGGGTACCGACTGTGTATGTTCTGCTCTATATGAATGATTTTTAGATCCAATTCTTCAGCTGAAATAAGCTGACTAGTGTTAACTGGATCTTTTTCAAACCATCCATTTACTAAACCACCTCCTAAAACATCCATTTCAATTTGAATAAAATTTTACCTGAAGAACTTACAAGGACTTTACTCTGGATCTCTGAAAGAAATTAACACTCAATCATGAGAAAGGGTTTATTATTATGTCTTTTGCTGTTTTCTGAAATAACTTAGGACTATCCATGATACATCAAGGAGAAGAAAATTTTAAAATACTTAATTTTCCTTCTGGTTACAAAAAGCTTTGCATTTTGAAAAGTCACTTTCATATTAGCTGAAAAAGAACGATCTTCAGCATATTTTAAAATCAAAGTCCTTTTTTTCTATTTCAAAGAGATTTATTTTACCAGTTTGTATGTAGAAGTTTATTTTGTTCATTTCAAAGGTTTCCTCTCAAGCATAACATAACAGTATTAAAAAATAACATGATTTAGCTCATCAGGGACATTTTTAGTCAAATTTTAAAATAGGAAGCCAAAAGATCCCAGCAAACACTCAGGCTATCTGCAAACATTAATGAATTTATACAAATATGTGATATGGGTACTAGTTTTATCAGAAATATCGGGATACTTCCTCATGCTGTGTAAATTCTTGTAAACTGCATAAATCCATTGTAAATTTATATTTTTTCTTAAAATAAACATTACACTGAAAAACAAGTAATGGTATGAAGCATCAGTAGATTCCACTAAGCAATAATTTTTAAGGAAAGATGAATTAACAAAGCTGCAGTAGTGACATTAGCAACAGATCAAGAAAACCACAGAGAAGAAAGTTTATATTCAAAGAATACACACTAAGACTAGATGACCAATCGTGCCTTTCTTCTGAGCTTAAAATATGTTTTGGGTTACTCACCTCCAGATGGTTGCCGAGTTTTTCGGGGAGATCGTGGCTCCCTGCGGTAGGGATCATTGGAGCCATACAGTTCAATAGTGCCTAGATTCAAGAGCACGGTCTTCTGGAGGTAATCAACCATGGCAATACCATTACAGTTTCCAAAAACTACTCTGGAAAAAGAGAAGTTAAAGGAAAGACAATGCTAATTAAATGCTGGTAACATTTCACACAAATATTTTTTGCAGTTTGGTTTTTAATACTTCCTAATTTTTAG